>NW_027556180.1:136422851-137622851 GCF_003287225.1 Phascolarctos cinereus | reverse complement strand
CACCTTACTAGCTATGTGACTCTGGGCAAGTCACTTAACACCAATTGCCTTCCCCCAAAAAAATAAGACTAGGCAAAATGGTAAAAAGACATACAAAAATCCAGTGAAGTGAAGAATGTTTTGAAAAGCAGAACTAGCCAAATGGGAAAAGAGCACAAAAATTCACTGAAGAAAATTTCTCCTTAAAAAATAGAATTGGCCAAATGGAAAAGGAGGTATAAAAGCTCACTGAAAAAATAAGTCCTTAAAAATTAGAATTGTGCAAATGGAAGCTAATGATCTTATGAGAAATCAAGAAACAGTAAAATAAAACCAAAAGAATGAGAAAAGAAAAGACAATGTGAAATATCTCACTGGAAAAACAACTGACTTGGAAAATAGATCAAAGAAAGATAATTTAAAAATTATTGGTGTACCTGAAAGCTATGATCAAAAAGAGAACCTAGACATCAATCTCAAATAACTGATTAAAGAAAATTATTCTGATATTCTGAAATCAGCCAGTAAAATAGACATTGAAAGAATTTACTGATTACCTTCTGAAAGAGATTCCAAAATGAACACTCCTAGGAATATTATAGCCAAATTCCAGAGTTTTCAAATCAAGGAGAAAATATGGCAAACAGCCAGAAAGAAATAATTCAAGTATTGTGGAGCCACAATTAAGAAAACACAAGATTTGGGAGCTTCTATATTAAAGGATTGGAGGGGTTGGAATATTATATTCCAGAGGACAATGGAGCTAGGATTACAACCAGGAATCACCTACTCAGTGAAACTGAGTATAATCCTTCAGGGGAAAAATGGATATTCAACGAGATAGAAGACTTTCAAGCATTCTTAATGAAAAGACCAGAGGTGAATAGAAAATTTTGACTTTCAACTCAAGAGAAGCATATAAAGGTAGACAGGAAAGGAAAATTATGAGGTAGAGTCAATAAGGTTAAACTGTTTACATTCCTACATGAGAAGATGATACTTGCAATTCATAAGAACTTTCTCATTATTAGGGCAATTGGAAGGAGTCTATATAGACAGAAAGTAGAGGTTTCAGTTGAATATGAAGGGATTACACTAAAAAATAAAATTAAGGGGTGAGAGATGAATGTACTGGGAAAAAGGGAAAGGGAGAGGCAGAATGAGGTAAATTATCTCACATGAAAGAGTCAAGAAAAAGATTTTACAGTGGAGGAGAAGATGGGGAAAGTGAGAGGGAGCAAGTGAACCTTATTCCCAGCTGAATTGGCTCGAAAAGGTAACACATACACACAACTGGGTATACAAATCTATCTTATTCTACAAGAAAGTAGGAGGGGAAAGGGAATAAGAAAAGAAGGAAGGTAATAGAAGGGAAGGCAGATGGGGGAGGTGGTAGGTCAGAAGGAAAACATTTTTGAGCAGGGACAGGGTAAAAGGAGAGAGAGGATAAAATAAACAGTGTGGGAGAAGAGGATGAAGGAAAATACACTTAGCAATAGTAACTGTGAAAAAAATGTGAAGAGAGTTTCTCTGCTAAAGGCCTCATTTCTCAAATATATAGAGGGGTAAGTCAAATTTATAAGAATAAGAGAGATTTCTCAATTGATAAATGATTCAAATATATGAACAGTTTTCAGATGAAGTAACCAAAGTTTCTATTGCCATATGGAAAAAATGCTCTAATTCACTGTTGATTGGAAAAATGCATATTAAAACAATTCTGAAGTACTGCCTCATAACTGATAAGATTGGCTAATAGGACAGAAAAGGAAAATGACAAATGTTGTAGAGGCTGTGGGGAAAATGAGACATAAATGTACTGTTGGTGGAGTTGTGAACTGATTCAACCATTCTGTAGAACAATTTGAAACGATGTCCAGAGGTTATAAAACCATATGTATCCTTTGACCTAGCAATACTATTGAATCTCAAGGTCTGAATCCCAAGAAAGATAAAAAAGAAAAAAAAGGAAAAGGACATATAGATAGATAGATAGATAGATAGATAGATAGATAGATAGATAGACAGATGGATAGATAGATAGATAGATGGATAGATAGATAGATAGATAGATAGATAGATAGATAGATAGATAGATAGATAGATAGATAGATTTTTCTGGTAGCAAAGAATAGAAATGTGAGGGGATGCCCATCAATTGGGGAATGTCTGAATGAGTTGTGGTATATGAACGTAATGGAATACGATTCTGTTCTAACCAATGATGAATGCTCTCAGAAAAACCTGGAAAGTCTTATATGACCTGATACAAAGTGAAATGTACTGTCTATAAAGTAAGCAGCAAAATTGTAATATGATCAACTGCAAATGACTTTATTCTCAGCAACAGACTGATCCGAGACAATTCTAAAAGATTTATGATGAAAATGCTACCCAAACCCAGAGAAGAACTGATGGTATCTGAACATAGATTGAAGAACCCTTTTTTGCCTTCTTTATTTTTTGAGGGATTTTTTGGGGGAGTGTATATTTTCTTTCACAACATGACTATTATGAATATGTTTTTTATGACTACATGTTTTCACCTATATCGAATTGCTCTCCTTTTCAAGGAAAGTGTGTTGGGAGGGAAGAAGTGAGAGAATTTGTAACTTTAAATTTTAGAAATAAATGTTAAAAATTGTTTTTACATGAAACTAGAGAAAATAAAATACTATTTAAAAAAAATTAATTATTTAATTTTAGCTTTCAACATTCATTTCCATGGGATTTTGAGTTCTAAATTTTCTCCCCATCTCATCCCTCTCCCCCCGCCAAGATGGTACATTCTGAATACCCCTGCCCCTAATCTGCCCTCCCTTCTATCTTTCCCGCCCTTCTCTTATCCCCTTCTCCTTCTATTTTCCTATATGGCACGATAGATTTCTATACCTCATTCCCTGTATATCTTGTTTCTCAGTTGCATGTGAAAACAATTTTAAACATTTGTTTTTAAAACTTTGAGTTCCACATTTTCTCCCTTCCTTGCTCCCTACTCAACCTCATTGAAAAAGCAAGCAACTTGATACAGGTAATACCTGTGTAGTCAAGCAAAACACTTCCATAGTAGTCACATTGTAGAAAATTATATTTCCTTTCATCCTATCCCACTCCCCCATTTATTCTATTCTCTCTTTTGACCCTGTCCCTCCTTAGAATTGTTTACTTCTGATTGCCCCATCCTCTAATCTGCCCTGCTGTTTATCATCATCCCCACTCTCTCATCCCATTTCCCCCTATTTTCCTGCAGGGTAAGATAGATTTTCATACCCAATTGAGTGTGTACGTTAATCCCTCTTTTAGCCAAATCCAATGATAATGAGATTCACTCATTCCCTCTCACCTCCCCCCATTTCCTCTCCACTGTGAAAAGCCTTTTCTTTTCGGTTTTATGTGAGATAATTTACTCTATTTTACCTGTCTTTGTCCTTCTAGTATAAGACTCTCTCACCTCTTAATTTTATTCTCCCAATATCACCTTTTCATCTTCAACTCACCCTGTGCCCTTTATGTATCTATGTATCTGTCTGTCTCTCTGTCTGTCTACCTATCTATCTATCTATCCATCCATATAATCTTCCCCCCAACTACCCTAATACTGACAAAGGTCTCATGAGTTACAAATATCATCTTTCCATGCAGGAATGTAAACAGTTCAACTTAATAAGTCTCTTATGATTTCTCTTTCCTGTTTATGTCTTCATGTTTCACTTGAGTCTTGTATCTAAAAGCCAAATTTTCAATTCAGCTCTGGTCTTTTCATCAAGAATGCTGAAAGTTCTCTATTTCACTGAATATCCATTTTTTTCCCCTGAAAGATTATACTCAGTTTTGCTGGGTAGGTGATTCTTGGCTGTAATCTTATCTCCTTTGAACTCTGGAATATTATATTCCAAGCCCACTGGTCCCTTATTGTAGAAGCTGTTAAATCTTGTGTTATCCTGATTGTGTTTCTACAATACTTGAATTGTTTCTTTCTGGCTGCTTGCAGTATTTTCCCCTTGATCTGGGAACTCGGGAATGTAGCTATAATATTCCTAGGAATTTTCCTTTGGTGATCTCTTTCAGCAGGTGATCAGTGGATTCTTTCCATTTCTGTTTTACCCTCTGGTTCTAGAATATTAGGGCACTCTTCTTTGATAATTTATTGAAAGATGATGTCTAGGTTTCATTATTATTATTTTTTTTGATCATGGCTTTCAGATGGTCCAATAATTTTTAAATTATCTCTTCTGGATCTATTTTCTAGGTCAGTTGTTTTTCCAATGAGATATTTCACATTGTCTTCTATTTTTCCATTCTTTTGGTGTCATTTTACAATGTCTTGATTTCTCATAAATTCACTAGTTTCCATTTCCTCCATTCTAATTTTTAAGGAAGTTTTTTCTTCAGTGAGCTTTTGTACTTCCTTTTCCATATGGTCCATTATGCTTTTTAAGGCATTCTTCTCTTCATTGTCTTTTTGGACCTCTTTGCCGTTTGGGTTAGGCTTTTTTTTTTTTTGTGGTGTTATTTTCTTCAGTATTTTTTTTAGGTGTCCTTTAGCAAGCTGTTGACTTCTTTTTCATGATTTTCTTGCATTACTCTCATTTCTCTTCAAAGTTTTTCCTCTGCTTCTCTTACTTGTTTCTAAAAATCCTTTCTGAGCTCTTCCATGGCCTGGGACTGATTCATATTTTTCTTGGAGTCCTTAGATGTAGGAGCTTTGACTTGTTGTCTTCTTCTAGTTGTATGTTTTTATCTTTTTTGTCACCAAAGAAAGATTATATGGTCTGACTTTTTTGTACTGTTTCCTCATGTTCCCATCCAATTACCTGAGTTTTAAATTCTTTATTAAGGTTTGGGTCTGCTTCCAGTGTGGAGAAGGTACTCTCCCAAGCTTTGGGGGTTTTGTGCAGCTGTTTTCAGAGATGCTTCTAGTATCTGTAAATTTTCAGTTCTTCCAAGGTAGTATGATCAAGGACAAGGTGTTTACTCCTTTCCTGGCCTGGGCTCTGGTCTATGACTGACCACAAGCACCCTTTTCTGACTTGGAATTGTGAGGAGGATTCTCTCTGCACCACCACAAACTCCACCATGCCAGTGCTCCTCCTTGTACCAGGATCATTACCTACAACTGCAAACCAGATCCAAGCACAGGCAAAGCAAGCTAATCCTGCCTCAGTGTGAGCAAAGAGATCCCTGCAATCCCCCTCTGATCAGCCACTCAATTCCCCCTCAGGCTCTGGGCCAGGAGCTCTGAAAACAGCCACAGTCTCAGGGTCTGCTAGGGCTAGGGCCAGACCAAGCTTCTCTCTCACCATGGTCACAGACCTTTCCTAGTGACTTTCTTGCACACATTTTTTTTTTTCTTTTTAGTGAGGCAATCAGGGTTAAGTGACTTGCCAACAGTCACAGAGCTAGAGTCAAATATCAGAGGCCGTATTTGAACTCAGATAATCCTGACTCCAAGACCAGAACTCTATCCACTGCACCACCTAACTGCCCCTCCTACTGACTTTCTAAGCTGTCTTTGGCATCTGTGGGTTGTTAAGTCTGGAAACCACCACAGCTGCCCATGATTCAGGCATGCTGAGGCATGCTGTAGGTTTGCTGAGGCCTAGTCTTGCTTGCTACCAGTACTGAACTGTGATCCTCTCCCAGCCTGGCATAACAGACCTTTCCAATCAACCATCTGTGTTATCTTGGGCTGGGAATTTGTTTCACTATCTTTTAGTGGGTTCTGCTGCTCTAGAATTTTTTTAGAGCCATTTTTTACAGGTACTTGGAGGGCTTTGGGGAAGAGCTCAACAAGTCACCACTGTCTTGGCTCCGCATTCATAAATATTTTTTTAAAAGAAAGTTAATTTGTGACTTGCTAAATTTCTTTATCTTATACTACATTATATTTAAAATTTCTAGTTTTTGTTCACTTAATCTAAGCATTTTTGTAAATATTCATTCTAATTCTTCATAACTAACTTTTGAATGTGGTGAATATAATTCAACAAATTAATTTTTGATGATTTCCTTTATTTCATCTTTAATTTTTGTGAGTTCTCCTATTTTATTTTCAATACAAACTATTTTTGCTCTCTCTTTTTCATCAGAGAGATTATTGTTTCTCTCTTATATTAGTTTTTTTTTTAAATACCTACCAATTTGATTTATTGATTTGAAGATTTTCATTAATTTTATTAATCTTTTTTGACTTCCTGAATATCTAATTTGCCAGTCATTTGGAGATATTTACTTTATTACTGTAGGTCAAATTCATTTGTATATTTTTCTTTTTTTGTGTGGATGAAATCATTTAGAAATATAAATTTGTCCTTAAGATCTACTTTAGTGGAATTCCAAAAGTTTTGTTATAGTGCCTCATTTTTGGTATTTTCTTTGATTAAATTTTCTATTTTTAATGACTTTTATTTAAACTACCATGTCTTTAGAATTCAGTTATTTAGTCCTCAGATTTTTTTTATCTTTCAACAACCTTTTATTGAATTTTTGAAAATTTCACTCTGGTAAGTAAACTATATGCCTAATATTTCTGTGGTTTTGGATTTCAGGTTTGTTTGTTTTTTTAATAAGATTGTTATTCAATTTTTACAAAAGTGACATACACACCTGAGAAATGTGTAAACTCTTTCTTGTACTCCTTCAGTAATTTCTAGTATAAGAAAATCTCTAAGATTATAATTCACAGAAAATATACTTACCTGTGTGGTTTAATAGCATTTTTTAATACAAAAATTCTCTGTTCCAAAGAAATTAAAGATCCGGTCTCTACTTTATTCCCTATAGTTAATTTAAACTGTTTAAAATATTAAATTTATATAGTTTTCTCCCAATCTTTGTCCCCTACTCTAATGTAATATTGGCATTGATATTCGCATAAAACAGTCAATGATCTAACTGCACTCAACTGATTCCAAAATGATTCCCACTTAACACAGAATAACCAGTGCCTTCTTATTTTGAAAACATAATTAATTCCATTTTATGATGCCATTGAGTTCACTATATCTAGAGGTTTTCAGCTCTTTTCTCTAACTGAAGAAAGCCTTCATGGTATACAGCCATATGACTTCTGAGTACTCACTGTTCTTTTTCATTTCTTGCACTCCAAATTACATTTTCCAATATTTACATGATCCTCAGATATAAGAAATACACATATTTCTGTCAACTCCCTTATTTATTTTGCAGATGAGCATTTAAGAGCCATTCTTACATTTATTTTCAACTTCTATTTTCTTATCTAATTTATGTGGAGAAAATCAATATAGATATGGCTCAGTTAATCCACAAATATGTCATTGCATTGGTTCTGAAACAAAGATGGCACAACAATGTTTACAATTAAATCAATGTTTATAGAGTGTATGATTACTAGCAAAAGGAGTTATATGAGACTAAAGTTCACTTTTTACATGCTTTTATTTAATGTTCAAAGAAACATATCACAAGGTAACCAACTCTGTGATCAGCAGGCTTTCTATGCTTTTATAACTTTTTAATTGTCTGGAACTTTCTTTATTTGAAAACTATGAGAGGAAGGGAAAGAGAAAGGGGAAAAATTTTTATATAGCACTGATTACAACATTAATTTTCTGGAACTTTCCTTATTTGAAACCTAAGAGAGGATGGGAAGGGGAAAGGGGAAAAGCATTTATATGGCATCTTTTTTCTAGCACAACTACCTAAATGAATCATCTTTTGGGAGTTACTTTTCTCATCTAGGGATTGTAAATACATACTTTTCTCTTCTTTGTGTAATAAGGGCCACAGTTTTAATACCCACCATCCCACCATTAAGATGTAAAATGGAGAGTAAGGTTGAAAGAAACAAACAAAAAAAAAATACTCAGTAAAATGTACACAAAGACATGGAAATATCAGCATAGGGAGGCAGAACCAAGATGATGGAGTAAAAGCAGTGATCTGCTTGAGCTTTTCCCCAGGCTCCTAAAAATACCTGTAAAAAATGGCACTAAAATTCTAGAGCAGCAGAACCCACAAAAATACAGAGTGAAACAAATTCTCTGCCCTAGACAACACAGATGGTTGACTTGAAAGATCTACTGCACCAGGCTGAGAGGGGAGCACAGTTCAACATGAGTGTGCAGGCAAAAACCAGGCCTCAGCAAACCAGGAGCAGTCTTCAGGGGGTTAAATCAAGGGGAGCTGTGGTGGCTTCCAGACTTCTCAACCCAGAAACACCAACAACAACTTAGAAGATCAGTAGGAAAGGTCAGTCAGACGATGGTGAGAGAGAAGCTCTGGTTGGTCCTAGGGGTGGCAGCTGCTTCCAGAGCTCTTGGCCCAGAGATGGAGGGGGAATCAAGTGGCTGATCAGAGGGGGTAGCAAGGATCTCTTTGCTGGCACTGAGGCAGGATTTGCTTGCTTTGCCTGTGCTTGGATCTGGGTCGCAGTTCTGGGTGGTGGTCCTGGTGCAAGGAGGACCACTGGCATGGTGGAGCTTGTGGTGGTGGTGGTACAGAGAGAATCCTCCTCAGAGTTCTAAGGTGACAAAGAGTATTTGTGGTCACTCACAGACCAGAACACAGGCCAGGAAAGGAGTAAACACCTTGCCTTTGATCATTCCACCTTGGAAGAACTGAAAACTTACAGGTCCCTAGAAGAATCTCTGAAAACAGCTCCACAAAATCCCTGAAGTTTGGGACAGTACATTCTCCATATTGGAAGCAGACCCCTACTTTAAAAAAGTGTTTAAAATTCAAGTAATTGGCTGGGAAAATGAGCAAACAGAACAAAAAAGTCAGACCATAGAATCTTACTTTGGTGACAAAGAAGATCAAAACATACAATCAGAAGAAGGCAACAAAGTCAAAGCTCCTCCATCCAAAGTCTCCAAGAAAAAATATGAATCAGTCCCAGGCCTTGGAAGAGCTCAAAAGGATTTTGAGAAGCAAGTACGAGAAGTAGAGGGAAAACTTGGAAGAGAAATGAGAGTGATGGAAGAAAATCATGAAAAAGAAGTCAACAGCTTGCTAAAGGACACCTAAAAAAAATGCTGAAGAAAATAACACCTTAAAAAATAGCCTAACACAAATGGCCAAAGAGGTCCAAAAAGAAAATGATGAGAAAAATGCCTTATAAAGCATTAAGGGCCATATGGAAAAGGAAGTCCAAAAGCTCACTGAAGAAAATACTTCCTTAAAAATTAGAATAGAACAAATGGAAGTTAGTGACTTTATAAGAAACATTGTAAAACAACACCAAAAGAATGGAAAAATAGAAGACAATGTGAAAAATCTCACTGGAAAAATAACTGACATAGAAAATAGATCCAGGAGAGATAATTTAAAAATTATTGGACTACCTTAAAGTCATGATCAGAAAAAGAGCCTGGCGATCATCTTTCAAGAAATTATCAAGGAAAACTGTCCTGATGTTCTAGAACAAGAAGTTAAAATAGAAATTGAAAGAATCCACCGATCACCTCCTAAAAGAGATTCCCAAAGGAAAACTTCTAGGAATATTATAGCCAAATTCCAGAGTTCCCAAGTCAAAGAGCAAATATTGAAAGCAGCCAGAAAGAAACAATTCAAATATTGTGGAAACACAATCAGGATAATGCAAAATTTAGCAACTTCTATATTAAGGAATAGGAAGGCTTGAACTACAATATTCCAGAGGTCAAAGGAGATAGGATGACAACCAAGAATCACCTACCCAGCAAAACTGAGCATAATCCTTTAGGGGAAAAATGGATATTCAATGAAATAGAGGACTTTTTAGCATTCTTGATAAAAAGACCAGAGCTGAATAGAAAATTTGACTTCGAAATATAGGACTCAAGAGAAGCATGAAAATATAGGCAGGAAAAAGAAATCTTTTTTTTTTTGGTGCAATCTTACCTTTAAAAAAATTATTTTATTAATTTATTTTGATTTATCAACAATTACTTCCTTATGCTTTTGAGTTTAAAAATTTTCTCTCCCTTCCTCCCCACCACCCTCCCCAAGACGGCGCACAATCTGATATAAGCTATACATTTACATTCCTATTAAACATATTTTCACCTTAGTGAAGTTGTAAGTAAAAATAAAGCCAATACGAGGAACCATTAGAAAGAGGAAACAAAACTCAACAAAAGAGAAGAAAAAAGATAGAGATTCCCATTCACATTCACCATTATGATTACTATCTGTGTCTTTTTCTCCATCCTTTTTCCCTGTTTATGCTTTTCTTTCTCCTTTCTCCTTTGCCTCCCTCACTAGTGTTTTGCTTTTGACCACCACCTCCTTCAGGCTCTCCTCCCTTCTATTATCCCTTTACCCTTACTGCTTCTTCCCTCCCTTCTATCCCCCTCCCCTTTCTTTCCCCTTTTCCCTCTTACTGCATATAGGGCAAGTTAGATTTCTTTACCTAACTGATTATGTCATTCTCTCCTTGAGTCAAATCTGATGAGAGTAAGGTTCAAACAATGCTCACCCCCCTCCCTTCAGGAAAGAGAAATCTTAAGGGACTTATTAAAGTTGAACTGTTTACATTCCTACATTTAAAGATGATATTTGTAACTCATGAGACCTTTGTCAGTATTAGGGTACTTGGAGGGGAAAAATTATATGTTTACCTATATCTATAGACAGATAGATAGATAGATAGATAGATAGATAGATAGTTAGACAGACAGACAGACAGACAGACAGATAGATAGATAGATAGATAGATAGATAGATAGATAGATAGATAGATAGACAGATAGAAAAAGAGCACAGTGTGAGTTGAAGATGAAGGGGTTACCTCTAAAAACATAAACTTAAGGAGTGAGACATTATACTGGGAGAAGGAGAAAGGGATAGGTAGAATGGAGTAAATTATCTCACATAAAACAGAGAAGAAAAAGCTTTTACGGTGGAGGAGAAGTGGGGGAAGTTGAGAAGGAATGAGTGAATCTTATTATCATTGGAATTGGCTAACGGAGGGGATTAATATACACACTCAATTGGGCATAGAAATCTATCCTACCATTCAGGAAAATAAGAGGGAAGAGGATAAGAAAGTAAGAGGATGATAGAAGGGAGGGCAGATTGGGGAAGGGGATAATGAGAAGCAATCAATTCTGAGGAGGGACAGGGCCAAAAGAGAGAATAGAATAAGTTAGGGCTGGGATATGATGAAGGGAAACACAGTTAGTTTTCCACAAAATGACTACTATGGAAGTGTTTTGCATGACTACACATGTATAACCTGTACTGAGTTTCTTGGCTTCTCAATAAGGGTGGGTGGGGAGGGAGGAAGGTAGAGGATTTGGAACCCAAAGTTTTAAAAGCAAATGTTAAAAACTGTTTTCACATGCAACTCGGAAATAAGGTAAATGGGCTATAGAAATCTATCCTGCCATATAGGAAAATAGAAGGAGAAGGGGATAAGAGAAGGGGGATGATAGAAGGGAGGGCAGATTAGGGTCAGGGGTATTCAGAATGCATGCTTTCTTAGGGTAGGGGGAGGGACAAGATGGGGAGAAAATCTGGAACTTAAAATCTTGTGGAAGTGAATGTTGAAAATTAAAAATAAATAAATTCAAAATTTAAAAAAAAGAAAAAATATTGGCATAATCTTGATACTGATGATGGCTTTTTATTTAAATTAAAGATATTTAGCAGCAGAAACTTGGTGGAGGTTTAAAGCTACAAATTCAACACAATGGAGATTCTGTCTTCTCTGACATGATTATCTTTAATGCAGTAGTAAAGCTATGCTTAAATCTTTCCCTGCCTATACACTATGCTTGGAAGAAACACACGCATACACATACACATATTTCATATCACATCTCATCACCTTTCCCTTATTAACAGATAGAGTGAGAGTGAAAAGAAATGAGAACAGAGGAAAGAGGAGAGAAGACAGTGATTGACTCTGGATAAGATAATGTGACTTCATTTTATCACAAGACACATAACATCAATTCTTACTTTTTCAAGAGTTATTAAACATCAACATATTGCCCAAATCATAGTTATTAGTAGAAGTATACAGTGTAAAATGTTTCTGTAAATAGCTAATGCTAGAATTTCATTGGGACACTTTATATTTTTATGTTTTAATATCAAAATATAAAAACTCTCAAAATTTTACCTTTATATTTGACTAGAAGGTTTTCACTTGAATGATGCAATAGAATTTTTTTTTCTGTATACAAGCTGAAAAGTATATAGATAGATAGATAGATAGATAGATAGATAGATATATTTATGTATTGTGATTACTTGTATATTGGCATGAATGTGTGTGTATATTATACAGGAACAATGAGAGATTCCCCCCTCCACCCTTTACATGAAGTACTGTCATTAGCTAGCTCTTTGAATCCTCAATGCCTCAAATCAGGATTTCATAACTTGTACTTATTCTATACTAAAATATTATTATCTCCCATTAAGTAACATAATGCTATTATTCTTTTACCTTTTCTTCTTTGCCAGAGCATTAGACCATGGAAGAGTAAAATAACCTCCTGGTAAAGGAAACAAGTTATCACTTGTGTTGGGGGGGGTAGAAATGATGTGACTGAGCTACAGTAAAAAGAACAAATGCTGTGAATTTTGAGAAGACACAAAAAAGATACAAAAAAGACAAAGAGGAGGCAGGAAGATGATGAGAAAAGAGAGAGCCAGATCTACTTCTGTACCTTTTTTCCCCCATGATAAGACCTCTGGGAGATGCCTCTGGGAAAGAATCAGTTCAGGAGGCTAAAGGAGAGGGTAAAAACAATTTAGCTAGCTACAAGGAAAAACGATTGTGAGTAGGAACCTTGGTTTAAATTAAATATTTGACTGTCACTAGGAATACTTGTGTTGTTTAACTCACCAGAGATTAATGAGATGAATAGCATCTGGGGTCATAAACTATTTAGGGGATGCCTAAAGATTTGGTAAAGGACTATGTAGATCTAGAAGCTGCAAGTAATTTTAATAATACATTTTAATTTTAGGATCATCTATGTAGATCTGGAAAAGACCTGGGAGGCCATTTAGTTCAAACCCTCACATTTTACAGATTAGTAAAATGAGACCTAAGTAGGTTGAGTGACTCATCCAAGATTATACTTGTAGCAAATGTCAGAGATAAAATTTGAACCTGGGTCTTTTCAGTTCTCTTTCCACTGTAATTACTTTTCTAGGGACATGAGGAAGAGTGAAATTACCATTACCAATTTAGTCTGTAACCACTTTGGGCATCTGGTGATTTTGAGGTGACACCAAAAACCTTACCCACTCCTGTCCAAATAAGGAGGAGCTTCACTTTGGTGAAAATATAGGGCAGAGGAAGGACAACAGCAAATGATTATCTGCAGCCCAAGATGTACAGAGTTCAACTCAATTCTGAATTTGTAAAGGCAGTGAGCAAGAAGTAGAATCTTCCAATCCATGATCAGAAGAGAATTTAAACTTTCTTCTTCCCCCAAGACCCAAAGGACCTGTTTTACCATCATTAGTTACTGCTGCCCTTCCTTAGTCTTCTTTCCTCAGAGTCAAGCTTATCTTAGTTGTGGGAAATGGAAATGAGTTTCCCTAAACTTCATAAAAACCACTGCAAGCCTGACACAGGTGCAGCTCAGAGCACTCTGTCCTTTTTACTCTGCATTCACAGTGTTACCAGTCTCTGAACAGAGTATTACCCTTCCTTCATCATTAGTAAAGAAACTGTTTGCAGTATAGCATACTTGTGTGTGGTTGACTACATTTATCCATGTTTACATGGCTAGGATTCATTGAAATACAGCAAACTCCAATACATTTCCTTAGTGGGCTGAGAGCTAAGATTTAGTCTGTACAAATCTTCACTGCCCCTAAATGAAGAAGTCAAGCTACTGCCACCTTAAGTAGGGAAGAATTAAGGAATTGAGGCTATTGGCTCTCTCAAAATTAGATAGCTTGGTATTTCTCCAGCATTCCTTATTGTATTTGGATAGAATTCTCAACCACTGAAGCAAGAGTGGAGCTTCACAGTGCCTAATTCTTATTGTGAATAGTGGCAGGCAACCAGCTGGGCAAAGGTCTTAATAGAAAGAAGGAAATTTAGATAGATCATGACTATAGCATGTAAAAAGGTCAAGCATATCAAAAGAATGAATTTGAAAAAAATGTGAAGGCAACCTAGCAGTTCCAGATTTTTAATTATATTGTAAAAAAGTAATCTCATCAAAACAATCTGTTGCCAGCTAAGAAATAGAGTGGTAAAACAATGGAATAGATGAGGCACATAATATACAGTAATAAATGATCGTAGTAATTTAGCATTTTATAAACCCAAAGATGCAAACTTTTGGAATAAAAACTCAACATTTGGGAAAAATTGTTGGGAAAACTAGAAAGCAGTTTAGGAGAAACTGAGCATCGACCAACATCTCACACTATATAGAAAGATTAAATCAAAATGGATAAATAATTTAGACATAAAGAGTGTTATCATAAGTAAATTTGGGGAGTATGGAAACATGTACCTGTCAGATCTATGGATAAGAGAAGAGTTTATGACCAAACGAGATGGAGAGTAGCATGGGAAGTAAAATGGATAATTTTAATTATATGCATTTAAAAAGCTTTTGCATAAAAAAAAAAAACGAATACAGGCAAAATTAGAAGAGAAACAGGAAACTGGAGGGGGGGAATTAAATACTCTGATAAAGGACTCATTTCTCAAATATATAGAAAACTAAGCAAAATTTATAAAAATAAGAGCCATTCCCTAACTGATAAATGGTCAAAGGACACAAAAAGACATTTTTCAGAAGAATTCAGCAGTATTGCTGGACACATAAAAGTGCTATAAATCACTACTGATTAAAAATGCAAGTTAAAACAACTCTGAGTTACCACTTCATACTTATCAGATTAGCTAAAATGATTAAAAAAGAAAAGAAAAAAATCAAATACTGGAGGGGATGTAGAAAGATTTGAGAGTTGTGAACTAGTCCAGGGATTCTGGAAAAGAATTTGGAAATATACCCAAGGGGATATAAAACTCTGCATGCCCTTTGATCTAGCAATACTATTACTAGGTCTGTACCCCCAAAGAGAACAAAGGAAAGAGAAAAAGATTTATTTGTAAAAATATATTTATAACAGCTCTTTTCCTGGTGGCAAATAATTGGAAATCGAGGGGATGCCCATCACCTGGGGAATTGCTGAAAAAGTTGTTGTATACAATTCTGAAGGAATACTATTGTCCTGGAAGAAAGGATGAGCAGGATGGTGTCAAAAAACACCTGGGAAGACTTACATGAATTCATATAAAATGAGGTGAACACAACCAGGAAAACACTATACACAGCAAAAGAAATATTGGTAAGGATGCTCAAATGTCAAAGACTTAAATATTCTGACCAAGATAATGATTCAAAATTTCCAAAAGATCCATGGTGAAAAATGTTATCCAAGGGGCAGCTAGGTGGTACAGTAGATAGAGCACCAGCGCTGCATTCAAAAGGACCTGAGTTCAAATCTGGCCTCAGAACACATAACACTCACTAGCTGTGTGATCCTGGGCAAGTCACTTAACCACATTGCCTAACCAAAAAAAAAAAAAAAGAAAAATACTACCCACTTTGAGAGAGAAAACTGGTGAACTCTGAATGCAAACTGAAGTATGCTTTTTTACCTGTTTATTTCTATTTTTTTTTCTTTTTTGACTGTTGTATTTTGCAACAAGGCTAATATGAAAATAAGCTTTTCACGATTTCACATGTATAACAAATATTAAATTGTTTGCCTTCTCAGGGTTGGGGAGGAGTGAGAGGCAGATAATTAGAACTCAATCTTTTTTTTTTAATGAATGTTAAAATTTTTACATGTAATCAGGAAATGAAATATGTGTGTGCGCATATATGTTCATATATGTGTATGTATGTGTCACACAGCTAATGTCTAATATGGGATTTGAACTCAGGACTTCCTGATTCTAAGATCCACACTCTATCCACTCTGCTACCTAGTTGCCTATTATGGCTGCCACCAAATGATCACTTGAAAGAAGGTGATTGAGTAAAAGGAAAAAAAAAAAACAAACCACTAGTTAGCTTATCAATTTAATTTATAATTATAGAATTTAAAGGTAACCATCTAGTTCAAGTATTTTATACATGAGGGAACTGAGGCTTAGAAACTTAAGTGATCTGTTCACAATCCAACTGATAACTAAAGTGAAGAGTACAAAACTTAGAATTCTTAGCTTCTTTCAAGGCTCAGCTCAGATACTACCTCTATTTCCCTCTTCCCCCAATCTCCCCACCCCTTTCTTCCTACTCAAATTGTCTTGTATTTAGCTTTGTATCTGCACATTCTATCCTCCCTGTAGAATGTAAGCTACTTGAGGGCAGGGACTATTTCTTTTTTTGGTTTTGGATTTCTGACACTTAATAAATATTATCATTTGTCTATTGGGTTTGAATAATAAGTAAGTGATAGATTCACGATTTGAACCCAGTTTCTTTTATTCCAAATTCCATGTTCTTTCCACTAGTTGATAGAGTAACTCTAAGAGAAATAATGAAAGTCTAGACATGGAAGGAACCTTAGTGGACTTAAGATTTCAAGGTGTAAAGAATGTTTGAGATTATCTAGTTCAACTCTCTTATAGTAGAAAAATCAAAAACAAAACAGAGGTCCAGAGAATTATCTAAGGTTATATGGTTAATAAGTGATAAAACCAGAACTAGAATTTAGGTCCCCTAAAAGCTAGTCCAGTATGTTTTTTCTATTATACCAATGATTGAATGAAGTATACATACTTGTCTTAAATCTCTTTCCTTAATTTATCCTATCTCCTGTAATTTTTGCAGAGCAAAGAAGGTAATTTCAATCCTACAAAATTAGAAGATATATTTTTCTCTTGTTATTAAGGCTATTGATTCAGAAGTACATGATAATCTACTTATGAATCATCATGTAATCATTATCTATCTATCTATCTAGATACACACATGCACACATATACATATACACATACACATACATATATCCAATAATTATTTCTTTCTTTGGTTAAGGTAACAAATTCATTCTAGCTATTGACACTGCTGATTCCCTCCTCTCTCCCCAGATAATTGATAAGACTTTAGCATGAGGGGATATGAATTGACAATAACAGGATAGAACTCAAACCAGTTGTATTAATAGGATACATTACACCTTTTAAATCTTTGCCTTATACTAATTCTAGTTTGCATAGAAGATTCTGGATTACAGATAAAATCTGTCACTGTGAAGAATGGGGGATTTAAGCTTTTCTCCATTTTCCCTCTTAGACAGAAAGAGGAAGAGTTAAAATCCTCACAGACCATGTCTACAACATTATTATTTTACAGGTTGGACTTTCTCTTCACGTTCCTTTTAGTGGTCCCTCTTTTCAAATAAAGGGATATAGTTTGGCCTCTGGAAACACCCCAGTAGGACCATCACTCCAAAAGGCTCATCTTTAAAGGGGGAAATCTAAGAGAGTCACAACTTTGTTTGAGTTCTGCTTGGAGGAATTATGGCTTCATTCATAAAACCAATCTGTTGTTCTAATACACCTGCCCCCCACACAAAGATGTTTTTTAATATCTCAAACTAGAACAGTAGAGTTCTAAGATAGTCTCTGAAATTTAAAACCCTTCATTCACAATCCATATGCCTACAGGCAACAGTATCAAACTTATGTGTAAAAAGAAAATTAAGCTAACTACCATCAGCAGTAGATATAGAGAAATAAGGCATAGTTGTTTCAACTATTTCAACTTCCAGAGGGAAAGGAGAAGGGAGAAGAAAGAAAAGGCAGCCAATTGTGGAGAGTCTCCTTCTACTCAAATCATTGCTTCATTCAGGTAGATGACATCTTGTCCTCCTGTATTGTATGAGCCCCCCTTCCCTACATCAGCAGTAGGGTCTCCTGCATTGGCTTTGCTGCTACCCTAATCAGTATCCACGTTCCATTCAAGCTCTGCATACTACAACATCTCTGACCACAAATCCCAAATCCTTTGTGATTCATATTAGGTTAAAGGGGAAATATGATTGGGCTGGGCAACAATTTTCATCCTGCCCAGTTGTCATTCAAAACATTCATTTAAATAAAGTCCTCAGCCCTTATTCACGTCCAGGAAATTACACTTATTTTTATATTATATTTTGTAGAAATTTATGAGGTCGTATTGGAAACTATAAAGAATAAGAAGGTTCCATTTGAGCAAATGTATTCCTTTACTATTCATATATTACTCCATTCTTGAATTTAATAAACATAGAAAACTGAAGAAAAATCAGATGGCATAGTAGGTACAATGCTGAATTTAGAGTGAGGAAAATTGCATTATAATCTTGCCTCAGTTACATACTTGGTGTGACCATGGGTGTCTAAGCATTTCACTAGACATTTCACTAAGACTACAGAAGCCAATATGGTACATATGGAAGAACCCTAGAATGGCTGCATAAGTGCTGTATAGAAATGTGATGAGATACTATTATGCTCAAAAATGAGAAAAGAGATAATGTCAAATACAAGGAAAGACATGAACAGGTACAATATAAAATAAGCAGATCAACAACAATATACAGCGTAAACTTTAACATTATAAAAGTGAACATTTTTGAGGATTTTTATGAATTTATAAAGAATGAAATGAGAACAAAAACTATTTATACAATAACAAGATTACTGTAAAAACAACTTTACAAGCTGTAAGAATTCAGAGTAGTAACCATTCATGATTCAGAATAGAAGCCATTCATAATTCCAGAGGTCCAGTGATGAAAAATCCTATGCATTAGAGAGAGATAATGGGTTTATGATTCAGAAAATATATTTGACATAAAATCATTTAGGAAATTTGTTTTGTTTGACCATGCATATTTGTTAGAAGGATTTTTCTTTTCTTTTTTCACTGGGGTAGAAGGACCAAGGGAAAGAAAAAATATTAGGTAGATCAATAGATTGACAGATAGGGTTGCTAAACATGTGATATATTGTGTGTACTTTCATATGAAACCACCCTAATATTAGTTTTGCTTTGTTATAAGAGACCTCTCACAAAGTGACAGAAATCTATAAGCATTTGGTAATATAAAAACACAATACAGTAATGAAACAATTTATTTTAAAAGCTTTGAAATCAAAGAACCTAAGTTCAAATCCTGGTTCTGTTATTTACTATCTATATAGTCTCCACCAAAATGCTTAATTTTTCCTTTGGCATCGTTTCCTCGTCTGTGAAATTATTTTTGGGAGAACAGAGTAAATGACCTCTAAATTATCTTCAACCTTTAAATCTATGATCCTATTGTAATGCTTCATCTAGAAGATCCAGGATGGTCTAGGGCTGGTAGACTCCTAGGATTTAGAGTTTCTTGCTCATTTCCTGAGGCAAGAGAAATTTTATGATTTGGGATGGGACATGCAATGGCAAAAAAGATTGCAAAAAGATAAGATAGAATACAATAAAAGCAAAAGGGGCACTTAGCCTTCTCCCAGCAGCCAAGGAGTAAGATGTTAGAGTACCAGAGGCCTCAGAGAGATGAGTGCTTCATTGGTGACCAGAGATGTGATTTTTCTTTCCTTACACAACAGAAAAAGAAAGGTAAGAGTAGAGGAGGGACAGCATAAGAAGTTTAGAATGTTTCAGAAGAAGCCAACTGAGTGAGCTCATTCTCCAATTCTTCTGCTGGGTGTAACTGACCCTGTCTCTACGTATATTCCATTATTCTGTTACAAAATATGGGTTTTTTTGTTTTGTTTGTTTTGTTTGTTTTGTTTGTTTTGTTTTTGAGGTATTTTTTGGTGAGGCAATTGGCATTAAGTGACTTGCCCAGAGTCACACAGCTGAGTATTATGTGTCTGAGGCAGGATTTGAACTCACGTACTCCTGACTCCAGGGACAGTGCTCTATCCACTGCTCCATCTACCTGCCTCCAACCTATGTTTTACAGAACTAGTTTTATACCTCATAAACTCCTGGCAACTCAGGCGCCGATTCAGCATTAGGTTATTGGGATACCACCAGGAACAACACAAGGTATATTGGCTTTTCCTCATGTAGCTTTAGGGCCCCAACATTCAATTCATCATTACAGAATGTAAAAAGATTGTATAATCTTGTCTAAAAAGAGTATAATTCCAAAGTATTCATATGTTTCATCACTATTATGTTCCATGGCAGAATTTATGTGAGTGTTGGTCTTTCCATGTGCTCTATTTGAAAATGAACCTGACCTATGTTTTCCTGTGTTAACTCATGTGTCTCATTAAGATGTCTCAGAACTCATTAAGAGCCCTCATATTCCAAAGTGACACCAAATGTTACACAATGATCTAGTAAATTACAGAAGTGCTATGTTCTGTCTCTTAGGAGGGAGCTCCACACAGACAAAATCACAGATACTCAATAAGTAAATCACTGTACTAAATGTGATGAATTGTGCATTTACTCATTTCACTTATATCAGTCACCTCTCTTTTTTAGTTATTTTAGAAAAATAACCCAAATAGTTTCTGAATGCTTGGTCTGAGCAATGAACCACTACTAGTTATCTGAAAGTGTTCTACTTTCTGTTTTTAGGGGAAAAATGTTATTCACACCTTTAGCTGCTCAGCTATTCTCTCCTCCCCTTAGGGAAATTATTTAATTAAAATAAAAGTGCAAGGAAAATAACAAGGAAAAGTAATTAGGTAACAAAGTCATTTATCCCAGCCCCATTAACATATGCAATCCTTTATATTTCTGAGGGATTATAATCTAATCCCTCTTTAATTTTTTTCCTAATACTCAGGCATATTAGGAGAAAGGTGCAACTGGGTACAGTGGAAAAATCTAAGATTCTGAAGTCAGAGATCCTGGGTTCAAATCCCATTTCTGAATCTACTTATTTGGCCTTGGATAAGGCACTTAATTCCCCTGTGTTTCCTCATCTGTGAAATGAGGGAGATAAACTAGATGACCTCTGAATCTTGGCTTTAGATTTATTATTTGATGATGCTATAACCTCCTTGAATTCAATGTCTAATTATGAATATAATCTATTTCAATACTATCTGTCACATGAATGGTTCCATACTGGTATAGAAATTAACCCATTGGCCTTAGCTGGTACACAGCTAAGTTTTGAGTGAAGGCATTAACCTCAACAGAGTTACTGGTATTTTTCCAGTATCTTGAGTTCTGGGACATTATGGCAGTCTTAATCCACATTTTCCTCTCCTACCCATCACTCCAACTGCAACTTTTTGTCTGTCTTTCTCTATCTCCACTAATAAACCCCCTAAGAAGTAGTCATGAAATCAATTAAAATTTCATATTTTAACAAGTTCCCCTTTGATCAAAGTCCTTATTTCAAGATGAAGTCGCTCTGTTCCCAAACCACTTCCTGAAAAATGAAGCACTGAATAATCCTCACATGGAATGATGGGAAAAGTAGCTGATTAGAAAGGCAGTATTACAGAGGTAAAATATATATTTTTGTGTGTTTCTTCCATTGTTAACACAGGTAGATTAGGAAAACAGAGATGTCCTTCCTGTAGAGCAAAGAGTGACTCTGGCTCTTCTTTGTATTTATTTTTAAATCATTCTATTGAATTTTTTTTTATTATCTTGCAATATACTCTTTCTTATATAAACCTAACCAATGAAAGTATCTTTTTACTCACAGAAAAACAATTCCTAATGTTGTGTCCAACATTTCACACCCCTCGTCTAGGAGTAGAATTGTTTTTCCTTATTTATCCTCTGGGTTAAGATTGTGTATTTAATTTAACTGAAATCAGCTGTTTGTTTTTTTTAGTGTTATTTCTATTTTGTACTTATAGTGTATATTATTCTCACACTTTCTTCTCACTACAACCAAAAAAGTCTTTAAAGTGATTATGAATAAAAAACAAAGAGGGGAGTGGGAGCAAGAGTAATATAATATTTCCTTTCCTAATGCATGGATAATATAAAAGTAGTGCAAATGTCTAGAGGGAGGAATTATGGGAGCCAAGATGGTGGATTAAGCAGTAAATCACTATAACTCTCCCATACACACCTCCAAACAACCATAAAATTAGTGCCCCAAAACAAATGCTGGAACAAAAAGATGGAGTGAAACAATCTTTTAGCCCAAGAAACCTGGAACAGCAATGGGAACGCTTTTTCTCACTCAGATAAAAGGGGAGCACAGTCCAAGATGAGAGCTGTCCCAGCAAGCCAGCAGCAAGCCCTGACTCAGCAAACCAGTGGGAGATATCAAGTCCCAGTGTGGTCAAGTAGGCAAACAGCAACAATACTACTCCTCAGGTGCCTCAGCATAACTTAGGGAATGGGCATGTGTGGAACAGAGACCACCTACCCAAATAAAAATTCAGAGGTTTCTCAAGGTAGAAACAGAGGCATTTATTCAGCAAGTCTTGGGAGAGTTGGGCACCTACCCCAGGGCAGATGGGTGGAGGGAGGCAGGATACAAGCAGCAAGCAAGTAGTTATATACTCCTAGATAAACAATTCTAAGAAAAACCCCAAAAGCCCCCCCTCCAAAAATCCCCTTTCCAAAAACTCCCTCCCTCCCAGACCCATCTCTCTCTCTCCTCATTGGTGGGGAGACAATGGCTTCACATTCTACCCAAAAACAAGAAATATATCTTTACCCAATAAAAATTTAAAAACTATAGAAGTGCCTTATTTGGCAGGGATGACAGTGACGAAAACAGGGAATGGGTGGGCAAGCAGGTGCATGGCCTGATTTCCCCAAAATCATATGATTTACAGGAAAACTAAACTTAGGCCCTACTGGTACTAAAACCTTAACTAAATTGTGAAGTACAGTCTCTACTCTATATGAGAAACTTTCAATTATCCCACTCAGGCAGATTCTAGCTCCAAGAAACACCTTGCTTTAGTATTGTCCCAGGCAAACAGGCATCTACAAGTAGACAGACCACCACTTGCCTTAGTATAGCCCCAGGGAAAAAGCATAAATACTCCACCAGCTTCAGCATAATCCAGACACTAGCACTAGGACCCCAGTACAGCACCAGGTCAGATGCCAGACTTGTATAGCCTCCAGCAGCACTAGCCACAACCCAACCCACCCTCTAAATGTAGCACCAGACACAAGGATCCCCTGTGGGCTTCATTGAAAAACCAGTGCAGCACTAAGTAAACAGCCAGGGCCTTCAGCCCCTGTAACAAGTGGCCCTTCCATCCTGGGAGTAGAGATCAAATTTAAAACAAAGGTAAAAGGTCAAAAGAGATGAGAAGGAAAAAAAAAAGAATCTGGCCAGAGAAAGTATTATGGTGACAGGAAAGACCAAGACATAAACTCAGAAGAGGACAACAATGTCAAAACACCTAAGGGCAAAGCCCCAAACAAAAATGGGAAGTGATCTCAAACCCAAAAAGTCCTCTTGGAAGAGCTCAAAATTGGGAAATGCAAGTGATGCAAGAGAATTATGAAAAAAAAGAGTCAACAGCTTAGAAGAGGAAAACAACTGGCCAAAAAGTAGAACTGACCAAATAGAAAAGAGAAGTACAAAACTAACTGAGGAAAACAACTCCTTACAAGTTAGAATTGGGCAAGTGGAACGTAGTGATTCTATGAGACATCAAGAATCAATAAAACAAATTTAAAAGAATGTAAAAAAAATAGAAGGAAATATAAAATACCTTACTGGAAAAACAAATGACCTGGAAAATAGATCCAACAGAGACAATGTCAGAATCATAAGACTACCAGAAAGTCATAATCAAAAGGAGGACCTGGACAGCATATTTCAAGAAATTATCAAGGAAAACTGCCCCGATATCCTGGAACTAGAGAACAAAACAGGCATTGAAAGAATTAAACAATCGCCTCAAGAAAGAGATCTCAAAATAAAAACTTCAAGGAACATTATAGCAAAATTTACATTATCAGGTAAAGGAAAAAAAATACTGCAAGTGTTCAGAAAAAAAAAAAAAACAATTAAAATATCAGGGAGCCACAATCAGGACGATATATGATTTTGCAGGTGCAACATTAAATGATCAGACTTCATGGAACATGATATTGTGGAAGAAAAAGAACTAAGACTATAACCAAGAATCACCTATCAAGCAAAATTAAGCATATTACTCCAAAGGAAAAAAAAAATGGTAATTCAATGAAATAGAATGATTTCAAGCTTTCATAAGGAGAAGGCCAGAATTAAACAAAAAATTTGATCTATAATATCAAGACCCAGAAAAGCTTATAAAGGTAAAGAGAGAAGAAAACATAAGGGATTCAGTGGAACTGAACTGTTTATATTCCTACATGGGAAGATGATACTTGTAATTCTTAAAAATTGTACCACTAATACTATATTTAGAAGGAATACACATAGAGAGAGGGAATGGGTATATGTTGAATTTGAGGGAATTTCATAAAAAATAATTAAGGGATGAGAAAGAAGAGTACACTAGGTGAAGAAGGAAGGGAGATGTACAATGGGGTAAATTATTTCACATGAAGGGGTATGAAAAAACCCATTACAATAGAGGGAAAGATGGGAGGGTGGATGATGGCCATTATTTGAACCTTACTCTCATCACTATTCGATCAAAGAGGGAATAATATACACAATCAGTTGAATATAGAAATCTACCTTACCTGACAGGAAAGTAAGAGGCGAAGAGATTAAGCAAAAGGGGAGGGAGGGGCACTGACAAAAGAAAGTGCAAATGAGGAAAGGCAGTGGATAGAAACAAAACACTGTCAAAAAGGGTGAGGGTGATAAGAGAAAGAGGACAAACAGAAGGAAAAAACAGGATGGAGAGAAATACAGTTAGTAATCATAACTGTGCATGTGAATGGGATGAACTCTCCCATAAAGCAGAAGTGGATAATAAAGTGGATCAAAACCAGACTCCTACAATACACTGCTTACAAGAAATATACTTGAATCAGAGAGACACATATAGATATAAAGGAAAGGTAAGGGGCTAGAACAGAATATATTATGCTTCTGTGAAGCAAAAAAAATCAGAGGTAGCAATCGTGATCTCAGAGAAAGCAAAAATAATCCAAATTAAAAGAGATAAGGAAGGAAATGACATCTTGCTAAAAGAAACCATAGGCAATGAAGTAATATCAACACTAAGCATAGATGCACCAAGGGGTATACCATTCAGATTCTTAGAGGAGAAGTTAAATGAATTACGGGAAGAAACAGACAACAAAATTGTACTGGTGGGAGACTGCAACTGTTTCCTCTCAGAACTTGATAAATACAATGAAAAACAAACAAGAAAAAAACTAAAGAGGTGAATAGAATATTAGAAAAGTTAGATATGACGGTCCTTTGGAGAAAACTGAATGAGAACATAAAGGAATATACCCTTTCCCAGAAGCTTATGGCAAATACACAAAAACTGGCCATGTATTATGGCATAAAATCCTCAAAATCAAATGTAGAAAAATAGAAATATTAAATGTATTCTTTTCAAATCATAATGCAATAAATATTACATTCAACAAAGGGCAGTGGAAAGATAGATCAAAATTATTTGGAAACTAAACAATCTAATACTAAAGAATAAGTAGGCCAGTGAACAAATCAAATGCTCTCAGAAAAAAATTACAAATATTTACATGAGCTAATGCAAAGTGAAATGTATTGTGTACAAAATAACAGCAATATTGTAAGAAGATCAGCTGTGAATGACTTAGCTATTTTCAGCAATACAATGATCCAAGAGAAA
Source organism: Phascolarctos cinereus (assembly GCF_003287225.1). Taxonomy (NCBI): domain Eukaryota; kingdom Metazoa; phylum Chordata; class Mammalia; order Diprotodontia; family Phascolarctidae; genus Phascolarctos; species Phascolarctos cinereus. The sequence continues at coordinate 137,597,191 of NW_027556180.1, read as the reverse complement.
TCTGAAGGACTTATGATGAAAAATGCTGTCTAGCTCCAGAGAAAGAATTGATGGCTTATAAATACAGATTGAAGCTTATGTATTTAATTTTTTTTATTTTTCTTAAAGTTTTTTATTGTTTATGTTTTCTTTCACAAGATTATTATGCAAATTTTTTGTGTGACTACACATGTATAACCTATATAGAATTGCTTGACTTCTCAGTAGGGGATGGGGGACTGGGGAGGAAGGAATAGAGAAATGTTGGAATTCAAAGTTTTAAAAATGAATGTTAAAAAATATGTAATTGGGGAAAAACAAAAACAGAGACAGACAGACAAACAGAGAGAGAGAGATACAGAGAGACAGAGAGACAGAGAGAGAGAACACAAAATACAAACAATCACGAATTTAATTAAAAAGACTGACAACAATGAGACAACATCCCAAAATTTACCAGATACAGCTGAAGCAGCACTTAGGGGAAATTTTATTTGTCTAAATTCTTATATAAAAAAATAGAGAAAGAACAGATCAATGAATTGGGCATGGCACTAAAAAAATTAAAAATCCCCAATAGAGCACCAAATTCGAAATTCTGAATCAAAGGTAAGATTAATAAAATTGAAAGTAAAAAAAAAAAGATTATTGAGTTAATAAATAAAACCAGGAGTTGGTTTTATGAAAAAAAAAAATAGATTCAAGCCATTGGTTAATTTCATTTAAAAGAAAAAGAAAAAAAAAGCCAAATATCCAGTATCAAAAATGAAATGGGTAAAATCACCACCAATGAAGAAGAAATTAAAGTAATCATTAGGAAATATTTTGCCCAGTTACATGCCCATAATCTGACATTCTGAGCTAAACTGATGCCTATTTACAAAATTTAAAAAAAAAAAAACAACCTAGATTAACAGATCAGGAAATAGAATGCCTAAACAACCCAATCTTAGAAGAAGAAATTGAACAGGACCATTAATGCACTCCCTAGGAAATATCCCCAAGGCCAGATGGGCCCACAAAAGAATGCTGCCAAACATTTAAAGAACAATGAATTCCAATACTACATAAACTATCTGGAAAAATGGGAAAAGAAGGAGTCCTACAAACTCCTTTTATGATGTAAATATGGTTCTGACACCTAAACTTTAAATAGAGAATGTAAATTATAGACCAATTTCCCTAATGAATATCAATGCAAAAATTTTGAGCAAAATACTAGCAAAGCAATTATAGCAATATATCACAAGGGTTATACACTATGATCAGGCAGGATTTATAGCAGGAATGCAGGGTTGGTTCAAAATTAAGAAAACTTTCAATATAATTGGCCATATCAATAATAAAACCAACAGAAATCATGATTATGTCAATGGATGCTGAAAAAGCTTTTGACAAAATACAGCACTCATTCCTATTAAAACACTAGAAAGCGTAAGAATAAAGGTAGCATTTCTTAAAATGATAAACAGTATCTATCTAAATTTAACAGCAAGCATAATATATAATGAGAATAAGCTAGAAGCCGTCCCAATAAGATCAGAGGTGAAGCAAGGATGCCCATTATCACCACTATTATTCAATACTGTATGAGAAATGTGAGCTATAGTGATAAGAGAAGAAAAAGAAATTGAATGAATTAGAATAAGCAATGAGGAAACAAAACTATTATTCTTTGCAAATGATATGATAGTATATTTAGAGAACTCTAGAGAATCAATTAAAAAATTACTTGAAATAATTAACAACTTTAGCAAAGTTGCAGCATATAAGATAAATAAATCTTTAGCATTTCTTTATAAGACCAACAAAGCCCAGTAGCAAGAGATAGAAAGAAAAATTCTATCTAAAATAACTGTAAACAACATAAAATGCTTAGAAGTCTACTTGCCAAGATAAACCCAGGAATTATATGAACAAAATTACAAAACACTGTTCACACAAATAAAGTCAGATCTAAACAACTGGAAAAAATAGCAATTCTCATAGATGGGCCAAGTCAATAAAATAAAAATGATAATTCTACCTAATTTAATTTATTTATTCAGTGCCAAACCACTCAAATTACTGAAAATTTTAATTATGGAGCTAGAAAAAAATAACAAAATTCATCTGGAAGAACAAAAGGTCAAGAATATCAAGGGAATTAATGAAAAAAATACAAGGAAAGTGGCAATATCAGATCTCAAACTATATTATGAAGCAGTAATCATCAAAATAATCTGGTATGGGCTAAGAAATAGAGTGATAGGTCAGTGGAATGGATTAGGGTCACAAGATATAGTAGTCAATGACTATAGTAATCTAGTGTTTGATAAACCCAAAGACCCCAGCCTTTGGGATAACAACTCATTATTTGAAAAAGGCTGCTGGGAAAACTGGAAAACAATAAGGCACAAACTAGATACAGACCAATATCTCACAACATATAACAAGATAAGGTCAAAACACGTACATGATTTAGACATAAAGGGTTATACCATAAACAAATCAGAAGAGCAAGAAACCCTGTCAGATCTGTGGAGAAGGGAAGAATTCACGACCAAACAAGAAAGAGAGCATTACAAAATGTAAATTCGATATTTTCATTATATTAAAAAGCTTTTGCACAGACAAAACTAATTCAACCAAGATTAGAAGGAAAGCAGGAAGATAGGAAACAATCTTTACAGCAAGTATCTCTGATAAAAGCCTTATTTCTCAAATATATAGAGCAATGTGTCAAATTCATAAGACTATAAATCATTCCCCAGTTGATAAATGGTCAAAGGATATGAACAGGCAATTTTCAGATGAAAAAATCAAAACTATCTATAGGCATTAGAAGAAGTGCTCTAAATCACTAGTTGTTTGGGAAATGTAAATTAAAAGAACTCTGATGTATAACCTCACACCTTTCATATTGATTAACAGGAAAAGAAAAGAAAATGATAAATGTTGAAAAGGATGTGGGAAAATTGGGAGCATTAGTGCACGGTTGATGGAGTTATGAACTGATCCAACCATTCTGGAGAGCAATTTGCAATTATTCTCGAAGGACAATCAAACTGTGCATACCCTTTGTTCCAGCATTACCACTACTAGGTCTGTATTCCAAAGAGATCATAAAAAAGGGAAAAGAACTTACATGTGCAAAAATATGTATGGCAGCCTTTTTGTGGTGACAAAATATTGGAAACTGAGGGGATGTCCATCAATTGGAGAATGGCAGAACAAGCTGTAGCATATGAATGTAATGGAATATTATTGTGCAATAAGAAATGATGAACAGGTAGATTTAAGAAAACCTGGAAAGACTTGTACAAACAAATGCAAAGTGAAGTGAGCAGAACCAGGAAAACTTTGTACAAAGTAAAAGCAACATTATGTGATGATCAACTATGAATGCCACAGATCTTCTCAGCAACACAATAGACATGTACAAAAGATTCATGAAGGAAAATTCTATCTACATTCAGATAGCTCTGAATGAAGATCAAAGCATACTTTTTCACTTACTTTATTCTTTTTTGTTTTTTTTTCTTTTTATTTGTTTCTTCTTTCACAACTGTGACTAATACGGTAATATGTTTTACATGATAGCACATGTATAACATATCAAATTGCCTACCATTTTCAGAATAGAGGAGGGGAGGGAGAAGGAAGAAAAATTTGGAACTCAAAATCTTGTAAAAATAAATACTAAAAATTGTGCTGACATACAGTCAGGGAAAAAATAAAATACTATTAAAAAAAAAACAAAAAAATGTCCCCAGTAGGGAAACATGAGAGTATTAAACATAATTCTAACCTTGGTTAGATTGTGATTATTTTAGAAATCTCAGGGTTTTTTTTAACTTAATCTTGTTTTTGCAGAATGGATACTGAATTTAAGAAGAAATATATTTGCAATATTACAATGAAAAGAAAAAATACATTTCAATTATTGTTCACGTTTCCATCCACTCCATTGTCCTCTCAAGAGTTGGAAGAGTTAAAATGTAATCGATACAATGGCCTGGATTACAATCAGGGAGAAGTTTAGGTGTTGGGAGAAGCTAGCTCCTTAAGTCTGGAATTGCTTGTGTTTTGGAAGAAACTAGGTTCAGGGGCAGGTAGGTGGCGCAGTGGATAGAGTGCTGGCCCTGAAGTCAGGAGGACCTGAGTTCAAATTCAGCCTCAGACCAAATACCTGACACTTACTAGCTGTGTGACCCTGGGCAAGTCACTTAATCCCAATTGCCTAAAACCAAACATCAAAAAAAAAAAGGAACTAGCTTCAGCTGGCAGATGAAGCAATAGATGCCGTAAGAATTTGTAGGAAAATGAGTTCTAATGTTAACTTGGATATAATCAACATCCTGGTATAATCAATAAACTCTTTACATTCTCTTTGTTAGCTATCATGGGGTAAATTAGGAAATATTAGTGATCCCTGTTCTCATCCAATCCCCACCCACTGTTCACCTAAACATCCGCTGTGCTCAAAAAGTCCATACTACAGATCTAGAAGAAAACATAGCAGAGAGAGGACTTTTCCTATAAAGTTGAGAAATAATACTTGGTATAGAAATAATACCCCATCTGGATAGATATTTGCCATCTCACAGGATACCACTCCTGGTTCCAGCTGACTCAAAAGAATATATTTTTAAAAAATCTTTTTTTTTTTTTTAATGTGTAGGTCTAACACATGAATTTTATTTTCCCTCTTCTACTGTGGGAACTTGAATTTCCAACCACCCATTGGAGAGACTTTTACCATCACATGAAAGAGGTGAAATGAGTAGGAGAAGCTCATAAAGTAACTTCCTCATGTTTCAATTTCTTAAAATTAGGAAGCCCTCTAAACTAGACGGCTTGTTATTCTTTGAACATGGGAACTTCATTCCCCAACTCAATGTCTTTTCAATGGCTATCACTCATGCCTCCTGGCTCCTCTGTCTTCCTTTAAGACTCAATTCAAATATCCTTTTCTGTAGGAGGTTTTTCCAAGTGGCCCCCTGTCCCCAGTGCCTTTTCCCTGAAATTTCCTTCCATTTACACTGCATATAACTTGTGTGAATGTATGTAGAAATGTGCTTATAGTACATGCAAATTACATTGTTTGCTCCTTAATGATAATAATAATAATAATAGCCAGTATCCACATAGTGTTTTAAAATTTGCAAAGCACTTTACATCTCTCAACTCATTTAATCCTCATACTAACTCTTTTAAGGTAGATGCTATTATTATCCCCAGTTTCCAGATGACCACACACATACTAAGTTTCTGAGCCAAGATTTGAATGCAGATCTTCCTGACTCAAGGTTCAGCACTCAATTCACTACTTCATCTCCTTGAGCAGAGGAGGCATGCTTTGATCTTTCCCCGTATTTTCATTGTTTAGCAGATTGCCAGGCAAATAGTAATCATTTAATAAATGTTTGATGACTGCTGACAATATTAAGTTCTGATAGGATTAAAATTATTCTTATCTGTTTATTATGATATATTATCATTGCTAAATAATATTTATTTCTATAAGCTCAAGTTACTATATAAGCTTAAAATTCTAGTATTTTTAAAGATCTTTCCCTACTTCAGATTTCACCTTCCTCTATAGGTCCCAGTTTTTGGAATCATAGCATTTTATCACTGGATAATGTGATAGATAGTAAGGGTCCCCATGGCAAGACCACCTGTCTCTTTTAACTCCTCTCTCTTTACTATTAGGAGGCACCCTGTTTTCCAGAGCTCAGGCCCAGCAAGCAATCTGTGCCCTGAGACTGGCATAACAACAATCCTTTGTAATCACCCTCTAGGTGAATTCTGCTGCAACAAAATCCCAAATTCTTTCTGCACCAGCCACAGGTGGTCCTTGAAGTCCAACAAACACCTGCAGGAAATGCGTTCTGGTCATTAAGTCTGCTATGCATCAAACTTCTTAAATTGCTGTTACCTTTCATTGTCACAGCTACAGCTCAAGGTGTAGCCACTGCTACACATAAAAAAAAAGTTTTGCTTCACTAGGGAGAGCCCAGGACATGTGTGTAGTTTCCCTCCTCCAATGAAATAAAGAAGGGATTTTGTTTTGGTTTTGTTTTATTTTATTTCTTAGAGTTAACTGTGGCTGTGATAGCCTTTGTGAGCTCTTTGATACTTTTCAGAGTTAACTGCGGTTGTGATAATCTGTGTGAGCACTCTGGTATTTTCGGAGTTAACAATGGGTAAATAACCTCTGTGACTCTTTGGTCATTTGCTTTCTGATTTGATAATATCATTATTTCTAGTCTATCACCCCAATTATTGCAGAGGAGGAGATTTCTTCCTTGCGAGTGTCGGTGACTTGTTCAAAGTTACTTACAAATTAGTAGCAAAACCAGTTCAACAACTGTATTTTTTCCCCACCCAATTCATTTCCTTGGCACTCTGCTATGACTTCCCCCTCCAAAAACATGATGTTACTTAAACCTCAGGACTCATTTAAGAAGAAACACATTCATGCTTAAGATACAAACAAAAAAAACCAAACAAACTTTAAAGATCAGTTTTAGCAATAAATATAGAATAATTTTGTTTGTATTTTAAGGCACTGAGAAAAGAATGAATAGAGGTGATGTACATTTAATGAAGCTAATGATAGAATATGGATGGCTTAGCATTATAGTTACCAATGTATTCACACCACTATAACAATCCAAGCATGGGATTCATTTATAGGTATAAAGGAAGATAAAACAACAACAACACAGAAAAAAAGTAACACAATTCTGGACTGTATGCGTTTAAAAATACTATTATGTTTCTGCTTCAAATCTGTCTCATATTAAATAATTATGGGAAATGATACAATGTTGAACAAATAACTACAGAAATATGTTATTCATAAATAAGTTTATTGAAAATGATTTTAAATCACTCTATTAACACTATACAAGGCAAATTAAATAAGGTAATGTGTCTCCATCAATGTAAAGGAGTGTAAATACTGATAAAATGTAAGTCACAAATGTTCTTAATAGAGATCCTAAAGTGTTAGAGACAGGAAATTGAATTTAGATAGAAATGCCTAAGCATGAACCAGTGACCAGAATATGCTCAGATATAGTTTACAAACATTTCTATGATTTATCATAGAAAAAGCTTTCAGGTAATATAGTTCATCACTGAAAGGTGAAATATTCTTAGGAAGCACTCTTTAAATACTATGAAAGCCAAAATATTCTTGGTAAGGGCTCTTTAAATACTGCTGGCCATGATGTGAGTAAAGTTAGTCAATAAGATGGGTCGATAATTACTGTGGAAGGGGAAGATATGTTTGGGGATTTTTGATCAGTAATCATTGGCTCAGAGAATGATTCATGAACTCTGTCTCTAGAATATACCTTGTGAAATGAAAGTTTGAACTGGAGACAGAAACTCGGAACAGAGACATTAAATGAACTGGTTAAAGAAATCTGAATTTAGTCATCTGGGTCAGGAGTATTTCATTTCTCTCTCTCTTTTTATTAACTCCCTTTGTATCTTAGGCTACTTGCCCAATTTTTTTTTCTTGTATTTTCTTATTCATATTTATTTTTATTGGGGGGGGTTGAACAGGAGGAAAATGTTGCATTGTTTCATTTGTTCTGTTATGATTCTAATTTCACCTTTATCTAAGTTCTACTCTTTTACAATGACAAACCTGAGTAACTAATTTCATGTGTCCAAATAGCATAACTGAGAACTACTCATGTCAGAAGGATATGTAATAGATTAAGTAATTATAGAGTAGTCACCATAGTCTTTCTTGCCTTAATTGGTATGATTGAAAAAAATTGTTCACCCTGGCAGAAGCAAGGTCTTCCTCATTTGTCAGTGACACTTCAATCAAATGAATGTTAGCTAACTTGTTTAAAAGTTCACAATTTTTTTTATTTTAAATCACAAAAAAAAAGTGATACAGAATGCAGTCTTTTTTGTAAGGATGACTTTAGGCAAAATGTCACCTGGTTTTTCACTTCTATTTGGCCTTCTTCATATGAACATCATCTATGATTCCCTGTTACCTTCCGCTGTCTCATGTGTATCAACTGCCTATCTTGGGTCTACCAGTTGCCTTCCTAGTTTAATCATAAAATTCATAGGTTTGGTGACCAAATATCTAAATGTCACATCCCTTTGAAAAGGAATCTTCAAGTCCCCACAACAGAGACTTGTAATCCACAAATCCTACAGTGTAGAAAACTTGTTTTTATACACATTTCAGAAAGCTAATCCTGGTACTTCATAGGCACTGAGAACAGTCTTTGAAATTTATAAAGAATAAATGTCCTATGCATGCAATGTATTATTTAGTTTCTTAAGAACTATTTCTGGAAAGATGATCCAAGCCAAACCATTGAGGGAAATATAGGTAAGAGGAACAATATTTATTTAAAATTTGATCTTTGATAATTATACAATCAGTATACATTGTCCTGCATACCATTTCTCACATAATTATAAAATTTTAAGAAATGATTGGGTTTTATGTAAAAAGAGCAGGAGGACAGGAAATGACAGCCTGTAGCTATAGAAAGATGTTTTTACTGAGGAAAATGAAAGGCAAGGAAGCAGGAAGTGTTAGCAATTAAAGGTAAAAGGAAAGGTTGTAAGTAAGGTTTGTTAGCTTGTAAAGTCTTAGAGATATTATTATCCCCCAAATATTTCAGTAGTAAAGAGGAAATTCACAAAACATAAGTAAAAGTTAATTTGCCTCTTTTTTCTTTTTTATTTGTTTTTTAAATTTTATTAATTTATTTTGATTTATCAACAATCACTTCCACATGATTCTGAGTTGAAAATTTTTCTCCCTCTTCCTCCCCCCACTCTCCCCAAGACGGCACACAATCTGATATAGGCTTTACATTTACATACCCATTCAACATATTTTCACATTAGTGAAGTTATAAGTAAAAATTAAAACCAATAGGAGGAACCATCAGAAAGATGAAACAAAATAAAGTGTAGCGATTTGACTTCCATAGTTCTTTCTTTGGATATGGACAGCATTTTCCATCCCGAGACCTCTGGAGATGTCTTAGATCCTTGTAATGCTGAGAAGGGTTCAGTTTAACAATCTTAGTCATTGCATAACATGGCTGTTATTGTGTACAAAGTCCTCTTGGTTCCGCTTACTTCACTTAGCATCAGACCATGTAAGTCGTTCCACGTTTTTCTGAAGTCAGCCTGTTCATCATTTCTTATAGCACAATAGTATTCCATTACATTCATATACCACAACTTGCTCAGCCATTCCCAATTTCCAATTCTTTGCCACCACAAAAAGAGCTGCTATGAATATTTTTGTACATGTGGGTCCTTTTCCCATTTGTTTGATCTCTTTGGGATATAGCCCTAGAAGTGCTATTGCTGGATCAAAGGGTATGCACATTTTTGTAGCCCTTTGGGCATAGTTCCAAATTGTTCTCCAAAATGGTTGGATCATTTCACAACTCCACCAACAATGTATTAGTGTTCCAATTTTCCCACATCTTCTCCAACATTTATCATTTTCCTGTTTTGTCATGTTGGCCAATCTGATAGGTGTGATGTGGTACCTCAGAGTTGTTTTGATTTGCATTTCTCTAAACAATAATGATTTAGAGCATTTCTTCATATGACTATAAATGGCTTTAATTTCTTCATCTGAGAACTGTCTGTTCATATCCTTTGACCATTTATCAATTGAGGAATGGCTTGTGTTCTTATAAATTTGTCTTAATTCTCTATATATTTTAGAAATGAGACCTTTATCAGAGAGACTGGTTGTAAAAATTCTTTCCCAATTTTCTACCTTCCTTCTAATCTTAGTTGCATTGGCTTTGTTTGTGCAAAAACTTTTCAATTTAATGTAATCAAAATTATCCATTTTGCTTTTCATAATGTTCTCTATCTCCTGTTTGGTCATGAATTCTTCTGTTCTCCATAGATCTGATAGGTAAACTATTCCTTGTTCTCCCAGTTTACTTATGGTATCAGCCTTTATATCTAAGTCATGAACCCATTTTGACTTTATTTTGGTATATGGTGTGAGATTTGGGTCTATGCCTAGTTTCTGCCATACTCTTTTCCAGTTTTCCCAGCAGTTTTTTTCAAAGAGTGGGTTCTTATCCCAGCAGCTGGGGTCTTTGAGTTTATCAAATAATAGATTACTATAGTCGTTGACTACTGTGTCTTTCATATTTAACCTATTCCACTGATCCACCTCCCTATTTCTTAGCCAGTACCAAGCAGTTTTGATGATTGCTGCTTTATAATACAATTTAAGATCTGGAATTGCTAGGCCACCTTCCCCTGCATTTCTTTTCATTAGTTCCTTTGATATTCTGGACCTTTTGTTTTTCCAAATGAATCTTGTTATTATTTTTTCTAACTCTATAAAATAATTTTTGGTAGTTTGATTGGTATGGCACTGAATAAGTAAATTAGCTTAGGTAGGATTGTCATTTTTATTATATTAGCTCGGCCTACCCATGAGCAACTGATGTTTTTCCAATTATTTAGATCTGATTTTATTTGTGTGAAAAGTGTTTTGTAATTGTGTTCATAGAGTTCCTGGGTTTGTTTCGGGAGGTAGACTCCTAAATATTTTATAATGTCTACAGTAAGTTTAAATGGGATTTCTCTTTCTATCTCTTGCTGTTGGGCTTTGTTGGTAATATATAGAAATGCTGATGATTTATGTTTATTTTAAGCCTGCAACTTTGCTAAAGTTGTTTATTATTTCAAGTAGTTTTTTACTTGATTCTCTAGGATTCTCTAAGTATATCATCATGTCATCTGCAAAGAGTGATAGCTTTGTTTCTTCTTTGCCTATTCTAATGCCTTCAATTTCTTTTTCTTCTCTTATTGCTAAAGCTAAGTTTCCAGTACAATATTGAATAACAGTGGTGATAATGGACATCCTTGTTTCACCCCCGATCTTATTGGAAATGCTTCTAGCCTGTCCCCATTACATATAATGCTTGCTGAAGGTTTTAGATATGCTATTTATTATTTTAAGGAAGACTCCATTTATACCTATGCTTTCTAGTGTTTTTAATAGGAATGGGTGTTGTATTTTATCAAAAGCTTTTTCTGCATCTATTGAGATGATCATGTGGTTTCTGTTGGTTTTGTGTTGATATGCTCAATGATGCTGATAGTTTTCCTAATATTGAACCAATGCATTCCTGGTATAAATCCTACCTGGTCATAGTGTATTATTCTTGTGATAAGTTGCTGCAATCTACTTGCTAGTATTTTGTTTAAAATTTTTGCATCTATATTCATTAGAGAAATTGGTCTATAATTTTCTTTCTCTATTTTGACTCTTCCTGGTTTAGGTATCAACACCATATTTGTATCATAAAAAGAATTTGGTAAGACTCCTTCTTCACCTATTTTCCCAAATAGTCTATAGTATTGGAATTAATTGTTCTTTAAATGTTTGATAGAATTGCATGTAAATCCATCTGGCCCTGGAGATTTTTTCCTAGGGAGTTCATCAATGGCTTGTTCAATTTCTTTTTCTGAGATGGGGTTATTTAAGTATTTTACTTCCTCTTTGTTAATCTGGGCAATTTATATTTTTGTAAATATGTATCCATTTCACTAAGATTGTCAAATTTGTTGGCATATAGTTGGGCAAAATAATTCCTAATTATTGTTTTAATTTCCTCTTCCTTGGTGGTAGCTTCCCCTTTTCATTCTTGATACTAGTAATTTGGTTTTTCTTCTTTTTTTTTAATTAAATTAACCAAAGGTTATCTATTTTATTGTTTTTTCATAAAACCAGCTCTTAGTTTTATTTATTGGTTCAATAGTTTTCTTAATTTCAATTTTCTTAATTTTTCCTTTGGTTTCTTTTTCTAGTGTTTTTAGTTGTATGCCCAATTCATTAATCTCCTCTTTTTTATTTTATTTATGTAAGCATTCAGAGATATAAAACTTCCCCTAAGAACTGCTTTCCTGCATCCCATAGTTTTGGTATGTTGTCTCATTATTGTCATTCTCTTGAATGAAATTATTGATTGTTTCTATGATTTGTTGTTTGACCCAATCATTTTTTAGGATTAAATTATTTAGTTTCCAATTATTTTTTAGTCTATTTTTCCATGGCCCTTTATTACATATCATTTTTATTACATCATGACCTGAAAAGGATGCATTTAATATTTCTGCCTTTCTGCATTGGATTATGAGGTTTTTATGCCCTAGTACATGGTCAATTTTTGTGTATGTGACATGTACTGCCGAGAAAAAAGTATATTCCTTTCTATCCCCATTCAGTTTTCTCCAGAGGTCTATCATACCTAACTTTTCTAATGTTCTATTCACCTCCTTAACTTCTTTCTTGTTTATTTTGTGGTTAGACTTATCTAGTGCGAGAGGGGGAGGTTCAGGTCCCCACTAGTATAGTTTTGCTGTCTATTTCTTCCTGTAACTCCCTGAACTTCTCCTGTAAGAATTTGGATGCTATACCATTTGGTGCATATATATTTAGTAATGATATTACTTCATTGTCTATGGTGCCTTTTAGCAGGATGTAGTTTCCTTCCTTATCTCTTTTGATTAGATCTATTTTTGCTTTTGCTTTGTCTGAGATCAGGATTGCTACCCCTGCTTTTTTTACTTCAGCTGACACATAATATATTCTGCTCCAGCCTTTTACCTTTACCCTGTATGTGTCACTCTTTTTCAAATGTGTTTCCTGTAAACAACATATTGTAGGATTATGGTTTTTAATCCATTCTGCAATCTTTTCGTTTTATGGGAGAGTTCATCCCATTCACATTCACAGTTATGATTACTATCTGTGTCTTTTTCTCCATCCTTTTCCCCCATTTATGCTTTTCTTTCTCCTTTTTCCTTTCCCCCTTCACTAGTGTTTTGCTTTTGACCACGCCTCCTTCAGTCCCTTCCCCCTTTTATTGTCCCTTTCACTTTTCTTCTCCTTTAGTCTTACTGCTTCTTCCCTCCTTCTTTCCCCTCCTTTTCTTTCCCCCTCCCTTTTTTCCCCTTTTCCCTCCTACTGCCTATAGGGCAAGTTAGATTTCTATACCTAACTCATTATATTATGGCCTTCTTGAGCCAAATCTGATGACAGTAACGTTCAAACAATGCTCCCCGCCCTTCTTTCCCTCTGCTGTAATAGGATTTTGTGTCTTTTCCTGTAATGTAATTTACTGTTGTCTGCCTCCTCCTTTCTCAGTACATTTTCTAAGATCATATTGATCCACTTATTTGGATCCTTTTAGCACACTTGATTAGATTTTTTTTTATCATTACATCAAAGTCAACTAATATCTATCCACCCTCTTTATGTATACTCCTTTAACAAGGTGTAATAATGGGGGCAGCTAGGTGGCGCAGTGGATAGAGCACCAGCCCTGAAGTAAGGCGGACCTGAGTTCAAATCCGGCCTCAGACCAAACACTTGACACTTACTAGCTGTGTGACCCTGGGCAAGTCACTTAACACCAATTGCCTAAAAGCAAAAACAAAAACAAAAACAAAAAACAAGGTGTAATAACAATACAGTTCTCAAGGGTTGCAAGTCTCATATTCCCTTGTAGGGGTTTAAACAGCTCCCCCCCCCCTTATTAACAACATGTTGTATCCTTCTGTCCCATTTACCTTTTTAAGTTCTTCTTGAGTCCTGTACTTGAAGATCAAATTTTTTGTTGAGCTCTGGTCTTTTTATCAGGAAAGTTTGGAAGTCTCCCATTTCGCTGAATATCCCTCTCCTGTCTTGAAAAATGACACTCATTTTTGCTGGGTAATTGATCCTTGGCTGCATTCCAAGCTCCTTTGCCTTTTAGGAATATCATCTTCCATGCCCTGCGGTCTTTAATGTAGAAGCTGCAAGGTCCTGTGTAATCCTGACTGTGGTTCCATGATATTTAAATTGTTTCTTTCTGGCTGCTTGCAGCATCTTCTCTTTCATCTGGTAGTATTGGAATTTTGCTATTATATTCCTTGGCATTGTCAATTTGGGATCTCTTTCAGGTGGTGATCAGTGGATTCTTTCTATGGTTATTTCCCCTTCTGGTTCTAGGACTTCCTGGCAGTTTTCCTTTAAGATTTCCTGAAAGATACTGTCCAGGCTCTTTTTTTCATCATGATTTTCAGGTAGCCCAGTAATTTTTAAATTGTCTTTCCTGAGTCAATTTTCCAGGTTGATTGTTTTACTGATGAGGTATTTTACATTTTCATCAATTTTTTCATTTTTTTTGGTTTCTGTTTGACAGATTCTTGCTCTCTCATAGAGACATTAGTTTCCATTTGTCCAATTCTAGCTTTTAACAGATTGTTTTCTTATGTTAATTTTTGTACTTCCTTCTTCAACTGGCTAATTGTGTTTTTTAGGGACTTGTTTCCTTCAGCATACTCTTCTGTTTTTGTACTTCCTTCTTCAGTTGGCCAACTGTGTCTTTGAGGGATGTTTTCTTCAGTGTATTTTTTTTCCAATTGGCCAATTGTATTTTTGAAGGACTCTTGTAACTCTCTCACTTGACTATTAAAATCCTTCTTGAGCTCTTCTAAGAAGGCTTTTTGAGCTTCAGACCAGTTCATATTCCCTTTTGTTGTTGCAGATGTGGGTTTGTTGACAATGTTGTCCTCTTCAGAATTTCTGTCTTGATCTTCACTCTTCTCATAATATGAATCTATGGTATGTTTCTTTTTACTCATGGTGTTTCTTTATTCCCTGGCCTTTAAAGAGATTGAGCTCTCCTTCTGGGGAACAGAGGGAACTGATCCAAGCTTCTTGTGTTGGGAGCCTTGGTCTTGGTCACTGGCTTTGTGTGCTGGGGCCTCTTATGGTGGCAATTGGAGGCTGTAGGTTTCTGGCAGCTTACCTTGTGTTGAGCTGGAATCATCAAGGCTGGAACTTTCAGGCAATTCTAGGTTGCCTGCTATTCCTTTCCTTTAGTTTTCTTCTGCTCCTTTTAGATGGGTGCTGCATGGTGTTTATCTGCCTGGGGCCCCCTGCAGTGTTGTCTCCCTCTTTCTGCTAATGCACCAGGAGATTCCTTTGCGGTAGAGGCACCTGGTGGTTTTCTGAGCTGGCTTCCACTGGTTTCCCCCGCCCTCACTGAGGCACTCGGAGGTCCAGGTGTTGGTGTTTGCCTGCTCTACCACCTGGGCTTCAGGATTTCTTCACAATTGGAGGCTGCAGGGCTCCTATAGCTCACCTGATGTTGGGTTGGAATCAGCAGGCTGGGGCTTTAGGAAGCCTTTAGCTTGTTTTCTTCACCTCCTTTCAGACGAATGCCACAGGGTACTTATCTGCCAGGGGCTCCTTGTAGTTCTGCCTTTCTTATTTTTGCTGAGGCACTGGGAGACCCATTTGCTGGGCTGCTGCACTGCAGCTCCCTGTCTTTCTTCTAGTTCAGGTGTTCCAGGGTTTTTTTTTTTTCTGGGGTGATATTTTCTGGGTTTTCAGAGGTTGATAGGAGAGAGTGAGAGCAACTACCTTTTCACTCTGCCATCTTGGCTCCTGGAAGCCCCAATTTGCCTCTTTAAAAAAAAAAAATTCTGAAAAGAGAGCACAAATTAAAGAACTGAGGAAATATCAGACCTAGAAAATTTGTCTTGAAATAGAGCTCTTTCTGATAATAGGCCATGAAAGGATCACTGGGGAAACAGTTCACCATGTCTCTTTCTCACCATGCCATACAAATTGGTTCATGATTTCAAATTTACATGATGAAATTGACTGGTAAGAATTTAAAACAAGGAGATACTTATAGTTTCTAGATTCTATTGTACTTAAAAACATAAAATTACGTATATAGATATATACTTTATCTGGTAATTTTTAAAATTATGATCCTATTATTCTACCTGTTTAACATCAAGAGAAATTTTATTTTTTCCTTGTTCCCTTCCATTTTTGCCATCAAACACTCAAAACATCATAACATAGTGCAAAAACATGATTGTATTTCCCCAAAAGCAATACAAACTCTCTTAATTTTCCCATAGCTCCTTCTTCATAAGAACACTTTGAACACAACTTTTGTTGGAGTCAGATACAATGTGAATTACCCCCTCAAGATTCTAGCTGGGAAACTCCATCACAGAGAGATAGTAACTGTATACTAAAAGAACTCCAAAATACTTTGGAAAAATGGAGAAAACATTTATTAGGCTTAAAAAGACATTGGCTTAGATTTTTTCTCTTTTAAGTTACAAAAGATGCCACAAGGATGATTTTGAGAACAAGTTCACTGTAGACATTTTAAAAGTGTGTGTTGGGGGGGGGTTCATTTCTTTTCTATAATGGTAAGGAAAATTATCCCAACTAAATGGCCCAAGGGTGTTGCCAATGGTATGCAAATGATATGCTGACAAAGTAAACTGCTTCCCAAAGGGCCCATGAAGACAAAGTCAGCAAGATTCTATTTTTTACAAAAATACTATATTTGTATATTTGTAAGCTCTTTCTTTATATTAAAAGACATAAATTGGCAAGAGTGATTTGAAAATCTTCCAAAAAAAGTATTTCGAGAAACATTGCAAAAGAAGAAATTAAATTGGCCCAAGTTCTGATAAACTCATGTAAAATAAATTGTTATCTTGCTACGCATCTAGTAGGGATATAATATCTATTTGTTGAACTGAAAAATGAACCAAATTGGTAGAAGGGAAGAGGCATCATCATGATTCTAGAAGTGCAAAGATTATAGATTTAGAGCTAGAAGGGACATGGGATGCTATGTTCTTCCACTAGTTTATTTTACAGAGATAGAGTTCTCAGATCCCTTGCAATCCAAGCTCAGTCATCACTCCTATGCCACACTCAGAAAGAAGGAAAGCAGGAAGAAAGAAGGCTTACACTATATGAAAGTGTGTGTGGTTGTGTGTGTGTGTGTGTGTGTGTGTGTGTGTGTGTATGTGGAGGGAAAGAGAGAGAGAGAAAGAGAAGAGAGAGAGAGAGAGAGAGAGAGAGAGAGAGAGGGAGAGAGAGGGAGAGGGATATGGGGAGAGGAAAAGAAGGAGAAAGAATCCTCTATGGATCTATTGCTAAAGTGTATAAGGACACAATAGAAAGAAATGTATCACTTAGAACAGAATAGGAGGCAAGTAGCTGAAACTACTTTTTATTCAGACAACTTATATTTTTTGCAGGTAGGGAAGTTCAGTCATCTCCTAAATGGAAAGGGAAAAAATGAATTTGTCACTAAGGATAAAAATTAATATTCCTCCACTTTGACCTTAGACTGGAGAAAACATGACATAAAAGAAAACTTGACATAATTGCTCTTCTGAACCTGTTTCAGGACAAATCTTTAAACTGCCTTCACTAAAAGCTGTCTTGGAGTTCCACTTCTGGGAGCCAGGATGGCCCAGTAAGAAGTAAGTTGCTCTTACCCTCCTTTATTAACCTCTGTAAGCCCAGAAAATGTTGCCCCAGGAAAAACCCTGGAACAGCTGAATCAGAAAAAAGGATCGCACTCTGGTAGCCCGGGTTGCTTGACAGATTAACAGAAAAGGCTTCTCTTACCCAGGGGGAAGGGGAGCTGTGTAGAATGGGAGGCGTCCCAGCAAGCTAGTGGAAAGCCCCACCTTGGCATACCAGAGGGAGATCCTGAACCCCAGATGGTGGAGCGGGCAAACACCAACACCAGGACTCCAAGTGCCTCAGTACAGGCAGAGAAACCAGTGGAAACCAGCTTAAAAAAAAAACACCATGTACTTCAGTGTTCTACACTAGTCTCCCAGTGCCTCAGCAAAACTCTGGGAAGTGTTCCAAAGGGGAAGGCCACAGGCAGAGAAAAATCCCCAAGCAGCAAAACATCCATGTGAAAGGAGCCAAAGAAAGTGAAAAGAGGAAAAGGAAAGGCCTGGGAAAGCAGGCAACCTCCAAGGGCCAGACTACCCAATCCTTCTCCTAAAGTTCTACTGTTGCTGATTCCAGCCCCGAATCAGGTAACCTGCCAGAACCGTACAGCCTCCCACTGTCAGCAGTTGAGGTCCCAGCACACAAAGACAGTGACCAGGTCTGGCCTCCCAACACAAGAAGTTTGGGTCAGTGTCCCCTGCTCCCCAGCAAGAGAGCTCAATCTTTTTAAAGTCCAGGAAATAAGCAAACACCATGAGCAAAAAGAAACATACTATAGATTCTTATTATGGAAATAGTGAAGATCAAGGTAGAAATTCTGAAGAGGATAACATTGTCAACAAATCCACATCTGGAACCTCAAAAGGGAATATGAACTGGTCTGAAGCCCAAAAAGCCTTCTTGGAAAAGCTCAAGAAGGATTTTAACAGTCAAATAAGAGAGGTAGAAGAAAAATTGGGAAAAGAAATGAATCAATAGCTTGGAAAAGGAAGGACAAAAATTAACTGTAGAAAGCAAGTCCTTAAAAACACAATTAGCTAAGGGGAAAAAAAGTACAATGAAGAAAATAGCTCCTTAAAAAGCAGAATTGGCCAAATTGAAAAAGAAACACAAAAACTAACGAAGGGGACAAGCTAGAAGCATTTCCAACAAGATCAGGAGTGAAACAAGGAAGTCCATTATCACCATTGTTCAATATCGTACTGGAAATGTTACCTTTAGCAATAAGAGAAGAAAAGAAATTGAAGGTATCAGAACAGGCAAAGAAGAAACAAAGCTATCACTCTTTGCAGATAATACGATGAAATACTTAGAGAATCCTAGAGAATCAAGTGAAAAAACTGCTTGAAATATTAAACAACTTTAGTAAAGTTGCAGGCTATGAAATACACCCACATAAATCATTGGCATTTATATAGTTTACCAACAAAGCCCAACAGCAAGTGACAGAAAGAGAAATTCCATTTAAAGTTACTGTGGACATTATAAAATATTTAGGAGTCTACCTGCTGAAACAAACCCAGGAACTTTATGAACACAATTACAAAATACTTTTCACACAAATAAAGACAGATCTAAATAAATGGAAAAACATCATTGCTCATGATAGGCCAAGATACCTATATAATCAAAATGACAATCCTACCTAAGCTAATTTATTTACGCAGTACTATACCAAACTATGAAAAATTATTTTATAGACCTAGAAAAAATAATAACAAGCTTCATTTGAAATAACAAAAGGTCCAGAATATCAAGGGAACTAATGAAAAGAAATGCAGGGGAAGCCATTCCAGATCTTAAATTGTATTATAAAACAGCAATCGTCAAAACTACTTGGTACTGGCTAAGAAATAGGAGTGTTGGATCAGTGGATTAGGTTAGGTATGCAAGACACAGTAGTCAATGACTATAAGTAACCTACTATTTGATAAACCCAAAGACCCCAGCTTCTGGGATTAGAATTCAGTATTTGAAAAAACTTCTGGGAAAACTGGAAAAGAGTATGGCAGAAACTAGGCATAGACCAAAGTCTCACACCATATAAAAATAAAGTGAAAACAGGTCAATGATTTAGATGTAAAGACTAATACTATAAGCAATCTGGGAGAGCAAGGAATCATTTACCTATCAGATTTATAGCAAACAGAAGAATTCGTGACCAGACAGGAGATAGAGAACATTATGAAATGCAAAATGGATAATTTTGATTACATTAAATTGAAAAGCTTTTGCACAAACAAAGCCAATGCAACCAAGATTAGAAGGAAAGTAGAAAATTAGGAAAGAATTTTTACAACCAGATCTTTAATAAGGGCCTCTTTTCTAAAACATATAGAAAACTGAGTCAAATTTATAAGAATTCAAGTCATTTCCCAATTTATAAATGGTCAAAGGATATGAGTAGGCAGTTTTCAGATGAAGAAATTAAAGCTATCTACAGTCATAAGAAAAAATGCTCTAAATCACTATTTGTTAGAGAAATGCAAATCACAACAACTCACAACAATCACATTACGCCTATCAGATTGGCCAACATGACAAAATATGTAAATGATAAATGTTGGAGAAGATGTGGGAAAATTGGAACACTAATGCATTGTTGGTCCAGTTGTGAAATGATCCAAAATATTTTGGAGAGCAATTTGGAACTATACCTAAAGGGCTATAAAAATGTGCTTACCCTTTGACCAAGCAGTACCACTTCTAGGGCTATATCCCAAAGAGATCATACAAATGAGAAAAGGAGCCACATGTACAAAAATATTAGTAGCAGCTCTTTTTGTGGTGGCAAAGAATTAAAAATTGAGCGAATTCCCATCAATTGGACAAGGGGCTGGACAAGTTGTGGTATATGAATATAATGGAAAACTATTGTGCTATAAGAAATGATGAGTAAGCAGACTTCAGAAAAAACCTGGAAAGACTGGAAAGACCACATCTCCTCCAACATTAGTCATTTTCCGTTTATGACATGTTAAATAATTTCATAGGTATGAAGTGGCACCTCAGAGTTGTTTTAATTTGCATTTCTCTAATCAACAGTGACTTGGAGCATTTTTTCATGTAACTACCAATATTGATTTTTTCTTCTGAAAAAATGTCTTTTTATATCCTTTGACTGTGAATTGGGGATGGCTCTTATTTTTAAAACAGATTTGGTTCCATTCACTATATATTTGAGGCATGAGTTATTTATCAGAATACCTTGCAGTAAAAAAAAAAACACCAGTTTCCTGGTTTCCTTTTAATTTTGGCTATCTGCAAAAGCTTTTTAATCGTATGTAATAAAAATTATCTATTTTACTACCTATGATGCTCTCTGTTTCATGTTGGGTGATAAACTCTTCCCTTCACCATAGATCAGACTGGTACATTTTCTATGCTTCCTATTTTACTTATGGTATTATCCTTTATATCTAAATCATTTATTCTTTTTGACCTTATCTTTCTATGTAGTGTAAGATGTTTGTCTTTGCCTAGTTTCTTCTAAACTGCTTTCCAATTTTGCAACAATTTTTCCTTAAATGTTGAGTTTTTATCCTAAAAGCTTTGTGAGAATTAATTATTGATCCTATATTTCATATTTGATTTTACTCTGTAAGTGATTTTATTTTTTAATCATATTCTGGTCATTTTTTACTGATTATTGTGTACGTAATCTATTTCTCTGATCTACTTACTATTGTATGTCTTAGCCAGTACCAGATTGGTTTGATGATTACCTCTTTCTAATATACTTCGAAATCTAGAACAGCTAGGCATTCCTTCATATTTTTAAAACTGATTCCCTTGATATTCTTGACCTTTGTTGCTTCTAGCTCAATTTTGTTGGTATTTCATCTAGCTCTATAAATAGTTTTTGGTATTTTGATCAGTATGGCATTGCATAAGTAAATTATTGTAGAGAGAATTGTAATTTTTATTATATTTTCTTGGCCAATACATAAGCAATTACAATTTCTCCAATTGTTTAGATCTGTCTTTGTTTTTGTGACATGTTTTGTAATTGTATTCATATAATCCCTGGGTTTGTCCTGGCAGGTAGTCTCCCAAGTATTTTATATTGTCTACAATTTTTTTAATGAATTTATCTTTCTATCTCTTGTTGCTGATGATTTATGTGGGTTTATTTTGTGTTCTTTAGCTTTGCAGAAGTTGTTAATTGTTTTAATTACTATTTTATTTGATTCTCTAGGGTTCCTTTATGTATAACACTTTATCATCTGCAAACAGCAACAGCTTTGTTTTCTCATTGCCTATTTTTATTCTTTAAATTTTTTCTTATCTCAATGTTATAAATTTATCATTTTTAAATAAATCTCTATTGATTCATTTGCTTTCTATTGCTTTTTAATAGGAATGGATGTTGTATTTTGTCAAAGGTTTTTTCTGGATCTATTGAGGTAATCATATGACTTTTGCTTATTTTTGTTATTGACATATGGTCAATGGTACTGATAGCTTTCCTAATATTGAACCTGCCCTGCATTCCTGTTATAAATTCCCCCTCATCATAATGTATGATCTTTGTGATATATTACTATAATCTCCTTTCTAGTATTTTATTTAAAATTTTTGCTTCAATACTCATTGGGAAATTTTCCTATAGTTTTCTTTCTCTGGTTTGGTTATTCTTGTTTTAGGTATCAAAACCATAAAAAGAGTTTGGTAGGATTACTTCTTCACCTTCTTTTTCTTTTTCAAACAGTTTATATAGTATTGGGATTAATTGTTTGTTAAATGCTTGGTAGAATTCACTTGTGAATCCATTTGGTGCATATATAATTTAGTACTGATATTACCTTACTACCTTGGTTCCTTTTAGAAAGATAGTTTCATCTCTTCTCCCTTTTAATTAGATCTATTTTTTTTTATTTTGTTTTATCTGAGAGCAGAATTTCTACTCCAATCTTTTTTACTTCAGCTGAAGCAAAATAGATTCTGCTACAGCTCCTTATTTTATCTCTGTATATGTCTCTTTGTTTAAAGTATGTTTCTTGTAAACAACATATTTTTGGGTCCTGGTTTCTAATCCATTCTGCCATCTAAATCCATTCATAATCATGGTTACTATCTGTCCATTTCCCTCCATGCTATTTTCTTCCATTTATCTATCTCTGTTCCTCCTCTAAATTCTACTTTGATTCTGACCACTGCTTTCCTTTATCTGCACTCCCTTTTATCACTCCCCTCTTTTTCTTTTATCTTATTTTCTTTTATCTTATTCACTTCCTACTTTTCTGTGGGTAATATAGAATTCCATGACCATCTCTCTCTCTCTCTCTCTCTCTCTCTCTCTCTCTCTCTCTCTCTCTCTCTCACACACACACACACACACACACACGTGTGTGTTGTGTGTGTGTGTGTGTGTGTATCCTCACTGAACGAATTTAGGTGTGAGTGAAGTTTAAGCATTGCCCTCCCCCCACTCCCACTATTTCCCCCTCCACTGTAAAAGCTCTTCTTTATGCACCTCTTTTATGTGAGATAATTTTCCTCATTCTCCCTCTCCCTTAGCCCTTCTCCCTGGATATCCCTCTTTCTTACCTTTCCTTTTTTTTTACATTATCCCAATAGAATCAGCTCACTCCTGCAGCCGCTTTCAATGTAGAATACTTTTAACTGTCCTAATAATGGTAAAATTTTTTGGACATATGTTTCATCTTCTCACATAGAAAAGTAAAGCTTAATATTATTGAGTCCCATATAATTTCTCTTTCTTGTTTACCTTTTATGCTTCTCTTGAGTCTTTTATTTGACAGTCAAATTTCCTTTTCAGCCCAGGTCTTTTTATCACGAATGTTTGGCAGTCCTCTATTGTTAAATATCAATTTTTTCCCATGAAATATTATACTCAGTTTTGCTAGGTATATTATTCTTGGTAGTAATCTCAAATCTTTTGCCTTCTGGAATATCATATTCCAGGCCCTGTACTTCTTTAAAGTGGTAGCTGCTTGATCTTGTGTGATCCTGACTATGGCTCCGTGGTATTTGAATGATTTCATTCTGACTGCTTGAAATATTTTCTTTTTGACCTGTGAGCTCTGGAAATTGCTATAACATCCCTGGGAATTTTCATTTTGGGATCTCTTCCAGTTGATGATCAGTGATCATTTTTTCACCCTAATTCTTCATTTTAAACTTCATGTTAATGTTGGGCTTTGGTCCCAGTGTGGGAATTGGAGGGGCCCTTTCTCAAGTTTCTAATTTCTTCTCTGAAAAACTGATGTTTTCAGAGCTATTTCTGGGGGTTTGGAAGTTTTCAGGGCTTCCAAAGTAGTATGATCATCTCTGGATTCAAAGTTCCCAAACCAGCTGCTGTTCCTGTCACTGTACACCTAATCCCACTACTGATATCCCAATCACATGGGCTCCAAACTTGCCTCCCACCCTGTGTTATAACTCTCTCTTTCTGACCTCTTACGTTGTCATGGGCTGGAAGAATATCTCACTCTGAGATTTCATTGGCTCTGACACTCCAGAATTTATTTGAGACATTATTTTGAAATTGTTTTGAGGGGAATGTTGGGAGAGCTCAGGTGAGTACTTTCTCTACTCCGCCATCTTGGCTCCACTCCTGGAAGTCCTTCAAGAACATACGTAATGGGAAATAATGCATAGATCTGAAAAAAAATTTGTATTATGGGCCTGAGGTAATGTTATAATAAATCACATTAAATCAGAATCTAATGGTCTTTATCTTATACATACATACATATTATATATATATATATATATATGTATATTTTCATCAAATTATTTTAACACACTTAGGCAGGTTTATTAATTTATTGAAATAGCATAGCTATAATACTTTCAGAAGACCCCTTCCTCAAAATATTATGACTATACACATGCAATTAGAGCAACATAACTATACAACATCAGAGGGAAAGGAATTTATATCAATCACCAAAGTGGAAGAAGGTTTGTTTCAGGATATACATTATGTGAAATTGGTATTGAGTACTTAACTACTAGAAGAAATTAGCTCTTTATGCTGGTGTTTGAAATATAAACTCTCCATTAGCACAAATGAGTGTCTTCATGCAAATTGGGTCATTACAATAAAGAACTAGTTGGAATAGGTGAGGCAAGATGGGTTCCTGCATATACTTGTTATAAAAAGAATGTTCTGAAATATAAAGAAGATTTGGGGGAAAACATTTTTAATAAAATTGGCTTAGCCAATCTTCTCCAATAAGCTTAATCCATTCTGTCAATACAGCCTGTTAGGAAAAAAAAAATTGCCCACAATCACAGGACTATTCCTTTGAAAAAGTAGTCATGTGATTGCAGGCAAACACATTTCTACTGAAAGTAACCAAACATTAATCCAACTACTTTGTAGGAATTAGTAGAGATAGGGTTTAAATTTTGTTTATTTCTAACATATAAATAAATATAATTTTTAATTATATGGCAGATAGGTGACACAGTAGATAGAGCACCAGGCCTAGAGTCAGAAGACTCATCTTCCTGAGTTCAAATCTGGCTTCAGACACTTACTAGCTGTGTTACCCTAGTCAAGTCAGTTAACACTGTTTGCCTCAATTTCCTCACTGTGAAATGAACTGGAGAAGGAAATAGAAGACTACTACAATACTTTTGTCAAGAAAATTCCAAAGGGTGTTACAGACAATCAGACAAGTCTGAAACAATTAAACAACAACAAATATAATAATAATAAATTATTATTTTTAAAATTCTGGAGTAATTGCTATTGTTAACAATCACCTATTTTTTAAAATCTGAATAGCAATGAATAATCAGTAATGTTGTAGCAACACTAATCAGTTGTTGCAACACATATCAATATGCTATAGGAAATCTGTTTCCTCTGCCACACTTAATTTTAACCACTGGGGTCCTTTTATGCATCTTTTTGACCTACTTTTGACTTATTACACATTTGGAGAATTTTCCTATTCCCATGCAAAGTCAGCATAAATAAGTAATTCACATTTGCATCAAATAATCTAACTCATAAACTTCAGGGGAATGGTGGCATATACTGCCTCCATGCAGACATAGAACCAAATAAGTGACAGAAAAGGAATAGATTTTTTAAATACTAATATCACCCAGATTGTTTTATCCTAGAAACAAGCTTATGGAACAGAAAGACAATACAACTTTCTTTCTGAGAAACATTAAATGAAAATAGGAAAGTTTAAAATAATTTGTTATATCAAATACACATACATATTATATTTTGAAGTGTATGATAAAATTATAGACCTACCACTAATAAGTATATGTCAATTTCTTATTCTGTTGGGGTGTGTGTATATATATATATGTGTGTGTGTGTGTGTGTGTGTGTGTGTGTGTGTGTGTGTGTAGTGTGTGTATACACACATATGTATGTATGTATACACACACACACACACACATACATACATACACACATATGTAAGGGAAAAAAGAAGATGAGGTAAAGAGAATGGTAGAAGATGTATCCACACTCCTGAGGAAGTAACGTCATGAATATGGTCTTTCTGCTTTGATACCATCTCAGTTCTTAATTGAAAGCTATGTTCTTTCTAAATATGTTTCTTAGAAGACACATGAAGAACATTTGTTATTTTTAAACAAAATGTGAGTAAGGGCTAACTTTGTAATTAATATCATAGGAAATTTAGTTGAAAGAGAACTTAGAGATTATTTAACTTATCTTCACTTTGTACTAAAGAAAATTAAGTCCTTCTAATGCAATGTTGGTGGAGTTGCAAACTGATCCAACCGTTCCTGAGAGCAATTTGGAACTATGCCCAAGGGGCAATAAAACTATGCACACCCTTTGGTCCTGCAATATCACTGCTAGTTCTATAACCCAAAGAGATTTTTAAAAGAGGGGGCACAACAAAAGCTCACAGAAGAAAATAATTCTTGAAAAATTAAAATTGGGCAAGTGGAAGCTAATGACTTCATAAGATATCAAAAATAATAAAACAAAAATGAAAAATGAAAAAGGAGAAAAAATGTAAAATATCTCATTGAAAAAAATCTGAGTTTGAAAACATATTGAGGAGAGATAATATAAGAATTAGTGGACTATCTGAAAGTCATGACCAAAAAAAGAGCCTAGCCATCATCTTTCAAGAAATTATCAAGGCAAATGCCCTTATATTCTAGAACCAGACTGTAAAATAGAAATTGAAAGAATCCACCAATCACCTCCTGAAAGAGATCTCCAATGTATACTTTCCAGGAATATTATAACCAAATTCCAGAGCTCCCAAGTCAAGGAGAAAATATTTCAAGCAGCCAGAAAGAAACAATTAATATATTGTAGAGCCATCTCAGGATAACACAAGATTTAGCAGCTTCTACATTAAAAGATTAGAAGGCTTAGAATATGATATGCCAGCAGGCAAAGGAGTTAGGTTTACAAACACGAATCACTGACCCAGTAAAAGTGGGCATAATCTTTCAGGGGAAAAATGGATATTCAATGAAATAGAGGGCTTTCAAGCATTCCTGATGAAAAGACCAGAGCTGAATAGAAAATTTGATTTTCAAATATAAGACTCAAGAGAAGAATAAAAAGGTGAACAGGAAAGAGAAATCATAAGGAATTTGTTAAGGTTAAACTGTTTACATTCCTATATGATAAGAGAATACTTGTAACTCCTAAGAACTTTCTCATCATTAGGGCGTTGGAAGGAGTCTATATAGAAAGAGGGCTTTGGTGTGAGTTGAAAATGATGGAATGATTTCTAAAATAAAATAAAAGGAATGGAAGAGGAATTCTTTGGTGGAAGGAAGAAGGGGAAAGGGAAAAGTAGATTGGGGAAATTATCTCACATAAAAGAGAAACAAAAGAGCTCTTTCAATAGAAAGAAGATGAGGGACGTGGGCAGAAACTCTTGAACCTTACTCCCATTGGAATTGGCTCATAGAGGTAATCACGTACACATTCATTTGTGTATAGAAATCTATCCTACCCTCCAGGAAAGAAGGAAAGGAAGAGATTAAGTGTTGGGGCTGATAGGATAGAGGGCAGTTTTGAGGAGTCAGGAGTTGGGAGCAAAACATTTTTGAAGGTGGACAAGGTGAAAGGGGAGAGAGAGAGTAGGATAAAAAAAAAATTACAGCAAGTATTCCTGATAAAGGATATATATTTATATATGTGGAAAGAGGGAGAGAGAAAGGGAGAGAGAGAGACAGAGAGACAGAGACATAGAGCGCTGAGTCAAATTTATAAAAATGAGAGTCATTACTCAATTGATAAATGGTCAAAAGATACGAACAAGCAGTTTGTAAACTAAGTAATCAAAGCTCTCTATAGTCATATGAAAAAATGCTCTAAATTGCTATTGATTAGAGAGATGCAAATTAAAACATATCTGAGGTACCACTCCACACCTATCAGATTGGCTAATATGACAAAAAAGGAAAATGACATATGTTGGAGGGGATATTGCGAAATTGAAACATTAATGCACTATTGGTGGAGTTGTGAACTATTTCAAACACTCTGTAGAGTAATTTGGAGTTACACTCAAAAGGCTATAAAACCCTGCATTTTCTTTGACCCAGCAGTACCACCACTACATCTGCATCTCAAAGAGATAAAAAGCACAAAGTAGAAGGACATAAAGATACAAAAATATTTAAAGCAGCTCTTTCAGTGGTGGTGAAGAATTGGAAGTGGAGGGATGCCCCTCAGGAAACAGCTGGATAAGCTGTGATATGTAATTGTAATGGAATGCTATTGTAGTATAAGAAATAACAAGCAGGATGCTCTCAGAAAAACCTGGAAAGACTTGCATAAACTAATGCAGAGTGAAGTGAGCAGAACCAGAACATTGTACACAGTAAGAGCAATATTGTACAATGACCACATGTGAATGACTTAGCTGTTCTCAGCAATACAATGATCAAAGACAATTCCAAAAAACTTATTTTGAAAAATGCTATCCATCTCCAAAGAAATAACTGATGGAATCTGAATGCAGATTGAAACATACTTTTTTTTAACTTTTTTTTCTTATTTTGGTTTGTTTTTGTATTTTGTCTTTTGTCACAACATGACTAATAAGAAAATAATGTTTTACACAAGTATAAACGTATAATCTATATCAAATTGCTTACTGTCTAGGGGACAAGGGAAGTGAGGGAGGGGGAGAATTTGAAACTCAAAAAAAAAATAAGAACGTTAAATTATTTTTACAGGTAATTGGGGAAAATAACATATAAAGAACGAAATCAGTCATTATGTACCATTATTAGCTTTCATCACAATATAGCATCATATTATCCCATACTGACAGCTGGAAGGGACTTTGAAAATGTGATTTAGCCCTCCTTTATTTTGCAGATTAGAAAACTGAGAAAAAGAGAGGTTCCCAGAGTCACAAAAGGAAAAAGTGTCAGAGCTAGGTTTCAAACTCTAGTGTCTTAATGCCAGTATCACTGGGGCACCTCCAGGGTGCAGTGAAAATGAAGAGGAGCAAAGGAACACATTTGACTATGTTCAATCCTAGGCAATAAGAGCTATAGAATAATTATATAGTATAAGAAGTTTATTATAAATTTTTCTTAGGAAGTATTTTGACAAGTGGCCTCCTTCCCAGTGATATAGAGAATTGCTATGACCATGGATGGGTAGAAGTATTCATTCCTAGACAGTTAAGTTGTATGATCCGTGGAAGTATGGCTACGTTCTCTGCTAGGTTTGATCCCTAAACTGTCTTCAAGAAACTTTTGCAACTTAAAATAGTCACACCAATTTTTTCTTCAATGACTGTGACCACCAAATTAATTCAATTCAATTCAATATGATGATACCGAATTTCCATCTTTGTCTATTCCACTGGATTTGCTGATTGATGTCACACTATGTTATTATATCTTACTATCAATGTGAATGATGCTTCCTTAGATAACCAATGGGATCACAAAACATAAGTTGGAAAACAGGTTGGGGACATCAACTCTAACAGAAATTACATCTACATTATGTTTAATAGCCCTTGTTTGAAATAGTGATCTCCAGGTCTCTTCTTATTTCCTAAAGAAACTTCCAAACATTTTTTGTCTAGTAGGCATATTTATCTTTTCTTTTTTTGTTTGTTTGTGTTCTGGAGAGAGTCATGGTTGCCTGGAGCAAACACCAGGGAGTGATGTAAAGGTTAAGCTGAATAAAGTTTGAACTATGCAAAAAGAAATTGGAACAATAAAAAAATGCTTTGGTGGGTGCTGAGAGATTTATCTTTCTCAACATATCTGATTCTGACCCTCAAGAAATCCTCTCTTAAAAAAAGAAATCCTTTTTTTTTTATATGACCAAAGAGAGCTTTGGGGGCAGTTAGGTGGTGCAGTGGATAAAGCACTGGCCCTGGATTCAGGAGGACCTGAGTTCAAATCTGGACTCAGACACATAACACTTACCAGCTGTGTGACCCTGGGCAAGTCACTTAACCCCATTGTCTAGCCCTCCCCCAAAAAAACCCCAAAACAAAGAGAGCTTTGATTACTTTGTCTACAAACTATCTTTTCATATCCTTTGACCATTTATCAAAACATAAACCTATTAACAACCATTAGCATAGAGTTCTTTATATTATCTTACTATCCCTTAGCAGATGGCAAGTCACTAATTAATGAGTCAGAAATGTATCAATATTCATTGGCAGGAGGTTAAGAAAACTTCTAGAGTATAGAATGCATTTGAGGAAAACAGTCCCTTGGACAGAAGCGAAAGGAAGGTTCAAGTATACTATACTAACACCATAATGCATTTGTATAGTTGAAGCATAGGTTGCATCTGATAATAAATTTTGATTTGCCTTTGCCCCAATAAAAAACATCCATTCAACAAGTATTTATTAAACATCTACTTTGTGTAATGCACTATTCTATGCAATTTAAATATAAAAACCAAATCAAAACAAAACAGAAAACAAAAACAAATGCAGCAATCTCTTACCTTGAAGAATCTGCATCATTTTGAATGAGAAAAATACAGTATCTGTGAGTATTACACATACACACATGTTATTCATGTAGATATATACATATATATGTATATATGCATGTGCATATATACCCACATACATATACACTATACATATATGTGTGTATGTGTGTGTATATGTATGTATCGATATGCATATGGATGTATATATAGTGCGTATCTATATTTATATACAATTCTGAAGAGTGGGGAGGGAACATTAACAACTACAGAGATCAGGAAAGGTCTACTATAGGAAATAGAATTTGATCTGAGAGTGGAAGAAAGTGAGGAACTATGGAGATTCTAAGAGATATAAAGTCAATGGTGCCTTCAAGGCCAAAGACACAACCAGATGTTCCCTGGGTTTTTGGTTCCTTCAGCTCACCATTTGCCTATTATCCAAACTTTATTTTTTACATCTCTTTTCTTCCTTCTAGAAGCACAGTTTGTTAACACACTAAGCCTTTGAGATTTTAAAGATTTTTTTTTTAAAGTTTTAACATCAAGGACCAAGATGGCAGTGAAATATGCATTTTTCTGAGTTCTCCCAACATACACCTATGAAGTCACAGTGATTTATATTTCCACCCAAGGACAGATCAGGAGGACAAAAGAGTTCTTCAGATACCTGGCATGGTGCTAGACTCCAGCATGCTATAGAACCTGCATGGGCTATGGGCTATGCTGGGAGTGTCAAGAGTAGTCAGAACCCAGGCATGGTAAGAGGACAGAATACCTGATCAGAAATAGATTCCAGGGGACACCTATACTAATACTGAGCACAGAATATGATATAATTTGAAAACTCCATAACCTGTTATTTATTTCTGGGTCACAGTTCTAGAGTGAAGAGGAAAAGTTTTGTTTACAAGGATACACAAGGTCTACCTGAGTAATGAAGAAAGAGAAGACCAGGTCAATGACCAGAACTCTCGCTGGATCATACCACCTACGAAGCAATAAAACTCACAGACGTCTAGATCTTTCTATTAAAGTAGCAAGACATAAAAATCAATCTCTCCCACCCCTAGAAGTGAGCAGAAACCAATTCTAACACAAAGCTCAAAGTGAAAACATAGGCTGGGAAAATTAGCAAACAATAAAAAAAAGAACCTGACCTTAAAAAATCTTCTATGAAAACAAGGAAGCTCAAGACAGGAACTAAGAAGATAATAATTTGAAAATATCTACAATCAAAGCTTCAAATAAAAATGCAAGTTAGACCCAATCCTAAGAAAAACTCCTAGAAAAGCTAAAGACAGAGATAAAAAAGAACAGAAAAATTAAAAATCAAATAAGAGTGGTAGAGAAAAAAAATTGTACAAAAATGAGAGCAATGCAAGAAATTATGAAAAGGGGATTTAAAGCTATGTAAAACAGACACAAATCCTCACTGAAGAAAATCACTCCTTAAAAAATAAAATTGGTCAAATGTAAGCTTATGACTCCATAAGACCTGAAGAAACAATTAAAAAGTCAAACCCATAATAAAAAAAAAGAAAATCTGAAATATCTCATTGGAAAAACTACTGATCTAGAAAACATATTGAGAGATAATTTAATAATAATTGGACTACCTGAAAGTTACAATGAAAAAGCTTAAAAACAATATTTCAAAAAATTATAAAGGAAAACTTTCCATATATTCTTGAACCAAAAGTCGAAGTAGAAATGGAAATAATCTACCAATCACCTCCTGAAAGAAACCTCAAAATTAAAATTCCTAGGAATATTATAGCTGAATCCCAGAGTTCCCACAGAAAGGAGACAATAATTTAAGGAGCCAGCAAAAAATTTAGCAGCAATCATTCTGAAGAAGCTAAGGACTTTAAATACCATATTCTGGCCTGCAAAGGAACTAGAAATAAAAAATAAAAACAAATAACCTACTAGGCAAAAATGAATGTAATCTTTCAAAGGAAAGAATGCAAACTTGAAGAAATAGAGGACTTTCCAGCATGCTTGATGAAAAGAATACAGTTGAATAAAAATACTTGACATTCAAACACAAGAATCAAGAGAATCATAAAAACATAAATGTGAGAAATCATTAAGGAGTTAATATGGTTAAAATGTTTATGTTCATAAAGGGAAGATGACATGTGTAACTCCTAAGAATTTTATAATCATTAGAGCAGTTAGTCTCTTATAATGGCAGTGGTTTCAAAAATGAAAATAGAAGATTAAAAAAAAACAACACACTGGAAAAAGGGGAAAGTGTGAGGTAGGATGGGTTGAATTACCTCACATAAAAGAGGCACTCAAGGAACAGTTTTTATAATGGAAAATTAAGGCTAAGCAGATAATCCTTAAAATCAGTCTCATCTAAACTAATTCAAAGAAGGAAAAATTACAGAAGTTATAGTAAAATTATATTAGTAAGAGAACTCAATTTGCTTTTCTCAGATATAAGTAAATTTAAAAATTAAATTAAAAAGAAATTTAAAAAGATGAAGAGTTTTAAATTTTGAAAAAAATAGAAAGCAGGATACCTTATGATAAGCTCTACATTTCACCTTCAAAAAAATGATGATGGGGCAGATCCAAGATGGCAGAATAAAAGCAGTGACTTGCTTGATCTCTCCTTCAAACCCCTCCAAATACCTGTAAAAATGACTCTAAACAAATTCTAAAGCAGCAGAACCCACAAAAAGGTTGAGGGAAACAAATTTCCAGCCAAAGACAACAAAGTGAAAGCTGCATCCAAAACCTCCAAGAAAAACATGAATTGGTCCCAGGCCATGGAAGAGCTCAAAAAGGATTTTGAGAAGCAAGTAAGAGAAGTAGAGGAAAAACTAGGAAGAGAAATGAGAGTAATGCAAGAAAACCATGAAAAACAAGTCAACAGCTTGCTAAAGTAGACCCAAAGAAATACTGAAGAAAACAACACCTTAAAATAGACTAACCCAAATGGCAAAAGAGGTACAAAAAGCCAATGAGGAGAAGAATGCCCTAAAAAGCAAAATTGGCCAAATAAATATTTCCTTAAAAATTAGAATGGAGCAAATGGAAGCTAGTGACTTTATGAAAAAGCAAGACACTGTAAAACAAATTCGAAAGAATTAAAAAATAGGAAACAATGTGAAACATCTCATTGGAAAAACAATTGACTTGGAAAACAGATTCAGGAGAGATAATTTAAAAATTATTGGACTATCTGAAAGCCATGATCAAAAAAAGAGTCTAGATACCATCTTTTAAGAAATTATCAAGGAAAATGCCCTGATATTTTAGAACTAGAGGGCAAAATGGAAATTGAAAGAATCCACTGAAAACTCAAGGAATATTGTAGCCAAATCCCAAAGTTCCCAGGTCAAGGAGAAAAATTACAAAGCAGCCAGAAAGAAACAATTCAAGTATTGTGGAAACACAATCAGGATAACACAAGATTTAGCAGCTTCTACATTAAGGAACCAGAGGACTTGGAATATGACATTCCAGAGGTCAAAGGAGATAGGATGACAACCAAGAATCACCTACCCAGGAAAACTGAGTATAATGCTTCAGGGAAAAAATGGACATTCAGTGAAATAGAAGACTTTCAAGTATTCTTGATGAAAAGACCAGAGCTGAATAGAAAATTTGACTTTCAGATATAAGACTCAAGTGAAACGTGAAGAGGTAAACAAGAAAGAGAAATCATAAGGGACTTATTAAGGTTGAAATGTTTACATTCTGCATGGAAAGATATTTGTAACTCATGAGTCCTTTGTCAATATTAGAGTAGTTGGAGGGAAAAAATTATATGTATGTATATAGATAGATAGATAGATAGATAGATAGATAGATAGATAGGAAGGGTGAGTTGAAGATGAAAGGGTGATATCTGGAGAATAAAATTAAGGGGTGAGAGAGGATTATATTGGGAGAAGAAGAAAGGGTGAGGTAGAATGGGGTAACTTATCTCACATAAAACAGACAGTAAAGGCTTTTATGTGGAGGGAAAACAGGGGAAGGTGAGAGAGAATGAGTGAATCTTATTCCCATAGAATTTGGTTTAAGGAGGGAACAACATACACACTAAATTGGGTATGGAAATCTATCTTACACTACAGGAAAATAGGGGAAGAAGGAGACAAGAGAGTAGGAGGATGATAGAGGGGATAGCAGATTGGGGGAGGGGGAAATCAGAAGCCAACACTTCTAAGGAAAGACAGGGTCAAAAGGGAGAATAGAATAAATGGAGGGCAGGATCTGATTAAGGGAAATATACTTAGTTTTACACAACATGACTACTATGGAGTTGTTTTGCATGACATGACTAGACATGTATAACCTATGTTGAATTGCTTGCCTTCTGAGTGAGGGTGGGTGGGGAGGGAGAAAGGGAGAAAATTTGGAACCCAAAAATTTAAAAACAAATGTTAAAAAATTGTTTTCACATGCAACTGGGACACAAGATACACAGGCAATGGAGTATAGAAATCTATCCTGCCCTACAGGAAAATGGAAGAGGAAGCAGATAAGAGAAGGGAGTGGGCAGAGATAGAAGGGACAGCAGATTAGGGGAAGGGGTATTCAGAATTCATGCCATTTTGGGGTGGGGAGGGATGATATGGGGAGAAAATTTTGAACTCAAAGTCTCGTGGAAGTGAATGTTGAAAACTAAGATAAATGAACTAAAACATGAAAAAAAATTAAAAATTAAAAGAAAAAATTGATGATATATTGGAACGTAAAAACCTTAGAAATTCAGAAAAGCAGAAATATTAAATGTACCCTTTTCAGACCATAATACATTCTTATCATCATCATCATCATCATCATTATATTCAATAAAGGCCTTTTGAACCATAGATTAAAATTGGTTATAAAAATTTATCTCATCTGATAGGGAAGTGAGAGTAGGAAGGGGTTAAGAGAAAAAGAAAGAGGGGAGTAACAAGAGGGACAGTTGATTATGACAGGCAGTGATCAGAAGCAAAACAAACATTTGAAAAGGGGATTGCATAAAAAAATAGAAAAGAATAACAGTGAATGTGAATGAGATGAATTCGCCTATAATACAGAGGAAGACAAAGTAATAAATTAGAAATCAGAATCCAACAATATATTGTTTATAAGAAGCACATTTGAAACAGAAATACATGCATAGAGTTAAAATAAGGTCCTAGAGCAGAATCTACTATGTTTTAACTTAATAAAAAATGCAGGTGTAGTAAACATGATTTTGAACAAAGTAAAGGCAAAAATAAACCTGATTAAAAGATATAATGAGGCAAACTATATTTTGCTAAAAAAAAGTACCTTTGACAGTGAAATAATTTAAACACTAAATATATATATATATACCTGTTCATCTCCAATTTCTTCCTCTATTGTAAGAACTCTTCCTTCTGTACCTCTTTTATGTAAAATAATTTTCCTCACTCTCCCTCTCCCTTCCCCCTTCTAGTCATCACATTTCCTCTATCCTCTATTTTAAGTGGAAACTGAATAATCTTTGTGTGTCTTTTCACTTCAAGAGTATTTCTTGTAAGCAACATATTGTTGATGATAATTAGCATCTCTCTAAACATAACAGCAAGTACTATCTGTAATGGGAAAACTAGAAGCTTCCGCAGTAAGATCGAAAGTGAAGCAAGGATGTCCATTATCACCTTTATTATTCAATATTTTACTATTACAATTATAGAAGAAAAATGAAATGAAAGGAATAAGTATGGGCAATGAGGAATCAAAAATTTCATTTTCTTCAGAAAATATTGTGGCATACTTGGAAAACCCTAGAGTGTCAACTATAACACATGTCAAAACAATAAGCTTTATCAGAGTTGAAGAACATATAATAAATCCACAAATACCATTAGTACTTCTGTATATTATCAACCACATCAATAGAAAGATACTGAAAGAGAAATTCCATTTAAAATAATTTCAGACAGTCTAAAATACTTGGGAGTCTACTTGTAAAAATAAAAACTGATACAATTCCATTTAAAGTTACTACAGACATTATAAAATATTGAGTCTACCTACCAAAACAAACACAGGAACTATAGGAACACAATTACAAAACAGTTTTCACACAAATAAAGTCAGTTCTAAATAACTGGAAAAAACATCAGTTACTTATGGGTAGGCCGAGCTAATGCAATAAAAATGACAATTCTACCTAAGTTAATTTACTTATTCAGTGCCATACCAATCAAACTACCAAATATTATTTTATTGGTTTACTAAAAAATAAGAAGATTCATTTGGAATAACAAAAGGTCCAGAATATCAAGAGAGGGAACTAATGAAAAGAAATGCAGGGGAAGGTGGCCTAGCCATTCCAGATCTTAAAATGTATTATAAAGCAGCAATCATCAAAACTACTTGGTACTGGCTAAGAAATGCAGTGGTGGATAAGTGGAATAGGTTAGGATGTAAGACACAGTAGTCAATGACTACAGTAATCTACTATTTGATAAACCCAAAGACCTCAGTTTCTGGGATAAGAAATCACTATCTGACAAAAACTGCTAGGAAAACTGGAAAAGAGTATGGCAGAAACTAGGCATAGACCAAAATCTTACCCCTTATGCCAAAACAAAGTCAAAACGGGTTCATGATTTAGATATAAAGGCTGATACTATAAGCATTCTGGGAGAGCAAGGAATAATTTCCTTGTTATATTTATGGAGAACAGAAGAATTTATGACCAAACAGGAGATGGAGAACATTATGAAATGCAAAGTGGATAATTTTGATTACCTTAAATTGAAAAGGTTTTGTACAAACAAAGCCAATGCAACCAAGAGTAAGAGGGAAGTAGGAAACTTGGAAAATTTTACAACCAGTGTCTCTGAGAAGGGCCTCATTTCTAAAATACATAGATAATTAATTCAAATTTATAAGACTACAAGCCATTCCCCAAATGATAAATGCTCAAAGTATATGAACAAGAAGTTCTCAGATGAAGAAATTAAAGCCATGTATAGTCATATGAAAAATTACTCTAAATCAGAATTGATTAGAGAAATGCAAATCAAAACAATTCTGAGGTAGCATATCACACCTATCAGATTGGCCCACATGACAAAACAGGTAAATGATAAATGTTGGAGAAGACTGGTTGGCGGAGTTGTGAACTGATCCAACCATTTTGGAGAACAATTTGGAACTATGCCCAAAGGGTATAAAAATGTGCATACCCTTTGACCCAGCAATGCCACTTCTAGGGCTCTATCCCAAAGGGATCATAAAAATGGGAAAAGGACCCACATGTACAAAAATATTCATTACAGCTCTTTCTGTGGTGGCAAAGAATTGGAAATTGAGGGAATGCCCATTAATCAGGGAATGACTGAACAAGTTGTGGTATATGAATGTAATGGAAAACTATTTTGCTATAAGAAATGATGAACAGGCAGAAAAACCTGGAAAGACTTGTACGGAGTGATGCTGAGTGAAGTGAGCAGAACCAGGAGAATGTTGTACTCAGTAACAGCCATGTTGTGCTAGGACTAACATTGATAGACTTAACCTTTTTCAGCAATGCAAGGATCTAAGACATCTCAAAAGGTCTCATGATGGAAAATGCTATCCACATCCAGACAAAGAGATCTGAATGAATTTGAATGCAGATTGAAGCATACTATTTGCTATTTTTTTCTTCTGTTTTGTTTCCTCTTTCTGGCAGTTGCTCCTTTTGGTTCTAATTCTTCCTTACAACATGACTAATGTGAAAATATGTTTAATAGGAATGTATATGTAAAGCCTATATCAGATTGTGAGCCATCCTGGGGAGAGAGGCATGGAGGGAAGGGGAGAAAAATTTAAAACTCAAAAGCTTATGGAAGTGATTGTTGATAAACCAAAATAAATTAATAAAAATATAAAAAATATAAAACTGATACCATAGAACATAATTACCAATTATTCACAGAAATAAAGACAGATCTAAACAATTGGAGAAGTATTTATTGCTCATGGGTAAGCCAAGCCAATACATGACAATATCATGCAAATTAATTTATTTAGTCAGTGCCAAATTAATCAAACTCCCAAAGAACTACTTTATGTTGCTTAGAAAGGACATAATGACAAAATTCACATGGAGGAATGGAATGCTAAGAATATCAAGGGAATCATTTTTTTTTAATGTGAAAGAAAGAAACCTTGCAGTACCAGATCTCAAACTAAATAACAGAGGTAATTATCAAAATTATTTAGTACACAATAAGAAATACAGTGGTTGATCAATGGAATATATTATGCATACGATATACAGAAGCAAGTGAGCACAATAGCTTCATGATTGATAAACCCCAAAGTCTCAGCTAGTGGATACTGAAAACTGAAAAATAGTCTCACCAAAAGTAGGCATATCCCACCTTCACCATATACTAAGATAAACTCAAAGCTGGCACATGATCTAAACACAGAATGTGGTATAATAAGCAAAATAGTGAAGCATGGAAGAAATTTCTTGTCTGTTCTATAGATAATCAAAGGGTTCATAATCAAGCAGTAGATAAAGAAGTTCATGGGAGGTAAAATGGATAATTTTGATTATATGAAATTAAAAAAGTTCTTCCAAAAACAAAACCAATGCAGTCAAAATTAGATGAAAAACCTGAGATGGTTCATATGGAGTGATACAAATGGCAGTGAGAGGAACCAGAAGAATGATCTACATGATAACAGCAAAATGCAAGACAAGAAATTCTGAAAGACTTATTAACACTGAAAAATACAATGATCCGCCATAACTCCAAAGGACTCATGATGTCAAATAATAATCACCTCCAGATACAGAACTGATGGACTCAGAATGCAGATTGAAGCCTGTTTTCCCTCTGATTTTCTTTCTTTTTTTCTTTTTTCAAAATATGGCTAATGGTGAAATGTTTTGAATGAAAAATAAAGTTTTAACACTATAAAACTAATTGTGTATGACTGCTGAAAATTTTTGTCCCCTGTCATTCCCATATATATGCAAAGGGCAGTGCATCAAATGCAATGATATTCCATCAAATCCAATAAGTGACACATATAGTTAAAATTGAAGCACACTATTAGGCCAGAGGATTGGGTTTATCCCTATTAAGTGTCAAAATGTCACATAATTTACTTAATCAAATTGTACTTCATTTTTCAATATTGATGACCTTTTAACACCTTTCCTGTTAAAGTATACTTTAGGACTGGCAAATCAGAGAGCATGAAAAACAAAAACTCAAATAGTTAATGTTTTCTTTTAAATTTTTACTTTAGGCAAAGACAAAACAAATTTATAATAGCACAGAATACCCTCACAAAACCTTAGCAGTCTAGGAATATGATGTTTTAAAAGAATCCTAGTTTATTTAAATCTTGAACTCAAATAAAGATATGTAAGACCTTCTAAAGGGAATGGAAAATTATATTTTTTCAAAGTATGATATTCATAATCAAATCTCTATACATTAATATATCCCAATATGCTCTACTTGTGAGATTTAAATATGTGTAGTGAACAAAAAATAGTTTTGTCTCTCTGCCAGAAAGAAAAATTTGCTTACTGAGGACAGAAGTGCATTTGATATCCAGTCATCAAAAAGCCTTTTACTATGTCCCCAAACACTCTCTCTCATGAGAAGCTTAAACTGTTTTTTTTTTAAATGAGCTATAAAAATATACACACTCAGGTCATTCTTAAAATATCAAGTGCTTTCCCAAGCATGATAAGTGGAAAAAAATCATAGTTAGATTTAACTGGGTAACAGATGCCAATGAAACAGACTTTTCCATTTACTGGGTTCCCTCACTTAAATTCCTGATCGCTTTTTGAAATGGATACAGTGATGGGTGCATTGCATACTTACATGGGCATTTTAAATATCTCATTACTTTTAGAATGTTTTATTTACACTGCTGCTGTTTTCATCAAATGAAGTGCTTTACAAACATAAAGTATATTTGTCCTTTGGAATATTGTTGGTGCTCTCTGTGATTGGCAAATGCAATAACAGTATAGCTAAAATGTTAGAGAGTAGTTTTCATTAGTAATAAGGAATGACTCATTTGTGAAATAGCCCCTATCAATCATTAAGGCATTAAGTCTTTCAGAGTTACTACATTCTATTCACTTCTTGCAATGAGGTAGAAGCAGTCCTTGCCCTAAGCATAGGAGAAGTAAATGTCTGTCTTTATAGGTGTCAGAAAACTTTATTCTTGCCTCCAAATATTTCCATTACCATAATGCCATATATTCTAAATTCTTCTTGCTAAAGATTTATTCCTCCTGGGTTAAATACTGCCATCACAAGGTATTTTTTTTTTAAACCAGAGCCAAGGACAATTAATTATACTATGTAGTTATTGATATCTGAACATATTTGTTTGTTTGTTTTCAAATTTCTCTTTTCTCAGTGGGAGAGACCTAGAAAAAAAAACAGTTTCCTAGGCAGTAAATTTAGTGAAATGAAACAGAATGAAATAGTAGAAATATTATATGAACTGGTAAACATAAGATTAAGAAATCCTTGCTTTAAATCAATTAACAAGCATTTATTAAGCACCTAAAATATGCCAGGGCTACATGCTCTGTGTTAAGTAAGAACTGAGGAAACAAATACAAAGTATGAAACACTGTGTAGAAATTAAATAGCACTGGGAAATCACTTAGTTCCATT
The DNA here is from genome assembly GCF_003287225.1 of Phascolarctos cinereus. NCBI lineage: Eukaryota > Metazoa > Chordata > Mammalia > Diprotodontia > Phascolarctidae > Phascolarctos > Phascolarctos cinereus. The sequence continues at coordinate 137,556,321 of NW_027556180.1, read as the reverse complement.
GAAACTCCTCATTCCCTTGATACAGTAAGCAGTAAGGAAGTAAAACAAGATGATCAATAAGATATGTTTCAGTTCTAAATTCTATAATCTTACCAAAGGCGTAGAGAGGGTAGAGTACTTTAGACAAATACCCAATTCCCATTTTTACCTGGAATATGACCCATGGTTCCTGGAATATATCAGTTTTAGTGAGGGTGTACAAGATATTCAGATCATAGATCAAAGACTGCCTTTAATAACAACAGAATAGACTAAGAAATGTTAATTATGAATTAATTTTTATAATTTGAGGGTAATGTCAACTTGAATTATCTCACCATTATTTATAGTGGTACCATTGAAAATTTAGTAAACCCTTTTGCTACATTACTTTGGTCATCAAAATCAATTAGGTAATATCATATTGCAAAGTTGGTGAACCGTGATTTTATTGAGGTGACCATTAGAATACTGATATTTTCACTACATAAAGTGTGAATCAGTTAGTGACTTCTAACAGAAAAGAAAACACAGAAAGGATTTAGTAGTAGTTTATTAAAAATTGAGTTGGGCTATCACAGAGTTCTTTGGAATTGTCCTTGATAATTTTATTTTTTTTATCTAAGATTACATTTTTTTTCCAGTTATGTGCAAAAACGATTTTAACATACTTTTTTTCCAAAATTTTTAGTTTCAAATTCTCTCCCTCCTTCCCCTCCCCACCCTCATTGAAAAGACAAGCAATTTGACCTTGGTTATACAAATTTTGTCATGCAAAACCCATTTCCACGTAAGTCATTCTGTGAGAGAAAACAGAAAAAAAAGAAACCAACAAAAACAAAGAAATTAAAGGAAAAGTATCTTTGATCTGTATTCAGGCTCTACCAGTTCTTTTTCTGGAGATGGACAGCATATTTCATCATAAGTCCTTTAGAAATGTCTTGGTTGTGTAGCTGAGAATTACTAAGTTATTCACAATAGATCATCATAAAACATTGCTGTTAATGTGTACAATCTTTTCCTAGTTCTGCTCATTTAACTTTGTGTCAGTTCATGTAAGTCTTTCCAGGTTTTTTGAGCACATACTGCCCATCAATTCTTAAAGCAAAATAGTATTTCACCACAATCATATATAATAACTTGTTCAGTCATTCCCCAACAGTTCGACATCCCCTCAATTTCCAATTCTTTGACACCACTAAAAGAGCTGCTATAAGTATTCTTATGCATATATGTGATTTTCCCTCTTTTTCTTCATCTCTTTGGGACACAAACCTAGAAGCAGTATTGATTGGTAAAAGGTTTTGCATGCTTTTATAGCTCTTTGGGCATAGTTCCAAATTGCTCTCCAGAAAGGCTGAATCAGTATACAACTCTGTCAATAATACATTTGTGTTTTAATTTTCCCACATTACTTCCAACATTTGTTATTTTCCTTTTCTATCATATTAGTCAATCTGATAGGTGTGTGGTAGTAGCTCAGAGTTGTTTTAATTTGCATTTCTGTAATCAATAATGATTTAGAGCATTTTCTTCATAAAAAATAGCTTTGATTACTTTATCTGAAAACTGCCCGTTCATATCTTTTGACCATTTCTTAATTGAGGAATGGCTCTTATTTCAGTTTTCTATATGTTTGAGAAATGAAGTCTTTATCAGGGAAATTTGCCATATTTTTTTTTCACTGTAATGATTACCAACCACATATTTCCCTCCATCCTATTTTCCCGTTTCTATTCTCTCTCTTTCTCTCTATCCTCTTTTGACTTTTTTGTCTTGAGTTTGTGTTTTAATCTTCCCTGTCAGCATAGTAACTTTCTATTTTCATGATCTTTTTCTGCTGTTTGATCATATTTCTTGATATTTTAACTGTATGCTAAAGCGGGGCTCTCCTTCTGGGGTAGCGTGGGCACTGTCCCAAGCTTCAGGATTTTTATGTAGGTGTTTTCAGAGGTAATTCTGCAGACCTGTAAGTTTTTGGGTCTTCCAAATTGGTATGATCTAAGGAGAAGTGTATTTACTACCCTCCTGCATTCTGCACTGGTCTGTGAGCAAACACAAGCACTCTTTTCCACCATGGAACTGTGACCAGGGTTCCTGTACCCTTGTGGCCATGATCATTGGTGTTCTAGTGCTCCTCCTTGCCCTGGGACTGGGATTCAGGACATTGACCCAGTTCTGAGTATAGGGAATGCAACAGAGTCCTGTCCCTGGTGCCAGTGAAGGGATCCCTGTAATCTTCTTTTGCCCAGTTTTTTTAACCCCCTTATAGACTGTAAGCTGAGAAATCTGGAAACCATCAATGCCACTACTGATTCAGTTGCCCCCAAGGCCTGCTCCTGGTTTGCTGGGCCTAGATCTGCATTGGTGCATCCTCTATTGGACTGTGCTCCACTCTCACCCTGGTACAACCTTTCCTGCTGATCTTCTTATCTGTCTTGGGCTGGATAATTGTTTCACTCCATCTTTTTGTGGGTCCTGTCTCTCTAGAATTTGTTTAGAGTTATTACTTAAAGGTACTTGGAGAGTTTTGGGAGGAGAAATCATGTGAGTCCCTACCTTCATTTGCCATTTTGGCTGCAACTCCCCCCCCCATCTTTGTCATTTTAGAAATAATAAAAAGAACTCATGTTTATGAGATTATTTAAGTGTATCCCTTCTAAAGATCAGAAGAATGGATTAGATTTTTTTTTAATGTTCCTTCTAACATTATGACAGTTAGCACTTTCCTATTTCAAGTTTTAGATTCTTAGTAATGAGTTAGGAATGATGGCATATTTTTACGGAATGAAATTTGTATAATGCAGAATTTTGTTGTTATTGTTGTTCAGAGCAGATACACATCTCTACCATATATCTTTACTCTTTCAGATTTTACAATTTGGGAATAAGTATGAATATTTTTGGAAACCTGAAAATTAAAGTTAATTGAAATTTCCTCCAAACTATTTTTTTTTCAAAATCTGTGTAAACTGCCTTTTAGAATCAATCAGCATACTTGTTACTATGGCATTGCTGTGGTGGAAATCAGTTATTACCTTTTGACTTTGATTACTGGTGATACAATTTAGAAAACAAGTATGTAGGTAACATATGATTGATTAATGTTTTAGTAGCTTTAAAATAACAGTTAACAGTGACGGTTCCTACTGGGCAGACTTAAAGTGCAATCTCATTTGTTTTTTGAGTAGGCTAATTCCCATTCTCTAAGTATGTTGATGCAAATAGATGCCATACAGTGATCCACTGGTTAGAGTAAGAATGAAGATAAGGACTTTTCTCCCCTACTGTACTGTGCTTAGCCACTGGATCACTGAGTGGGCACTCAAAGTATGGCACCAAAAGATCATGAGAACTTGTAAGCTAATAGTAGGCCAGTGAGAAACATGAAGCTAACATTAACAGAAACATTGAAGTCAATAGGAGGGCTAGGGTTGTTTTTTTTTTTTTGGTGGGAGAAGCTAAATAAGTTTACTACTGCGTATTGTTGAGCCTTTAACAAATATAGACATAGAAATAATGAACTTTTAGCCTCCTAAGCTAGAGAAATACTGTTACTGTTGCCATTTGTTGATTGTATTTCATATAGTAGGGATAAAGAACTTATTAAGTCCATAGCTCAGTCTGACCTACAATCAAGTATAGCTATCCATAGAGTATACCATGTATAAGTTTAAATTATACCTATGTACATATATATGTGTGTACATATATGCATATATATACATACACATATACATGCATACATACACACATATCATTGATACAAATTGCTTTGGTGGAGGAATGCTGGTATTTGTGGGGTGCTGGGAGGTAGTACCTACAAATTTCCCTGTGAATTTTTCCCAAAACTTCTCATACTTTATTCTTTCTAACTCAGCAGTTTTGATCCATGCTGACAATTTGGCCTAGATTCCATCCAGATTTATTATCCTGGCTGTTGGATATAGAGGTAACTTGAGATTCACATTTTTTTCCTCACTGATTACTTTAACAAGTACTTTGCAATTGCCACACTATTCCATCTCAATATATTTTACTGCCACATTATTATTTTAATGCCTAACAGTTTTTAGAGAATTCTGAAGTTTTCTTTTTCTGCCTCTGCATAATTTTAAGGAAGAATATTTTTTTTTAATTTTCTTGCAGAAACATTCTACTTAACTGAAGTCATATAAGGTATATTTAATTTCATACCTTTAAATGACTTCTTCCCTGAGGAAAGTGACTTCTTCCTTCAAATATCTTATACTAATTTGTCTTGTTTCCCTTTTCACATTCTGCCTCATATCTCATATAGCTAATTGTATACGCTTTATTGTCTCTTTATATTTTAACGTCCTTGAAGATAAGAACTGTGTTTTAATTCATATCTCTGTCCTCTACCCTGAATCTATAAAACAGGCCCTCATACAGAATAAACACAACTAATATATTTATATTTTAATTAAATAAAGCTGAACTGAAATAAATGAAATGGATGTGTATCGAATCTTTGGTTGATAATCTGGCTATAAGATTGTCTTCATTCAAGAATATTTAATAGTTTTCATAAAAACAGATGATAAGATTTTAAAACTTGCTGTGACACTTAAATGGGAAAGATAATCACTGCAATAGATGATAATCAGGATGCAAAGGCTCTCAAAAAGCTATAATTGGGGTTCAAAATTAATTTGAACAAATTCAGTGGGAATACATTTCAACACCTGTGCTTAGTTTCCAAAGAAATCAAGAGCACAAGGATGTGGAAGTCTGACTACAAAACATGAGACAATATCACAAAGACCTGAGAAGTTTAGCAGAATAAAGGATCAATAAGACCAATACAGAAGGTAAACAAAAAGCCTTGCTCTATCTTAGCCTATATAGGTAAATACCTAGGGCCCAGATTCTTAAGATCTGGCCCCCTTATATTAGCATTAAAAATGCTTAGATTCCTTAAGACTATGGCCAATATGGGTGGGTGGAGCCAAGATGGCAGAGTGAAAGCAGTGACTAGCTTAAGCTCTCCGCCAAACCCCTCCAAATACTCATAAAAAATGGCTCTAACAAATTCTGAAGCAGCAGAAACCACAAAAACACAGAGTGAAACAAATTTCCAGCCCAAGACAACCTGGATGATTGATCAAAAAGGTGTATCGCGCCAGGCTGGGGGCAGCACAGTGCGGTGTGGGTGGGCAGGCCGCAGCAAACCTGGAGCAGGCCTCAGAGGACTGAATCATGGGCAGCTGTGGAGGTTTCCAGACTCCTCAACCCACTAATGCCAAAGACAACTTAGAAGGTCAGTGGGAAAAGTCTGTTTCTGTCTGTGGTCAGAGAGGAAGGCGGGGTTTCAGCTCCATTCCCCAAGAGCACGGCCCTGGGGGGGAGGAGGGGCAGCTGCTTCCTGAGCTTCCGGCCCACAGACTGAGGGGGAATCCAGTGGCTGATCAGAGAGGGACTGCAGGGATCTTTTTGCCAGTGCTCAGGCAGGAATCTCTTGCTTTGCCCATGTTTGGATCTGGGTCACAGTTCTGGGTGGCAGTGCTGGGATGAGGAGGAACACTGGCATGGTGGAGCTTGTAGTGGCTGTGAAGAGGAACCCCTCTTCACAGTTACAGGACAGAAAGGAATACTTGTGGTCACAGGCCAGGAAAGGAGTAAACACCTCGCCCCTTATCATACCACCTTGGTAGAACTGAAAATTTACAGGTCCCTACAAGTATCTCTGAAAAGAGCTACACAAACTCCTGAAGCTTGGGACAGTACATTCTCCACATTGGAAGCAGACTCTTACCTTAACAAAGAGTTTAAAACTCAAGTAATTGGCTGGGATCATGAGCAAGCAGCACAAAAGAGTCAGACTATATTATCTTACTTTGGTGAAAAAAGATCAAAATATACAACCAGAAGAAGACAACAAAGTCAAAGCTCCTACATCCAAAGCCTCCAAGAAAAATATGAATCAGTCCCAGGCCTTGGAAGAGCTCAAAAGGGATTTTGAGAAGCAAGTAAGGGAAGTAGAGGAAAAACTGGAAAGAGAAATGAGAGTGATGCAAGAAAATCATGAAAAAAAGTCAACAGCTTGCTAAAGGAGACCCAAAAAAATACTGAAGAAAATAACACCTTAAAAATAGCCTAACCCAAATGGCAAAAGAGGTCCAAAAAGCCAATGAGGAGAAAAATGCCCTAAAAAGGAAAAACTGGCCAAATGGAAAAGGAAGTCCAAAAGATTACTGAAGAAAATACTTTCTTAAAAATTAGAATAGAGCAATTGGAAGCTAGTGACTTTATGAGAAATCAAGACACTGTAAAACAAATCCAAAAGAATGAAAAATTAGAAAACAATGTGAAATATCTCATTGGAAAAACAACTGACCTGGAAAATAGATCCAGGAGAGAGAATTTAAAAATTATTGGACTATCTGAAAGCCATGATCAAAAAAAGAGCCTAGACATCATCTTTCAAGAAATTATCAAGGAAAACTGCCCTGATTATTAGAACCAGAGGGCAAAATAGAAATTGAAAGAATCCACAGATCTCCTCCTGAAAGAGATCCCCAAAGGAAAACTCCTAGGAATATTGTAGCCAAATTCCAGAGTTCCCAGGTCAAGGAGAAAATATTACAAGCTGCCAGAAGGAAACAATTCAAGTACTGTGGAAACACAATCAGGATAACACAAGATTTAGCAGCTTCTACATTAAAGGACCACAGGGCATGGAATATAATATTCCGAGGGCAAAGGAGATAGGATTACAACCAAGAATCACCTACCCAGCAAAACTGAGTATAATCCTTCAGGGGAAAAAATGGTCATTCAGTGAAATAGAGGACTTTCAAGCATTCCTGATGAAAAGACCAGAGCTGAATAGAAAATTTGACTTTCAAATACAGGACTCAAGTGGAACATGAAGAGGTAAACAGGAAAGAGAAATCATAAGAGACTTATTAAGATTGAACTGTTTACATTCCTGCATGGAAAGATGATATTTATAACTCATGAGACCTTTGTCAGTATTAGGGTAGTTGGAAGAAAAAAATTATATGATAGATAGATAGATAGATAGATAGATAGATAGATAGATAGATAGATAGAGATAGATAGACACAGGGTGAGTTGAAGATTAAGGGGTCATATCTGGAGAATAAAATTAAGGGATGAGGAGGATTATACTCAGAGAAGAAGAAAGGGAGAGGTAGAATGGGGTAAATTATCTCACAAAAAAAACAGAAAAAAAAGTCTCTTACAGTGGAGGGGAACAGGGGAAGGTGAGAGGGAATGAGTAATCTTATTCTCATAGGATTTGGCTTAAGGAGGGAATAACATACACATTCAATTGGGTATGGAAATTTGTCTTACCCTACAGGAAAATAGGGGGAGAAGGGGACAAGAGAGCAGGGGGATGATAGAGAGGAGGGCAGATTGGAAAAGGGGTAATCAGAAGTAAATACTTCTGAGGAGGAAGGGTCAAAAGAAAGAATAGAATAAATGGGAGGGCAGAATAGGATTAAGGGAAATAGAGTTAGTTTTTCACAACATGTCTACTATGGAAGTGTTTTGCATAACTGCACATGTACAACCTATATTGAGTTGCTTGACTTTTCAGTGAGGGTGGGTAGGGAGGGAGGAAGAGAGAAAATTTGAAACCTAAAGTTTTAAAAACATATGTTTAAAAAAAAGTTTTCACATGCTATCAGGAAATAAGAAATACAGGAAATGGGGTACAGGAGTCTATCCTGCCCTACAGGAAAGCAGAAGGGGAAGGGGATAAGAGAAGGGGAGAGAAAGAAAGAGGACAGACTAGGGGAAGGGATATGCAGAATGCATGCCATCTTGGGGTGGGGGGAGGTGAGATGGGGTGAAAATTTGAAACTTAAAAACTTGTGGAAATGAATGTTGAAAAGTACAAATAAATAAATTTATATTAAAAAAAAAAAGAAACATACTATTTCCCCTAAAACTGCTTTGGCTGAATCTTATAAGTTTTGGTATGTTGTCTCATTATTGTCATTTTCTTTTATTAAATTATTGATTGTTTCAGTGAAAAAAAAAGACTATGGCCAATATGGCAGATCTTTAATAAACCTTATCTTTGGCTGAAAGAAGACTTGGGTCAAATTCCTATGGGCAGGATCCACATATTGTGATCTTGGCTTCCCAGTGCCCCAAAACCTTAACATTTTGGTGGAGCATATGGGGAAGCTGCCTAACCTCAAGCTCTCTTCCAGCCATGACTGGAAGGTATGTAATATTTCTCCCCTCTTTCTTTCCCTGCAGTTCAGTTCACTCTCCAAGCACCTAGAAAGGCTTGGAGGTGCTTTTCAGGCAGACAGTTACTCAGCCTGATGCTCTCAAGCTCTTGGTCCACTGGTTCGTTTTGAGGCCATGGACCTGGGTACACCTTCTGCAGCAAGGAGGACAAGGATGGACACCCTATCTAGAAGAGTATACCCAATTGTTTCATTTTTTCATTGCTAGGAAATTGGGAAAACTACAGGTGCTTTTTGGTTCCCTGAGGCTTACTTACTCCCTTCCCTCTACACACCTGGATCCTCTTCCCATAGGCTACAGGGAAAAGTTAGAACTGCTAAAAACTTCTTAGATTCTGGAGGTTTTGTGATCAATCCTTAAGGAGTTTGGAAACACCTCCTGACAATCATGGTCACTTCCTTCTCCCACTCCCTTCCCTATAATCAAGAGAGTATCTTTGAAAGGAAGGAGGGGGGAGGGGCAGCAGCTACAGCGTGGGCCCCACTGGCAATGGCCTTGAGTCCTGGGGCAGCCTTTGCCTAGAAGCATAACCCAGGTTCAGCACATCCTGCTCAAAGTAAAGAAGCCAGCTTCTGAACTTGGACTACAGGCCATTTACCTACAGTTGGTAGCAAATAGCAGGGACCACCCAATGTCCCCCATGGATACAGCCTGTAGATGGTCCAGTCAACCTTCTCTTTAGGACCCCCTCGAGGCAGGTTCCTGGCCCCTTGCCAGTGAGAAGCAGTTTCAGAATCCAGGACCTTCACTCTTTACCTCAAAAGAATTTGAGTGTTATTTTTTTTTTTGCAGGGGTAATGATGGGGATAGGATCTGAAGCTCTAAAAGGAAAAGACCATGTCTTTGGCATCTAGACTCCAAAAAAGGGGAAAAAAACCCTGTACTTTCTCACATGGCCAAATCTCTGGCATTCACCTGAGGTTATAATCCTATCAACTGGCCTTTCATTATCTATTATTATCATCATCATTATTATTATTGTTATTATTATTATTTCATTATCTTTTATTGGCCTAAGCCCAATCTCCCAACTCTCGGCTACTCTTAACCTAGCCTAGCCCACTATTGTCTATTACCTCCAGATGGCCCTTGGCCACTTCCCACCCTTGTAAGCTCCATTCTCCCTTAGCCACGTGGTCCAGTTCCCTAGCATTCCAGTCACTCCAGACTACTTGGCCACTCCTGGATCCCTCCCATAGTCTTTCTGTATATAGGGTCCATCTGGCCTCCATTAAAATGTTCAGATTCTTAAAACCTACCCAATAGCTCACTAATGTTCAGATTCCTTAAGAGTCTGGCCAATATAGCAGATCTTTAATCAACCTTGTCTTTGGCTGAAAATTAAATAAATAAATAAATAGATAAATAAATATCCAGAACAATGTAGGTTACATGATTCAACTGTATTCTGCCTGTATGATTTTCTGTATTTATTCCCATGTTAAGTACTATGTGTCACATTTTAGGAAGAATAGAGATAAGCTAGAAGGAAGGTACCCAAGATGGAAAACTAATGGAGGCCATGCCATTAAAAGCAAGTTTAATGAGAAGAAGATAGGATGAAGGGGTGGGGAGGATAATAATTGTCTTTAATTATTAAGAATTCCAGGGGCAGCTAGGTGGCGCAGTGGATTGAGCACTGGTCCTGAAGTCAGGAGGACCTGAGTTCAAATCCAACCTCACTCACATAACATGCACTAGTTGTGTGACTCTGGACAAGTCACTTAATCCCAATTGCCTCACCAAAACATACATATCTATATGATATTAAACATCAATAATTAATAATATTAATATTAAATAAGATATTAAAAATATTAATATTATCCTAATTAAATTAATTAAAAAGAAGCATTAAACAATATCAATATTAAATTAATAATAAATATTAATGATTGAATTAATAATTAAAATTAAATATATCTTAAATATAATAAATACATATTTAAAATTCCATATAGAAAAATGATTAGACTAGGTTGATTAGGTCCCAGAGGGAAGAACTAGGAGCAATAATAGAAATTATAGAGAACTAGTAATGATTGTCTGGAAGGCTTTAAAAAGGACTTCAGCTTTGGTATGGGTTTGACTAGAAAATTTCTTAGGTCTTTTCCAATCAATCAATGAATCATTCAATAAGCCTTTATTTAGCACCTATTATATGATTTATTAAAAAAAAATAAGTATTCACTGAGAATGCAAAGATAAAAGCATTAGAGGCCCTGTCCTCAAGGTGCTTATGAATATCACATATGTGTGCACATATAAATACATATGTGTGTGTATGTGTATAAATACCTATAAATGTATATAAAAATAGATCATATACAAAAAAGAAGATATTTGGAGGGGATAGGATACTACCAGCTGAAGAGGATCAAAAAAGGCCTCATAGCTAAAATAATGCCTGATTTGAATCCTGGTAGACACCAGGAATTGAAAGAAATAAAGTTAAAGAGAAGATATATTCCAGGCTGTGGAATACAGCTCTTCACAAAGTTAGGGAGATGGGAGATGAAAGTGATATAGATAAGTAGGCCTTTATGCCTTTACCATATGGTGTGTGGAACAATGCAATATTTAAGAAGACTAGAAAATAGGGGCTAAGTTATGAAGAGTTCTTGAATGCCAAACAGAGGAGTTTATACTTGTTCTTAGTAGTAGTAGAGAGCCACTAGAATTTATTGAGTAAGGGAAGTGACATGGTAAAATCTATAAGGATATCACTCTAGTAACTGTTTCAAGGATGGATTTGGAATGAAAGAGACTTGAGGCAGAGATGAAATAGGAAATATTGTAGCAGACCAGGAAAGGAGTGCTAAGAGTTTTAATTAGGGTGATGACTAAATGACAAAAGGAAATAAATGTGACAGATGTTGTAAAGAAAGAAATGACAAGATTTGATAACTGATTAGGTGTATGGGTTAAGAGTGAGGAGTTGAAGATGACACAAAAGTTGTGAACCTGGGTACATGGAAAGATAGTGGTGCCCTCATTAATCATAAAAAAGTTTGGAAGAAAAGTAGGTTTGGAAGAAGAAATATTTAATTCTGATTTGGATACGTTGAGATTGAGCAACCAACATGATGTCCATTTTGAAACATCTAATAGGCAATGTTGAGGAGCTAGAAATCAAGTGAGAGTCCATATCTGGCTATAAAGATGTGGGAATCATCTGGATGCAGATGTTATGGAAGCTAACAAGGTCATCAAAGTGGGGAATAAAAATCAGAAGATGGACCAGGACAGAGCTTTGTAGGGGTACTCACAGATAACGGGTATGAGATCTTGTGAAATAAATAATATAGAGAATCACAGGAGAGTAGAAATGTCAAATTAGTCCAGGTTATATGGTCTCCCTACCTGAACAGGAATCTCTTCTATAGCCTAATCTCCAAGTAATCATCTAGCCTTTTCTTGCCTATTCCATTTTAATAAAGTTATCTATATTTTGCCATTGGAATCAGATGGCTCTGGAGGGGAGAGTGAGACTGGTGATTCTGCACAGCCCTACTTCACTTAAATTCAACTCATTTGCAAGTCAAGAATGAAAGACAAATAATTTAAACAATACCGCAACTTGTTTAGCCATTGATGGGCAATCGAGCGATTTCCAATTTTTAATCACACAAGAGATATGCATATATTTAGAATATGTAGATTCTTTTCCTTTTTCCCTTATCATCTTTGGAAATAGACCTATTAGTGTTATTGCTGGGTCAAAGGGTATCGGCAATTTAATAACTCATTGGGCATAATTCTAGATTCATCTCCAAAATGGTTGGATCAGTTCACAATTCTACGAACAATGAATTAGTTTTCCAGTTTTTCTATATTCCTTCCAACATTTGTCACTTTCCCTTTCAATCATTTTAGTCAATCTCATAGATGTAAAATGATATCTCAAGTTTGTTTCAATTTGCATTTCTCTTATCAATAATTATTTATATGACTATAAATTGTTCTGATTTCTTTATCTATAAACTGCCTATTCATATATTTGAGGATTTACCTATTGGAGAAAAGATCTTATTCTTATAGATTTTAGAAAGTTCTTTATATACTTGAGACACGAGACCTTTATCTGAGAAATTATAAATTATCCCCCAATTTTTTGCTTTCCTTCTGATCTTGGCTACATTTGTTATATCTGTACAAAACCTTTTTTTAATTTAATGTAACTGGAATTATCCATTTTACATCTCACTCTGCTCTCTATCTCTTGTTCACTTATATTGTTCTTAGTTTTCGAAGAAGACCAATAATATCACAGGGATGGCTTGTGGGTGCATTGGATTTAAGCATACAAAGTCATCAGCCTCACTCTCTTTTCCAGAGTTATCAAAGTCCAATGGCAAGACGATAGTCAAGATAATTGGCAATGGCCTGGGAAACAGTGGATGACTTGAGTGTGACCAAGCTCTAAGCTCTCCATGTTATTTGTTTCACTCACCTTCATGGCCATTGGAACAAACTGTTCTCATCCACCCATTCCACTGGGAGAAGTCTTCACATACATGACGTAGATATCCCCTTAATTCACCAAATTGTTAGAGGCCTCTTGGTTACCCTGAATCTGGTTTAGCTCATTGACTGATACAGTTTTACCAGGGTGTGGCCATTGCACATGCTACAGTTTCTTGGAGTCACAGGTGAGAGTTGGGTGATAAGTGGACACCAAAAGTAGATGATCAGCCCCGAAAAGGGCTTTTCAAGCCCTCACTCCAGAGGTTCCAGTCGTCCCTGAGCACCCCACCACAAAAAAGTACATTTTGGGAAGGTTGGCAGTGCCTTATAGTATGAATAGAATACATTTGCCTTGCAGCAATTTCATGAATAAATGTGATAAAATCTTCAATTAACCATAAACAGCTCACCAAGTTCTCCAAACATACTGGTTAACTAAGGTGCTACTTGATTATAAATATGTGGGCACACAAACTTATTTTAGAAGCATTACAGTGATATAAGGAAGAGTTCTGCCACTCAGCTCAAAAGCCATTTACTGCAGTTTTTTTTTCCTTTCAATAAATGCTTGAAATAAATGCCTTCTATTTCTTGTTTTTCCTCCAGACCCCCATGGTAGCAAACAGAAATGAATTAATAAAAATTATCTTCAAATAAATTAATTTATATTTGCATTCTTAAATCCTCCACAGAATATCTGAAATTTATGTCCTGTTCCTGAATTTCGGATCTTGAACTTCAATCTTAAACTTAATAGGAAATTCTCTGAAAACTCATAGATCTAACAACACCCCACTGAATTCACCAGGGCAGATTAACAAGTAGAAATTACTGTTTCTGAACCAAATTATAAGTGACACCCACTTAATTGATTCTAAATCTTGCTTTCTCTAAATGTTTCTAAGGGTAACAGTAACTTAGCAATGTTGACAAAAACTATGGCTGGTCACACATATCCTCTTTTGGACTTCTGCCATAAAATAAATGAGTAATTTACTGGTAAAGATGTACTTTTGTCAAGTCTATGATTCTATGAATATTGGTAGTAAAATGATAATTGCATGTGACTGTTGTAATTATTGTAGTTGCAAAACCCAAGGGATATGCAAAAAATAGAATACACTTTTCCCTTTGAGACTGAAAATTAATATAAACACATACAATAATATCTTAAGTGTAAGAAAAGACATCTATGTTGTTTACCTTACACTCCTTTATTCTGCTGCATCACTTGACACTGTTTAGGTCCAATAAGTAAAAATAAGATGCCCAAATATCAAAAAAATTATAAGTATTAGAGATAAAATTTGAACCTGCATCCTCTGACTTCAAATCCAACTTTCTTTACATTTGACCACACTGCCTCTTTCTCCCTTGACAATACTGTAGGCAGATTTCTAAATCTATAACACCTACCTCCAGTGCTACATTTTTTCTGTACATTGATAGCTATTTTCATTTAAATGTTATATCAACATACACACACACACACACACACACACACACACACACACACACACACCCCAACACACATATGTTTTAACTTGTCCTCTTCCTCTGATAAGACTTCTAGGAACAGAAGCTTGTAACTGGCTGGCCTGGAAAGAATGAATAGGTGAGCTCATGTGAGGTGAGCCCCTGGAACAACATATACCCTAGGGCAGGTTGTATGCAAGAAACCTCTTAGCTATTTTAATTCGTATGATACAGATAAATTAATGACAGCTTCAGCTGTATCACCATACATTGTTGGATCTGATATGCCTGGTGCTAATTCTGGTCATCACAATTTTTTTTTCCATCCCAAAAGATATTCATAAGCTTCCACTGACATCATTTTCACAGTTTTAAGGTGTTCTTTTTAAAATTTTTTTCTTATATATTTGCTTTAAGCTACTCTCCACTAGTTTTCAGGAAAGTTTTAATATTAACTTAATGCTAAAAGTTCCCTCAGAAAGTTTCAGTACCTTTGTCACTAAGGTATGAGATATGATAGGATACTGGGTATCAGTGGGGAAGGCAACATCCTCCGTTAAATTGCTGAGAGCAGCAGAGCAAGTATCCTCCCACAGCTAGTACATCTGTTCTCTCCTTTCCCCCCTCCATTTTACTCATTCCTGCTTTACTTAACTGGTGACTATTTTGGGGAGTGAAAAGGTATTGAAGGGCTGGGGAATCTGCGGCCTCAAGGTAACATATGACTTTCTAGGTCCTCAAGTGCAGCCCTTTGATGGAATCCAAACTTCACAGAACAAATCCCCTTAATAAAAGGATTTTTTCTGTAAAACTTGGACTCAGTCAAATGGCTACACCCAAGGACCTAGAAGGCCACAGGTTCCCCACCCCTGGATAGATTATCCAAGAGTTTTGTTGTTCCTTTGCTTGTTTGTTTGGTGGGGTGATGGTGGTGATGCTTCCTGAACTCCCACTACTACCAGGTCAATTCGTTGATCTCCTTTGATAAGGATAACTCCATTGATTTGGTGAATGTGTAAAAAGAGTTATAATTTATGCTTTTTGTGGTGGATCATTAATAATAAAACAATAATAAAAGATTAAAGTGAAGTTAGTGGACTCTTGGAATCCCTGAAACATTTTCAGGGGATTTATGAGGTCAAAATTATTTTTATAAAATAAGATATTGTTTGCTTATTAAAATAGTTATCCATCTTCCAACAATATATCTGTGTGCATCTGGATTTTCTTCATATACTCCAAACAAAATAACAGATTGCAACAGACTGACTACAGAAGCAGATGTGAGAATAAAGGTGTCCTCCATTAAAGAGATGTGCAAAAATATGTAAAACAGTACCATTTCCTCACTGTTTTTGCTTTGTGCAATAAAGTTATACTTACTAAAATATATTATTATGTTAATATATAATGGGTTTATTGTTTTAATTGAATTAATAAATATTTGCACATATTTAATGTACTGGTTTTAATTCCTAATGAAATACATATTGGTATATATAGCCCACATATACAGAAGCTCTTTGGGTTCCTCAATAAATTTTAAAAGTGTTAAGAACCCTGAGATTAAAAGTGTTGAGAAACCTTGCTCTAAATTTATCTTCCTTTCATGCTGGTCCTTACATATTTACATACATATTGTCTCTCCCATTCATATGTAAGCTTTGTGAGGTTAAGGCTTATTTTTTTGTGTTTTTACCTTTCCTTGTATCCTAAGTGCTTAACATAGTGTTTGGCACATAATTAAGTGCTAATAAATGCCTATTGATTGATTAGTTGTTAGAAATTAGGAAGTCATATTTGTGATCCTGTTGTTTTAGATGCTCTGCAATCTGCCTCCAACTTACCATCCCAGCCTAATAGTACACAACTGTGTTATATATTGCATGTTCCAGTGAAGATAGACTTTTTGTGATTCCATAACCTTGTCTTGTCTTTTGCTGTTTCTGTATCTTTACTGCTTCACATGGATAGAACCCACCCTTCACCCCCTATTCTTTCATATCTGATCTTTCCTTAGCTCTTTTGCCATCTCTTTCATTAAGGATTCTGTATTTTATATTTTAAGTTGCCTCAAAGTTAACTTAAGAATATTTTAAGCTGAATATCTTGTTGACTATTTCAAAACAATCTGTGTGGACCTTAACCTTCAGTTGCATTTTTTTATATGAGCTATGATTTCATTGGTGTAGAGATCTTGCCACTCATTTGACTAATAAAAAGAAGCACAAATGGTCCTAGTGGCCAGAGACACTGAATGGATAAGTGACTTGCCCAGGCTCGCAAAGACAGTAAGTGCCAAAGTTAGAACTTAAACTTAGATTTTTATGACTGAGAAGCCACATCTCTATCTAATCTTTAACACCACCTTTCTAGTATTCATTATTATTGTTATCTATTTTCACCTTATTCCCCCAGGTTACATTACAAATTCCTTGAAGACAAGATTTTTTTTGAATCTTTTCCAATATAAATCACAATGCCCTACATATAAAGACATTTTAATTACTTTGAAATGAAAGCACTTTAAGAACAGAAGACATTATACAAATATCAAATGTTTTATTATCTCAATCTTGTGTCACTCCTCATTGTGAATCTCAGGTGATCCTGGTTTCTTGAAAGCTATGTCAGCAGATCAGAGTAAAACTTTTAATGGGTCCTGTGAATCTGGAAAGGACTATATGTCTGCCACTATACGGCTAGCTTAGCTAAGATTAGCCACCAAGTAATCTTTTTTCAATACCAACCACAGCCTACTAAGGCTTAGAGGAGTTGCCTTCAGCATCAGTGAAGGAGGCCACATAGAGACAAAGTCATAAATCTTTTAAGTATCAAAGCATAAGTTATCATATGTTAGTTTATCCATATCAGATGACAATAATTTGTGTAAATTCTCTTTTCTATTTGTATCATACTGGCTTTTTTTTGTTCTATCACATCAGCAGTTGCAGCATTGGAGACTTTAAGAAGAAAATTTGCCTCTGTAAGACAGTGTGATATTATGAAATATGTGTAAATATTACTATTCAATCTATTTTTCTTTGTCTCAACCACAAAATAGATACCTTGAAGACAAGAGTCTTGTCACAGCTACAACTTATGCAGTTTTATTTCAGGATTTGTGATTTTCTCAGAACAAGGACTTCCTTGTGAGGAAATTCTACCAACACCTATCACTAACTGCTTTGCCTACCACTAATTCTTGGAGTCTTAGAGAGTTTCCTAGGAGGACTGAGAGCTTAAGTAATATACCCATACTCACAGTAAGAATATGAGAAAGGCCAAACTTGAACTTAAACATCTTGACTCTCAGGCTGGCAGTCTGTCCATTATTCTAAGCTGTCATCTACTTTATATTGTATACCCTATAATGCTTAGAATACTATGATGCTCAATATTCACTTATTAAAGTACAAGAACACTCCCTGAGGGAATAAAGGCAGAGAATAAAATGGAATAAGGGTAAATAAAGGTTTCTCCTTTTTTTCTCCCACCTTGCTTTCCCCCAGCCAACACTATTTCTCCTCAAGGCCTCGATGTCTCAATTTACTTGCTGTAATTGTTTCCTTATCCTCAGATTTCACTGACTCCTCCTGTGTCATTCAAGTCCCTACCTCTGATTCTCTCACTCAAAGAGTTTCTTGGAAAATTTCAAATGGCACGCATCTTTTCTGTTCACTTGTAAAAATGCCAATAGTGCCTGGTAGCATATGAATCCAATATACTAAATTTCACACTAGAATACAATATTCAGAATATTTGTTTTATTAAGTAATCTGAAAACTATATGATCCATCTCTTCTGTCAGACAAAACTTAGTTTAAAGGCCATAAAAAAAAGAAAAGTGATGTGGAGTTTCTTAGACATCTATAATGTTTTGAATAAAATTAAGCAATGGTAAATTTCTGGGAACACTTTTAATGTTCCATTTTAAAGATATTAAAATAGAATTTTGCTCCATAGACATAGAAATATGGTCATAAGACATGAAGTATGATGTGACCTACAATTATTAAAAGGAGGATTTGGGCAATA
Organism: Phascolarctos cinereus; assembly: GCF_003287225.1. Lineage (NCBI taxonomy): Eukaryota > Metazoa > Chordata > Mammalia > Diprotodontia > Phascolarctidae > Phascolarctos > Phascolarctos cinereus. Next base: position 137,538,105 of record NW_027556180.1, on the reverse strand, counting down.
TCTTATACAGAAATAACTAATATGAATCACAGTTGAGATCTGGAGGTAGCCATTCATTGTGAGAAGCTATGTGTTTAATTAGCTCAAGCTAGATTGAAAGAGTGAAGGCTTTTTTTTTTTCAGTTTGGGGTGGAAGTATGTCACTGAAAATATTAATGCAGTATATTCTTCCCTGACCCTCAGGACTCTTTTGCAAGAGATCAGTCGTGGTTTTTTCTTTAATTGAGATTTGACTTTGCCCTACCAAATTAGCCTGTTGTGCATCATTTTAAATGCTCCAGTGAACACATATTTTCCATATTTAAATGAGTTCAGTTAGTGCATTACTATAAGTGTACCTTGATGTTGCTACAGGTGAATAGTATTAAGCATGGGTCTCACTTAGTGGTACATTGAGAAAAGTTTAAGGCAAGAAAATAAACCTTTTTTCTAAACTACTCCAGCTCATTCTTCTGAACTGCAATGTTTTGAAACATTTATTTGTATTTTTTTTTACTTTATAGTGCTAAGTTCTAAGAAAACTGTGAAAGAAAATTAAATAGCAATGCAGAAGTTAAGGTCAAATCTGGCAGAAGCTAGCATTGCATAATGGAGAAAGACATGGCCTTGGAATCAAAAATAACTCTGTACCTGACATACACTGGGTGTGTCACTCTGGACAATGAATATAATCATTCCTCCTGTTCTCAATTGCTAGTCTGTTCTCCCAGAGATTACTTTCTCCTTTTTATATGTACCTTCCTATGTACATGGTGTTTTCCTCATTAAAATGTTACTCCCTTAAGGGCATGGAGTATTTTTTTGTCATTCTTCATATCCCCAGTGCCATAGCACAGGATCAGGTACATTGGCACACTTAATAAAATTTTGATGACTAATTGACTGCCTGTCTCATAGTGCCCCTGATGTGGAAGTTTCAAATTTTTTTTTTTTGGCCAACCTGCTTTTGTTGGAAAGTTAATTGATGGGAAGGCTACTAGACCAAAGAAACTGTAGGTGCAGTTTCATTGAAAAGAAATCCCTTGTAGCACATATGAGTTATTTTAGAACTCACAATCCTCAGTTATTTTGACAATGCCACTGGTTCTCCATTTCATTGGAGGTAGAAATAATAACTGCATAATTTTTTGTCGATGATGACGATGAAGAAGAGAATAATGATAACAATTCATAACTATGAATGATTTGAGCTTTCTAAAGCACTTACTTCCCAAAAGGCAGATATGAAAGTTCAGTCTCTGAGAGGCTATCTCAAGGTGACAGATCTAGTAAGTGACTAAGATGTAAGTCCAACCTAGATCTCAAATCTAATAAGTGTATTCTCTTAGAAAAAAGTTCTATACAGACAAACTGGGTAACTTATGTAATGAGTAATTAAAGGGCTATGAGCCATGGGACCACGTATGTAAGAAACAAATATTAATTTTAGTGGTAGACAATAGGCACTACTGTCTTAACAACAAAGAAAATTTGGCTTGGTAAGATATTTCAGTGGCTTGATGGTAAAACATATAGCATTCAAAGGTAACAAATATATATACTTGCTAAACTATTAATTTATTCATTCAGTTAACAAAGTCTTTATTGTTTGCTATGTGAATTACAATGTATCATGAGCAGAGTAGGCTGGAAAAGACATATATGACATAAACCCAACTCTCTAGGATCTTTTACTATCATTAGGGAGACAGAAATACCTTTATATATTATATTATATTATAATTAGTATTATAATATTATAATTATATTATATTATAATTAGTAAAGTAAAAGGCCAGATGGGATAAAATCATCCAAAGGAATCAGTGATATCATTGAAGGAGATATTTAATTTAATAATGCAATTCTCATCCCAACAATGTCTCCTGGCTGTCCTGTACAACTTTTGTCCATGTCATACCATAAGTTCACCAAAGGAAATCATTCCATCTTCTGGAAGTCTCCTTTACTTTCTCTTGTTATCTCATGGATACTATAAGAACACAGAACCTCTTCATCAGTTATATCTTGCCTCATCATGTGACCAATTCATCTTCGTTTTTTTGACATTCTTTTCTCTGGTCCTTTTTAGTTCCCTTCTTATAAATTTGTTGCAGCCTGCTTACACATTCTGTGTGCTTTTGCATTGTCTCTGAATAATATTTTTAAATCCCTCCAGGATTATAATTTCATGAATGATAGTCAGGCAATGACATCAATATTAAACTGATATTAAACATCGTCCTTTGTTTCAGGTAGAAATTTGAGGTCATCAACTTTTTCTACCTCACTAACATCTTGCGATTACATTTTAGGGTTGTACTAAGATTCATTGAGATGAGGTCACAAGGTAGAGATGGGAGGGTGATACTTCATCCCTCAAATATGTATGATAAACACCTTCTTGTAACAGAACTTCGATAACAGAATTTCTTTCTATTAAAGTGAATATTTTTATAGCTATAATACCATAATAAGAGTGATGTCTTGTATGTTGTACACTGTAGATCAATTTTACAATGATAAAGATAAGTAACATCACCTGTAAAAGTCAACTTTTTGCTAATTAATATCCTTATAAATAGTGCTCTCTATTCACAGATAAATGATTCCCATACCATGAAGCCTTTCCAGTATGGTAGAACTCAATAGAAATTATACTCCATTGGAAGATTTCAAGACCTATGAGTTATCTTTATGTCACAATGAGACTTCATAGAACTCAGTTAGGGGCATAATAGATAGAGTCCTAGACTTGGCATCATACAGGTCTTAATTCAAATCCTACCTCAGAAATTTATTTTATCCTCTCCAAGTCAGTTAAGCTCTTTATGTCTCAGATTCCCTATTTATAAAATGTGGGGTTTGTATTTGATGGCCTCTTGATCCTAAGTTTTTCTAGAATACTATAACATTGATGGTGAAGATTAATTATTTCATTTACTAATTTATTAAATATCTACTATATTTAGAGTACTGTTCTAGAAATAAGGGAATTAGTAAACATTAAATACAACATAGTCCCTGTCATTATACTATGTAGAGAGGTTATACTCTAGTGTGGATATGTGGTACATACACATAGACCTTAATACAAAATAATACTTAAATACATAAAGAGATATTGGAAAAAGAGATATTTAAAGAAAAGTAACTAAGTAAGGATATTAGGAAAAGCTTCATGTAGGAGGCAATATTTGAACTAGGCTATTAAGGGTAAATAGGCATTCTGCATAATGTGATTAGGAAAGTATTCTAGGGATAGGAAAGAGAGTGAACAATGCACAGAATTAGAAAAGCTTGTAGGCATATACAAGAAATTCAGAGTAGATGAGTTGTAGAGAACATGGAGAATAGTATGAAATAAAGTTGAAAAGATCAGATGATATCTGATTATGGGTGGCCTTAAATGTCAATTCAATAATTCAATTCAACAAAAATATATCAAATGCCTGTAACACATAAGACACTCTACTTCTCACTGTTGAGGCAAGGGTAAAAATGAATCTCTACTAGAGCTCAAGAAATTTTCATTGCAAGGGAGGGGATACTACAGTACAATAAGTATACAGGTAAGTAAAAACAAAGTAATGTGGAAGAGGGGTACAAAAGAACATAACATTTATTTGATGAGCTATGCAGTCATTGAAGGATTTTATGTAGAGAACAGGACTGATAATATCTACTTATCAAATCATTAATACAGACAGTAAATTCTATAAGAGTTTGGGGGAAAAGATCAATTTGGGATGGAATGGTCAGATGTAGGACTTACACAGAACTTAAAAACTGGGAAAAGTAGTGAGGAAGAGTGAAGGTCTTGAAGACAGAGATCATGAAGGAAAAAAAAGTGCAGTCATAAGTATGACATGACTGGAGGTTGGATAGATAGGGTTGGTTGAAATGTTAAAATCCTGAAGGTAAGCTGTGGAGTTTGTACTTTATCTTATACGGAATGGGTAACTATTGGAGGTGCAATGACATAATCAGATATGTTCATTGGAAAGATTAAGCCAATTCACACTTAGATGTAAGAAAAATTTGGCTGCAGAGAGAACAAATCTTTTTGCATAATATTATTTTGCATGGTAACACACCCATTCTAAATTCTTCTCATATAAATACAATGCATATTATAAATCCCATTGCAAATTTCACTTTTTATTTATTAAGCTATGATCCCCTTAGCTGAAAGTAATCTTGTTCCTCATCTAAACTTCTAAAAATATTCTCATTCATTTTTTCTTTCAGTGATCAAATATTTATTGCATTCCATATTATCTTATAGTTACTTGCACATGTCTTACCTCACCTACTTGATTGTAAGCTCTATAAAGGCAAATATAATGTTTTTACATATTATTGTATCCATTATCCTCAGAATGCTGTATAGTGGTTCTAATTCTAATTTCTGGGCTAACTATATAGTTATTAAACTTTTTATCCTCACTTGACTCATCTGCCTTGTTGACATATACATGAACTTCAGTGTATCAATGTCCCTTCTAGAATGATACACCCAGAAGCAAACATTATACGCTTGAAGTAGTTTGACCAGGGTAAGTAAATGGGATTCCATTACCTCCTTAATTTTGAAAACTGGATTCTAATGTGGATGTAATTATATTAGCTTTCCTTTTTTTCTTTACCGTGTTACATAAATAATTTTTATTGAGTTTGTAAGTAAAGAAAAACTCCTGTGTTCTCAATGTAGGAGCAGCTGTCTAGCTATACCACTCTTCCTGGGTATACTGAATTTTTTAACCCAAGTGTAGAACTCTACAACTGCGAAGAGTAAAGTGTGACTTATTTGATATGCCCCATATTTCTAGGATGTTGAGATCTTTTGGGGTCCTGTCTCTCTTCTATTGTGTTACAGAAGCATTCTGTTTTTGGTTTTTATCTAAGACATTGATTAAAAAAAAAGTTGAGTAGCAAAAGGGCAAGGAGAGTTATTTAGCAACTTTGATAGACCTCAATTCTATAATCATTACTTATTATGTCTGGACATTAAACTGAATTTGAACTCAACTAACTATCCCTAATTTTTGTTTTGTTTTTCTGATACTGTTTCTAAACTTAAGAATCCCCATTGAAGTAAATTTCTTATTACTCATTTGAACTCCTAAGCCTGAGAAGTCCATACAGAAAATAGTACTTCACTATTAATTCTTTAGAAAGAGAAACCTTCCTGTCAAGTATTTTTTTTAAAAACAGAACTTTGCATAATCATGATTTTGAGGATGAGGAAAATGATAGTAAGGAAAGGGAATGGAACATTACATACATATAATATGCCAAGAACTGTGCTAAGCAACTTACAAATATTATTTCATTTGATTCTTACTTACCTGTGAGGTAGTGTGAGGTAGAAGCTATTATTATCCCCATATGACGGTTGAAAAAACTGAGGCACATAGGGACTTCCAGGAGCCAAGTTGGCAGAATAAGTAGCAAATCACTGTAGCTCTCCCATATTCATTTTCAAATGACAAACCTACCATAAAATAGCACCCTAGAACAAATCCTGGAACAGCAGAGCCAGCAGAAAGATGGGGTGGAGCAGTCTTTTAGCCCTGGAGATTTAGAGGATTGGCAAGAAAGGTTCATCTCACTCGAGTAAAAGAGGAGCACATTCCAGGATAGGAAGCATCCCAACAAGTCAGCAGCAAGCCCCACCTTAGCAAACTTGCAGTAGATCCTAAGGCCCACTGTGGTGGAGCAGGCAAATGCTTGGGAACTGGGAGACTCCAGCTCTGGTGTTTCAGCACAGCCCAGGGCAAACAGGCATCCTCTAGGGGCTAGACCTCCAAGGGCTTCAGTATAGCCCCAGGGAAATGCAAAAACAAAACAAAACAAAACAAAAAAAACCCAAAAACCAGACACACCAGACACTACCACTAGGACCTGAGCTCAGCACCAAGCAAGTTGCCAGACTTCTACAGCCTCCAGCAACACCAGGCAATCCCCTCACCCCTTTCTCACCAGCACAGCACCAGACACAAGGGTCCCCCATTGGTCTCAGGGTAAGATCCTCACAGCACCAGGTAAACAGCCAGGGCCTGCAGGCACTAGTTAAAGAAGGCTGAGATAGTGCCCCTTCCAACCAAGATGCAGAGTTCAAATTTAAAAGAAAAGAAAAAGGCTCTCCCCCTGCCAAAAAAAAGAATCTGACCATAGAAAGTTATTATAGTGACAGGGAAGACCAAGACACAAACTCAGAAGAGGACAGCAATATCAAAACAACTACTGACAAAACCCCAAAGAAAAGTGGGAAGTTGTCTCAAGCCCGGAATGAACTCATGGAAGAGCCCAAAAAGGAGCTTAAAAATCATATAAGAGAGATAGAATAAAATTGGGAAAAGAAAGAGTGATACAAGAGAATTATGAAAAAAGACTCAACAGCTTGGAAAAATGCTTAAAAAGTAGAATTGGCCAGATGGAAAAGAGATACAAAAATTCACTAAACAGCTCCTTAAAGAGCACAATTGGCCAAATGGAAAAGAAAGTACAAAGGCTAATTGAGGAAAACAACACCTGAAAAGTTAGAATTGGGTAAGTGGAAACTAGTTACTCTATGCAACATCATGAATCAATCCAAAGAAATTCAAAAGATCAAAAAATGGAAGAAAATGTAAAATACCTCATGGGAAAAAAAACTAACCTAGAAAATAGACCCAAGGAAACAATATCGTAATCATCGAACTACCTGAAAGCCATAATCAAAAGGAGGACCTAAACAGCATAGTTCAAAAAAAAAATTATCAAGGAAAACTGTCCTGATGTCCTGGAACCAGAGGGCAAAATAAGAATTGAAAGCATCCACTGATCACTTCAGGAAAGAGATCCCAAAATAAAAACCTCAAGGAACATTATAGCCAAATTTCAGAACTATCAAGCTCAAGGAAAAAATAGTACAAGTGGCCATTAAAAAAAATCAAATATTGGGGAGTCACAATCAGGATCACATAGGACTTGGTAGCTGCAACATTAAAAAACTGGAGATCATGGAAAATGATATTCAGGAAGGCAAAGGAGCTAGGACTACAACCAAAAAATCACTTACCTGGAAAAGTCAAGCAAAATACATCAAGGGAAAGAATGGTCATTCAATGAAATAGAAGGATTTCAACCTTTCATAAGGAGAAGACCTGAACTAAACCAAAAATTTGACCTCCAGTATCAAGACTTAAGAGAAGCATAAACAGATAAAAAGGGAAAATTAAAAAAAAATAAATTCAATAGAGCTAAATTATTTACATCCTACACAGGAAGATGATACTTAAAACTCTTAAAAACCTTATCACTAACAGTACAGATAGAAGGAATAAACATAAAGAGGGTAGGGATATAAGGTGTATTTGAAGGAATGACATTCAAAAAATAAAAGAAGTGCTATAAATATTTTTGTATATGTGGTTCATTTTCCCATTTTTATGATCTCTTTGGGATACAGTCCTAGAAGTGCTATTGCTGGGTTAAAGGGTATGCACATTTTTATAGCCGTTTGGGAATAGTTCCAAACCTCTCTCCAAAATGGTTGGATCATTTCACAACTTCGCCAACAATGCATTGGTGTTCCAGTTTTCCCACATCTTCTCCAACATTTATCATTTTCCTGTTTTGTCATGTTGGCCAATCTGATAGGTATGATGTGGTACCTCAGAGTTGTTTTGATTTGCATTTCTCTAATCAATAGTGATTTAGAATATTTTTTCATATGACTATAGATGACTTTAATTTCTTCATCTGAGAACTGCCTGTTCATATCTTTTGACCATTTGTGATAGGCATTTCTTGAACCTTATTCTCATCAGTATTGGCTCACAGAGGGAATAACACACCCAATAAGATGAATATAGAAATCTATCCTACCTGACAAGGAAGTAAGAGGAAAGGAGGTTAAATAAGTGGGGTGTGGGGACTACAGAAGGAGGGTAGAACAGGGGAAGTGGTAGATAGAAGCAAAACACTGGTGATGTGGGAAAGAGTGAAAGAAGAGAGAGGACAAACAGGAGGAAGAATAGGATGGAGGGAAATATACAGGTGGTAATCATAACAGTGCATGTGAATGGGATGAATGCTCCCATAAAACAGAAGCAGATAGTGGAGTGGATCAAAAACCAGTACCCTACAATATGATGTTTACAAGAAACACACTTGAAGCAGACAGACATCTATGGAGTAAAAGAAAACCTGGAAAGACTTGTATGAACTGATGCAAAGGGAAATGAGAACCAAGAAAATACTGTACGACAGTATCAGCAACATCATGTGATGATCCACTATGAATGATTCAGCTTTTCTCAGCAACACAATGATCCAAAACAAGTACAAAGTACTCAAGAAGTAAAATGCTATTCATATCCAGATAAAGAACTGATGGATTTTGAATGCAGATCAAAGAATTTTTTTCACTTTATTCATTCTTGTGCTTTTTTAAAATTTTGATGTTTTTTTCTTCCACATCTGTGATGAATATGCAAATATGTTTCCCATGATAGCATATGTATAAACTATATAAAACTGCCTACTGTTTACAGAAGTGGGAGGAAAGGGAGAGAGGAAGAAAAATTTGGAACTCAAAATCTTGTAAAAATGAATGTAAAATTTTTTTTATTTGTAATTGTGGGAAAAAATAAAATAATACTTAAAGAAAAAAGAAACTGAGGCAGGCAGAGCCAACAACAGCAAAAGCAGCAGTAATAAGAACTTACTTGGTCATAGCACTTTAAGCATGGAACTCTGAACATAAACAATAAATGCCAAGATTTCAGCTTGGGGAAAAAAGAATAAGGTACTAAGCCTGAGAGCCACATGAATTGGCCAGGACAACTGACCTCATATACACTTCTGATTTTTTTCTTAACCTTGGACATTATTTCTGTACAAGATTCCTTTGTTCTTCCCTTTCAGCACAGGGCATGATCATAAACTCATGATCAGCACAAGGTAGCTGTCTAAACAATGGAGAAAGGTGAGAGACAGAATTTTCAAAAGAGAAACTGAACCTGAGCCTGAGGAAAACGGCTGTGGAAATAATACCTTGCTGGTGACAACCTATGCTTTGCCCTTCTCCATCTAGTTTGGCAGAAGTGTAAAATGCCAGGCAGTTTATAGTCACTGGGGAAGTGACCCCAAACCTATACTTGATTAGCATGTAAATGACACACACAATGCAATGTGTATACCTGATAGCATGTGGAAAAAGGGAACTGGATATTTGGAAGCAGACCTACAATAGCCTGAAAGCAAGGTCAATGACTGGTACCATTTTCAGGAGAGAATAAGCCAGGCTGTTGGTTACTTGAGGTGCAGGAGCGGTAAGCAATGAATGGCTGTTTATGAGTGAAAATCTTTGAGTGAAAGCTTCTTCTTTTCCTTGGACAGATGATGTTCAACTGAACTTCTGGACTCTTGTCCTGCCTTCCACTTAAGCCTTAAGTGGTTGATATAAGGAAGCAGACTCAGACAGTGTTGTTATTAAGTTGCCATAATTTATTTCTACCACTGTACTTTATTTACACAGCATTGCCTTAGAATTGACTGTAAATGCAATAGTAAGGGACAAATAAAAAGAGTGAGTGAAATGGCAACAGAAGCCATGACAATTGCTGCTTTTGCTTTATAGATACCCAGTACTGAGCACAGTGTCTGGCACATAATGGGCACTTAATTGAGCTTGTTGATTGGTTCATTCATTTCATTAGGTGACACAGACCTCTAGACTGATATAAGAACATCAATAGCTACCATGAAAGAGCAGAACCAAGGAGTAACTGACAGTGTTCTTATATTAGTCTACGAGCTCCCCACATCAATCTCCTAAAGGACTGAAAGAATAAAAACCCATAGATTTTTTCCCCACCTCAAATCAGACAGAGATTTGATTCAGAATTTGTTATTGTAGATAAAAGCCTAGATTTAGAGCTGGAAGTGACCTTGGTAACTGTTTAGTCAACTCCCTTCATTATACAGGTGAAGAAACTAAGGAATAAAGAGTTTAAGTGATTTGTCCAATGTCATACAACTAGTGAATAGCAGTGCCACTATTTGAACCAATATCCTATGACTCTAAACCCATCACATTTTCCCCTTTACAATGCTTCCTCTGAGCTATCCACTGATGAATCTTGCAGGAACTTGAATTGCTTTGTTTTCATTGAAAGTGGCACCAAGAGCTGACCTCAGTTCCAGGCAATTTTAGTTCTACTCCTTTATCTATGATTCTCTTTCTTACTATCAGATATAACTGTACCTCCAGTCCTTTATGTGGTAAGCTTTAGGAGCTTTCATCGTAGTTAAGCAACATGCATTCACAAGAAAGATACATAAGAGGGAATGTGGCAGCTGGGCTAAACAGGCTACCTTTTCCCCAACCTCTTTACATTTAAAACTAGTCTCTGAAAATCACCCCTTCCCAACATTTTCCATCACTCTCTTCTCTGCCCAAAGCTAGGGACAGAATGATACTGCTATTGGTGCTATATCTGACTTTATATTATTCGTTTTCCTTGTAAATAAATCCTAGGAAAAACCTGTGATCTGTCACATGTACTATCATGAGAGAATAAAAGTAGTAGGCACTGAAATCAAAGGACCTAGAGATAGTGGAAGACTGGAAGTAGTAATATACATAGGAATCTGGTGTGGCAGATCTCCCCGTGTAGGATTTAGAAAAACTGTCTCAGGAACAAGGGTAATCAAGACCCTTATATACACTCTAAACCAGGGTTTAAAGACTGGTGAAGTTTTGATTACAGTGTAGAGTATTCCTTGCATCTAATGGACATTGCTTCTGAAAGCTATGCTTTCCGATCTGTTTGTCTCTTCAATTTTCTTTTGTTCTCTGTGTCTCTCTGCCTTTTTCTGTCTTTCCCTCTGTCTCTCCATCTCTCTGTCTCTCTGCCTCTCTGTCTTCTCTCTGTCTCTGCTTCTCTCTGTCTCTGTCTCTCACACACACAGACACACACACAGACACACACAGACACACACACACACACACACACACACACACACACACACACACCCCAGCCCTGTCTTGTAGAAGCCATAGTAGATCTTTAGCAGCACTCTGGACTAGCCCAATTCTTAAAAACTCTATCAGATGGGTGGATTCACCGCTCATGAATGCGTCTCTTTTTGCCCCTGTACTTGTCAAGAAGTATGACACTCTCATTTGTGGCTACATAGATTCCATACAGCCAACAGCAAGGACCACATCCCAGATTCCAGATCCCAGATCCTCAGCATTTCCTTTCTCCTAGTTAACGTAACACAATTTAATTCAACAAATACTTATAGAGAGCCTTCTTACTCTTCTTTTTGTTTGTTTCTTTTCTGAATCCTGAAGACAAAAAGGTGAAGGATCAGACTGGTGGTTGTTGTTGGCATAATTTCCAAAGTGTATAATGTTTCAGACCTCTGTACAGTAACCAGCAGTTAATTTAATTCTCCTTCTACTTCATTTATAAAGGGAAAAGCCAATATGGTATGGGTTACATAACCAAGTAACCTAGTTTTTAATGTTTATTTTCTGCTTTGAAATCATTCAGGACATAAATACAGGGTACATACAATATTTGTAATGAGACAGAAATGATAATTATTGATTTATAGCCTCTTCAGTTAAAGTGGAATGCTGCAGTTTTTAGGTCATTGTACAATGGTACAAGTGGAGTGCATGGATTGAATACAGGTACATTTACTGCCAAGGTTAATGTTTCAACTTCAGGTAGTTGCTTTGTTGAATTTTGTCAAATATTCGTGAGCTTCCATAACCCTCTGAGACCAAGTAAAATGGAAAGGAAGTTAATTAGAGTGTGCTTGGAATGTAAAGTGAAACATTAAGATTTTTATTAAAGAAACTGTTTCTGTGCCACCATGCTACAGCTTGTGGAATTATCCTTCTGAATAAACACAATATATGTATACATGTATAGCTGAGAGAAGTAAATATGAAGGAGAGCTGCTGAATTGAAGTTTTGAATCAAATAAAACAAGTAATATAGATTATGTATATTTTAAAAGAAATAATAAATCTATTATAGTGTACAAGATAAAGAGAAAAGCTCCTGCTTCTCAATATTCATTTTAAGCTACTGTATAAATGCTATAATTCCATGCCCATTCTAGTCATCAAAATTCAGTGTGGCTATGATTAATTTCAAAGGCACATTGGTCCAGGGTTATTATTAGGTTAGTTTGTTAATGCACAATCTGTCATGAAAGCCTTGAAGTGGAAATAGAGCAGATGCATAGTAAGTGCTAATTGAAAATACCTTAAATCATAAGTATGTGAATATTTTCATTTTATTTCAGGGAGGGCAACACAAAATTAAAGCATTTCACTCATATTTAAGTTAACTGTATATAGTTTTCAACAGAGTAGACTTATGAAATAGTGACTTATTGTCCTCTTAACATTTACCCATGGCCTTCAAAGTCGAGGAGCAACAAGCTTAATAAATGGAATTTAAAATTATTTAGCTATTCCAGCGAAACAACTAGTTTATGGAGATGCAGCCTCATACTCAGCAAAGAAATATTCTAATTTTTTTTCAATCTCCATGTTAATAAAGAAAAATTTACTTTTCTTGTCATCAGCATGTTTGCCAAATATGCACATCTTCTTTGATGGTGAAAATGGTTGTATTCACAAAGAACAATATGATGTTGAAGTGTAGTGTATATTAGTTTAAGTTGACCTCTGTATGGAGCCCATTCAAATAATTCAGGTCACAGAGTTGAGACTGTGGTTTGAAAGTTGTACACTTTGGTTCAATATTTATGCATTACCTATGGGATGCAAAGAACTGGGCTATGTCTCAGGAAATTTACAAAGTTTAGCTAGAATTTGATCTCTGCTTTCATAGAGTTTAAATGGGAGAAAATATATATATATATATATATATATATATATATATAAACATAAAGGTAAAATAATATGCAGTGAGTACATCACATGACATGTACAAAATTGAATATGTGAGCTATGAAGAGAGAAGGGGAAGGCTGTTACCAATCATAGAAATAGAGAAAGGCCTCCTAGCAACTCTAGCATTTTCATGTGACTTCAGCTTCATAGAAATTCAATAGACAAAGAGAAGACATGATAGGAAGCATGAATCCAGAGATAGGAAAGCAGAAAAATTGTTCATGGTACAGGATGCTTGAAAAATAAAAATCTACAGTAGTCAGGAAGATGATGAAAAAAGAAAAGGATTAATAAGTACATTAGGAAAGTGTATCTAAGAGGATACAGGGTCAGCTAGGCAGTACGGTGTGGGTAGAGCACAGGTCCTGGAGTAAGAAAGACTCATCTTCCTGAGTTCAAGTCCGGCATCAAACAGCAGCTGTCATTACCCTGGGTAAGTCACTTACCCCTGTTTGTTCCTATTTCCTCATCTGTGAAATGAACTGGAGAAGGGAATGGAAAGACATTCAGGTACCTTTTCCAAGAAAACCTCAAATGGGGTCCTGAAGAACTGGACACTACCAAAATGACTGAAAAATAACAACAAATCCAAAAGGAATCAGTGCTCAATCATGCTAAATGTGGTAGATACATTAGAAAGAACTGTGATTGAAAACTATCCTTTGGATTTTGTCATTAAGAAATCATTAGGAGTTTTGAGAAAGAAATATCAGTACAGCAGTGGGAATGAAAACGTAATTAGGAGAAGCTGCAGAGAATGTAGTCGTTGAGGAACTGATGGGATCAGATGCAGACACATTTTTCAAGAAATTTACAAATGGCGAGGAGAGATATAAGGTAGTATCTAAAATGATGTTAGAAGTTTGGCAACTCTCACTGCCAACCCAGATTGTCATGTTTTCTGCAATTTATATTTGTAGCGAGTGGCCCAGGAAACTGAGGATTTGTTACTTGATCAGAGTTACACAAGCAGTATTTGTCAGAACACAGGTCTTCATGGCTTTGAAGCCAGTTCTTTAGTCACCAAGACACACTTGCATCATTCAGCTAGCCATCCCATGACATGATTACAAGGTCCTTTATAATCCTGATAAGTCCTCTTCTGGTCACTCTCCAGCTTATGGTTTGTTTTTTTGTTTTTTTGTTTTTTGTTTTCTAAAATGTGGTGTTCATTCCTTAATACAAAATTCCAGATGTGTTCCTACCAGGGCAAAGTACAAGTGGACACTATGACTCTTATTATTGCCATGGGTAGCATAAGCTTACTTGGCTTCTATGCTATTATACTGAGTCACACTGAGCTTGCTATCCATTAAAATTCCTAGATATTTTATATTCAGATTGTTGTCTCATTATGCCTCACCCAATATGTATTTAAAAAGTTGATTATTTAAACACAAATAGAGAATTACAAAGGAGTCTTATTATATGTCCTTTTATTAGATGAAACTCAATTAGCCATCTAACATTTTAGATTTTCACTCCCACCTTCCCATTTTTTGCAAATGTGATAAGCATATTACATACGATATCAAGTCATTAATAAAAGTATTAAACAGCAAGAAGCTGAGGAAATATCCTTAGGGAATTCCATTAATGGAATCACCATCACAGTTATCACTAACCTCAACATCCTCAACTCTTCATTTTCTCTAACTCTATATAATCAGTTGTCAAGTTATGTTGATTCTTCCTCTTCACCATCTTTCAGAATTATCACATTCTCTCCTCTTATATAGCTACCATTCAAGCTCAGATCTTCACCTCATCTCTCAGATTATTATAACAGTTTCTGAATTAATGTCCCTGCTTCTAGAATCTCTTGCCTCTAATTTACTCTTCACAGAGCTGCCAAGATAATATTTCTAAAATACAGGTCTGTCCATATCAGACCCATCACCTAGCACAGTCTCTTTTAGAATGCAAATTCTTAATATATGTTGATAGATTTGTATTTCATTCACTTGGATTGCCAGGCATAAATGAGATGCAGTATATTGCCAGAAATGGCTTATAAACAATTAATTGCCTAAAACATTTACTCAGGAATGTGTGTGGTCAGGAAAGATCTGAGCTAATCATATATTAAGAGTAAGACATAATGAATAGATTAATAGCTCATGGCTAGATCCTCTATGGAAGAATCATGGAAGGAGAGAAACAAAATTGCATTGGATGAAAAGATGTAGATGTGATACGATCGTATTCTTGGGAATACACACATTGATGAGAAAACAGATTCACTAAAGCACTGAAATATTGACCCCATCACACAAATAAGCTAAGTAAATTATGGGGTTATACAACAGAGGAAATAAATCAGTGGTGAGTTATTTTCATTCAATCCATTTCTATGTTCATTGTGAACGGGAGCTAATGAACAAATTTTCCTCATCACCATTGCTTTAATTTTTGAAAAGTATTCACTTCTAAAATTACTTCAGGTCACTTAAATAAGGCCTAATCTACTTAATGCATAAAGTTCTCATGTCTTCCTCCCAATTCAGACTTTTGATTTACCTATGAAAAATTTTTAAAAATCACATGAATAAAGAGCCTATCTTATTTTTTCTTTTTTTTAAATTTAATTTAATTTTTATTTTTTTTTCCATATGCTTTTGAGTTGAACATTTTTTCTCCGTTTTTCTCCTCCCCCACCCTCCCCAAGACAGCGCACAATCTGACATAGGCTTTACATTTACATACCCATTAAACATATTTTCACATTAGCGAAGTTGTAAGTAAAATTAAAACCAACAGGAGGAACCATCAGAAAGATGAAACAAAATTCAACTTAAGGTAAAAATAAGTGAGAGCGATTCGACTTCCATAGTTCTTTCTTTGGATATGGACAGCATTTTCCATCCCGAGGCCTCTGGAGATGTCTTAGATCCTCGTAATGCTGAGAAGGGTTCAGTTTAACATTCTTAGTCATTGCATAATGTGGCTGCTATTGTATACAAAGTCCTCTGGGTTCTGCTCACTTCACTCAGCATCAGACCATATAAGTCTTCACAGGTTTTTCTGAAGTCAGCCTGTTCATCATTTCTTATAGAACAATAGTATTCCATTACATTCATATACCACAACTTGCTCAGCCATTCCCCAATTGATGGGCATCCTCTCAATTTCCAATTCTTTGCCACCGCAAAAAGAGCTGCTATGAATATTTTTGTACATGTGGGTCCTTTTCCCATTTGTTTGATCTCTTTGGGATATAGCCCTAGAAGTGCTATTGCTGGATCAAAGGGTATGCACATTTTTGTAGCCCTTTGGGCATAGTTCCAAATTGTTCCCCAAAATGGTTGGATCATTTCACAACTCCACCAACAATGGATTAGCGTTCCAATTTTCCCACATCCTCTCCAATATTTATAATTTTCTTGTTTTGTCATGTTGGCCAATCTGATAGGTGTGATGTGGTACCTCAGAGTTGTTTTGATTTGCATTTTTCTAATTAATAATGATTTAGAGCATTTTTTCATGTGACTAGAGATGGCTTTAATTTCTTCATCTGAGAACTGTCTGTTCATATCCTTTGACCATTTATCAATTGGGGAATAAGAGCCTATCTTATTTTCAAGAGATTATAGAGAAGAAAGAGATTTAAAGCGTGTAATATAGAAATATTTTTGGCCAGAAACGCCTCCAACTTTGTAAACTATTATTTCAGTGTATTAAATGGCATTCTTGTAATGAAAAGAGCTGATATACCTCATTACATGTCTATTTTACAGAGGCTAGAAATTGTTTACAAACTCAGGGTACCTGACTCATTTGAAAATACTTTAAAAGTAGAGTAATAATTTTATTAAATCTAAATACATAAGAAATTTTTTTTACAGGGACATTATTTAGTTAAGATCTTTGCCAATGTTAAAATGTTTTTTTAAATGCAATGATTAAAAAAAGTTGAACGTTAGCTATGATTTGGAAAATGAAGTGTTTTGTTCACTATAATAACACTCTTGGTGGTTCACTAACAAAAGCTTCTCATGTGACAAGATTGATTAGGATGCAGCTATTCATTGCCAAAAGTAAAAATTATTACTGGCAACTCTAGGCATCAAATAATGAAAAAGAATAAACAAGAACAAATCTACTGCCTTAGTTTGCCAGGAAATTCCTCTTAACATTTTGAATATTAAAAAACCACTATTATACATGAATGTGTGTGTTCGTATGTATGTGTATATATGCACAGAAAGAGAAATTCTTAAAATTTCAGCTGCACATATATCAATAGATCTATTTATAGATCTTTTTATAGACACTGATATAAACATTATCCATTTCTATCATCCATATCTCCAGCTCTTTATATCCATCCATCCATCTATACATCTACATATCTACCCATGTATCTATCTATATAAGAAACTGCAATTTCTAAATATCAGGAGAAGTAATCTGGCAAGCTAAGCTGCACAAGCACACACACACACACATACATATATATGCACATATCTGTTCCATATAGTTCAATAACATTTTATTCAGTTGAATACAGCATAGCATTTCAGTTTTATGCTCGTTAAGGAACATGCTAAATTTAGTTATTTAAACACAACATATCCATACAACTACATTATAAGTTTCTGGCAGACAAAAACAGTTTTCTATTTATTTTTGTTCCACATCTAAATGTACTCTATGCTTATAAGAGGGAGCGCTATTCATGCTGCTGAATGAAATCATTAACATTTACACACATAGAAATAATTATTTTTAACTAGCCTTCTATTTGTTCCTTTATCAAGCTGAATTACAAAAAATATTTTGAATTTGTATTTATTTTGCAATGTGGTTATTGAATTTCACAAAGAGGTAACAGAACTAGCTCAGTTATATTCTTAATCCACAATTTTATACATATTATTTAACTTAGCTCATTGAAATGTAAGGAAGGCCTTTATTCGTAGGGATTTCTTTCATTCTTTGTACTTATACCCCTAGTAAATAGCATAGTGCCTATAACATAGTGGGCACTAAATAAGTACTTGATGTTTATTCATTACTTATTTTTATTCCCTATTAAGTCTATAATAGCTACCTCATTTTTGTTACTCCAGTATATACCCCACTTGGTGATAGATAAATAGATAGTTAGATAGATAGATAGATAGATAGATAGATAGATAGATAGATAGATAGATAGATAGATAGATACTGTATTAAGTGCTTTCTACGTACCAAGCATTTTGCTAATCATTGAGCATACAAATACAAATAAGTAAGGCAATTGCTGTGCTCAAGGAGGTTATATTATAATAGGGGATGACAAATCACATAGGAGTGCTAGAAAGGTGAAGGAATGTCTATGATAGTCTGGATAGCAGCAAAATAAGGCAAAAAGTGCATCTATGAATGCACAGAGGAATAAGAAGAGAGTCCAAATTTCCAATGGGATAGAGAGATGAATGAATACTTACACATCTGGGTTGAATTTTTCATCATCAGAATTTCTCACTGATTATAGCTACTCAATTTTCTACCACTCAAGTGCTCTTATAGTCTCCATGCAAAGGTGGCTAGTAGAACTCTATTCTTCCAGAGAATATAAAAACAAAGAACTTGTTCCCTGAGGTGCTAATTTCACAAATTAACCCTGAAGTGAACCATTTAAATCCTGAGACATTAAAAGGTTTATTCAAAGTAGCATATAGATTCTGGAGTCACTCTCCCACTAGATTTAGGTCTGCCAAACTATGCTACTACTTTTCAGCTTGGGTTTCTAGAGAAAATCTTTTTTTTTTATATTTTATTTTTTATCTAGAGAAAATCTTGAGGGATTGAAGTGATTTCTCTATTACTGTTGGTCATGAGTGCCAATCTGTGTCCTCATAATATCAATGACCAGTTAATATTTCCCCAATATCATCCCTCCTTTCATCATTCCCAATATCACCATTCCCTCATCATTAGTAATTACTGACCCAATAACATTCTGACCAGTTGACCTCAATAACAATTAACTGATTAACCCCAATCAACTTTTACCAAGGAATATACAGAAAAAATGAGAAAGAACTGAACTACAAACCAAAAGCACATTCTTCTATTGCATCTTTCTTCAGGGAGAGTGGACCTAGACAAAATGGTGTCAGGTATCCCACTCCCCCAATGTTGTTCACCTCTGGGTGAACATAGAGATGATGGTGGCATAGGTCTTTTATTTTTCTTTCAGGACACAGTATCTCAGATGCCTTATTAATTAATGATGTAAACAAGTCACTTCTCAGGGCTGGATCCTTGTCAGATCTAACTGTTGGGGTTACCAGCAAACTCTGTTATGGACTTCAGTTGCTGACCTTCCACTGGTTCTTCCAGTCTTTCAAAGATAACAAGCTCTTAACCCAATCATTTTGATTTTTGATGTTTATTCACTTTAAACTGGATAAAAATAAACATACAAGAAAAAATAGCAACTCCATGTGTTCACAGCTACCTGACAAATAGTGAGTCAAGGAGAGGGTTCTCCACCAAGAAGCTCACAGAATTTTTTTCCTCCTCAGTGGAAAGCCACCAGAGTTATTCCATTCATTTCTAGCTTTTTATATGTACATCCATTTCTAACACAGCAGCTAATTAAAAAGACTTTCTGTTACCATGTAGTAAGACAACAGGAATGTACATGGTTGAAGCAAGAGAAGTGCCCCTACATTACAAATCCAAAAGTAGATTTGCCAAGCCTGAAGATGGTTTGGTTTCAGATAGAACATATCGTACATGATCTAAGGACTATTGAGACCCTACTCTTGAAAAAGTCACTCAGTCTCTGAAGGGCATGACTGAGTGCTATGATTACTCTCTGCCCCCAAATACTTGCTCTTTAACTAGGTTGGGCTGGGTCCCACCCAAATGTGAAACTTGATTTCTGTTTAGGATATAAACAGAATCAAGGCTGGTTGAATTCTCTCCCTGGGGGAAAGAACTCTTATCCTTGATTCCTTCATTAGAGTTTAGAGTGACCCAATTCATGAAGGAGAAACCACATCAAAGAGAACCTGGTCCAGGTACTCAAATTGCTAGAGGGAGACCAAGACTCCTGACCAGAACACATTCTCAGCTTACCTATACCCTTCAAAGATGTGATAATTGGGAGCTTTCAGCCCATCTCCTCATTAAACATCCAACAGAGTTGTCAAAAGGTAGAATGGAATGGCTCACTAGAAATCTTGAATTAGAAACAGATGACTACTAATTTGGAATGCTATAGTATAGGGGAAATGGAAATTCTGTTCATGTATGATTTTTACTAGATAACCTCTTTGGCTCCTTGATCCAACTATGACATTATTTGAATTAGATTGAAGAGATTTTTGCATGTTTTATGTAATTTATTTCAATGTATGCTTCTCAATACCTCATTGAGCAAATTTAAAAGAAAAAAAAATCCTCATCACAAATATGCATAGTCCAGCTGAGAGAAATGATTATCAATAACCAATGATTTGGGGGGATTCAGACATCTCTCTTTCTTCTAAAGTTCTGATTTTTAAAAGTTCAGTCTCTTGAAGGACATTGCTGATAATGAGATTGGACTAATTTTGAGGCATGCATTCTATAAATAGATGCCCCAAGGCTGGGGTGTTGTGGTTACAGAGATAGTTTCTTTGTCCAAGGGTGACGTGATGTCACTCTCAGGCCCTCATTGTAATACAGCTCACCTCCCATCATATTAACCAATCCCAGTTGATTGCCACTTCTCTCTCAAAAGAATATATAAGCACTAAACCTGCCTCTATGATGGTCTTTGGTCCAACAGAAATGGCCAAATCATCATCATTTTATTAATAAAACACTGGCCTTATTAATAAAATTGGTAGATTACCTAGAAACTATGTCTCTTGAAATTATTTTAATCACCCCACAGCAAAGCAAATTCTCATTTTGCCCATGTCTTTTTTTTAAATTTTATTAATTTATTTGGATTTATCAACAATTACCTCCACATGCTTTTGAGTTGAAAATTTTTCTCCCCCTTCCTCTCCCCAACCCTGTCCAAGATGGTGCACAGTCTGATACATTTACATTCCTATTAAACATATTTTCACATTAGTGATGTTGTAAGTAAAAATTAAAATCAATAGGAGGAACCATCAGAAAGATGAAACAAAACTCAACAGAAAGTAGAAATAAGTGATAGCAATTCGACTTCCATAGTTCTTTCTTTGGATATGGACAGCATTTTCCATCCCAAGGCCTCTGGAGATGTCTTAGATCCTTGTAATGCTGAGAAGGGTTCAGTTTAACGATATTAGTCTTCGCATAACATGGTTGTCATTGTGTACAAAGTCCTCTTGGTTCTGCTCGCTTCACTAAGCATCAGACCATATAAGTCTTTCCAGGTTTTTCTGAAGTCAGACTGTTCATCATTTCTTATAGCACAATAGTATTCCATTACATTCATATACCACAACTTGCTCAGCCATTCCCCAATTGATGGGCATCCTCTCAATTTCAAATTCTTTGCCACCACAAAAAGAGCTGCTATGAATATTTTTGCACATGTGGGTCTGCCCATGTCTTTCTACACATCTTCTATAAATATGCCATCCATCAATCTACTAAAGATGTTTACGTGCTTTTTTTTCTTATTTTGTGAATACTACTGTAGTACTCAGGCTGTCCAAGCATTATCCTTCTGAATACTGTATGAGGAGTCCACATCTTTGTTCTAGTCAATCAGGGACTTAATGGTATCATTTTCCCATTTTTAACATGTTAATCATTATCATGACTGCCACTGCTTATTCCCACCATGTACACTCTCTCTCTTTTTTTTTTTTTCCACTATAACCTATGGTCTTAGAGGATTCTCTATTCATCTAGAGATTTTGACTTTTCCAAAGTCATAGAACTAGTACATGTCAAAGGTAGGACAAAAATCCAGCTGTTGGCTGGAGGTAAAAACAACCTTCTAGCCCTATGTCATACCTCTCCCATACTTCTCTGAGTTCATCATGATTCATAATTCATAGATGTAGAAGATCATCTGAAAACAACAGAGAATATTATTTAATTTTAAGTGAAATTTTTACAATTTATTTTATTTACTTTTGTTTAAATGCATACTGAAGATATGGAAATCCTGGTTTCATTATTACTGTTTTAGTCACATATTGTAAATAGATTAGACCAGGTTAGAACTTTGTGTTGTAACAAGCCAAGAATTACTTTACTTACTATTATATTTTTGTGCTGTGAATATTATAATGATAATCATCTTATACCTATTCCCCAAATCTGAATTAATATTTAAGGTACTATGTAAAACAAATTTCAGATTCAAATCAAACTTGTCTAGTTCACTAAGTTTGAATGAAACTTGTTTCTTTTTAGTACTTTACAAAACTTCTTTACAATTTGTTTGGCACCATAACTTGATGCCTCTGACTTTGTTCTTTTCCTTAGTCACAATAACAGCAGCTGTGTGTCTCCTACACTCAGAGAGCATAGAAATAAATGCAGGTGCTCAAGGTAATAAATGCAAATGATATCAACTCCTGCATGTTTTAATTCACTCAATGTTTAATTATGTAGTAAAGTTCTTTAGATTTTTATTTGCATTATTAGCAATGCCTTACAAAACAGATACAGAGCAAGAGTTAAGTTTTCAGAACAGTTCATGAATAATTCTTTTCATCAAGCTTGTCACTATTGACAGAATTTAAGTCCATATGTTCACAACTTTCTATGCTCTGCTTGGAAAAGTATACCTCAAATATACATACATGAATAAAATGCATATGAGAAGTAGAAAGTTAAAAATAGCATAGATCTGATTACTAGAGAGAGAAGCTGAAGCCAAAATGACACATTTCTTTTCTGTCTCTCTCTCTTTGTCTGTTGGTCTCAGTCTCTTTTCCTGTATCTATCTTTGCCTTTCTTCTTCTGTCTCTACTTCTCTGTCTGTCACTCTGTCTCTATCTCTGCCTATGTGTCCCTGTCTATCTTTCTGTGTGTCTCTCTCAGCCTCTTTGTTCTACTTCTCTCTGTGTCTGTGTATGTTTCTCCATTCCAATAGAAAAAAAATTAATATTCCCCTATCCACATCCAAAGAAAGAACTATGGAATTAGAACGCAAATCAAAGCATACTATTTGCTATTTTTTTCCCTCTTCTGTTGAATTTTGTTTCTTCTTTCTGGTGGTTCCTCCTATTGGTTCTAATTTTTTACTTACAACATCACTAATCTGAAAATGTGTTTAATAAAAATGCATATGTATAACCTATATCAGATTGTGTGCTGTCTTTGGGAGGATGGTGAGGAGGAAGGGGGAGAAAAATTTTAAACTCAAAAGCATACGGAGGTGATTGTTGATAAATCAAAATAAATTAATCTAAAAAAATTAATATTCCCACTAGCAGGTATTGTCACTGTGATCCTATGTGGCATGGTGGGGACATAGCAAGTGGAGGCAGAACAGACTTTTTTGATACTAATGTCTTTTTTTGTGTGCCTGGTAATAAAATGTAAAAAATTAAAAAAAAAAAGGAAAATTAACCTTATAACATGAAACATCGTTGATAATAACAGATTTCCAAATCAAATTTTAAACTTACCTCCCCCTTTTCCCCTAAGCCTTATATGGATTGACAAAACTTTAAAAAATTTGTTTTTCATTTATAGCATAATCATAATGTGCACAAGTAAAACATCTCCCTATTTTCTCATGGTAAAATATTGGCAGCAGTAGTAAAGTAGTGGGAGTGAATTTACAACACATTAGCTGTGTGATATAGTGGAAAGAGGGCTAAACTTATAGTTTAGAGTCTTGGCTTTGTGCCTTACCTCAGATATTTTCTAGTTTTGTGACAGTAGACAAATCATTTAACCTCTTGAGAGTAAGTTTCTTCATCTTCAAAATAGGAATAATAATGAGGTTCTTGTGAAAATGAAAAGATCATGCATCCCAAGGAATTTTTAAAATGTAAGTACTTTATAAATTTTGGTTGTTACTATCACACAATAATACCAATTGCATTTGTGACAAATGGACTACTACTTGTGTAAAATAACAATCAATTTCATTTTTAATTCTACCAGCAACATTAAGAAAAACTAGCTATCCTTCTGGGTTAATAGCTTACTTAGGAATTAAGCTTGTTTTGCTTGCCCTTAGAAGGCCTAATGAGAGATAATGATTGCTATTTTCTGACAGGCAAACAATGCATTTTAGGAAAAAGCTTCATAATGATTAGAACCACCTAAAAGTAGAATAGGCTCTGTCAGGGGTCTGCGAGTTCTCCTTCACTAGGGATCTTGAAATGAAAGATAAGGGACTACTTATTGAGGATATTGTAGAGAAAAATCCCACAGAGGTATACAGGTGGACCGGAGGCCATTTGAAGTATCTTCTAACTCTGAAACTGTGATGATACAACTTTTTTTTTTCTTGAAAGACATTATTTCTCTGAGAATATATAGATAATTGTCAGAAGAAAAAATAAATAGGGCCAAGCCAAAAAGTATACCTTAAAGAAATTTTCAGTGAGAATTTTAAAATTTAAATTCTTTGAGGGTAGGACCTAAATATTTTGCTCTCCCAATTTCCATTACCACCCCTTAGCTCATAATTTCATTGTCACCCATCTGAATTATTTTCATGTCATCCTATTTCAATGTAGCATCTTAACTCATCTCCTCCATTTAGGGATATGCCTTGGCAGGTATACAGAGGATCAAACCCATAATAGCTTTTCATAGAATGGTTAGTAGATGGGCACAACTATTTTCAGGTCTTGCATATGTCAATCAGCAAATCAATGAGTCAATAAACATTTATTACGGATTCATTATGATGCCAGGCACTAAGCTAAGTGATAGGGGTATAAAGAAGCTAAAAACACAGCCCCTGCCCTCAAGGAGTTTGTAGTCTAAGGGGGAAAACAGTATGCAAAAAATTGTCCTCTATGAGATATGCACAGCATTATTTAAACTAAAACCAAAGAAATTAAATACATGAAACAATTTTTGGAAATACAATTTACCTAGATATAAAGATATCTTATGATGAAAAATATTCTAATATGTGAAAATCCTTATAGTAATCAATATCAAGGGAAATATGCTATAATTTTAGAAATAATTTCTAGCAAAATTATATTCAATAACTAAACATTATATTGAAAAGTGATTTTGTTTTCCAAGGAAGTTAGGTTGGTGACAGAGATAAAATGGTTAATTTCCAATCTGAAGTAGTCTCCTTTTCTTTTTACTTACTTTATAGTAATAGGAATCTCTAAGGAATACACTATTCATAATAATTCTCAAGTTTGCCAATCTAGTCAATCTCTCATCTGAACTTTAGGCTTGCATCACCTGCTGCCTACTTGACTTCCCCATCTGGATGTTCTCTGCCTCAGACAACATACAATCCAATATAGGCTCTACATATGCATTCATGTTAAGCATATTTTCCCATTAGTCATGATGTAAAAAACAATTAGAAGGAATGGGTGGAACCACAAGAATGAAGCAATAAAACAAAACAACAAAGGAAAAGGAAAGTGAATAGTATGCTTCCATCTGCATTCAGACTCCATATTTCTTTCTCTGGGTGTCGACAGCAATTTCCAATCATCAATCTTTTGGAGTTTTCTTACATTATGGCGTTGCTGTGAAAGGCCAAGTCTATCAAAGTCTGTTATCCCATAATATGGTTGCTACTGAGTACAATGAGTTTAATTTCTTCATCTGAAAACTGGCTCTTCATATCCATTTGATCATTTGTCAATTGCATTCTTATAAATATGACTAAATTCTCTATATATTTGGGAAATGAGGGCCTAATCAGAGACCTTGCTTGGAATAATTATTTTCCTGTTTTCTGCTTCCCTCCTAATCCTGGCTGTATTGGCTTTGTTTGTGCAGAAACTTTTCAATTTAATGTAATCGAAATTTTCCATTTTGCATTTCACAATGTTCTCTGTCTTCTGTTTGGTCATGAATTCTTCTGTTCTCTATAAATCTGACACATAAACTATTCGTTACTATCTCAATCCGCTTATAATATCAGCCTTTATATCTAAATCACATACCCATTTTGACTTTATTTTGGTATAAGGTGTAAGATTTTGGTCTATGCCTAGTTTCTGCCATACTCTTTTCCATTTTTTCTGAATAGTTTTTATCAAATAGTGATTTCTTATACTAGAAGCTGGAGTCTAGGTTTATCAAACAGTAGAAAACTATAGTCATTGACTAATGTGTCTTGCAAACCTAACCTATTCCACTAATCCACCACTTTATTTCTTAGCCAGTATCAAGTAGTTTTGTTGATTGATACTTTATAATACAGTTGAAGATTTGGAATGGCTAGGACACCTTCCCTAGCATTTCTTTTCATTAGTTCTCTTGATATTCTGGACCCCTTGTTCTTCCAAATGAATGTTATTATTTTTTCTAGCTCCATAAAATAATTTTTAGTAATTTTATTGGTATGGCACTAAATAAATAAATTAACTTAGGTAGAACTGTCATTTTTATTATATTACCTCTGCTTACCCATGAGCAACTGATGTTTATACAATTATTTAGATCTGACTTTATTTGTGTGAAAAGTGTTTTGTAATTGTGTTCAAATACATCTTCAGTTTATTTTGGCAGGTAGACTCCCAAATATTTTACAATGTCTATAGTAACTTTAAATAGAATTATGCTGTCTCTTGCTGTTGGGCTTTGTATTTATGTGGGTTTACTTTATAAACTGCAACTTAGCTAAAGTTGTTTATTTCAAGTAGTTTTTTTTTACTTGATTCTCTAGGATTCTCTAAGTATACTGTCATATCACCTGCAAAGAGTGATAACTGTTTCTTCTTTGCCTATTCTAATACTTTCAATTTCTTTTTCTTCTAAAGCTAATGTTTCATTTGTTTGGTTTTTGTTGCTGTTGTTTTTGGTTAGGCAATGGGGTTAAGTGACTTAATCAGGGTCACACAGCTAGTAAATATTATGTGTCTGAGGTCACATTTGAATTCAGGTCCTCCTGAATCCAGGGCCAGTGCTCTATCCACTGTACCCCCTAGCTACCCCTAAGGCCAATGTTTCTAGTAGCATATTGAACAACAGTGATGATACTGGACATCCTTGTTTCACCCTTGATATTACTGGATATTATTGTCCTCATTACACATGCTGATGGTTTTAGGTAGATGCTACTTATCATTTTAAGGAAGACTCCATTTATTCCTATGCTCTCTAGTGTTTTTAATAGGAATAGCTGTTGTATTTTGTCAAAAACTTTTTTCTTAGTTTTATTTATTAGTTCAATAGTTTTCTTAATTTCAATTTTATTAATCTCTCTTTTGTTTTTCAGGATTTCTAATTTGGTATTTAATTGGGGATTTTTAATTTGTTCTTTTTGAAGTTTTTTTTTTTAGTTGTATGTCCAATTCATTGCTCTCCTCTTTCTCTATTTTATTCATGTAACATTGAGAGATATAAAACTTCCCCTAAGAACTGCTTTTGCTGCATCCCCTAAGTTTTGGTATGTCATCTCATTATTGTCATTCTCTTGAAGTTATTGATTGTTTCTATGATTTGTTGTTTTACCCATTCATTCTTTAGGATTGGATTATTGAGCTTCTAATTAATTTTTAGAATGTCTTTCCATGCCTCTTTGTTACATATGACTTTTATTGCATCATGATCTGTTTGCATTTAATATTTGTGCCTTTCTGCATTGGATTGTGAGGTTTTTTATGCATTAGTACTTGGTCAGCTTTTGTGTATGTGCCATGTACCACTGAGAAAAAAAAGTACATTCCTTTCTATATCCACTCAGTTTTCTCCAGAGGTCTACCATATATTTTATAAAATTCTATTCACCTCCTTAACTTCTTTCTTGTTTGTATTGTGGTCAGATTCATCTAGTTCAGAGAGGGGGAGGTTGAGGTCCCCCACTAGTATAGTTTTACTGTTTATTTCTTCCTATATCTTGCTTAACTTGTCTGAGAATTTGGGTGCTAAAACACTTGGTGCATATATTTTTAGTAAGGATATTACTTCACTGTCTATGGTGTCTTTTAGCAGGATGTGTTTTCCTTCCTTATCTCTTTTAATAAGATCTATTTTTGCTAATACTTTGTCTGAGATCAGAATTACTACCCCTGTTTTTTTTTTACTTTAGCTGAAGAATAATATATTCTACTCCAGCCTTTTACCTTAACCCTGTGTGTATCCCTCTGTCTTGAATGTGTTTCTTGTAATCAACATAGTGTAGGAGTATGATTTTGTTTGTTTTGGTTTGGTTTTTTTTTTTGTTTCTTTTTAGGCAATTAGGGTTAAGTGACTTGCCCAGGATCACACAGCTAGTAAGTGCCAAGTATCTGGTCTGAGGCTGGATTTGAACTCATGTAGGATTATGGTTTTTAATCCATTCTGCTATCCACTGGGGAAGTTCATCCCATTCATATTCACTGTTTTGATTACTATCTCTGTCTTTCTCTCCATCCTATTCTCCCCTCCTCTATTTATGCTTTTCATTCACCTTTCTCCCTTTTCTTCCTCACTGTTTTGCTTTTGACCACTGCCTCCCTCAGTCTGCCCTCCCTTGAATCAGCTTCTTCTCTCCCTTCTAGTCATCCCCTCCTTTTTCTTTTTGCTTTCCTCTCCTACTTCCTCCAAGGTAAGTTAGATTTCTATACCTAACTGATTATGTTATTCCCTCTTTGAACCAAATCTGATGAGAGTAAGGTTCAAATAATACTCATCTCCCTCTCTTCTTTTCCTCTACTGTAATAAGTTTTTGTGCCTTTTCATGTAATATAATTTACCCTTGTCTGCCTTCTCCTTAACTTTTCTCCCACCACAATCCCTTAAATAGATCCACTTAATCCACTTACTTAGATCCAATTAATCCTCTTAATTAGATTTTTTGCCATTACATCAAAGTCAACTTATACCCACAGTCTTTGTCTATGTATACCCCTTTTAAATGGTGTAATAATAATACTGTTCTCGAGTTACAAGTGTCATCTTCCCTTGTAGGGATTAAATAGTTTGCCCTTATTAATAACATGTTGTTGTTTTCTTCTGTCCTGTTTACCTTTTTATGCCTCTCTTGAGTCTTGTATTTGAAGATCACATTTTCTGTTGAGCCCTGGTCTTTTCATCAGGAAGGTTCAGAAGTCACCTATTTCATTGAATATCCATCTTCTTCCCTGAAAGATTATGCTCAATTTGACTGGGTAGTTGTTCCTTGGTTGTAATTCAAGCTCCTTTGCCTTACAGAATTTTGTATTCTACATCCTACAGTCTTTTAATGTAAAATCTGCAAGGTCCTGCATAATCCTGCTTGTGGTTCCATGATATTTAAATTGTTTCTTTTTCTCTGCTTCCAGCATTTTCTCTTTGACCAGGTAGTTTGGACTTTGGCTACTATATTCCTTGGCGTTTTCAATTTGAGATCTCTTTCAGGAGGTGATCAGTGGATTCTTTCTGTGACTATTTTACCCTCTGGTTCTAGAACCTTATGGCAGTTTTCCTTGTTGATTTCCTGAAAGATGCTGTCCAGACCTTTTTTTTTATCATGGTTTTTAGGTAAACCAATAATTTTTAAATTATCTCTCCTGGATCTATTTTCCAGGTCAGTTATTTTACCAATGAGATATTTTACGTTTTCATCTATTTTTAAATTATTTTTGTTTTTTATTCTTTTGTTTCTGTTTGACTGATTCTTGTTCTCTCATACAGTCATTAGCTTACACTCACCCAACTGTAATTTTTAACAAATTATTTTCTCCCTATGAGATTTTTTACCTCCTTTTCCATTTGGCCCATTTTCCTTTTTAAGGAGCTCTTCTCCTAAGTGAGTTTTTGTGTCTCCTTTTTCCATTTGACCAATTCTGCTTTTTAAGGAGTTGTTTTCTTCACCGTACTGTTTTTTTTTTTCCTATTTGGCCAATTGCATTTTTTAAGGACTTGTTTTCTACAGTTAATTTTTGTCCTTTCCTTTCCAGGCTATTAACTCTCTCTTGCATACCTCTCATTTCTTTTCCCAAATTTTCTTTTACTTCTACTATCTGACTTTTAAAATCCTTCTGGAGCTCTTCCAAGAAAGCTTTTTGAACTTGAGAACAGTTCACATTCCCTTTTGAGGTTTCGAGTGTGGGTATATTGACAATGTTGTCTTCTTCTGAATTACTGCCTTGATCTTCTCTGTCCCCACAATAAGAATCTATGATCATTGTCCGTTTCTTTTTGCTCATGACGTTTGCTTATTTCTGGACTTAAAAAAAGAAAAAACAAACAAACAACAACTGAGCTCTCTTTCTGTAGAGCAGGGGGTACTGAATCAAGCTTCTTGTGCTGGGAGTGGAGGGCCTGGTCACAGGCTTTATGTACCAGGGCCTCAGTTACTAGCAGTTGGAGGCTGCAGGGTTCTGGCAGATTACCTGGTGTTGGACCGGAATCAGCAACACTGGAGCTCTAGGAGTAAGGGTGGGGGGTCTGGCTCCTGGAGGACTCCTTCTCACCAAGGCCTTGTACTCCTTTCTCTGGCTCCTGCTCACTGGGCTTTGTACAGGGATATTTCACTGCTGGAGGATGCCTCTTATCCTGGAGCTTTACCTTTTGAAGTTGTGCTTCCACAGGCTGAAGCAGAGGGAAACTTAGTTGCTGGAGAATGCTGTGGCATGTGGTGGTTTTCCAGACCAGTGTCCACTGGTTCTCCTGCCCATACTGAGGCACTTGGGGGTCCTGCTCCACTAGTCTGGAGTTCAGGATCTCCTCCTGGTATGCTGAGGTGAGGCTTTCTGCTAGCTTGCTGAGACACATCCTATTCTGTACTGTTCCCCCTCCCGCAGATCGAGAGGGGTCTTTCCTGTTAATCCCCCACCCTTCCTGGGCTACAAGACTGCTGCAGCTCATTTTTCTGCTGGGTCCTCTCTTTCAGGGTTTTTCCTGGGGTGATATTTTCTAGGCTTTCAGAGGTCAATGAGGGAGTATGAGAGCAACTTATTTCTCATTCCACCATCTTGGCTCCCAGAACGTTTTCTTCTTTTCTAAAGAGCACATTCACTCATGTATTTTATGTCACATTCTGATCTAGAAAACTTCTCATATTTCTGCTTACTATCTGCTTCCATGAATGGATGTACTCTCAATTTACTATTTTAATGGTCTTTTGCATAATTTTCATTTGATGGGAAGGAGTCAAATGTTTTGGCATGAGTTTGAATTATACTTTCCCTTTAAAGTATGACCATCAGGAAAATGGCTTTTTGAACACCTCACACAGCCAACATTTACAGGGTATAGAGTATACAGAGATCTAGTTCTAGTCTATTATCCATGTCTTTCAGATGCATATAGAGTGACTAACCTCATGGCCCCATTTCCTTCTTTCCTCAACACAAGCATCACACTCTCTCTTAGAGATGTGTGGGCAAGATTTCAGGGATATCTTTAATGTCTTCTTTTAAGTTGTTTACACACACACACACACACACACACACATGTAAATATTTCCTTTAGGATGTATAAATGTTATACTACCTTAAGTGCAGGATTTGTTTGACTTTGTCTTTTTATTTTTAAGTTTCACTGATATTTTGTTATTATATTATATTAATTTACAGATTACTTCCAAATTGTGAAAGGTCTTGTATGATAAATTAAAATAGTTAATTAAAACTAATAATACAGTGATCTCATCTGAAAGTGTATGCAATATTTCCCACATGTAGTCCACTTCTCCTTTTTTTAAAAGTTACCAGCACCAAGCAAAGTATTTTTTCCAATAGTTAGCTCTTAATAAATATGGTATTTGTTTAATTGACTAGAAAGCTAATTGTAAACATATTCATTCCATTTGTGAGACATATTAATTACTTCAACCAAAAACCATTTATCAATCACTCACTCTTTGGAAGTCACTGTGTTAGTCTATAAAGACACAAACATGAAAAAAGAAATACTCTCTAGCCTCAAGGAACTTATAAGGGCATGAAAAAGGGTGAAGTAGTAGTGGTAAGGGGACACAGGTGAGACAGTCTTTGCATGGGTGATGAAATTATCATGACAATTGATACCAAAAACAACAACAACAAAAACTGTAAAAACAAAAAAAAAAAGGCATGGGACCATCACTGATTGAGTTTACTAGGAAAGCTTCCCTACCCTGGCCATCTTTCATAGACATGAAAAGTGGGAAATTATGTAGCTACCAGAAGAACAAGGCAGAGGATGATGGATCATAGGTTTTTAAATCTGGAACTGAAAGGGATTTTGGAGGTCCATGTGAAGCAACTTCTCCCTGCCCCCATCCCATTTTCAACATTAACAACCTAAGGCCCAAAAAGGTTAATGGACTTATCCAAGGTCACACAGTTAGTGTGGTAAAACCATGATTTGAATTCAGGTCCTATGATTTGAGTGTTTTTCAGCTTAAGCACATATATTTTACCATAATGCATGGTAGAAAACAATGTTTTGCCTGTACATAGAAGATATGGATCGTTTTTTTTTTTCTAAAAGGAAGTCAAACAGGTCATCTCATAAGACAAAGATGAGGAACAGAACCAAATAAGCCTATACACGTATGGAATTTGTTTATAGGCATTTGGAGCGGTTTGGGGGAGAGCTCAAGCAAGTCACTGCTTTCACTCCACCATCCTGGCTCTGCCCCAGTTTCTCATATATTTTTAAGAAAGGCCAAGTCTTATTGAGTGCTGAGAAGAAGCTTAGGAAATTGTAAAATGCAATGGATTTGGTATTAGAAGAGTTCCTTGGGTTCTAATCCTTGCTGGCTCTACTATTTACTATTGGAAAAGTCATTTAAACTTCTGAAGCCTGAGTTTCCTAACCTACAAAATGAGAATAATAACACTTGTACTACATTATCTATCTCTTAGGACTACTGGGAAAAACAAATGAAATAATAAATGTAAAGTTCCATATAAATATATTATTATGGCATCATTTATCTCATAGAGTGTCACAGTGGGGAGAGCGCTGGGCTTGGAGTCAGCAGAACTGCGTTCAAATCCTGCTTCAGATATTTCCTAACTGTGTGACTTCAAGAAAATCATTTAAACTGTCTCAGATTCAGTTTCCTTATCAGTAAAATGGAGGTCGTAATATCACTTATCTCACAAAGTTATCATGGGGCCCAAACGTGATAACATGTAAAGTATATAAATACTTGGCATTATTATTATTATTATTATTATTATTATAAAGAAAACACTATGCAAATGTGATTTATTAAAATTATTCCCATTGATCTTAGCACTTTATCATTAGTACTCCATCATTAAACAGAATAATTCATCCCTCTCCCATAGAGCAATCTTTCATTTATGTAAAGAATGACCTTAGAACTTAAATGAATAAACAAAAAAGATAATGAATGTATGTCAGCAAAAGAGTGAAAGACTGAGCTGTGACTAATGTGTGCTGAAGGAAAGGTTTATTTTCAAATTAATGAATTGTCCTACAATCTTGACTTCTATTCAGAGAGCTAATTACTTATTTAGCTAAAACATTATGCCTTGATTATAAGTTACTTATTGCCAATAAATAAATGAGAGTATATTTGAATTTCAAAACTATTGCATTTCAATTCAGGAAGTTGACTCAGTGAGCGCTTTCATATGGTAACACCTCTAATCAAAACATGGAGGTTTCATAAAGTAACTAACAATTAACTTCTGAACGGAAAGCTAACAGAAGGGTAATTCCCAAATTTGTTCATTTTCCCCTATTAAACATTAGTCAGAACTGAATTTAAGCATTATTAACACATAGTCAGAGATGACATGAAGGATTTACTCACTTTTCTATTTTGGTAGATAGACAGATTGTGGGGAGAAGGGGAGGGGAGAGAGAGAGAAAGAGAGAGAGAGAGAGACAGAGAGAGAGACAGAGACAGAGACAGAAACAGAGACAGAGGCAGCCTAAGACACGTACTAGCTGTGTGACCCTAAGGAAGTCACTTAACCCTGTTTACCTCAATTTCCTCATCTACAAAATGACCCAGAGGAGGAAATGGTAAATCATTCCAATATCTTTGCCAAAAAAACCCCAAATAGAGTCATGAAGACACAGACACAACTGAAAAACAACAGAGATATAAATAAGCAGAGAATTATTAGGGAAAAAATGAACAGAATAGATTTTCCTTTACCTTCACATCATCTCACTGTTAGAAACAGACTACTGAATCCTCAGATAGAATGCATTTTCAAAAAAGCTCACTTTGTAGTCAAGATTTAGTTGGATAAGGTCTAAGATTAATTTATCATTCAATGAACAAATTCTTATTGGGGATCAGCAACAACGTTTCAAAAATAGTTGAATAATTTTCTCTTCTTTAATATTCTTCCTGTTCTTCAATAATACCTTAGTAATTTCCATCTATCTCCCAAAGACTTGGGTGGACAAACAACAGCATACAGGGGTGACGACTAAAGGTTAATGGTTCCATGTAGTAGTACCTTTTTCCTTCCCTTTTCTCTATATTCCATAAATTGTGTAGTTACAGTATGTTAAGTATCCCAGTCCTATAAAGGTGGAAGGATCAAAACCAGAGAGGCAAGAACATGACCAGAAAATGAAGAATATGACTAAAAAGAAAAACCCCCAAATTAGAATAGGGTTTCTAGAGTTATAGATTTCACATTTTTGAAATATTTTGAGAGAATAGGGTAGGTGGAGGCTGCATGAGGCCCAGGGCTACACCCCCTCTCCTCTTCTTAACCCCTCCCTCTCTCCTCCATCTACCTCTCAGAGCTCTGACCATTTTCCCCTCCACACTCTCCCCATCCCTGAGGCCCTTTGGGAGTAGCAGCAGCAGAGCAGGTGAAAGTGGGCAAGGTGGGCTGAATCTGGGCCCCCAGGGAGTGACCTGAAGAGCTGAGGGAGCACTCCTCAGAGAATGAGGAAGGGATGTGGCCAGAGGGGGCAGAAGGCAAATGGCCCCAACAAGAGAGCTCATTCTTTCCTGTGTATTCTTCAGTTAACTGTAATGTATATAACTTCTCAGATTTCTGTTTCCTGTTTCCTTGGATAAATGTTTTTACTTGCTATTTGCTATTTGTGATGGTCCTTTGTGTAAACAGCATTTCTTGGAAAGGAATTCAACTGGTTAACACACACACACACACACACACACATTTGGATGTAGAAATCTGTCTTACCCAACAGGATAAGTAAGAAAGGAAGGGAATAAGAAAAAATGGGAGAGGAATAAAAGGAAGAGTGAGTTAAGGTAAAGAGTGGTCCCAAGCAAAACAGACTTTTGAAGAGATACTGGATAAAAAGAGAGAAGGATAAACATATGAAAATCATAAGAAGGGAAATACAGAGTTTAGTAATTAGAACTGTGAAATGTGAACTGTATGAATTTAACTATAAAATGGAAGGAGATAGCAGATGGATTAGAAGCTTGAATCCAACAATATATTGTTTACAAGAACACACTTGAAAAAGGAAAACACACAGAGTTAAAATAAGGGGCTGGAATAAAATCTATTATGCTTCAGCTGAAGTTAAAAAAATATATATAGGGTAGCAATCATGATCTCAGACAAAGCAAAACAAAAATATACCTAATTAAAAAAGATAAACAGGAAAGCTGCATTTTGTTAAAAAGTACCATAGACCATAATATCAAAGCTTTTTATGGCAAGTTTCTCTTATAGAAGCCTCATTTTTCAAATATATGGAGAACTTAGTCAAATTTATAAAAAAAAAATGGCCATTCCTCAACTGATAAATGGCCAAAGCTATGAACAGGGTGTTGTCAGAAGAAGAAATCAAAGCTATCTATAGTTGTATGAAAAAAAAAATGTTCTATATTATTATTGATTAGTGAATGCAAAGTAAAACAACTCTGAATTACTACCTCATACATATCAGAAATGACAAATGCTGGGGAATGGATGTGGGTAAATAGGTAAAATAACAAATTGTTGGTGGAGATGTGAACTGATCCAATCATTCTGAAGAATGATTTGTAAGTATGCACAAAGGGTTATAAAACTATGCATTTTGACTTAGCCATACCACTACTATGTATTCCAAAAAAAAGAGAGAGAGAGAGAGAGAGAGAGAGAGAGAGAGAGAGAGAGAGAGAGAGAGAGATGCATATACACATAAAAGTATTTATAATAGCTTTTTTATGGTGGCAAAGAATTGGAAATTGGAGGAATACTCATTAAATGGGAAATGGCTAAGTAAGTTATGGAATGTGATTGTGATGAAATACTATTGTGGTCTAAGAAATGACCAGCAAGATGGTTTCAGGAAAACCTTGGAAGACATATATATAAACTGACACAAAGTAAAGTAAGCAGGACCAGGAGACCATTATACACAGTAACAATAATATTGTAACAATAATTTACTATGAAAGACTTGACTACTCTGATCAAGACAATAATTCAAGACAATTTCAAAAGACCCACAATGAAAAATGCTATTCACTTTCCAGAGGCAGAATTGATTTGAGTGAAAACTAAAGTATAATTTTCTCTATTTGTTTTTTTGGAATATGACCAATATGGAAATGCCTTTTGTATGATTTCATATGCATAATTAACATATTGTTTGCCTTTTCATTAGAGAAGGTGCTTGAGGGAGAGTGAGAATTTGGAACTCAAATTTTTTTTAAAGGTTTAAAAAATAAATAATTATCAAGATATTATTTCTTATAAGAGATGGCTCTATGGGAAAGTAAGGGAGAGGGTTACTGGGGAAAATTATGGTAATGTAAAAAAATTAATGGATAACAATAAAAACTTATTTTTTATTTTTAAAAATGCCTATCAGGTCTTGAGCATTTGAATGGATTGTTAATGGTCCTATAATCCTTAGCCATTTTTTTAATTTGAGGTGCAAACTTTTCTCAAAAAGGAGTGACCTTTTTTAACATTTGTTTTTCTAAATTTTGAATTCCAATTTCTCTTCCTCCTTAACTCCTTAAACTGTCCACTTTTTGAGAAGGCAAGAAATTTAATACAGGTTATACATGTGGGGGAATACAAAACATTTCCATATTAGTCATGTTGCAAAAGAAAATACAAACCAGAATTTAAAAAAAAAAAGAAAAAGAAAGTTTTGTTTATTTGTTTGTTGTTGTTTTTTTTAAAGTGTGCTGTGATCTGCATTCAGACTCCATCTGTTCTTTCCCTGGAGGTGGATAGCATTTTTCATCATAAGTTCTTCAGAACTGTCTTAAATCATTGAGAACCTTAGCTATTATTTTCAATGTCTTTCCATATGCTGACCTTTGTACTGAAGTCCCTGACAACTTAGTACATGCTAATGTTTGAGAACTTACAAACTAACTTTCTAGTATGGGGCCCTAATGTCAGTAAAGAACTTGCTTATGTTATGTTCTAGTAAACCAGGTGATAATTTAGACCTATATGGCCAAACAAAGTAGGGGCTGAGAAAAATAAACATGCTAACTTATTTTCAGTGCAAAGACCATAAGTACAGGAGACAGATTAGGTATGATCATGGAATGTCACTTTATGAAACAAAGAAAAGTATATTTTTATTTGTTGATGAATCCCGGGAAAGATGTAACCCCAACTCCAAACTAAATTATCTCACTAATTAAGGAACACATTTGGTAAAAGAGAGTCCCACAATAACAAAGTCCTCAGGGAAACCTTATTTATTTGAGTTTTTGCTCATTCCCTATTGTATTACATTTTAAAAATCTAAAGCTATCTTAAAAGAATCAGGAGGCATTTGAGAATCAGATAATAGAAGGAAGCAGTGGACTATGGCCTGTGTTAGAAAAAATGGAGTTTCAGCTACCTTCAGATGAAAATAAATCCTTTAGTCCCCTAGGATGTTTTACCCTTGAACTGCACTAATTTTTTGAAAATCCAAGGTGGATCGGTTTATTATTCCATTATTGTTACCCCTGGTACTTAAAAGTAGACTTTTTTAAAGTTTCAAAATAAGAACAATGGCAATTTCATCCTGTATAATGCTTAGTTCTCAGTTGTTTTCTAAGTTGATCTCTCTACAAATCACCATGGCTTATAAGTTTGTTCTTTAATTGAGTTCCTGTAAAACTGACCCAAACTCACATGAGTACCCTCCTTTAAAAATATAAATAGTGAATCTCTTTTGGGAGAGGTTTCTTTATATTAATAGGTAGAAGAAAATTATCTGAATACACATTAATTCATAGTCTCTCCCCTTTGGTGCTTTTACTACTTCATGGTGAAAATATTGATCAAGTAAAAACATTGTTAGTTTCATTTTATTTATTGATTTTCTCTTGAAATATTAGAAATTGTTAATAATTGAACAATACATTTATTTGGTTTTATATATTTACAAAATTCTTTTCTCTTGTGAAGTAGGTAAGTAATTCAATTGTTATCTCTATTTCATAGATGAGGATCTTTTAGAGAGGTTAAGGGATTTACTAATACAGTGTTAATGACTTTGGTATTTTAGCTTTTTAATATTAGAAATTCTTTGGAGGAGTTTATGGAGAGTTAGTTGCTCATATGCTAAGGTCTAATTTATTAATTTGTAAATTTGAGATACAGAAGTAGGAAAAATAGCACATAAAAGTCATTTCAGATGCTTGTTTTCATCATTTTATTCTTTTATAACTTTTGGAAGGGCAATCCTATACAAATGGGCCATAGAATACATAGCAAATTTAGAATATTGTTTTTAAATTATCTTGACCTTTCTAACCCACCTATCCAATGTAGAATATGGATCACAAGCCATTTTGAACATCAGTCTTAAAACAATCACAATGCCACCATAAACACTGACACCTTTGGATTATCTTCTATTTCTTTCTGTCCATCTTGTTTTGCAACCTTCATGAACATGTACCCTGGAAAACTGAACATATTTGTTACATTTTAGTTGTTGTATCTAAAATACCCTCATCTGTTCTAAAAGAGCCACTACTTGAAATCACTTTCACTGATGTGCTCTAATGGAGGAAAAGTGTCTCTTTAATATTTTTGCTCAAGTGAAACAAGGGTCAATGTGCCCGAGAATTATTTTACATGCATAGTAGTAGATGGCTTTCACTTCATCTCTCTGACTTAAATGTTTAAACCCTTCAATGGTTTTACTGTGCTGGATTGATGTGCTCCAGTGGAGTTAGCTTATCACTACGAACCACACTCTGTTGCAAAGCCTAACTCAAAGAAAATGTAAAATGACTTCGGACTCTTTGATATTTCAATGCTGATTTTGTAACATGTATTAAAGAATGAAAAATGCACTATATCATGCTGAATTTTTTTTTCCTGAAAGTCTATTATAACTGATAATCGCTGAATGTATCTAGTAAAAACTGAGAATGGACATAATGAAGAACAATTTGAGAAACATTTCAAAATGATAAAAAAAAAGGTTCTACAAGGCATTGGAGTAATTTCTGTAAATAACCTAGTATCTTTTGCTCAATGTTACTATATCATACTTTTGCCACAAATAGTTCTTGCTGTTATAACTCTTTTGTCAGATATTCTCCTGAGATGAAGGATCTAGGTATTTTTCTGGAAAGTTTTAAAATTTCTCTTGAATCAGAGGCTTTGGGGTAAGAAACCTGGGGGCAGCTCTGCATTGCATCAGCCAGGATAAGGTCATGTAGTCCTCACTTACAAGTATGCAGTTCATAACATTGTGGAAGAAAATTTGTGTTATTGTTCTTGAAAGAGTAA
The DNA here is from genome assembly GCF_003287225.1 of Phascolarctos cinereus. Taxonomy (NCBI): domain Eukaryota; kingdom Metazoa; phylum Chordata; class Mammalia; order Diprotodontia; family Phascolarctidae; genus Phascolarctos; species Phascolarctos cinereus. The sequence continues at coordinate 137,498,517 of NW_027556180.1, read as the reverse complement.
GGGAAACGTTACAGCCTTTTAATGAGACAACTATCTGTTCCAAAGATCTAAAAATGTAAATCTCCAGTTCTTTTTAGTCTGAAACATGATCATTCCTCTGGCTAATTCCTCCTACAAAGTTTTTCTTCCCTTTTTTATACTCTCAAATGAAAGTAGGGAAACACTGAGATTCTGCTCTCCACAAAATACAACACAAATGCAAGTTTTTCATCTTGTTTTAATTGTGTGTGTTTATTTATTTTTTTTTCCTGCAGACAAATATACATAATCAGGGCAGAATTTGTGCCAGGAAAGTGGAAGACAATAGCTTTGCCTTCTTCCTTTAGCTGCTGATCTTTCTGGACTCACTGAAATGCCAAAAGATAAGATCTTGGAAGCCAATTAAGATTATCAGTCTCAGACTCTGAGCTCTTCTGAGGTTTATTATGGCTGACCATCCACCACCATCACCCAACCCTCCACTTTATACTGCACCTTTACTATTTCTGTAAGGACAACATGTGAAGTGTTCATTGTCTCTTGGTCCAATCTTTGCCAATAAGATGAGGGAAGAAGGAGGGGAAGGGAATAAGGGTAGTGCCTACAATTTGTCAGATACCTGTTCCAAGTGCTTTTTACAAATATAATGTACTTTGACATGAGAGGCACAGAAAAAAAAGGCCTAGAAGTGTTCTTGTCTGTATACAGTATGCTCTCCACTCCAGGCAAAGAATTCTAGATATCACTTTTGAGAAGCTATTCCTTTGTCACTGTTCCTTCTATTCCCTATATTACAGCTGTTCCTACATTGTGCTGAATCTAGTTGTTCTTAAGGATTTTTCATCCCCCTTTAAGGTTTGCAAAGTGTTCCACATAAATTGCTTAATTTCAACCTCACAATAATCATGTGAAGTAGGTATTATAGCTATTTTGATCCCCATTTTTTACAGATGAAGAAAATTAAGGTCTGAGAGGCTAATTGATTTAACCAGAGTCTTGCATAGTACATGCAAGGAAGGTCCTGGGGTCCTCTTGACTGTAAGTCAAGTATTCAAACCACTACGCAACCAGAGTGTTTGCTCTAATACTCACTGGATTAATGGTATCATCCTCACTCCAACGCAGAAGGTATTACAATTTCAAGTCCATGTCTTCCCATTAATCTTCCATGGGGGATCATTCCAACGTACTCATAGCTTTCTTCTAGTAACTTCAGCTATATGAGCACCAACATAGTATGAAAGCTAAGCTATCCCTTGTTCTTTCCATGGAACTTATCTACTTTCATTTGGGGTCACACATCATTTTAATAATAGCTTTTATACCACTTAATACATAGTTCTTCTAGGTAATATGTTGCTTATTACTCATATTCAACATCAGTTTCTCTATTTCACTTTTGTAAACATTTTTAATTGAGCAATAATGGTATTCTAAGATTTGTATTTCTATAAAAATTATTAGTGTTTGAAAATTAAATTTTTGTTTCATGGACATGTTAAAAGTCATTAAAAACTGAAATCTAAATGCAATCTGGTTGGCTCTCTTCTTCACCTATATTTCTGATACCAGTGCATAGTCCATCCCCAGTGCCTGTTTAAAACATATATACTAGTGGACAAGCTTTATGGACTGTCACCCTTCAATCAACTGTTTTGCTGTAACAATGTGGTCTACCATAACAAATAACTTTATAAAAAACTTGTCTATCACCCTCTCACAATTTAACTAAGCATGTTTTAAAGGCATGCATAGATTATCCCCATATTTTGCAGATATGGGAAATCAGGAATATGGGTCAAAAGATATAGATAAATTCTGGGGGCTACTTACTAGGTGGCACAGTGGAGAGAATACCAGTCCTGGAGTCAGGAGGTCCTGAGTTCAAATATGGCCTCAAACACATAACACTCACTCTCTGTGTTAGTCTGGGCAAGTCACTTAACCCCAATTGCCTCACCAAAAAAGAGATAAAGAAATATTCTTAATTGCCTACTTTGTTGGCAATAATATTTGAGATTTTCCTTCCTTTCTTCCTTTTTTGGTTTATTGAATTTTAACATGAGGAGGTTGGAATAGATAATGACGGAATCTCTTCCAACTTTAGATTTATGATCCTATGATCCAAATATCAATTTCAAAATCTAAGATCGAGTGTTTTGCTGAAATAGTGCAATTATTATCTTTAACCATTTAATGACAAAGTTATATATTGAGCTCCCAAATCTTTTCTATTTATTAACGTAAATGAGACATTGATTTTCTTTTTTCTTGCCATATACTATTTGGTAACCAAGCTTCTATGACAATAATTTCAATAAATAGAGGTATTTCAGTAATGAGGGTAGTTTTCTCATGCTGTTTTATTGTTTCATAAGTTAGTGTTTGTGAGAGGTGCTCTGTTAAAAGAAAGGTCAATCCTTGATCTCAAAAATCTTCAGAAATACATGTAGAAGACACAAACAAGGATCAAAGGCAGGTGTGATATGTGTGAATAAGGTAAAACAAAGATGAAAAAATAGCATCAGAAATTATTGTTAAAACATAAAGAAAAGAAGAATATTTCTTCACATAATCTTGGCATCTTCTATTCTACATTTCTACTCAACTCTATGCAACTGACAACAACGCTCAATGGACTAAACCATGAACAAAGAATTTATTTAATGGCTGCTCAAATTTCATTTCTTTCCCCCATTTTCTTTCTGTGTCATGTACTCAGCAATATTTATTAAAGTCATATGTAAAATGTCTATAGCCTCATACAGGATAAATAATGAAAAGAATTGTTTGGTAAGATTTTTGACAGGAACATACTTATTCAATGAATAATCAATCACAATGAATACTTTAATAATAAATGAAAGTGTTATTTTAACAATAGGTACAGTCTTTTGCCAATGTACTGTAATCTTTCTTTGAAGGGAAATATTTATACTTCCTTTAATGTCATGTTAAAAAAGGCACTGATTATAAGAACATCTGTACAAATATACTAACTTTTGTGCCTTAAACCTAGAAGATTCCTTGACATCATGTAACACATCCTCCTCATTTGACACAAAAAAGAAACAGAGGCTCGTGGTGTCATATGACTGGCCCAATTCAAGTCCTACACCTCCATTTTCAGCTTTCTTCTGTACCACACTGTTGAGAAATGCCACAAAAAGAACTAAAATTATATTTAATTATAGAATCCTTTGCCCCACAGTTCACAATTTGTTGGGTCATGGCACTTGGTGAAGCTTTCTGGTGAATCACAGTTTTAGGGAGAGAATCAGGAAATGCCAAAAGGACAAGTCAAAGGTATTTTTTTTCCTGGAGATAAACTGTCAGCACATCAAACATATCAACATGTCAAACATAGAATCTAGCAACTCCTTCACTTAACATAGGCCTTTGAAATTTAATTCTCTGAAGATCTGAACAAGTCATATCGTTCTTCAGTAATCCAGTATAAAATAATTAAAAAAAACATATTTAATTTACCAACATTATGGCCAGTTGGTACATGGGAGGACATAGTAGATTGGAGAACTGATTGATATATTCTCCCTTTACTTCCTCACTTATCTGCAATGAAACAAATTAGAATTTATCTTGCTCATTTGCTTGCACATTATATTTCACTAAATCCACTTTGATGAATAAATAGCTATAAGGAATTATGTAGGGAAATGATTCTTGGGCCACAAGTTGAAAACCTAAGAAAAATCCAAACAGGACAGGGTATAAGAACTTGTGAAGATAGTATGATGAGTATTTTTTTTAAATCATGTTCCATAGACCTCTATTTTTATTTTTAGTCTTCTTGGAATCAGCATATATGGAGAAAATTGAAGAGTGACAGAGGAAAAATGTTTCATTCTTCATGTATGAAGAAATAATTTCCTAGTACTTAGGAGAAAACAGATTTAACTAAGACCTATATTGTATAATGCTATCTATTCTTTTTCTGGTGTCAGTACAAGGGATTTGGATAGTCATGCAAATATTCTGTCTATGAAATCCTTTCATCTCAGCAGTCTATGAACCTTTACAAAGACTATAAAGGAGTCGTCTAAGAGTTATAATGTGTCCTGCCCACTAGGGATGTAGCAAAATAAGAAAATACAAGTTTTTGTTAAGAGGTTGAAGAAAATATAAATTAGATTATTTCCTGTTGTAAATGATAGAACTGTAGCTGTAACTTATAACTCTGGTACCCAAATGACTACTTAGGGTAACACTGATAGTGCAGTTTCCCCCCAAAATTCTACTCTGTTATTTTCTGTCTGCATAATGCTTAACATGGGCAATTAGGGGAACCCCTTTTTTCTGGATAGATGGATATCCTATGGAGTTGTGATTGTATTTAGCCCCCCTTTTGTATAACATGGTGCTCCAAATTTGAAGAAATATGAAAATTGAACTTTTGGTGAATGACATTAACTTTAATTTGCTGACATGACACAGCAACTCCTGATTTGTCCATATGTGTCAATATCACTGATGGTTATGTCAAAAAAGAGTAACTAAGGATCATGAGGGACATACTTTGGGGGGAAAGTTATCTGTTCAGTAGACTATATAACTTTCTTTCAAGTTACCTTCCTTGGGAACAGAAGCAATGCCAGCTATCCTTTGGATTTCCAGTAAAGGAATAAAGGATTTTTTCCCCTTCCCTCAACTCTACCCTTTGTGGTAATAGTGGCTATAATCCAAGCAATAATATGTTTTCTTTTGAGTCTGAGACTGATCCTCAAGACCATATATGCCACTTCTGGTTGCTTATTTTTTTTCTTTAATTTCTCTGTACTCAATACAAAACAATGACGTTGACATATAGAAATTTCCAAGTTTGGCAACTGCTTTGTGAATTTGAGTGCCAAAGTTCCTGAATTGGTTCTGGCTGCTCTGAGTGAGATTGTTCATATAACTATAACAATTCTTAAAGGATAAGCTCACCCCTTAAAAGATCATTCTTAACCTGAAAGGATTGAAAGGAATCTGATTGGCCCAGAAGTAGTGGTCCTTCAAAGATTTAAGATGACTTTAATATCTGTTTAACAATCTCTCAAAGTTGTCCTAACCTCTTGGATGAATATACTTATGATGAGTTATTGTTTTATTAATGAATTGTTTGAGTATTTCTTTGGAAGTGGTGGAAATAAATGACTATCTTCTACCTGATATCTACTTCACATATTAAAACCTTTTCTAGAAAGGGTCCTGCCAATAATCCCTTCTTTAGGGAGACCTAAGACATAAGCCATATCTAAATTTTGTTCTATAATTTGTCTCCAAAATTTGGGAATGGGGGAAAGGAAGACAACGAGAGATAAGAAAAAAGACCAGTGCCACTATATGGGATCATACTAAACCCCTCCCACGCTCTCAGGACAAATACAGGCGTTGTACAGTCCAGAGACAGAGCATCTCTTCTCAGAGATAGCCCAGTTCAGTCATCAGTAGCATATTGGGGGTTCACTCAAGATTTGTGGGGTTGATTTAAAAAAAAAAACAAGTGATTAATCCCCTTTCGTTAACCCCAAATATGTTCAAGCCTCATTTGGCTTTAATAAATGATAATTATTAATATGACCATTTTCATATCACATGTATATAATAAATTATAGAATAAACTTTCAGAAAGTGTCCTAAAACACTAGTATAGTCTTCATGTGATGAGCTTAATCGTGTAAAGCTAAGATGACCAAAGTATATAAAGAAAATGGATGAAAATATGGACCTAAATCAATATCATATGATTAGCTGAAGACAGGTAGTTGTCTACCCAAAGTGAACAAAGTGTCCCATCATAATAATTAAAGCCAGAAGAATTAAAGCCAGAAGCTTCAATAAGTACCTAGAATAACACCACAATTTCAATAGATAATTAGATAAATAGCTTATTCAAAGTCACATAGACACTAAGTATCAGTCAAACTCCGCAGCCTGACTCTAAATCCGATGGTTGTTCTTTTATATCAGTGTGTGTATACATAACACATGCATACACATATATGTGTATATATGTGCATGCATGCAAGTTACATAGATATTTATATAAATATATAGTCATGTGCATATATATTATATATACATACACACTATACATATATGGTTATAATCAGAGTATGCACGAAACTCTACAAACTCACTTCAATATGCTTAGAAACTACAAATAACAAAACCTTCTGATAAGCCACTATCTTACTGTGTGACAGGATAGTTCATTTTGTCTGAAACAGATGTAATGAAACTTAGATTAAAAGATGGAGCTTCAAACCTTATCAGGCCTTATAAGCAAGGTCCTGGATAACATCTGTGTGTTACATATAATGAGTATGACAGAAGATACTAGTCACAGCTTGGCTTATTTAACCTTACCTGTATGGGGGAGGTATCACATGTAAAACTAACTGTGGGTCTAAAATTAGTCACTCAGTGGTTTCTGTCATTCATTTTTCTATTTATTTTTGTGCCTAGCATAGAACCTTATACATAGCGGACATGTAATAAATGTTTGGTGAATGAATAAATGAATAGTTGATTGCCATGTGCCAATATTCAAATGTACAATTCATTGGAAACTTGCCCTTCACAACCTAGTCCTATCTTATCTTTCCAGTGTTCTTATTCTATTGTAAGATACAGTTTCACTTGCTTTTTTGCTCTTCCTCAAACAAGACACTCCTATCTCCTCACTAGTACTTTTTCACTGGTTGTCTCATATATCTGGGATGTTCTTATATCTTACCTATCTTCCTTAATTTCTTTTAAGACTCAACTAAAACCTCACCTTCCACAAGAAAGAGGCCTGTCTCACCTTTCCATCTTCTCCTTCCCACTCCCACCCCAAGAGCCTTTACTCTGAGAATACTTTTCATCTACTTTGTACATATCTTATAGGTTTGCAGTTATATTTCTGTTGCCTCTCCCATTAGAAGTGAGGTCTTTCAAGGCAAGAACCATATTTTTGCCTTTCCTTGAATTCTCAGTGCTTAGACTTATGTTTGACACATTCTAAGGGCTTGTTAACTGTTTACTAACTGATTTATCTAGGAATGTATCTAGTAAATATATCCCCTTAACTGGTTTTTATCACCTTTTGTATTATCATCTAACATCATTAAAGTCTCTTTAGAAAATTTATGTAATCATGGATGGAGATATAAATTGGGTATAAGGAAATATGAGTCTTCATCCCAGATAAACTACTTTACTACTTTGTCCCTCTTTTCCTCATCTGAGAAATGCAGACAATAATATCCTCTCTACTTCTCTCACAAAGTTACTATGAAAATCAAAATAGAATATGTGAGTGAAAATTACAACCAAATAGTAAAAGGCCATATGAGTATAGTCCATTATTAATCTCTCTCTCATCTCCTTTGCTCTTCATGTTATGTTTCGGTTTTGTATTGCTTTATAGTATTTAGCATTAGTATTCATTTTAATCAAGGAAGTTTACATGCAATCAGAAAACCAGGTGAATGAATTGTCATTTCTCCTGAAGGATCTGCCACCAGTATAATGCTCTAAGACAAGCAACTGATATCACCTCTCACGAGCAGGGGATAGGGGGAGGAGAGGATACACACTGCAAAGAACTGTGGTATCTGCACTAACTCTGGACCAAGTAAATTAAAGCAAGCTATTCATATTTGACAGTAGACTTTGTCATATATCCTGAAATGAGAGAAACAAGACATTTTTCCTTTTCACAGGATTCATGATGAAAAATAATTAATCTAATAATGTTAGCTCTTAGGAGGTAATTCTTGACTTTAAGTGACTTTAACCCTTTGTGATGACTACAAAGATTTCTATGCTTCTGATTTAGAGGAATTAGGATATATTTCAACTGCAAAAAAGTCTCAACTTTAAATTGGAGAAATCAGATGTCAATATATCTAAATGAGGGGAAAAAATGGCAATTGGTACGGAGCCAGCATTCTTCTGACAGTGAAGCCATTTTCCAGATATAAGACCTTAATAATGAGGCTGTGACCACTATGTATGATCTATTTTCAGGGATAAGTCATAAATTAACTCAGTCCCTAGAAAAGTAGGAGTTGACCCAGCAGAGTAATTAGTAACTGTGGAATCAAAACAAATTAGTATCAAAACTAAGAAACAGTAAGAGTAATAACTAAAGGACATAGTTAGGACCTCCAGTGTCTAGCCTAGTTATGAGAACGTCAGAGGCTAAGACTTTTACCTCCCTAAAGCAGCATGTGAGGGGAGGACTGAATCCAAGTCCCTGAACTGTGGTTGTTTGAACTGTTACATTTGAGCTTGCTGTCTTATAGACAAAAAGGTTTGAATATTGCCTAGTCAAATCTAAGGATTCATATGCCAAGATCAGATTCCAATGGAGGTTACTTTGATGCATTTAATTTTAGACTGTTCATATTTGACTTAGAGAATCAGATATGTCATGTTTTTGTGATTGATCTCGGTTATAACATAACAGGGACTGAAAAGGGAAGAAATATTCCTGGAGATGAAATGGAACCTGAGTCAAGTGTCTGATTGAATAAATTCACACACACACACACACACACACACACACACCCTTGGACTGACAAACCAAACAAAGCCACTCATAAAAAGGAGTGAGGTCACCAGTCCTCTAAGAGTCAAAAGGAGTGTAACACTGCCCTTGGAGCAGTCCTTGTTACTGAACAGCAGTGTGCTCTCATGATTAAACTCTCTCTCTCTCTCTCTCTCTCTCTCTCTCTCTCTCTCTCTCTCTCTCTCTCCTCTGTCTCTCTCTCTCTCTGTCTGTCTCTCTGTCTCTGTCTCTGTCTGTCTCTCTGTCTCTGTCTCTGTCTGTCTGTCTCTCTCTCTCTCTCTCTCTCTCTGCCCCTGCCCCCCCATCAGTCTCTCAGTCTGTCTCTGATTTGTATTTTTGTATGAAAAGGGTTGCTCAATTTCCATGATAATATTTTGAGGATGCTTTGAAATTCCTTTGCATTTAGTCATGCTGTAATACTTTAGAATGAGCTTAGTATAAACTAGTTTAGGAGCAACTAAAGAACTTTGCTTACTCAGTGCTATATTTTTTGTTGTTTTCTTTTGTTTTTATTGTTAACCAACACAGCTTCTTTTTTTCTGGTGAATAATGGATTTTTAAAATAACAACAATAGAGAACATAAATTAAGTATTAAATATTACCATAATTCATCAAAAGATTAGTGATTTCACCAGCATAGGTATTCTTTCCAGTAAGGTAATACTTGTCCTTTTCATTCTTCAATAGATGATCTCCAGGTATTTCTGTGGCCAAAAATAAGCTGTCACCCTTTTTATCACTCCTTCTGTTATCAAGCTTTCTGAATTTAGCTGGGCTGATTCTTAGACAAGAGACATGCAATCAATTACCAAGCCCATTTTGAAAAACTTTCTAGCTTAGTAGGACCTTATAGTAGCTTATACCACAAGAACACTGCCTTTCATAATTCAAAGCCACTCCTATACCAAATGAAGTTTCTGAATATCAATAGCTGAAAAAGTGACTAAACAGAATCTGAGCATAAGCTTAAGAATTCTTAAGAATTAACCAGCCATGTGCTTCTTGGGATTCATATACAAATATTACATAAAATTTCTAGGCAATATAGAGGACCTTAAACAGAATCATGATGTACTTTTGACAAATGATAGAGCCCTGGATTTTGTTACAATAATTCATTGTGCTCTGAGTCAGCTAAGACTAAGATGTGGTATAAACTTGTAGGATTATTGAAAGCAAACATTCCACCAACATCTGTCATTGTTCAGAAATTGAAATTTCACTAATGGAATCGATAGCTTATGAAGGCATCCCTGCGCCCACTGCAGAGTTCTGCCTTCTGTCTCAATGGTGTAATGGCTGAGATTTCTTGGATTATATGGTACAGGAGGGACTGTTATGTAGAGCTCACAAAGGAGGCCTCTTAATTGAACAAGATTTGGTAATTGTAATGACCCAAATCTCTGTGTTTTATTTTGCTTAAACCACCCTGCATAGTTTGTTTTCCCATTTGGTCTCCATTTCTATCTAGGACAGATATATTCTGTAAGCAATGAGTTGGATGGCAAAGGTAAAGGAAGATGGCAATTAGGATGAATAACATTTGGGAAACTTCCTGATATTTATAGGAATCCCAAGATACTACTATCACGAAGGACCAGCTTTTTGACACCAGCATTCTCCTAATGAAGGAGAACAATCACACATTACCATGTTCTCAGAAATAGCATAATTGAAGTAGACTTAAAGAGAAATAGACAGACCTATGTGCGTGTTAGGAAGCAGCAAATTACCAGTCTGCAGGAATGATTTGTGGTCAGGAATCAGTATACAGGCACTCATCAAGCACATGTAGGACTAGAAAACAGATGGGCTGATCATATAATAAGAGTGAGACCTAACAGACATTCTTGAGCACTATTTTGGTGTCCAAGGGATATTAAAAGAATGAGAGAAAGACCTCCAACACATTTGAAGAACTTCTGTAGAGAATTAGTGAGAGGAATGCTCTAGTCACAGGGGCTAAAAAGATCATGGATTGGCTGTGCTCTGTAACAATGGAGGTACTAACACTTTGATCATGCAGTTTTTAAAGCACTCTAACATATGTGAGATCAACTTTTAGTCCATATAACTTTCTTAGAATTCTCCAAGGAACAAAGAAAAGAAGTCATAAAAATAATTCTCTACATAAAATAAATGTCTTATTTTTAAAAGAAACATGGAAACAGAAAGCATGGAAACAGAATAACCTGCTCCATCTTGACGTGGAACTTTTAAATTAATAGAAATAGAAATTAAAAATACATTGGGCCAAAGAGCAGCATTTTCATAAGAGATGACATACAACAAAATTAATCACATGATGTTATTGAGCCAAAAATATTCTAAGACTTTGACAGATCAGTGTTATTGACACTAAGTAAAATTCACGACTGAGGCAAATTCATACCTTTAAAAGAATGGCACATCAGAATATCAATATACTGTTTTTGAAGTATCATCAAACTTTTAGGTGGAAGGAAAAGGTTCTAGTCACTGCTCCTTTGTTTACTATGTGATCTTGAACAAATCATTCATCCTTTCTGCCTCTTCTCCTTAAAATAATATTTTCACTGTTACCCTAAAGAATTATTGCAAGGATAAAATAATATTTCTCCTAAAGTAACATGATCTCCAAGTTGAAGAAATGTCAGAAGCCAGCTAGTCTAACCTGAACTTGAATAAGCATGCTCTTAACAGCTTTCCCTCACTAAAAATAAAGTCATAGCTCCTTCACAAAGATCTCAAATGAGGCAGAACATAATACCATTACATTCCACTTTGAAATAACTATACTTATTATTTTTACCCTTACATCAAACCTAAACCTGTCTCTTTTCAATTTCCCCCTGCTGCCTAGGGCTGTCCTCTGGAGCCAAAGCATCAGTTTTAAACTCTCTCTCAGGTAACTCCTTTTCAGATACTTAAAAGCAGCTGGAATGGGCCCTCCAAGTTTTCTCTTCTTCAGGTTAAATGTCCCTTATCCCTACAATCAGTTCTTACATACCATGACATTCCTCTGAGGCTCATCACTCAGGATGTTGTACACAGATTTGAACATAATATTGTCTGAATGGGGCAGAAAATACAGGCACTATCATCTTCCCAATTTTGGATCCTGTTCTTCTTTTACTGATGCTAAGCAATACATTTCCTTTGTTTTTTAGTACCATATCACACTTGAACGAAGTTTGTGACAAATGAGAACAGTGTGGTATCACAGAAGTAAAGATAGAAGTTTCAAAATTGAGAGGTTGATCAACAAGTGTTGAATGTTAAAGAAAGGAAAGGGAGGAGAAGAACTAAAGAAAGGGCTTTGGATCAAACTAAATAGATATTGAGAAATATTAAATTCATTTTCTATTTGATCCATTCCCACTTGTTATCACTGGATATTTCCTCACTTTCATGGCTAAACTCCTTGACATAGACATCTACTAACTGGTACCTCTATTTCCCTTCACCTCATTAACTAGGTGGCCCAATGGATAGAATATGTAGCATTGAATCAGGAAGACACGAGTTCGAATCTGACCTCAGACATTTACTAGTTGTATGACTCTAGGCAAGTCACCTAAACTATGTTCCCGTCTCTGTAAAATGGGGATAACAATAGCACCTACCTCCTGTTGTAACGATCAAATGAGATAATAACTGTAAAATGCTTAGCATAGTGCATGGCATATAGTATGTGCTATATAAATGTTAGCTTTTATTAGGTATAATTTTAACTCTCTGAATTCTGGCTTTTACTTTCATTATTCAAATAAAACTCCTCTCTACAAAGTTGCCAAAAATCACTTAATTGACAAATTTAATGGTTTTTCTCAACCCTCACGGTTCTAATTTCTCTGTTATTCACCCTTTAAGCCAAATGTGATGAGAATAAGATTCACTCATTCCCTCTCACCTTCCCCGCTTTCCCTCCACTGTAAAAGCCTTTTCTTCTCTGTTTTATGTAAGATAATTTACTGTATTCTACCTCTCCCTTTTTCCTTCTCCCAGTATAATCCTCTCTCACCCCTTAATTTTATTCTCCAGATATCACCCATTCATCTTCAACTCACGCTGTGCAATCTATCTATCTATCTATCTATCTATCTATCTATCTATCTATCTATCCATCCATATAATTTTTCCCTACCCTAATACCGACAAAGGCCTCATGAGTTAAAAATATCATCTTTTTATGTAGGAATGTAAACAGTTCAACTTTAATAAGTCCCTTATGATTTCTCTTTCCTGTTTACCTCTTCATGTTTCTCTTGAGTCTTGCATTTGAAAGTCAAATTTTCTATTCAGCTCTGATTTTTTCATCAAGAATGCTTGAAAGTTCTCTATTTCACTAAATATCCATTTTTTCCCGTGAAGGATTTTTATACTCAGTTTTGCTGGGTAGGTGATTCTTGGCTATAGTCTCCTTTGCCCTCCAGAATATCATATTCTAAGTCCTCTGGTCTCTTAATGTAGAAGCTGTTAAATCTTGTGTTATCCTGATAGTGTTTCTATAATACTTGAACTGTTTCTTTCTGGCTGCTTGCAATATTTTCTCCTTGACCTGGGAACTCTGGAATTTGGCTATAATATTCCCAGGAGTTTTCCTTTGGAGATCTGTTTCAGGAGGTGATCAGTGGATTCTTTTTTTTTCCCCCTTACTATTTTATTTTACTCCAGTTATATGTAAAAATAATCTTTAACATTCATTTTTAAAACTTTGAATTCCAAATTATCTTCCTTTCTCCTTCCCCACCCCACTCCCATTGAGAAGGCAAGCAATTCAATATAGATTAATCATGTGCAGTCAAGCAAAACATTTCCATGTTAGTCATGCTGTGAAAGAAAACATAAAGAAAAGAACCTCAAGAAAAGTAAAGTAAAAAAAAAAGTATCTTCAATCTGTATTCAAACACCATCAGTTCTCTCTCTGGGGATAGATAGTATTTTTCATCATAGGTCTTTCAGAGTCACCTTGGATTACTGTATTGCTGAGAATAGCTAAGTCATTCATAGCTGATCATTGTACAATATTGCTGTTGCTTTGTACACAATACTTTTCACTTTGCATCAGCTCATGCAATTGTTTCTGGATTTTTCTGAGACCATCCTGCTCATCATTTCCCATAGTACAACCATATTCCATCATAATTACATACCACAACTTGTTCAGCCATTCCCCAATTGATGGGCATCCCCTCAATTTCTAATTATTTGTGTCCAGGAAAGAGTCCTGTAAATATTTTTGCATATATAGGCTCTTTTCCTTCTTTTTTTGTTTTTTAAATCTCTTTGGGTATACAGACCTAGTAGTAGTATTGCTAGGTCAAAGAGTATGCATGGTTTTATACCCTTTGGCATAGCTTCAAATTGCTCTCTGGAATGACTGAATCAGTTCACAACTCTACCAATAGTGCATTTTTTCCCATATCCCCTCCAACATTTGTCATTTACCTTTTCTGTCCTAGCAGCCAATCTAATAAGTATGAGGTAGTACCTCAGAATTGTCTTAATTTGCATTTCTCTGATCAATAGTGAGTTAAAATATTTTTTTTTTCATATGGATCTAGATAGCTTTGATTGCTTCACTGGAAAACGGATCATATCCTTTGATCATTTATCATTTGGGGAATGGTTCTCATGTTTTATAAATTTGACTCAATCTTCTATATGTTTGAGAAATGAGGCCTCTATCAGAGAAGCTTACTTCAATTTTTTTTTCACAGTTACTATTGCTAACTGTATTTCCCTCCACCCTTACCCTTCATTATTCTATTTTCTCTCTCCTTTCACCCTCTCCCTCCTCAAAAGTGTTTTGTTTCTGATTACCCTCTCCCCCAATATCCCCTTCCTTCTATCACCCTTCCCCTTCTCTTATCCCCTTCCACTTCTATTTTCCTGTAGCGTAAGATAGATTTCTATACCCAATTGAGCGTGTATATTATACTTGCTTTCTTTTGACCACCACCTCCCTCAGTCCTGCCTTTCTTTTATTAGTCCCCTCCCTTTCTTTACCCTCTTCCCTCCTGTCGCCTACAGGGCTAGTTAGATTTCAATACTTAACTGATTATGTTATTCCTCTTGAGACAATTCTGATGAGAGTAAGGTTCAAACAATGCTCATCTCCCTCCCTTCTTTCCTTCTACTGTAATAGCTTTTTGTGCCTTTTTCTGTAATGTAATTTACCCTTGTCTGCCTCCCTTTTTCCTTTTCTCTCACTACATTTTCTTACTTATATCAGATTAATTCACTTACTTGATCCATTTAACCCTCTTGATTAGATTTTTTTTTGTCATTACATCATAGTCAACTTATACCCACCCTCTCTATGTACATCCCTTTAACATGGTGTAATAACAATACAGTTCTCAAGAGTTGCAAGTGTCATCTTCCCTTGCAAGGTTGTAAACAGTTTGCCCTTATTAATAACATGGTGTTCTTTCTTTCAGTCCCATTTACCTTTCTATGTCACTCTTGAGTCTTGTATTTAAAGATCAAATTTTCTGTTGAGCTCTGGTCTTTTTATCAGGAAGTTTGGAAGTCCCCTATTTCATTGAATATCTTTCTCCACCCCTGAAAAATCATGCACGTTTTTGCTGGGTAGTTAATCCCTGGTTGTATCCAAGCTCCTTTGCCTTATGGAATATTGTGTTCCACGCCCTACAGTCTTTTAATGTAGAAGCTGCAAGGTCCTGTGTAATCCTGACTGTGGTTCCATGATATTTAAATTGTTTCTTTCTGGCTGCTTATAATATTTTCTCTATGACCTGATAATTTTGGAATTTGGCTACTATATTCCTTGGCATTTTCAATTTGGGATCTCTTTCAGGAGGTGACTGGTGGATTCTTTCAATTTCTATTTTACCCTCTGGTTCTAGAATATCAGGGCAGTTTTTTTTCTTTGATAACTTCTTGAAAGATGATATCTAGGTTCTTTTTTTGATTATGGCTTTCAGATAGTTCAATAATTTTAAAATTATCTCTCCTGGATCTATTTTACAGGTCAGTTTTTTTTTTCAATGAGATATTTCACATTGTCGTCTATTTTTTCATTCTTTTGGTTTTGTTTCACGTCTTGATTTCTCATAAAAATCACTACCTTCCAATTGCTCCATTCTAATTTTTAAGGAACTATTTTCTTCAGTGAGCATTTGGACTTCCTTTTCCATTTGGCCAGTGCTGCTTTTGAAAGCATTCTTCTCCTCATTGTCTTTTTGGACCTCTTTTGCCATTTGGGTTAGGCTATTTTTTAAGGTGTTATTTTCTTCAGTATTTTTTGGGGGTTCTCCTTTAGCAAGCTGTTGACTTGTTTTTCATGATTTTCATGATTTCTCTTTCACTCTTATTTCTCTTCCCAGTTTTTCCTCCACTTCTTTTACTTCCTTCTCAAAATCCTTTTTGAGCTCTTCTACGGCCTGGGACTGATTTATATGTATATATTTTTTGGATGCTTTGGATGTAGAAGCTTTGACTTTGTTGTCTTCTTCTGGTTGTATGTTTTGATCTTCTCTGTCACCAAAGAAGAAAGATTCTATAGTCTGACTTTTTTGGGCAGTTTGTTCATTTTCCCAGTCAATTACTGACTTTTAATATCTTTGTCATGGTAGGTGTCTGCTTCTAGTGTAGAGAATGCACTGTCCCAAGCTTTAGGGTTTTGTACAGCTGTTTTCAGAGATACTTCCAGAGACCTGAAAACTTTCAGTTCTTCCAATGTGGTAAGATCAAGGGCAAGGTGTTTACTCCTAGCCTGTACTCTGGTCTATGAGTGACCACAAGCACTCTTTTCTGCCTGGGGACTGTGAAGAGGGTTCTCTCTTCACCACTGCTACAAGCTCCACCACTCCAGCGCTCTTCCTTGCCCCAGGACTGCCACCCAGAACTGTGACCCAGATCCAATCAAGGGCAAAGCAAGAGAATCCCACCTCAGCAATATCAAAGAGATCCCTGCAATCACCCTCTGAATAGCCACTTGATTTCTACTCTGTCTGAGGGAAGTTCTGGAAGCAGCTGCATCCCCAGGGCTGCACTGGGACTAAGGCTGAGACCCAGCTTCTCTCTTACCATGTTCACAGACTTTTCCTACTGACTTCCTAAGTTGTCTTTGGAATTTGTGGGTTGAGAAATCTGGAAACTGCCACAGCTGTCCATGATTCAGTCCTCTGAGACCTACTCCAGGTTTGCTGAGGCCTGCTCTTTCCTTGCATGCCCATGCTGCACTGTGTTTCTCTTCCAGCCATGGAGCAATAGACCTTTCCAATCAACCTCTCAAGTTGTCTTGGACTGGAAATTTATTTCACTCTGTCTTTTTGTGGGTTCTACAGCTCTAGAATTTGTTTAGAGCCATTTTTTACAGGTATTTGGAGGACTTTGGGAGAGAGCTCAAGTCACTGCTTTCACTCTGCCATCTTGGCTCCACCCCCAAAATGAATGTTTCTAAGTCTGAGGCTTCCTTCAACCCAGATGCCCCCAGGGCTTGTTGCTTGTTGATTCTACAATCAGCCTGAAGATGCTTGCACTTCACTCAGGTAGAATCTGGAGGTTGGGTATTTCCTGGAATCTTCTCAAATTATCTTAAGAGGACGACTGCTTTATCACAACTGCTTTATCACGTGTTTATTTCTGCTGCTCTGAGGTGATGTTCTCTCTCTTTTTTTTGTGGATGAAATGTGGGGAGCTTGAAGTTTTCTGACCTACTCCACCACCTTCCCAGAATCCTCTCCCCCATTTTCAATCTGTTACCAAATCCTTTTGATTGTACCCTTGTAACATCTCTCATATATGCCTCCTTCTCTCATCTGACATGGTCACCACCCTATTATAGGTCTTACTGCTTAATTTTTAAGCTATTGCAATAACCTGCTGGTTAGTCTCCCTGCCTCTTATAACAGACTATCCTCCACACAGTTGTCTAATTGATATTCTCAAAGCCCTGGTGTGACTATATCACCCATTCGTTCAATAAACTTCGTTGTCTCCCTATTACTCTCAGGATAAAAAAAAAAAATTAAAAATTCTCCATTTGGCTTTTAAACACCTTCAAAATCTGTCCCCTTTCTACCATTTTCAGTCATCTTACACTTTGCCACTCTCCACATACACTGTAAACCAGAGAAACCAGCTTCCTTGATGTTCTTACATCAAGACACTATACCTCCTGACAATACATTTTCCTTCACTGTCTCTCATGCCTGGAATGTTCTCCCTCTTCTTCTCAATCTCCTGGTTTCCTTGGTTTTCATCAAGTCTCTGATCTTTTTCAATAAGTTTTTCACTGTCCCTTTGATGATACTGCCTTCCCTCCGAACGTTCCTTTAATATAGTCTGTATATATCATATTTGTATGTAGCTGTTTACATGTTGTCTCCTCACCCCCACATCATTAGATTATTGGTTCCTGGAGAAAAAAGACATTTTTACCTGTGTGTATGTGTGTGTGTGTGTGTGTGTGTGTGTGTGTGTGTGTGTGTGTGTGTGTATGTTCCCAGTGCTTAACATAATGCCTGCCACATAGTAAATATTTAATAAAAGCTTGCTGACTTGACTTCTAATTGGAATAAAAGTGGTAGAAGAAATCATGAGATAGTCAACCATAGAATAAATTAGATTAATACAATAGATTTAGGATTAGAAGGGACCTAAAGTCTGTGTAGTCCAACCCCTTCCTTTCACAGCCAGTAAGTATCTGAGTCTTGACCTAAAGTCAAGTCTTCCTAATTTCAAGCTTAGTACTCTATCAATTGTACCAAATAGCTAATCATAGATATATTCTTCTACGTCATTTATAAATAGGTGAAGATAGAATTTAAGAATAGTAAACGTCAATGGTTACATGTTACCAACACTGTTAGCTATTCCGCCTTCTAATTCTGTGTGATTCTTGTGTATTTACTTTAAAAAATCCTCCAGGATTCTGGGTCATTTAACCTTTCATGGGTAATAGTGAAAGAATTGGCTGTCCTCCTGATATCACTTGCATTTTGACACAATCAACATACTTATTTTCCTATTATACATTATCCAGATCATCATTCTTATGCTACTTCTTACATTTAAATCATTGTTGATAGTATGTAATGGCTTACTTAGACCCATTGTGTTTTTTCTGTTGCTCTTTGGGCCAACTGCAATTTTGATAATTGTCTTTGTTCTTCCACTTTAGTATTTGCATATTCTTTGAAAAAAGTCATTATAAACAATGCTAAAGTTAGAAATAAAATAATTTATGTAGTTTCATAATCTCTGTTTTCCTCCATTCTCCTCTATTGTTGACTTCAGTCAGAAGGCATGTCAGAGAATAACTAGGCCAACCAATGAACAAGCTGTCCCTCTATAACATCTTAGTGAAACAGCTTTTGTTTGAATACCTCTAATGATGAGGAAGTTGTTAATCCTGAGGAAGTTCATTTGAACTTTGGGTAATTCAAAGTGTTCAGTGGAATATGTCATCTAGTGTGCTAATTACCTGTGTCAGATTTGTGCCATCTGCCAACGTGATGAGCATGCCATGTAAGCATTTATGAAAGTCACTGAACAAAGAATAAACAGTACAAAATCAATCTCAGATTCCTGAGATACTCAAGGTAATATCATACTTTTAATGCCCATACTTTGAGGCCAGCCATTTAAACAGTTGCAAAGCCATATATGTACACTATAGTATACCCCACCAAAATCCATCTTTTCCACAAGAATAACATGAAAGACTTTGTCAAATGCTTCACTTCAATCCAGCTGAACTGTGTCTACTGAATTTATCTGATGTATCTTATCCCTGTCAAGAAAGGAGATGAAGTGAATCTTACATGTTTTTGATAAAACCATCCTGGCTCCTTCTAATCACTGCTTCCTTTTTCAGTAAACATCCCTTTAATAACATGATTGATAATTTTACCAGAAATCAAAGCCAAGCTCACCAGCATATAATATTTATACTCTCTGTCTTGACTCTTTTTTCTGAAAATTACCCATTTTCCCTTTCCCAGGCCTGCAGCACAAATTATATTTTCTGTGATCTTTCAGAGATTATTGACTATAACTTTGTAATACATTCAGTTACAAAAATGTGAGACATCCCAGTACTTGTAGCTCAATGTAGCTCATCTTTGTTTCTTGGCTTGTACTCAGCTAGGTCCTTTCTTATTATTTCCTTACTTATTTAGCAGCTCCCCAATACCTGCAATTGTTCTGTTCTTTCTAGTACATGGAACATTATTATTGGAGCAGAAAGAAAATAAAATAAGAAGTACATTGCTTCACATTCTTTCAGTCTTCAACTATTATCATTTCTCTCCTCTATTCTCCGTATGTCTAATAACTGCCTTTTAATGTCCTCTTCTTTTCTCTCAAGTCTTAGCTCATTCTTAGCTTGATCATTTCTGGCATTATTCTCAAAACACCATGCCAAACTTTTATATCCATCTTCTGATATCTGCTATTACTTCCTGTCATTTACATATACTGTGTTCCCACATTAGGCTCTTGTCACTACTCCATATTTTCCTCCTTAATGGAATTAATTTGCTTTGTGACTTCCTGAATTTCTTTCATGATTGTTTTCTATCTCTTATGAGCTGTCCACTATAGAATATTTGTGTGAAGCAAAGGATCCTACCTATATATGATCTTAAACCTTTGAAAGATGGTATCCTAAATTGTAAGATGCATATCAGATTATACATGTCTTTTCAATTCCAAGACGAGATAATCACCTTTTCCCAAGATTCACATAATTCTGGCCCTATAAACAATTCCTCCTTGTTGGTAAAAATCAGATTCAGTATAGTTTCTCTAGTGGTTCCTCTGATTTGTAGAGAAGGGATTCCTTATCCCTACAACCACAATTATATGCTTAACCAAATTCAGATAAGCCTGATATCCCTGAGAATTGCAATGCTTTCTAGATTGCAAATACTATTACCAGTCTACTCTTCACAAGCACTGTATGTAGAACAATCTTTTCGTAGACGTAACTTTGCGGTGATTATGCTGGTTCCAGTGCTATAGCCCCTGCCATAACCAGTTGTGGTAAGCAGCCATAGATACTGAAGAAAAGAAAGCTCTTTCTACTTTTCTAAGTCTTTGGCACTATCAAATGGTTCCATATCAGAAATAGATGTGCTTTCTTTTGACTAGAGAAATGCAAATTAAAACAAATCTGAGGTACCATCTCACACCTATCAGGTTGGCTAATATGACCAAAAAAAGGGAAAATGATAAATGTTGGCAGAGATGTAGGAAAATGGGATACTAATGCACTGTTGGTGGAATTGTGAACTGATCCAGCCATTCTGGAGAGCAATTTGGAACTATGTCCAAAAGGGCTATAAAAGTGAGCATACCATTTGATCCACTGCTACGTCTTCATCCCAGATTTTTTTTTAAGGGGAAAAGTACCTATTTGTACAAAAGTATAGCAGTTCTTTTTGTGGTAATTAAGAACTGGAAATCAAGGGGATACCCATCAACTGGAGAATAGCTGAATAAGCTGTGGTATGTGATTGTGATGGAAAATTATTGTGCTATAAGAAATGACAAG
This sequence comes from Phascolarctos cinereus, assembly GCF_003287225.1. Lineage (NCBI taxonomy): Eukaryota > Metazoa > Chordata > Mammalia > Diprotodontia > Phascolarctidae > Phascolarctos > Phascolarctos cinereus. Next base: position 137,477,463 of record NW_027556180.1, on the reverse strand, counting down.
CAGGATGATTTCAGAAAAACCTGGAAATATTTGTATGGACTAATGCAAAGTGAAGTGAGCAGAGCCAGGAGAATGTTGCACACAGTAAAAGCAATATGGTATGATGAACTGTGAATGACTTACTATTTTCAGTAATATACGATCCAAAATCATCCCCAAGGACTCATGATGAAGCATACTATCTGCATACAGACTAAAGCATACTATTTTTTCTCTTCCTATCTTTCTTTCTGTTCCTTCCTTCCTTAGCTTCTTTCATTGCTTTTTGTTTGTTCAAGTATTCTTATGCAAAATTACTAATATGGAAATGTTTTACATGATTGTACATGTATAACCCATATTGGACTGCTTGCCATCTCAGGGAGGAGGGAGGGGAAGGAAAGAGGAACAAAATTTGGAGTTCAAAACTTTTTTTTAAATGTAAAAAAGTTTTAACATGTAATTGGGGAAAAATTATATACATACATACATATATATATGTATATATATGTGTGTGTATATATATATATATATATATATATATATATATATATATATATACACATGTACTTTTATCTTTGAAAATGGCATTAAAGTAGATTCGTCAATATCTATTAGCCACTGCACACTAAATATCATTTGGCCTTTCCATCTTGTCTTTTTTTTTTTCTTTTCATTTCTATTCAGGTAAGCATATTACAATGATAAAATGGCTTCTATTTGTGGTTCTGTTGATATTCGTTTCAGTATTCCACTGTTTCCCCCCTCTGTTTTCTAGATTATTTCTTATTAATATTCCTTCTTAATATACGATGCAATTAAACCTCTCTTTCACTACTCCTGTTCATTTGAATAAAGATAATTCTCTTCTAGTCAAAGGTTTCATCTCACAAAGTTTTAGCTTCACTAATTATGTCAAATATGTCTCTTTGAATTAAGATTTCCAATATAACTTACTTATTAGCCATATTTTGTGCATTTACATATCGACATTTGATGGCATATGTTTTAGTACTATTCTTTTCTTAGATTTTGCCTCTTGTGAACTTCAAGGAGTCCTATTCTTCTTCCTATTTTATAGTTAATCCGTGTCTTTACCTTAGTGACAAATAACCATGATATTTATCTTAAATACAGAAAAGATGACAGTACCCCTTTCTTTTCTAAATTGAAAACTCTTCTGATTATATTTGCAATACTTCAAGAAAACGTACTTTTACCAGTCCTTGGTAGGGTTATTCTATCCATGTTTGGGTCTCGCATTTCAACATTTTAAGCCATGGTCCAGAAACTGAAATCCTTCTTAACTAGCTCACTTCTATAACCAAACTTCTCTTCTGAAACTCTTGCCTCTGGTTGCCACAGGTTAAAAAAAAGGCACCTATCCCCTTAAGTACTTCAGTTTCTGACATATGTTCATAATAGCTGGCAATGTTTTCTAGAGTGCTTCCCATGTGGTGCTTATTTAAATCACCAGGAATGGTGATTTACTTACTAACTCTATGCTGATGATTCTCAAATCTACCTTCCTGCTCAAATCTCTCTGTTGACCTCCAATCTCACATGGCCAATTGCCTTTCAGATATCTCCATCTGGATAACACTCTGTGTCCAAAACAGAACACATTACCTTTTCCCCTAAACCATCCCCCCACCTCACACTACCTTCCCCATTACTGTAGAGTGCAACATCACAGTCTCTTTTCTCTCAAGGCTTGCAACCTAAGATCCTGCCGTCCCGGATTCCTCATTATTTCTTACCAAAGTGTCATCCCTTCTTCAACAAGCTATGGTGGCTCCTTGCTACCTCCAGAATTAAAAACAAAACCCTTTGTCTGGCTTTTGAAACTTTTCACAATTGCCTCCTTTCCTATGTTTCTTTTCATTGATCATCTCCTATAGCTGGAATGCTTTTTTTTTTTCATTGTCAATTCCATGCTGCCCTGGCTTGCTTCAGCTCAAACTTTCCCTTTAGATCTTTCCCAGTCCCTCATCCCCATGCTCTACTGCTAGAACTTTCCCACTGCAATTACCTTTCATTTACACTGTATATAGCTTGTCAAAAGATACTTTTCTGCATTAGAATGTGAGCTCCTTGAGAGCAAAGAACATTTCTCTTTTTTTGGGGGGGGGTTATTTGTTGTTTTCTTATACTTTTTTGCATCCTCAACACTTAGCATAGCGCCCAACACTTGGAAGGTGTTTAATACTAATTGACTGACAGAATTTCCTTCTGTTATTATCAAGTCTACAACTAGTAGACTTGATATTTTATTTTATATTTTATCAAGGAGCCACCAACCACCTTACTCTTCTTTGCCTTTTGAACAATCTGGTGACATGACAAAACCTGGGGAGCCAACATCATCATTCTCTGGAGGATGAGCAGCTGCCAAACCCTCAAATTATTCAGTTCCCTTCAATACATAAAAGGCTTCAGATGTTTCTGTAGCTCCCAGTGTATAATAGCCATACTCCCCTTTTTCCACTGTGTAGCATTTTATCTATCTGATGGGGTGCTTTGGTGCTTGTGTTTGGGTGCTTGTGCTTGTACTTGTACCCAGATCTCGCCCTAACCTCAGAAACACTATCCCTGACAGTTTCTCCCCAGCCCAAGGACACTGTGCCTAGCAGTTATTTACGCACAGGCCTCAGCACGACCCTTATCTCTATCCCTGGTACAGCTACACCGAGCTGGGCTGCTCAGGCCCCAGCCCTCAGATCATGTCTCTGGAAGCCTCCCAGTTCCTTAGTAAGCTCCTGTCTTGTGAGAAAGCTTTCCCTTGTTGCAGAACATTCTCTCATCAAGACAGAGGGAGAGGGGTGCCTTGGCCAGCCCAAGGACTTTTGTCCTCAGCCAGCCCAAGGACTTTTCCTCTTGCCAGACTCCAAAGATCCATACCTCTGTCATCCCCCTCCCTGTCTGGTATACTCCCTGTACTTTCCCATCCACAGCCTCCAAAGACACCTGCTCCTTTGGATTACCTCATCAGTGTCCCTGGCATTTCTTTCCCATGCTCTTTTCCATATAAACACTAGCTGCATTCTCAGTCTCTCGCAGGATACTTTAAGAATCCTTGCCCGCTGAAAAGCATAACAATAAACTTTGCCACCTTGGCTCAAAGAATGCTTGAGTCTGTGAATTCATTCCAGATGACCTGTCCTGTACTCCAGTCTTTGAGGGGTCACAACCTCTCAACCTCTTAGACCGCAACATATCCACTAACTTGTCATAGGGGAATCCAGACCTATCACAGGATTTCCCTCTACCTTTTCAAATCCTTTCTCTTATTCATTTTTAAAATTGAAGTAATTCTTAAATTTTTGTTTTCAAACTTAACATTCCATTTTATTTGATCACTTTGAGTGGAGACACTTCTGAAATATACTTATTTTTCCCCTTTGTTCCTCTAAGAGGAAGAAAAGCCTGCACAAATATTATAATCACTTAGCCACAACATAAATACAAATATTGTATGCTCCATGAAAATTGCTTGAAATTTCTCCTTCTTCTGCATGTTTGTTGGAAATGAAAATTGTGAACTTTTATTTTTCTTGGTAGTAGTTCACTAGTAGAATTATATCATTTTTGCACTTTTCATTCATACAAATTTAGTTTAAAATGCAACTGTTTGCCAATTACAATTTATTTGTAAAGTACCATCTTCATTTTTAAGCATTATGAAGACATTTTCTTTCCCAATTTTTTTTTCAAATATCATTCACTTTAAAAAAAGTTGTATTAATGACTGGGTTCTACACTATTTTCCCTTAATCTATCCCAGTCACAACTGAACTCTAATTGTATCAAAGAAAAATGGTTAATCAAATCCAACAGACAAAATTATTTCATCTCATAGCATATATTTCATTCTACATCTATGTTTCCCTAACTCTCTTCTGAGAAAGTGACGTGTTTGATTATCACTTCTCTTGGACAAATATTGCTCAATACAATTACAGTTTTGCTATCTTTTCATTGTTAAAGAAATTTATATTTTTTCATTATTTGTATATATTGTAAAAATAGGTTCTTCTGGCTTTAATCTTCATCAGTTTATACATGTGCCATTTTTTTTCTGTTTCTATACTCACTTCTCAATAAGTGTTCTGATAAATGTCTGCAGTCTGTTACCATACCACTAGTTGCTTTTGTTTTTAGTGATGCCCTTTTCTTTGCCTTTGAAAATATATTCTAGCTTTTAGAAGAAACTATTGAAATGGGGAGAATAAGATTGTTATTTCAGCACTTCAAAATAACATGGCATTTTGTATAAGCAAAATTACCTTTTTAGCCTTCTTTATGCTTCTATGCAATGAATTAATTTTGATAGCTGTCATTTGTGATTCATTTTGAAAATCTTTCTGGAATGTCTTCCTATAAATGCAGGCACTTACAGGGTAGGTAGGCAATGATACCTTCTATCCCAGTGTATTCATTTTCTTTAAGACAGCATGTTATTTGCTAGAACTTTACTCACGTATATCTTCTAGCTCTTTTGATTAGATTAGCTTTTTTTAAATGCTGCATTCCAAGGCAGTTGGATTCAGTAATGTATTTGCCTTTAGTTTATGCATCAGTCTTCTCAACTGTCCAGAAATCCAAAGCAATTTACACTACACATCATAACTTCTCCCAAGAAATAGTTGATTTTCCTTATTGATGAACTACTTTATTTTGTGTTATGTCATACTAATATATTTTATCATCAAAGTACTGGAGAAATTCAAATATCAACTTCCTGCATCATAGGTCATTTGCATGCTAAACTCTTAAATGTTCTTATACAATTTGCTCTATTTTAAGTGAGAGCCTCATAGCAATGTGGAAAGATCGAAATACAAGCATTTCAGTATCACTGAATGTGACAGGCTTCTGTCTGACATTATTTTAAAATTCTAATCAACCCTCTTACTGACACAGGGGCTTTGAAACAAGATGCTGAAAGTGGTAAAGGTAATGTTAATATCTCATATATATCATATATATGTGCGTTTGTTATGTGCCTATATAAACAATTTTCACAGGGGCTCTATAATACATAGCAAACATTTCATTCTTTCAATATTCTTGTGAGTCAAGTGCCAAATATTAATCTTTTTTTTAAACCTATGGAAAACACAAGTTCAAGATAGACAGTGGCTGGATGCCTTGGTCATGTTCTGGGGAAGCTTAAAGCAGGAAACTTATCTTTTAGTAAAACTTCCGTCTGACTACCATCACATGAGAACACGGGCAAGTTACTAAATTTCTTTGGCTTTCACATAAGTCACCTGCGAAATCAGACTAGGGATCTTACTTGCTGGGAAGTGGTAGGGCTTGATCTGATAATCTCTTGAGGACCATTCTAGTTTTAAAGAATAATAAAAACAATGGCAGAGAAAATATGTTAGAGACTGTATTGCCACTAAGTGATATTGTTGTAGTCTAGGGGTCTTGGGAACCCCAAAATGCGAGGGCAAAAGGATGCAGGTCTTCTTTGAAAGAATTTGACCACTCAAGCCTTCTTTTGGTCAGAAACAAAGTTTTTGTCACCAACAGAAGTGGGTGAGATTTTAAGAATCTGCGCAATTTAATGGGGGCAAGATGGACACTTTTATATGGAAAGACTGTGGGAAGATCTGGATGGGATTAAGGAGTGGCAAGTAGCCTGGGGTGGCACCAAATGCTGATAATGGGGGCCACAATTACAGGGCAGTTAAAAGGATTATTGACTGGGAAGGACAGGGTGCCTCAGGCAAACACCAGAGATCTAGGTTCAGTGGCTTTGGGGTGCAGGTCTCAAAGACATGGTCTTTTCCTTTTAGGCATCCAGGGAGAATATCATCCTGTTGTGGTACGAGACATTGTGATCCCTCAAAGACTGAAGTCATCTGGACTGAATTCATAGACTCAAGCATTCTTTAAGTCAAGTTGGCAAAAAGTTTATTGTTAACGCTTTTCAGCGGGCAAGGATTCTTAAGGATCCTGCAACCTTAGAGTGGTACAGCTAAACTTTATATAGGATAAAATACAATAAAACATGTGCCAAATATGCTAACAAGGGGATTCAGGGTGGGATTAAGGAGTGGTTAAGGAGTGGTCAGTTCTTAAAAGAACATGCACTTCTTGTAAGTACTGCACAGGTGTTTTACCCAGAGTTCACTTGGAAAAGCCCACAAGGGGGGCCACGTGGAGGTATGGTTTTAGGCCTTCTAGGTCACTAAGTTAACTAGAGTTCAGGGGTAACTGAGAGTTGTCCAGTCTGCCACCAATCAATGTCTTGTTTGACAAGATAGATGTAGGGAGTATACATATGTCTTAAATCTAGAATACAGTTAATGAGGAGCCCAGGATGTAGATAATGAGGGAGGGCAGTAGTCCAGTGGGTAAGAATGTCTTTATGACCCAGTGCAAAGCCAGTTTAAACTAATAATTCCTTCAGATGCTGTTTGTAACTGCACCAAGGAAAGAGATAAGGGTCTTGCTGGGGCCCACTCATGAGTAACTGCTAGGCACAGTGTCCTTGGACTGGGGAGAAACTGTCAGAGACAGCATTTCTGAGGCTAGGAAGAAATTGGGGTCCAAGTACAAGCACCCAAACATAAGCACCCAAGCACCCCATCAATTCCACATCAATATATCACATATAGTTTTAACTAATCATAGTGCTCAAATAGTTTATGATCAAATATCTAAGGGTATTCTTTCAATATTGGATGTTTAAGATTTTCTTTCCTGTTTAATTCTTTTCCTTCTCTGAATACTATGCAGTTAGACTCTATCACCAACATAGTATATACTCTTGGTAAAGCATTCAATAAACACTATTTAATTGATATTATTTCATTACCTTTCCAACATCTCCATTGAATTTAATGGAGGGACTATGTAGTGGATGTACTTACTCTACTGTGACATCAATCTGCAGAGTACCTAGTATAATGATGTGCTGGCCCAGCCCAGCTCTCCTAACATGAAGGCACTCTGCTTCCCAGAGCTCCCTCACCCCATGGGAGGGAGAAGCCTCCTTTGACTGTGTAGTCAAAACAGGCTATATCATCTTCAGGTCTGAAGCCTTTCTATTTTCCATTGTACTCTTTTCTGCTGCTTCCAGAGAGTGAAGATTACAATCACTCATAGCACAGGCACCATAAACTGTACTATTTATTAAGTTACCTTCTCCCTCTGTTTTACTCTGGCTCTGAGAAATGGGCCTGGGGTCTCAGTTCCATGTTGTTTGGACTTAGCAGTTTTAATTGCTAGAGGTAATTCCCATTAGATCTGGATGTTGTAACCATCACAAATTGTCATGGTTTTCCCTTAGTCTCTACCTCATCTAAGAGTATTTGGGTCTCTTTTGTTTGAGGTCTGAGGGAGGGAATGAGAACTGGGACACGGGAGCACTAAAACTAATTGCAATTAGTATATGATTAAGCAGTGGAAAACACAGAGAAAAACAATGGAGGAGTAAAATTGTCCTAGGAAAACTTCCTCAGAAGGAAATAACTCCACCTTGCTCAGCTTCTTTTCCCCTAAACAGAATATTAGCCGGTTAAACCTAGAAGAATCATGGAGTCTATATTCAAGAAGTTTACTCTTCTCCTTCAGAAGAGCAAAAATAAACAAATGAATGAATGAATGAATGAATAAATAAAGATAGATAGATAGATAGATAGATAGATAGATAGATAGATAGGTAGGTAGCTGGTTTTTTTTTCCTTGTAATGCTCAGGAGTCCCAGTACGGTAGAAAACTCCTCCCTCTGATGATTCTGATTGAGAGATTCCATGCCTTCTATGTTCACCTTTACCTCATCTGCCCAGATAACTTTCACTCTGGCTTCCCATTCACAAAACAAAATTTAAAGACCATGAATAATCTTTAGAGAGGAAATTTATTATCTTTGGTAGGAAATGCAGTGAGGTTGTAGGGGACAACATCATCATAATAATTCTGAGCAAGCTCAGCTACAGTCTCATTCTTTTCTCAGCCCTAAGTGACATCCTAGAGGTTTAGCCCCTCAAGGGTGGTACAGTCATGGTACAGCTGCAGTGACAATTCCTAAAGTGCTCATCCATCTCTCATATTTGCTCACTTGGATTCCTGGGATGGTACATTTAAACTCAGAGAAAACCCCCAGATCCTTACCCACCTTTTTGCTCCCCATGGATTTTCTTTCATCAAAGGGGGAATTTGTCCTATCTCTTATGAAACACAATCTTTCTTCAGTCTATAGTAATCTAATGCTATGTTGAACTGCCAATTAATTTATGGAATTACTAATTAATTAATTGTAACCCAGGAAAAAAGGGAAAAAATCTCTGGGAAGAGGACACAAGGTTCTGCTATTCACCCTTGCTTTGTACCTATGAATTCATTGCGCCTTACTCCTTCAGGGATAGGAGCAGCTTTGAATAACATATAATTCCAGTCCTGGTGCTCCCAGTTTATGACTAAGGACATGGAGCTTCTAGGGGGTCCCTCTGAATTTATAGGGGCACATACTCCTGGTTTTTGTATACTTGCTGGGAAAGATCATGATGGCAGCAATCGGAATAAAGCTTTGATCACAATTTAATAAGGCGCAGAGAGTACAGAGACAAAAAGCATAGAACGTAGACAAAATGGGCAAAAAGGATACAGAGGCAGATTTCATGAGAAAGGGGAATGGGATAGTGGAGGGGGTGGTGAAAGGAAGAAGGCAGCATAGGGAAGAAAATAATGATGGGGTGAGGCACAGAAAGTCACTTACTGGAGTTGGGGGAACTCAGGCAGCAAGGACCCTTAGCAGAGGAAGGAATGCTGAAGGGATAGGGGTGGCTGGATTTTGGGGTCCCATTCTACAGGTTTTGGGGGAAGATAGACTAATTCTTATCCATGATACCTTAGGGTTAGTTCATTAATATAGCCAAATCATCTCAAAGTTATCAGCAACACTTAGGGTTAGTTGTTAGTTAACACCTTGCTGTTGTTCTGCTGATCTTACTGGTCTAGAATTTTTTGAGCCATATGGATGACCAGCAGTTAGCAGTACTGAGAAGTCATAACATTAAGGCCTATCTGGCTTCCTCTAATTTAACACATAGCCTAAGGACGTGACCTTAGTTAATTTATGAGACAGTTTCCAGTGGCTTTTATGGTTCCCTAGTTTATGAGATAGTTTGCAAGTAAGTGTTATGCTCCCTTAATTTATGGGAGAGTCTGTAAGTGATTTCTAGGTTCCCCTTTGCAATCTTATTTCTTTCCACTGTTACCTTAGCTACTAAAAAATTTACTATACTAGCTAAAGAAAGGGAAAGAGAGGTCAGGGGGACAAGAAAAAGACAATTTTATTATATATTTATAGACCATGGTCTAATATTATAAGAAGCAAAAAAAAAATCCGTTTTGGCCAGTAGAACTTAATTCTTGGTGCACACAGAGGTTCTAGTTATTATACTTTCAAAACAATGATTATGTAAAACATTTCATGTATTTGCCTATTCAAAGTGCCATTTATGAGCAAAAATGAACCATTCAGTTTGCTAGTTAGATCCGTTTTCTTTATCATTTTAGGTATTTTAACTCATATGCCTCCATGATCCCCCGTATGCAGCCTGTGCTGGGTTCCAGTCATCCTCCTCTCTGGGACCCCCTTGACATAGAGACAGCTGTACACTCCTTGCCAGCAGGAAGTAGATTCAGAAGCCAAGATCTTCACTTTTTACCCCAAAAGATTTCGTATCACATTTGTTTGAGGGGGGAATGACAGGGTCATGATGATGGAGATGGGAACTGAAGCCCTAAAAGGAAAAGACCATGTCTTTGAAAGCAATCCAGTCCCTAAATTCTCCTATACATTTCAGTAGGCCAGATCACTAGTGCCTCCGCCCAAGGCTTCTGGCCCATCCCAGCCCACCTTGCTTACTTCATTAGCTTACTTGATACTTCTTAATCCCATCCAGATCTTTCCAGTCTTTCTGTATAAAAATATCAATCTTACCCCCATTAAATTGCACAAATTCTTATTAAATTGCACAGATTCCTAGAATCGAGCCTGCTTGTGTTGACCTCACAAATACCATAGATTCATTAGGAATCTCACCTGTCTAACTGGTGTCATAAGAAACTTGCTACTTGGATCAAAAGAAGGCTTGGGTGGTTGAATTCTTTCAAGGCAGACCCACACTGTACCCTTGTATTTCAGGGTTCCTAGCACCCCAGACCACATCAATCATATGTTCTTTTTAAATAATGTGTTCTTGAAAAAAAGATAAAAATTATCCCTTCTCCTATAAGGATTCCAAACCCTTTTTGTGTGTCATGGACTCCTTTTGGTAGTCTAGCAAAGCTTAGGGATTTCCTCTCAGAATATTGCTTTTAAATAATTGAAAGAGATGTTAAATTTCATTTAAGGTTAATGAAAATAAAGATGAATCCATGATCCATTCATGTTCATGGATTTAATGAAATCTATCTACACATGCCTTGGAAATCCATAATCTTCAGGTTGAAACCTTTTGTTCTGAAGGGTGTGAAGAACATCAAGGATGTATTGCTCCTGATGACTTCCTAAAAAGGAGATAGGATTTTCCAGCTGAACTCAACTCAGTATTGCACTTGGAGTCACAAGGGCTGAAGTAAAATCCTGACTCTGTTGTGTATTGCCAGTATGAATCTGGGTAAGTCACTTAACCCTTCTGGGCCTTAGTTTCCTCAGATGTAAGGTAAAGATATTGGGCTATATCAATTCTAAGGTCCCTTCCAGCTCTAGATCTGTGGTCTATGGTATCCTTTTGCTAATTTTGCTATTTTTAATGGCAAGGCCAATACTGAGCTAACTAGGCAGATATCTTTTTTCTTTTGAAGCAAAAAGAGGGAATTTACAAGTATACATAAAGTGAATGACAAGAACAATTTAAAGGGAAAGTGGGAGTCAAAGAGTATGAATAGCTTACTGCCTGAATTTACTTGGTGCAGAAATAAAATACATCCTCAACAAATTAGTTGCTTTTTTACACTTTCTTTTTATGCAGATTTTTTTTCCAAGTTCCTGAAGGTTATCAAATGACAACTGTTTACAAGTATTAACTTTTTTCACATGGTAATCACTTAATAAATTGTCATTCAGTTGAATTGAATTCAATATTGTAATTTTGTATTTTCTTTCAAAACATATAGCAGTTGAAGTTCTGTTTTATTTATCAGAGAGATTGAAATAAACATTTGATCATATCTGATCATGTAAAGATATTTTCAAAATACAGCAAGTGATCAAAGACTTGGAAACTAATGAGTATTTCAAATCTCTAATTATTTTATAAAAAAACACTGAAAAGGGAAGTTCATTTGCATGTACATAGGTTTCTCTCCATTTTCAGAATTTCCAGACTACATTTTGATCTTTAAATTTGTACATAATAGCAAAAACAAAGGGTTAAAGCATCCCTCCCTGACCCAATCAGGCCTGCAGCTCACTGCATCTTCTAAGTGTAATGGTTGAATATCCTACAGAGTCTCAGTAAGGAGCTGCAAGCCAGTTACTTAAAAAATGCTTTATACTTTGCTGTAGAATTGGAAACAATGGGATTTCGCCAATGATGAAATAAACAACATCTTTTTTTTAAGTACTAAATTGTTTCAGTAGGTTAAGACCTTTGATTAATTATTATAGCATCTAATTCCAATAAAGTCTACTGAGGCAAATCTGCGTATGCTTTTGCCTTGTGTTGAGTTTGAGTTCTTAAATGAGCTGTCATGGATGACAGGTGAAGGAAGGCACTGGGTGGTGTTGATCAAGTTATGAAAGAGTTTATAGAGATTGGGACTCTCTTTGTAGAAAGAACAATATGTGGATTACTCATGGTAATATAACAACCATTTACATCTTTATCTAATGTAAGTCATGTCTTTTCTTAAAAAGAAACAAAAATCAAATAGATTTTTCAAAAGTAAGACATATTAGGTGATTTTCCTTGGTTTCCCTACTACTTTCTTTTTAATCCAGATACGGAGAACTTTAGTAGCACAGTGAATAGAGCACTGAGCCAGGAATCAAGAACACCTGAATTCAAATCTGGCATCAGACAACAACAAACACATGTGACGCTGGGTGAATCACTTAACCTCTATCTGTCTCAGTTTCCTCAACCGCAAAATTGGAATAACAATAGTATCTACCTTCCAGGGTTGTTGTGAGGATCAAATGAAATAATAATTGTAAATCATTTACACTTAGAAGTGCCTGACACATAGTAAGTGCCATAGAAATGTTAGCTATTATTATCAGATTTAGTAAACAACATGAGCACTAGTGATAATTTTCCAAACATAACAGGAAGAAAGAACACAAGATTTCACATAGGATGGGTGAATATGAAAATTATTTTGAGAAATCTACAATTAATTGATGAAAGAACATTTTTTTTAATGTCCGAAAATCTGTTTTTCCTATTCTTAAGTCCTCTCCTCTTTCTAGTTTTCCCATTACTGTGAAGGGTACTACTACCTTTCTAGGCTTAATGTCCTACAAGTCATTCTTGCCTCCTTACTCTCCCTCGCCCCCTATTATTCAAATACTTTGCCAAGTCCTGTCAATGTCATTTCTACCTTCTTAACATCTTTTGTATATACCCCTTCTCTGCTCTGACACTGCCACCTCCTTGGTACAGACCCTCACTACCTCACACCTAGATTATTTCCTGCTGGCTGGTCTCCCTCCCTCTAACTACTCTAGACCATTCTCCATTCTGCTGTCTATTCTGTTCCTAAAGCCATGTTACCTTAACTCCTGTTCAATCAATTCCAGTGGTTCTCTATCAGCTCCAGAATTAAGCATACAATTCTCTGGTGTTCAGAGGACCTAATAACTTGACCATCTCCTAATTTTCCAGTCTTCCTCCACACAATCAAAGGCTTTAGTGTAGTCATTGAAGCAGGAATAGATATTTTCTTGGAACCCTTTGCTTTATGCATGAATGTTGCCAATTTGGTCTCTAGTTCCTCTAACTCTTTGAAAACCAGCCTACTCTTTTGGTACTTCTTGGTTCACATATTGCTGAAATCTAGCTTTAAGAATTTTAATAGCCTTACTCACATGAAATAAGCATAAATGTTAAGTAATCTGAACATTCCTTGGCAATGTCCTTTTTCAGGACTGGGATATAAACTGATCTTTTCTAATGCAGTGGCCACTGTTGAGTTTTCCAAATTCATTGGCATGTTGAGTACAGCACTTTATCAGTATCATCTTTCAGGATTTTAAATAGCTCAACTGGAATTCCATCACTTCCATTAGTCTTACTGTTAGCTATGCTTTTTAAATTATACTTAACCTCCTTCTCCAAGATGTCTGGCTCTAAATCACATGTATAATTGATATAATCTTGCTAACCTTGTTAGTGGGTACATGGAAGATAGGAAGGAGTAAGAGAATTTGGAACAAAAAAAAATTAAAGAATGCTAAAAATAAATAAATAATAAATTAATAATTCACACACGCGCACACACACAGAGTGATGAGCTTATTCTGGGAGAAGCGCCTTGATACATGGAGTTGAAAACAGGTGGGTCAGCAGATGCAGAATGGAGCAAGCTGAAAAGTCCAGTTTTGGGCCCTTATAAAGGAAAAGCATTGGAGGAGTCCAAGTGCTATTCAAGTGCCATTACTCCCCCGCAACAAAATTACAGTAGCATGCATATTGTTTTGCAAATAGTGAGTAACTCAGGGACCTGTAATTTTATTGGTGTGACCACTAACTCTGGAAATCATAACCAGTTTATAATTTACTGTATTAAAAAGTTGCCTGTGGCTCAAAGAAACTGTGTCCTTCCCATGGCCATTAAGATTTTGAGATAAGATTTGAACCCAGTTCTTCCAGGAATTCTATTTATAACCTGATCTTGTCTAAGAAGAAAGTGCTTAATAAATGTTCAATGGGCAGTAATTTTGTTTTTGCAAGGGGGTAGGGTTAAGGAAGTTGCAGAATATGAAAAATTGCCTGTGAGATGTGAATTTAAGGAAGTTCTTTGAATTATTCTTCCAATTTTTCTTGTTTCTCTGAGCTTGAGAAGAAAAGTGCAATTTAGGTACAGATGGCAAGCTTCCTAAGTTCAGGATTTGGGTTGAATCTCTTCCTAATTACATAATTGGATTATGCAATATCTTGTAGTAAAAGGGAAAGAAAGCATATTATCTTCTAGACCCTGAACAAGAAATACCCTTGAAGCTAAGTGTTTTACTTATAGGATACTCTCTAGTTTGCAAAGTGGTTTTCTCTACAACAGCCCTGTGAATTACATTCTCTGAATCTCCCCAATTGAACAGACAAGGAAATATTTTTAGAGAGCTAAGATGAATTTCCAAATGTCAAAGATAGTTCACTTTAAGTGCCAGACTCAAGTCTAGGCCTCTTGAATGCAAGTTTAGCACTCTTGAATAAACAATCAAAACACATATCCTCTAAATTAAAAGGACAGAGAGAAAAGAATCCTAAGAATGTTATAGTATTAAACTATCTGGGTCTATGTAAGTAATTTAAAAAAATAATGAACACATCTTATACAGAACTATTTCAAAAAAAAAAGATGGCAAACTTCCTAAAATGTAATGGGAATTTTTCTGTTTGAATTAAAAATGATACACAGATCATGTGGCCAAAAAGTTGGTAGAATAATTTATTTTAGCAACCCTGAGAAGTGAAAAAAAATCAGAAAAGAGAATCATAAACTGAATATGCAGTAATTAAAACAAAATTCATTAGAAGACAGAAACTCATTTATCAATTGTGCAATGGCTATTATTTAATAAACTGGAATCATATCCTTATATAACTTGGCTATGAGACACATCATGAAAAAAAAAAAAACTTGCTACAAAGTTTTTTTCTCAGGTTCTTTCCCTTCTAATTGTATATCCTTTGGCTTTATTTAAAAACAAAAACAACTTTTTTATTTTGCAAATAAAAAGTTCCTATTTTGACTTTTGCTGTCCTCTTTATCCCTTCTTCACTCATAAATTCTTCTGATAGCCATAGATCCAGAAAGACTTTTATTCTCTGTGTCTACCCACTTGTTATCTTTTATGTCTGTCATGTTTCTATTTGGAGCTTACATTGGTATATGGGCTGAGATTTGGCTTATTCCAAATTTCTAGATACTATTTTCCAATTATCCCAAGAGTTTTTGTAGAATACTGAAACCTTACCTCAGTATCAAATGTCTTTATATTTATCAAACACCAATTTCTGAAAACAGTATGTGGAATATTTTAATTATCTTTTGCATATTTGATAGAATTTATTCATGAATCTAGTTTGAGTTTTGTTTTGTTTATGATGTTGTCTTTCTGTAAGAATTTGATTATGACTTGCTTAATTTCTTTTTTTCTCATATTGGGTCATTGAATTAACTTCATTTCCTGTTAACACTGGGTATTTTATATTTAAAGTATTCATCCATTTCACCTAACTTATCCTTTTGGTTAGCATATTCCTCAAACCAATTTGTTATTGTTTAATTTATTTTCTCTTCAGTTGTTGTAAACTTATTTTTTTTTATTTCAGACACAAAATGTGTGATATTCCCTCTATTATTAAAAAGGTTAGCTGTTTTATTTCAAAATCAAACTTCTCATATTATATTATCAATTTTTTAATTTAAAAAATTTAATCTCTTCTTTGATTTTTAAAATTTTTGCTTTGGTAAACAGCATTTCAGCTTTTAAAAACGTTATTTTTTCTAGTTTTTTTTGTTCCATTCCCAATTAACTGATTTTAATTTGATGAAATTGTTTAGAGATGTGAATTTCCACTAAAATATATATATTTAGCTTCTTCCCCTTTGTTTTTATATGTTGTCTCAATGTGGTCATTTTCATGGATGAATGCTATTGTTATTTCCATATTGTGTTCTTTGACACACCAATTCTTTAGAATTATTGTCTGCACTCCAATTAACTTGTAATTCTTTCTGCAGAAACCCTTTTACTGAATATAGTACATTGAATTATATTACTAAACAGCATGTTAAGTCTCTCTGCTTTTCTTCACTTTTATCGATATTTATATGCCTTAATATGTGATCAACTTTTAAAAGGTGGCATGCCTGGCTAAGAAATATGTATTTTTTCATTATTTTCCAGATATCTATTTTTTTTCCTAAAATGTTTTTCACTTCTTTAACTTCATGCATTTTTTAATCATTTTAGTTTTATTTATCTAGGTATCTAAGTAATACATTGAGGTCCCATTATTTTATTTTTTATCTATTTCTCCTTGAAATTAACTTTTCCTTTAAATGTTTTGATGGTTGGGTGCTTGATGGATACAAATTATGCTTTGAAATTGACTCATTATCTATCCTGCATTCAAGCGTAATGTAATCTTTCTGCTTATCTCATGGCCTTATGGCTACTTTTACTACAGCCTTTTTCTGAAATCATGATTGCTAATGTTTTTTGTTGTTGTTGTTCACTGGAAGCATAATAGATTCTGCCTCATTTTAAGTCTGTGAATTTGAATGTTTCAAATGTAGTTTTTATGAACATATTGATGAAGTTTGCTTTCTAACTGATTTTGCCATCCTCTTCCTTTAAATGAGTTATCCCATATATGTTCAAGGTTATGATTATTATTGATTATCCATTTCCTTCCATTCCATCATCTTACATTTTTTTCCTCTTTTCCATCTTTTTTTCTCTTTACAAAGTAGAAGGTAGCAATTTAGAAAAGAAGTTTGCTTAACACTTATGATTTTTAAATGATACAACCTGTTTCCAATTCG
The DNA here is from genome assembly GCF_003287225.1 of Phascolarctos cinereus. Lineage (NCBI taxonomy): Eukaryota > Metazoa > Chordata > Mammalia > Diprotodontia > Phascolarctidae > Phascolarctos > Phascolarctos cinereus. The sequence continues at coordinate 137,460,741 of NW_027556180.1, read as the reverse complement.
TTGACCATCTTCTATTTGTCCCACCAATGAACATAGGCTTTTCCTTCCTTCCTTTTGCCATTCCTTTCTTCCTCCCTTCTTTCATTTCATCCTTCTTCTTTCTTCCCTTCCTCTCTTTCCCCATCGTTCCCTTCTTCTTTTCTTCATTTCTTCTAAAAGAGTGCCATATTTATGTGTATTTTCAAGTGTGTTAAAACCTTGTTTTGTCTGGTTCAAATGAAAATGAGGTTCATGGGAAACATCTTCCCCCTACCTCTTTCTCCATATTTGAATACTTATTATCTCGTGCACCCTTATTATATGAGATAATGAATTTTCTTCACTTCCTATACAGTTCATCTCCACTACAATCCCTTATCTCTTCCACTTCTTTATTCTTCAAAAATTATCAAAACATAACAACACTGAGAATAACATACTACCAAAATTACAAGAAAATTATCCAGAAAAATCTTAATTCTGACAAGAAAAGCATTGATTGAATGGATCTTTAGATGACTGCTAGAAACAACAACAAATCTCTTGAAATCTTTGGAATCATGAAGTAATTATTTTTCACTTTTCCATACTAAGACAAAAGTACATAAATGAGATAGAAGAGAAAGCCAACATTTGGCACTTCAGAAGCTTTATGTTCATGAGAGACCAGTGCAAATGGAAAAGGAAATAGTTAAGAATACAAATTTTTAAAAATGGGTAAAATTAATTCACAAAGAGAAAGCACTAACTTAAAAAAAAGATGGGTATAAAAATAAATATAATGAATTAGAAGAAAAATCACACCTAACCATCATGATTTTAAACATGAAAGAATGGAATGTTTTAGTTAAATGGAAGAAAGGTAAAATGAGTAAGAAAAAAAATCAATTATTTGCATTATTGCAAGAAATGCATCTAGAAATTAAATCAAATACTGAATTGCACTGAAAACTGTGGAGAAAAAATTATGAATCAGAGTGCAAAAAATAAGGATTTGCAATCACGCTATCAGATTAAGCAGAAATACAAATTCACAACAAGACAAAAAAAAGAAACTATTTTGTACTTCAAAGAAATTATAGACATTGGACCAACATCAATATTAAGCATATGTGCACCAAATGGCAGAGCTACCAAATTCATGAAGACATGTTTAAGTGAACTGAGAAAATTCAATGATTGTAAGATCTTTTAATGTTCCTTTCTCCGATCTGAATTAATCTAAAAAAGATCACTAAAAAAGGGAAATAAAGAATTTTTAAAAAACTATTGAAGTAGTTGGATATGAAATCTTTATAACATGTTTCATGAAGGAACATCAAATAATAAACTTATATCTCAGCACCATATGGTACTTTCACACAAAAAAAATCATTCCCTAGGCCACAGTAAACATATTTTTATTATAACAAAATAGAAATACTAGGCATATACTTTTCAGGTTTTAACAAAATAAAAGAGCAATTAATAACATGAATACTTTCTAAAGATATTAGTTACTATAAAGGCTAAGGGCAGATAGATGGAGCAGTGGGTAGAGTGCGAAGTCAGTTACTGAGTTCAAATGTGACCTCACACACTTACTAGCTATGTGACCCTGAGCATGTCACTTAAACCTCTGTCTCAGTTTTTCACCTGTAACATGAACTGGAGAAGAAAATGCAAACCACTTCATAATCTCTGCCAAGAAATTCGACATGTGATCACAAAAAGTAGTACAAGACTGAAGCAATTGAACAATAGCAAGAAATTATCAGGAATGAATAATGAATGAGACAAAAAAATAGAAAAAAAGTATAGTTTAATAGAAAACACATGAAAGAATTAGATAAAATACCTTTTGTAGCTCTGTCCAGAAAGAAAATTATTAATAAACTTGGGTCAGAGGTGATTACAAAACTAGATAATTTTGATTAGATGGAAGTGAAAAGCTTTCATCATGAATAAAATCAATATAGCTAAGACAAGAAGGGAAAGAGTAGACTGAGGAACTTTTGCATGAACTATCTCTGATAAGTTTCTGATTTGCAGATTTACAGGAAATTCACATAAATATTTAAAAACAAAATCCATTTTCCAATGGACAAATGGTCAAAATATATTAAGAAACATTTTTATAAGAAGAATTGAAAACTATTAGCAATCATATATTAAACTGTTCCAAATCACTATTAACAAGAAATATGTAGATCAAAACAGTTTAAGGTTTCACTCCATTCCCCAGAAAAGATGACAAAACACAGAAGTAACCAATATTGGTGACCAATCCATTGTTGGTGGACTGGACCAACCAATCTAGAAAGCAATTTGAAATTATGATTTTCAAAACAGTGACTAAAAGTATACTTTTTTGACCCAAATAACTCACTGCATGGCATATGTGCCAAAGAGGTCAGAAATAGGAAAAAAAGGTCCCAAATATGCCAAAATACTCATAGCATCAATTTTTGTGGTAACAGAAAACTAGAAACAAGTTAGCTACCCATAAAATTGGGAAGAGCTAAACAAATTGTGATATATTAATAAAATGGAATATGACTGCCAAAACAAATTCTATATATATGAAAAACCAGGGGAAACAGAAAAGCAGTTATATAAGAAGATGCAATTAAATAAACTGCATTAAGGAAACAATACATACAATGTCAATAATAAGGTAAACAGAAAGGGGAAAAAACTCTGAATGCTATGTAAATGTAATTACCAAAGCTCTGTCCCAGAAAATAGTTGAAAAAATGCACCTCCCTCTTTTAGTTGCAGAGGTGAGGGATTATGAGTATTCCCCATATTGTGAGACAGTCAATTTTTGCTTTATTTTATTAAAGTATACTTTTTTTCTTTCCTTCTTTATTGTTGTTGTTGTTTTTAATTAAATCTTCATTACAAGGGTGAGGAAGGCTGGAGGTATACATCTGAAAATGAATCTTATGTAAAATCAAAATATATCAATAAAATTAGTTAAATTTTGGGGGGAGAAAGAAAATTTACCCACATAATTTAATCTCTTAATGAGTAGAAGTTATTTTTAGAATAAAAAAATTATTGCATTACAATTCTATAACGATGCCATCATAAGCTACTGAATTATAGAGAGCTTTTTTCACTGACCTGAGGACTCAAGTCCCTAATTATTGATTGACCAATCTTCTCCCTGCTTATCAACGATCACTTATCAATGTGTCTACTTAAGTGTACAACTCTTCTCAAGACATGTATGCCCACCTAAGCACCAATTATAATCTGTTCTCTTGTTGTAACCTACATAGAAATGACAGTTGCTAAGGGGTAACAATTGGGAACTATTTTTACACATCTCTGCCAATAAATCATAGGATTTTGTAGCGGCTAATTTCCTTGCACATTAGATCCTTTTCCCTCTTCTTTCACACTCAACTTTCTGATGGTTTGGGTTGCCAGGATTGTGATTCCTAGATAGGAGAGATTGTATTGCCTTTTTAACTGAACAAACTCATAGAACTACAAGAAACCCTAGAAATCAACCTCCTTATCACAAGTGCTGGTACAATATTTTCCTTATTAGAAGAGTACTGGTATTATTGCTGATTCATATTGAACACAATAAAAAAGAAAATTGTAAATAGAAATGAAGATTAGTGAAAAATCACACTGTGTTCCCTCACCCATTCTATTTAATTGTCAATGCACTGGGTTGTCATTTAAAATTCTTACTATGCCAATGGAACACTCACTCACTAACTGGGGTAATTTTTGGCTCATTCTTTGGTTAGTTTTTATGGAAGCATTCAGTTTCGTGATGAATAGCAAACATCCTAAGAAAATTACAGGGCCATTTTGAGCTCAAGCTATTCAGCTCTGTAGAGTTCATTCATCCAAGCTTCCAGAAGAGTTTGCTATAGCTCTTATCTTTATTTGCTTCTGGCATAAATGAGTCTCCCTCATTGTATGGTTTGCTTGATTTCCCATCATTATTATGAGGGGTTGAAATCAGGCAAGCATTTGCCTCAGAATCATTATTGCTTCAATTGCAAATGGGCTGATTCCTAACAGCTTTGTTTTATCATTTAAAAATATTCTTATCAGGATATTTCCAGTTTGGGAGTTTTAAAATATTGCTATTAGTGCTGCCTTGAATTAATACCCAGAGTGTAGAATTCAAATGCCCTCCTATTTCCTGTTTCTACATTTTGTCTTGCTAAACTGCAAACAGTTCAAAGAAGCTTTGGTTAAACTTGATATTTTCTGCTGATTTTGCTCAGATTATGCATATTTATATTTTTGAATGTGTAAGACTTTCTATCCCTGCTGTATTTTTTATTTCACTGTTGATTTTTTAAAATGTAACATTTTGTGATGCTCAAATGTAAAATGTTCTGCCTTCCAGATACTCTTTTGCTTTGGACAATTAGATGTAATATTCTATTTTACCATAATAGACAAAATATGGTAAGAAATTACTACTAACTCATCATACTTAGGACTTTTTAGAATTTATTGTAAACATAGATTTGCTGAATTTTATGAATCATTACACCTCACTCTTATCATTCTCCACTCCCCAACTGCAATCCAATACATTCTGTGCTTTGTGCCCAGTTTTTCAAAGCAGTTAGGCTAATTATCTACTTTCACTTGAAATCTCATTTATTTTGAATGGCCAAGGTAAAATTTGGTAAATTCAGTATAGATAGCTCTAAATGATCTACTTTAAGGGCTATCTATCCCTTTTCATTAGCTTCCCTTCTCTTTCTTTCTCCAATTTTATGGTTTCTCAAAAACAACTTATAGGAGAAGGAAGAGAAAAGAGAAGAGAGAGTATTTAGGATTTTTCAGAATTACATAGACTAGAATATTAGAGATCATGTAGCTTGAGGTTTTTTTTATTTGATTGATAGTTTCCTTTCCTTATAAGATTAGATAATGATTCACCAATCATGATTTAGATGGTACTTGTAAATGCCAGAACCTCAAAAAGACAGAGGTCCCAGAAATCAGCTTTCTGTGTTATGCCTAGGACAGATTCCTGAGTTCACAAGAACCTGGAAATCAAAATATTCATGTTGGTTCAAGAAGTAGTGCTGCTTGACAGAATCTTACCAAAATGCCATTTTGTAGTGAGATGTATGATCCCACGCTAGGCAGAATGGGAACATTTTTGTGAGCCTTGGAATTAGACACATTTACCTCTACTTTTAGGAATAAGGCAGCTTGTTTTTCTTAGAGGGGTGACATTTGTATTGTTGAATAATAAAATTTGATTGCATTATTTGCTGAATAGAACCTCAGTGTACTGTCAGCTCTAATAAGCAAACATAACTGTGAATCAGTTTTATAAGTCACCAGTGGTCACTCTTACTAGAACCCATAATTATCCCCCTTTCCATTATCCGTTTTACATGTTATCTTTCTTCTTTAGAATGTAGTTCCTTGAAGGCAGGGGATGTCTTGCTTACTTATATTTTATTTCCATTGCATCTATAGGGCTTGGCACACAGCAAGCACTTAATAAGTGATCAATTTATCAGATGAATTAATGAATGAAAAATAACTTTAAAAAAATAGAACTTACTATGTACTAAATCCTAGAGCTAAAAATACAAAAGTAAAGACCCTTCCTACCTTCAAGAAGCTTACATCCTGAAAAGTGAAAATAACACAGAGATGGAAATGATGGCCTGGAAAGTTCATTTTGCTCCTGAAGATAACATCTGAAGAGTGGAGATATAAAGGAGTCGACCGACAAAGCGGCACTAGCAGAGTTGAGTTAGTCATCATTCGAGATGGGATTGTGGAAGGAGAGAAAAGGCAGTGCATAAGGCAAAGGCAAGATGGTCAGAAAGTAGACAGTAATGTAAAGCATGGCTGAGACCTGGCTAAAATAGTGGGCCAGATAGGCCACTCAACAATCCATGCAGCCCAGACCCAAAACAAAAGTAATGGAGATGACAGGGTTAAAACTTAAAGAGCATGATCTCTGGTCCCTGTGAAAAGAGAAGGGAAAGACGTGGAAAAGATGGCAAAGGAGAGATAGCCCCTACTTTCTCAATTTAGCTTCTTATATACAACCATATTGATTGCTACAAACAGCAATCTGGGCTACTTCTGTATCTCAAATTACTTGGAAAATTCACAGAAACTATTGTAAACTATTTAGAGGAATAATGAAAAAGTTGTTATTGTTGGCTTATCTGCAATGTTCTAATTGTATTATTATTTTATTGTATTTTATAATTTTTAAGTACATATTTTAATTGCTTTGAAGTCATAATACTACTGGCATGGTGTTCACAGATTTTAATTAGGAATAGGCCTTAAATTAGTATAACCACTTTGGAAAGCAATTTGGAATTATGCAAAGAAAGTGACTAAAATGTTCATACCTTGGAATAAGTGACTCCATAACTAGGCTTACGTCCCAAGGAAGTTATCAATAAGAAAAAAGTCCTATATATATAGTCCAAAATATTTATAGCAGCACTTTTTGTGACAGCTAAAAATTGGAAACAAAGTAGGTGCCCATCAATTGGGGACTATCTAAACAAATTATGGCACGTGAGTAAAATGCACCATACTGCACTTTTAGAAATTATGTGTGTTATGAATATGAGGAGCATATGAACCAATGCAGAATGAAGCAAGCACAGCCAAGAAAACAGTATACACAGCAAATAAAAAAATGTAAATGGAAACAACGACACATCAATAAATCAAAAATAAAAGTAACAAAACTATGAATATGAAGCAGGACTCAAATGAAGAAATATGAAATAATACCCCCAAACTAGACCTTTCAGTGATGGGACATACTGCACATATTTTTGGTCTTTTTCAGTACATTGATCAGTTGGGCTGATTTTGTTTTGTCTCTTTAAAAATGTACAATTTGTCATATAGGATGTTCTATGGGGGAGAAGGGAAGGAATACTTAGGATAACTATGGTGATATAAGAATCGGAAAATATCAACAAAATTTACTTTTAAAAAATAGGTTGGTAATGGTGAAGTCAATTCAAATAACATGGGGTCTAATGGAATCAAGTGCAAGCCAGTGAAGACTTGAGGCTCCTAGGGATAAAAATTATACTAAGCAGGAATAGCCTTAGTGAAATTTGAGAAATATATGAAGCTATTCACTATCATCAATTTACTTTTCTCTGACAGCCCTTCCCATTTTAGCATAGACTTCATAAATGTCTTCATATTTACTCAGAAGATTTCATTTTGGCCTGTCATCTGAATTTTCTAACTCAGTCCTTCCAGTACACCCTTTCTCTTGGGAGAATGAAACTAATTTTTCCTTAAGTCATAAATTCTATGAACACTTTTATCTGTCTGTGGCCCTTTCTGGATAACCAGCTTTTATTTAAATAGAACTTTGATAATGGAATGATTTTCGTCCTTGCTCCCAGTGTACCTACACCAGCTGCTTAGTCACTTGCCTGTCTCCACAGGACTTTGAGATAGGTAAAAATGGTAAAATAGTAAGGGTGATGTCTTTATATTTGTGCATAAATTAGATTTAAGTGAGGCAGAGTTGCACAAAGTCATCAGCCTCACTCTCTGTTCCAGAGTCATAACAGTCCAGGGGCAGGACAGAGTCAAGACAACTGGTGATGCCTTGCGATGCAATGGATGACCTTGGACTCTTCAATGTCTAACCAAACTCTCAGCTCTATACAACACCTGTTTCAGCTTCCTTCATCTGCCCATTCCATCAAGAGAAGTCTTCATATTCTTGGGGTAGATACTCCCTCATTCACCAAAGGGTTTAAGACTCCTCAGTTACCCTCACCCTGTTTTAGCCTGTCTGCCAAATAGGGTTTACAGGGATGGCCACTGAACATGCTATAACTTCTCAGAGTTACAGATTAGAGCTGGATGGATCACATTGACACCAAAGGTAGAAAGCATTCCTGAAAAGAGTTCAGCAGCCCTCATACTGGAGGTGCTAGTTTTCCCTGAACACATCCCACACCACTACAGGTAGGTGACGCAGTGCTTAGAATCAGGAAGACTCATCTTCATGAGTTCGAATTTGTCCTCATAATGGCTGTTTGACCCTGGACTAATCACTTAACGCTTAATTATTATTAACAAATACAGCAAAATGGCTTCTTTTTATACAGAAGACATACTTGACAAAACTTCCATGAAATAATAAAAAAAGACTTCATGCCTTGACAGGCTAGAGTCCAGGCAATAAATACAAGTTCACACTTCTAAACTATTTAACTTTGAACTTGGAAATTCTTTTATTTAACCTTTTGCATTGAGATTATTTTTCTTTAATACAGGGTTCTGTGAGGTTCTAGATTCTATAATTGTGGATTTGAAAAAGCAAAATAAAGCACAACCATAATAATTATGTCAAATTGATGACTAAGGCATCAAATGAAATATAAAGAAAATAGAGAAACTTCCTAAAAAGAATAAAATGATGAAAAGGCAGTTATCTTTGGCTGTAAAGTGAGAAATTGATGATTTCTAAGATCCTTTTTGCTCTAAATCTTACAATCTTTGGTGAGGTCACCAAATATCCTCCAGAGAGTTAAATGTTTGTAAGTATAGAATAGTGACTCATTTACTCCATTTCCATCACATGAACCAAAAAAACAAGGTTTTCAAAACCACTAAAAGCAGTCAGACAATGGAGTTATTACTGGATTGGAGGCCATTCAATTAAACCATTCCTTGAAATTACATCACTCTAAGACGCGTCAACTGGTTGAAATTACAGTCCATGCAAGTAGGTCACAGAAGATATGGTAAATAGAAAATTGATAATTATTTGATTCAAAAATGTATACATAGAAGAGGCAAGTTTGGTCCAAAATGTTAGAATCATGTGATGTTCCTTGGTAGAATGTAAGTGAGATATGGTACATGTCTTGAGAATCTTAATTTTCTGGTAACACTTTCTTATCAAAGGGCTTGGAAACAATAGCAAATAATTGTGGAACCCTGCTTTCCCAACAGGTGTCAATTTGGACCCACATCTAAAGAGGGTTGTGACAGATTCCCCACAAGCTTTCACAGTTTATTATTTGAAACAACAGAAAGGATATATGGTTTGGAGAAATCTATGCATCCTACAGTGCCTATCAGTGTGAAATTATCATGTTCCTGAATGCTTTAATTGACTGCAATACAGTTTGTCTTTCCCTCTCCTTCATGTCCATTCTTTATTTGCCTGTATAGCCTTCTCTTGCTTCTTATTCTACTTCACTGATTTTTCATACGCTTTTTTTAATTTAATGGGCATTTAAATTATTTTCTTTGGATTCTATGGGAAACATCAGGGAAACAGATGCAAATTAACACCATACTTTAATGTCTTTGTACCAGCCAACTGCCTTGAAGACAAAGAACTGACCTAATGTGTATTGTTATTTAGTTATTCAGTCATGTCCAACTCTTTGTAACCCCATGGACCATACTGTGCATGGGTTTTCTTGGCAAAGATACTAGAGTGGTTTCCCATTTTTTTCTCCAGTGGATTAAGCCAAACAAGTTAAGTGACTTGCACAAGGTCACATAACTACTAAATGTGTGAGGCCAAATTTGAACTCAGATCTTCTTGCCTCCAGGCTCAGGGCTTTATCCACTGAGTCACCTAATGGTCTCCAATGTGTATCACATGTCCTTAGATGAGATACACATAGCAATAGCTATATAGATATACACACAGGTATAAATGACCATATAGCTATATCTACATAGATATAAAGACATATGGGAATATAGATAAGTTTGTATGTATATACATACACATTTGAATGTATGTATTGGTTTTCTGGAAAATAATCAAAGTGAAAAAATTTTGCTTTTTAATAATACATGTGCATATAACAAAATCAGATTTACTTTAGGATTCATTAATTCTTATCTTAATATATTCTAATTAAAAATATTCTGATTAATAGAAATTATATAGAATACACATTTTCAAAAGAAAGTATTAAATAAAATACTCATCAATTAATCAATAAGTAGTTACTAAGTCTCTGACCATGCACTCATCATTGTACTAGGTACTATGGGGTACAAAAATAAGTATGTACTACATATACAGAAACTTTATACACTACTTTAGGAACAATTACTAACACAGATGACACAGTAGAAGAGAGAGAGAGAGAGAGAGAGAGAGAGAGAGAGAGAGAGAGAGAGATTGCCCAGACATTTTAGGTACAGAAAATAAAACTGAAATTGAAAGAATACACTGATGACTTCCTGAAATTCCAAAATGAAAACTAGGAATATTCCAGAGCTCCTAAAACAAAGAGAAAATATTCCAAGCAGCCAGAAAGAAACAATTTAATTATTGTGGACCCACAGTCAGGATCAAATAAGATTTAGGGACTTACTCATTAAAGGAGTGGAGAATATGGAATATATTCTGGAAGGCAAAGCTGTTAGGATTATAACCAAGAATAACCTACTCAGCTAAACTGAGTGTAATCCTTCAGGGGGAAAACAGATATTTAATGAAAGAGAGGACTTTCTACCATTCCTCATGAAAAGACCAGAGCTGAATAGATAATTTGTCATTCAAACATAAGACGCAAGAAAACATAAAAAAGGTCAAACTGAAAGAGTAATTACAAGGGACTTGATAAACTTAAACTGTTTACATTCTTAGGGAAATGATATATGCAACTCCTAAGAACTTTATCATTATTATCAGGACAGTTTAAAGGAGTTTACACAGACAAAGGGCATGGGTCTCAATTGAATATGTTGGAATGATTAAAAAAGAAAAGAAAAACACTAAGGGGTGAGATAAAATGATGCAACTGACAGAACTGAAAAGGGATAGATAGAGTAGGGAAAATTTGCTCACATAAAAGAGGCATGCAAGGAAGAGATTTTATCATGGAAGGGGAAAATAGAGGCACGACAGGCAAAGCTTAAATCTCACTCATCAGAATTGGTTCAAAAAATAGGAAGGGTATATATATATATGTATATGTATATATATGTATGCATGTATATATGTATGTATATATACACACACATGTATATACGTATATATACTGTATACACATATATATTACATACATATGTGTGTGTTACACACACACACACACACACACACACACACACACTGAGTTATGTGCAGAAATGTAACTTACCCAGTAAGGAAATAAGAGGGCAAGGGGATAATAGGGGAAAAAAAGGGGGGGGGTAATAAAAGAAAGGGCAGGTTAAGGTAGGCTATGATTAGAGAAGCAAAATAGACTTTTGAGAAGGTACAGGACAAAAAGAGAGTGGGAAGAACAAACAAGAAAACTGGATGGAGGGAAATACAAAATTAGTAGTCATAACTGTGAATATGAACAGGATGAGCTTACTCACAAAACAGAAGCAGAAAGCAGAATGGATTAGAAGCCAGAATCAAACTATATTGTTTACATGCAACATACTTGAAACAGAAAGACGTACAAAGTTACAAAAAAAAATGGTCTGGAACAGAATTTAATGTGCTTCAGCTGAAGTAAAAAAAGGTAGAGGTAGCAATCATGATCTCAGACAAAACAAAAATAGACCTAATTTTAAAAGACATTTAAGGGAAACTACATTTTGCTAAAAGTCATTGTAGCCAATGAAGTAATATCATACATTTTTACAGCCAACTTCTCTGATAAAGCCCTCATTTCTCAAATGTATACTGAATATAGATCTGAGTAAAATTTATAAAAATAAGAGATATTCCCTAATTAATAAATGGTCGAAGGATACAAACAGGTGGTTTTCGGAAGAAACCAAAGCTTTATATGATGAAATTCTCTAAATCACTATGATTAGAGAAATGTAAATTAAAACAATTCTGAAGTACTATCTCACACATATCAAAAATGACAAATGCTGGACAGGATGAGGAAAAACAGTTAAAATAATAACTGTTGGTGGAGTAGTGAACAGGTCCAACCATTCTGGAGAAGAGTTTGGATCTGTGCCCAAAGGGCTATGCTACTGTGAATACATTTTGACCCAGCAATACCACTACTAGATGTGTATTCCCAAAGAGATCAAAGAACAAGAAAAAATGAATCATATATACACAAATATTTTACACATGTTCTTTTTTTTAATTGTAAATAATTGGAAATCAAAGTGATGTTCATCAACTGGGGAATGGCTGAACAAGCTGTGGCATATGGTTGTGACAGAGTATTATTTCATTGTAAGAAATGCCAGGGGGCTCCAGAAAAAAACAGGGTAAGACCTATATGAACAGAAGCAAAGTGAAGTGAGAAGAACAAGAAGGTCATTGCATAGTAACAATGTTGCAATGATGATGAATTGTAAAAGATGTGGCTACTCTGATCAATGCAATGATCTAAGGCAATTCCAAAGGACTCATGATGAAAAAAAAAAAAAGACAAAAGCTACTCACCTCCAGTGAGAGAACTGATGAAATCTGGGGGCAAATTGAAATATGATTTTCTCACTTGCTTCCTTTTTTAATATGGATAATGTAGAAATGTTTTGCATGATTTCATATGTAAAACTGATATTATATAGTGTAGGAGGGTGTGAGAGGAAGGGAAAAAATTTGAACTAAAAATTTAAGAAGAAAAGAATGTCTAAAAAAAATAGTAAATTGAAATGCTTAAATAATTTGCAAACTGGGAAAAAAATGTTCTCCCAGTGATGCTGGAATAGTTCATTACGTCTTTAGATCAGAAAGGGACCATAAGGACAATACAAAAATACAACACCTTGATTTTATGGTGATGAAATTGAAGCCCAGAGATTTTATATGACTTACTCAATGTCATGCAGGTCATAAACAGTAGAAAAGGGATTACATCTACAGGGCAGTGTACAGACACACGTTGGGCACCAACTACCTGCAACATCTTATAACATTTAATAATTACATGTACGTATATAATAGAATAAACATGTTATCAAGGAAACGTATGGACACAAAAGTTGGTGAATGGGTTACATGGCAAGAGTAAGGGAAACTGATTAACAGCCCACTGTTGTACAGAAAATATGAAGTGACCTAGAGGAAGTGTTCCAGAACATGGACAATTATCACATAAGCTAAGGAAAGATAGATGTTTTGAGATTTGCACACATGGATATAGGTCTATATCAATGATATCAAAGATCCATTTAGACATTTAAATATTAAATATGATACATAATTAAGATGTTATCATACAAACTATTGGAATTTCAAAAAAGAGGTGACAAACTACATGGAAGGAAATATATATAGGACAATTACTGTTTTAATGAAAACCATATATGCTGAAAATATCCTAACTCTCCATCTCTGAATTTTAATATCAATATATTGCACAGCTTAGGGGATGTGCACTTTAAATAACTATAGTGAGCATGAGTATACTTCACTGGTCTTGTCATAAATTCTTACTGTGAAAGCTCCAGAACAATGTATATCATTTGTAGTGCCTAATCAGACAAAACCCTTTCACTACAATAAAAATGCCTAATGGGATACAGCTTCCAAAGCATTCATTTTCAGGGAATGTAATTGATAAGGTTCATATAATCAGAAATGATACCTTTGCCATTTTCATCCCAAAACAGCATTGAAACAGCATTGCTTGACTGATGTTCCAGGATAGATATTTGGGCAGGCTCCCAGTGAATGTGAAAATTTCATAAGTATTTTTGTAATTAGAAGAGAAAACAAGAGCACATATAGTTATCTTCAAGTACTGGAAAATCTGGTATGAAAGAATTACTAGACTTAATTTGGTCAAAACTAGAAACAAGGGGTGGTAGGTATAAAGACATAAATTTAGGCTTAATGTAAGGAAAATCTCACCAATTGTTAGTTTCCCAAAAGTGAAAAGACATGCTGTGATTATTATGAACTTTATAGTATTTGATGTTGTAGCCATAATGTTGGGACTCCAGCATGGTGTCACTGAGACTGAATTGTCCTTAAGAAAATAGTCCTTAGGAAAAGGCAGTTACTCTTTTTTTTTTCACTATTAATTCTCTATCAGGCAGATAAGGCTTGCAGCTTTTGATTGTATTAAACTCTTGACCAGCAGAAGTCTTTTGAGTCAGTCTCCTTCTGCTGCCTTGGATAATAAACACTAGAATACTCAGTAGAAACAGTCTCTACCCAAGCTTCACCCAAGCTAGGTACTGTTAAGTGACCCTGAGAATTTTTCCATCATTTATCCATCAGATTAGGAATGCCCCCTCACATATCAAGTACTTATTGCCAAACATATTCTTAGGGCATATAATTTTGCCACACTAACCCCAACTTTGAGTGTGTTTGCTCCCTAATACGTCTTCTTCACCCTTGCACTGGAGTGAATTTCTTACATCCATGGGGACAAACCACTATCAGTTTATATTGCCATGTAATGAATGTATATGCTTTTGTTTACCTGCATTTTATGTCACATAAAACTAAACTATTTAATATATCAGAATCCTGACTACAAATTTTTTCTAGAAATTCTGAACCCAGGTTGTTTGTTTAACCTGAGCTGTGAGTCCAAATAAAATGGATGTCTTGTACAGTTCTTTAATAACTACTTGTTTATTTGAGATTTCATTTGATCTTCACAACAGTGTAGTGATAAAAGGAGTGCAAATATCATTATTCTTACTGTAAAGAAGAAGAAACTTTACTTCAAAGAGGCTGAGTGTCTTGCCTGTGGCCACAGAGCTATGAAGTGACAAAACTGAGACTGAAACCTCTGTCTTATTCTAAGTTTACTACACTTTCCAGTACATTTAATTATCTTAATTAAGTTCTAGAAGCTCTTTACTACGGCAGTGAAATATATAACATTTTTGGAATTGTTCCCATTAAGTATGCTTTAAAATGAAAATGATGAGTTTCCAGTTATTAAGAAGTGGTATCAAACTCAAATAGAAAAAGCTGGTAGAAAAGGATTCCTATGGGCCAAATATTGACTTACAAAACCACATATTTAACATTATCTATGTTGTGTTACATTTGTCTTGTTAAATATTCTCCAATTACATTTTAATCTTATTCAATGGCATGAAAGTCTGCCAGGAGAATCGGCCAGTGACTAGTTTGACACCTCTGATCTAGAATACCCTACTCTCACTAGTTAATTAAATGAGTTGTTATTCCAATATTTACTTTCCTAATTATACAGTTTAGTACATAAAGTCTTTAAGTCCAAAGGCCTAATAGTTTATGTATAATGCTGTTGCATTTAAAGTAAATTTATAAAAGCAAAATATCACATTACCAAATATACAAAATATACATGGTGAGTGCCCATCAACTGGGAAGGAGCTGAAAACATTCTTACATAAGAATATAATGGAATACCATTGTGTCATAAGAAATGAATAAAGTATTGTAGCTAGAGAAACCTGGGAAGATTGTATGACCTGAGATAGAGGTCAACAAACAGAATCAGGAGCAAAACTTACACAGCAACAAAAGTATTTTGTTTTCCCACTTAATAGTATTTTATTTTTTTCCAATTACATGTAAAGATGGTTTTCAACAGTCACTTTTATAAAGCTTTGAGTTTCAATTTTTTTCTCCCTCCCCCATCCCATCACCTCCCCAAGACGGCAAGCAATGTGATATAGCCTATACAAGTATAATTATATTAAACATATTTCCATATTAGCCATGTTGGGAAAGAAGAATGAGAACAAAAGGGGAAAAAAACACAAGAAAGTAAAATAATAATAATAATATGCTTCAATCTGCATTCAGACTCCATAGTTCTTTCTCTGGATATGGATAGCATTTTCCATCATGAGTCTTTTGGAATTGTCTTAGGTCATTGTATTGCTGAGAAGAGCTAAGTATATCAAAGTAGATCATCACACAATTGTTAGTGTTACTGTGTACAATGTTCTTCTGATCTTGCTCACTTCATTCGGCATCAGTTCATGTAAGTCTTTCCAGGTTTTTTTTTTTCTGTAATAAGCCTGTTCCATCATTTCTTATAGCACAATGATATTCCATTATATTCGAATACCAGAACTTGTTCAGTCATTTCTCAATTGATAGGCATCCCCTCCATTTTCAATTCTTTGCCACTACAAAAAGAGCTGTTATAAATGTTTTTATACATATGGGTCTTTTTCTCTTTTTTATGATCTCTTTGGGACACAGACCTAGTAGTGGTATTTCTGGATCAAAGGGAAAGCACAATTTGGTGCTTTGGGCATAGTTCCAAATTGCTCTCCAGAATGGCTGGATCAGTTCATGACTCCATCAATAATGCATTCGTGAATACCAACAGTATTTTACAGACAATTCTGAAAGATTAAGACCTCTGGTCAATGGAAGGATCAGCACTATAGAGGACTAAAAACGTAGCATGCCTTCTTCTTCCAAACAAAGGAGAAACTATTCTCAAGGTACAGGAGGAAATATTTGTCTTTGGATACAGACAGTGAGGGAATTTCTTTATTTGATTCTGCACAATTGTTATGTCTTTTGTTCTTCTTTTAAATTTTTGGAGGAGGAAGAGAAAACAAATGCTTATTTGTTGAAAAATAAAATTAAAAAATAACATAAATTGCATAATATGATGCATAAAATTATTAGCAAAATATTTTTAAAACTATCCTTTGATATCCATAGCAATGGATAAACAATCTTCCTTCTGATAGAGAGATAATAGTCTCAAGGTGAAGGAGACATAGATCTTTGAATACAAACAATGAAGAAATGTCTTTAATAGACTCTGAATAACTGTTGAAAAGATTTTTTTCCTTTAAATTTAGAGGATGGGAATGAGAAATCTATGCTTGTTTATTGGAAAATGAAATGGAAAAAGTAAATTTACAAATATACAAAATTATTAACAATTTTTAACTCTCCTTTAACGTTTATAACAATGAATAACCATGTGGAAGAGAATTTGCCATCATCTACTTAGCCAAATGTTGAATACTAGTAAATAAATTCAAGTGTAAAGTTTTCCATATCAATGGCCTTATCACACCATTACTCTTTTCCCTGACTTATAAAGGCCACATACTGTAGGGATTTGACTAATGAAGTTTCTGTACTAGAAACAATAATGGCTTCCACAGAGCAGAATCTGCCAATTCAACCATATTGTGCTGAACAGTACAGAACTGTGACAAATTGTGTGTGTCTACTTTAGAAGCAAGCTGCTCAATTTAAAAAAAAAGTAAGCAGTGAAAGAAATTTCATACATCATCCATGAAGCCTTGAGAAAATTACGTTAAATATTACATTTCTTTTCCAATAATCACCAAATAATTAATAAAAATATTTCTCCATAACAATTAAAAGAATTAAAAAAAACAGAAATAATTTTAATATGAGATTAAGTTTGGAAGGCATGTGTGTATGAGTAGTATCTTCATGTCCAAAGCAGTTCTTACCTACTACATTTATGATTTTATCTCAAAATTCCTGTTTTAAACTTTATAAGGACAGATATTCAGATAAAAAATAGATTCCTACCATGCCTTATGATTAATACATTAATAATATTAATAAATATTAATACATTAATAACATTGGTTACTCCATCAAGTTCAATGCAATTGTGTGTGTGTGTGTGTGCGTGTGTGTGTGTGTGAGAGAGAGAGAGAGAGTTTCATTCTGTGCATTCTGTGAGACACTGGTAGAATAAGACAAAAAATGATAGAGGCCTTGATTTCAAGTAGTTTATAGTCTGCTGAAGGAAATAATATGTACATAGATTAATAAACAGAAATAATTTGAGAACAGAGGGAACACAAATAATGGGGGAAATCAGGAAAGACTTTCCATAGAAGGTTGCATCTTAGCTGACTTTTGAAGAAAGCTAGTGATTCTAAGAGGTAGAAGTTGGAAGAAGACAGTGCATTCTAGGACAGGAAAACAGGATGCAAAGGCACATAGACAGAAGTAGAAATGTCAAGTCCAAGGAACAGGTGGTGGGACTGTTTGGCTGGACTGTGGAGATCAAGAAGGGGAGTAATGTGAAATAAATATGGGAAGGTAGATAAGTAGATTAAAACAAATTTAAATGCCAGGCAGAGTTTTTTTTACCACAGAGTTTTTGTTTGCTACACTATGGGAAATAGGGAGTTGCTGAAGCTTATTAAATAGAAGAATAATATAGTTATATTTGTGATTTAGGAATATTATTTTAACTGTTGTAGGAGATGGACTGTGGAGAGAAAAAATGGAAGTAAATAGAATGATTAAGAGACTATGATAGTAGTCTAGGCAAGAGGTGATGGGAGCCTCAACTGTGGTGTTGGACATTACAGTGGAGAGAAGGGGTGAATACAAGAAATGTTGTAGAGGTAAATAAACAAGTCTCGGCAACTAATTAGATCAAAAGAAAACAATAAGAAGTAAGGTTGCAAACTCGAGTGTAACTCACTATGAAGATGTGGAAAGGAATAGATAGAGAGATAGAAAGATAGATAGATAGATATACCATGTAATTAGAAGATTAGATAGGCAGTTAATCATTCTTGCTAAGAGAGTTAGTCTCAAAGCCAGGCAGACTTGGGCCATTTAAACTGTTAATGCTCTGGACCACTTTCTAAAATTATAAATTTCAGAGGTGCTGTTGTTGTTTGTCCTTTGTCCTTGAAGAGTACCATGATGTAAGGGAGGTGATGCTATGACATGCAAGTGAATCAGACCTATGACATGCAAGTGAATCAGATTTAAGTGAGGAAGGTTGTGCAAAATCACCAGCCTCACTTTCTCCTCCTGAGTCATCTGGGTCCAGTGACAAGGATAGATCAGGATGACTGGAGGTGGCCCTGGGTGCAGTAGCAGACCTTGGCCTTTTTAAGCTAAGGTCTTTAACAGCTCTCAGTTTGACTGAGGCAATACCCATTCAGTGATTAAAGCAAGGTTAAAAAAAGAGGCAGAGAATGTCCTCTTTTACCTAGTCAAAAAAAAAAAAAATCTGGGTAGGGAAGACCCTCAGGGTTCCTGGCCAAAACAGAAATAATTGCTATTTACATTCACTCTGAGCCAATTAGGTCCCATGCAATGAACCAAGTGGGGCTTAGCCTGGGAGCTATTGTTCCTCAATGAATAAGAGCCAGAGTGATATGTGTTTAAGGTATGGTCCTTAAGAAAAAAAAATCTAGTCTGTAAACCCCAAGGTATCTTACAGGTTTCGTTGATCAAAATTCTCATTCCTTTGGGCACAGAGATGTTAACCTACTTTAGAAGGAGGAATTTCCTCATCTGAAATGCAAATGAAATCACAGATCCAGTCCCTATCCCCAACTAGAAGATAAAGAAGGCTTAAGAGTTGTAATAACAAATTTCATTTTGTTTTCATCATCCATTCACCATGCGTGACTCTAACAAGGCCTAATTACTTTTAGAAAAACACAGGACCAGTTCAAGCTAACTTTTATTGAACTGTTTCAGTCATGTCCAACTTTTCTTGTGACCCCATTTACGTTTTTTGTTTATTTGTTTTTTTCACAAAGATACTGGAAGGGTTCGCCATTTCCTTCTCCAGATCATTTTACAGATGAGGAACTGAAGCAGTGTTCAGTGACTTGTCCAGGGTCATACAGCTAGTAAGTGTCTCAGGCCAGAATTATATTCATGAATATGAATCTTCCTGACTCCAGGCCTAGCATTCTATCCACTGTCATACATAGCTGCTTTAAGCCAACTACGCTCCAGTAATGTTATTTTTTTTTTTGCCTGTAACCATTTCAGACACTATCCATATTTCCTCTATTCTAGAGAGAGAGAGAAAGAGAGAGGGAGAGAGATCTCTACAGGTATTTATATCTTTATCTGTCTTCCTATATACATATACATGCATATGTGTGTAGCTATACGTATGCATGTATGCATGTATGTGTGTGTGTTTATGCACGTATCTGAGTCAATTTTTCTGAGACTGCTTCTCTTCTACTTTTGTGTTCCTTCTCTGTGTGGCTGATGGTCTTCTTTAAATTTTCAAAAGAGGATAAAATGATTGTTTTACACAGGTATTACCTACTCTACTTTCTGTGACCTGTTTCAAGTGACACAGAGAGGTGCCTGTTATGACTATTGAAGGGCAGGTCCAAACAATGGTTAGGTTTGTAAAAACAGCTTTATACACTTGCCTGGAGGCCCAGGCAATCTTTTGGGCCAAGACCTGTTATATAACTTTCTGGTCACTCTACACTGTAGTCTTAGGCATATATGGGTGGCAATACCAACTTCTATGTACCACTTTCTCACTACCCTAGAGGACACTTCAGGTGGTTCTAAGAAGGTCCATGAAGAACTAGCCATCATGTCAAGGAATATTTGTACGTGTCATATGTTCCATGATATGTACTTCTTTGAAAGGTATTTAAAGTTTGCAACACACCATTGAATTGTTTAAGAAATTGGGAATTATTGTTCCTCATCAGTCATTCTGTAACACCTGTATGTTGCCTGCTAAAAAGTTCAAACTCTATCTTGAAGGGAAATCATTACGAGGTTCATAAAGAACTTCTCCCAGCTCAACCCTATCACCCAAGGAACAAGAGGATATCTGAGGGCTGTCTTGGCTACAGCATTACTTGTAGAAGAATCTCAGGACATTGTCTTAGGCCATTAATTCTTTGCTCATGCCCCATAGGATGTTGTTGCTCTTCTCACCCAAAAGAATACTCAACACTGTTCTGTTCAGAGACTGATCCATTATAATCTTCAATTGTTGGTTTCTAAAAATATTCAGATCACTTATCCTCAACTCTGCTGCACTTTTACCCCTTCCTGATGCCACAGGATAGCCCAGCTGTGATTATTCAGATGCAGACCAACTGATGAAACTGTGCAGACCTGATTGATGACTCCCTCCACAACCTTAATTTCATTATTTATGTTGATGAGTCCTCCCATAACTTAGAGGGATCTCTTTCAAGAGGTGATCAGTAGATTCTTTCAATTTCCATTTTACCTTCTGGTTCTAAAATATCCAGGAAGTTTTCCTTTATCATTTCTTGAAAGATGATGTCTAGGCTATTTTTTTATCATGGCTTTCATGAACTCCAATAATTTTTAAATTATCTCTCCTGGATCTATTTTCCAGGTCAGTTGCTGTTCCAATGAGATAGTTCACATTGTCTTCTTTTTTTTCATTCTTTTGACTTTGTTTTATAATTTCTTGATTTCTCATAGAGTCGTTTGCTCCATTCTAATTTTTAAGGAATTGTCTTCTTCAGTGAGCTTTTGGACCTCCTTTTCCATTTGGCCAATTCTGCTTTTTGAAACATTCTTCTCCTCATTGGCTTTTTGGATCTCTTTTGCCATTTGGCCTAGTCTATTTTTTAAAGTGTTATTTTCTTCAATATTTTTTGGGTCTCCTTTACCAAGCTGTTTACTTGTTTTTCATGATTTTCTTGCATCACTCTCATTTCTCTTCTCATTTTTACCTCTACCTCTCTTACTTGACTTTAAAAATCCTTTTTGAGCTCTTCCATGGCCTGAGCCCAATTCATATTTTTCTCAAAGGCTTTGGATGTAGGAACTTTAGCTTTGCTGTCTTCTTCTGCATGTATGTTTTGATCTTCCTTGTCACCAAAGTACGATTTCATAGTATTGAGGTTTTTTTCCCCACTATTTGCTCATTTTCCCAGCCAATTTCTTGTCTGTTTAATTCTTTTTTTAAGGTATGTCTCTGTTTCCAGCATGGAGGGTGTACTGTCTCAAGCTTCAGGGGTTTTACGTAGCTGTTTTCTGAGATACTTCTAGGGACCTTTAAGTTTTCAGTTCTTCCAAGGAGGCATAATCTAAGGAAAAGTTCTTCCTACTCTCCTGGCCTGTGCCCTGGCCTGTGAGTGACCACAAGCACTCTTTTCTGCCTTGGAACTGAGAGGAGAGTCCACTCTCCAATGCTGCCACAAGCTCTGCTATGCTAATGGTACTACTTTCCCCAGGATTGCCACCTAGCACTGCCACCTATATCCAAGTATAGGCAAAGCAACAGAATCCTGCTTCAGTGCTAGGAAAGAGACCCTTGTAATCTCCTTCTGACCAGTTGTTTGATCTCCTTACCATCTGTGGGCTGAGAACTCCAGAGGCAGCTGCTGCCACTGCAACTGTTGATTCAGTCACTCCCAAAGCCTACTTCTAGTTTGCTGGGGCCAGGAATATGCTGGCATGTCCTACTGTGGACTGCACTCCTCTGTCACCCATCTCCAACAGACCTTTCCTGCTGACCTTCTAAGTAGTCTTTGGCGTCTGTGGCTGAGCCTTCTGGAAATCGCCACTGCTGGCAGTAATTCAGTCCCCTCAGCACTGCTCTGGGTTTGCTGGGGCTCAGTCTATGCTGGCACAGCCTGCACTGGACTGTGCTCTTGTTTCAGCTTGGTGCAAAAGACCTGTCCTTTTGTCCTTCCAGGTTGTCTTAAGCTGGAAATTTGTTTCACTCTGTCTTTTTGTGGGTTCTGCTGCTCTAGAATTTGTTTAGAATCATTTTTTAAAGGTATTTGGAGGAGTTTGGGGGAGAGCTCAAACAAGTCCCTGCCTTTACTCTGCCTCCTGGCTCTGGTCCCTCTTATCCCCATTTTATAAATGAGGAAGCAGAGGTCTGAGCAATAACAGTGACATGACCACACAGCTCAGAAGTAGTATTAAAACCAGAAAAACTGAACCCTCATCCAAGACTTTATTCACTATTCCCTGCTGCTTTTTCTTTAAAAAAAAAGTCACAGGAATTCTTGAAAATATTATCATGATTACGTATACTCAGGGAAGGATTCTACAACAAAATGATAGATCAGTAAGGTATTATGATTGGTGGAGAGGTGAGGGAAGGTCCACCTTGATAGGGACAACAACATGAGCCAAGTATCAAGGTAAGAGGAACATAATGTTAAGGAGCAATGAAATGAAGAGACTGGTCTTCAGACAGTGGATTGGTGTGGGGAAGTACCAAAAGATAAGTTTGGATAAGTAAAATAAAACCAATTGATAGTGGATTAAGACACTAGCTAACTTATATATCATGCTGTATAAATGATATCTTATACTTTCTAATACTGAACAATAGCACTTCTTTTAACTTAAAAAGAAAGAATGTAATTACTAGCAAACTGTTCATTATTAACACAAGCAACACATGACACTCCAAACACAATAATTTGAATTTTCTCTGAAGGTTCATTAGTGGTCTTTTTAGACACAAATAGACTAGATAATCAAAATTATGTGAGATAGTATTGAAAACCTACTACTCATTGATAAATGTTCTTATTTTGTCAAAGAAGAAAGTAAGTTTATTTGGCATAATTCCTATCTTAACAAATCTGTGTTGGTTATTTCTTTGGAACTTGGTAAGAGTCCAGGTTTTCACAGATTAGCTTTTCAATGACTTGTACCATAATTTTTTCCCAGGTATGGAAATGAACTAATCTATAATTCCCAGGTAATCACTTGTTTGTCTCTCTAAAAATAGATATAAATGAACTTTGTCTCAAATGCCTTGATTCTATTCCAGGCTGTATTTGTCCTCAAATTTTGTTACTAATAGATCTGAGGCAGTTTCAAGATCAGTCTATGGTAGATTTCATGAGATTGGCTGCTTCAGAGCTAACTAATTTGACTGAATCATCCTGAGATTATTTAGTCTCCTTTTTCTCCCTTAGCTTTCATGTCTCTCTATAGTCAGTTACGGAGTTTTCATTAAACTTCTGAGTACGCATAATGCAGTATGTTTTACTCAAGAGACTAGATCTGGAGTCAGAAGACCTAGATTTAAATCTCACCTCAGATTCTTATAAGCTAAATGATCAGAGACAGGCAAGTGACTTAATGGCATCTCAGTTTCCTCCTTTGTAAAATGGAGATGAGTACAAGAGTAGGATAACTCTTGTCCTAGTTGCCTCCTAGTGCTTTTCTTAGAAAGAATATGCAAACCTCTAAGTGCTATGTAAATGCAGCTTTGACTATTATGTAGTAAAGTGCTTTCTACATAGGGTGGGAAAATAGTCATCCCTTGTTCTCTATATTTGTATCAGGTCCCATGGACAAATTTCTATCATATTTGTCTTTTTTTTCACTTCTAGTGTATAATTTTATTTTATCTTTCACCTTCTTTTAATTTATTTTAAAATTTCTGTCACCATTGTGTGATCTGATTGTCTCAATCCATTTTGTGGCCTGAACTTTTAAAATTATATTTATTTATGCATGTGTTATTCTAACATTTATTTGAGATAAGACCTTGGGC
The DNA here is from genome assembly GCF_003287225.1 of Phascolarctos cinereus. Taxonomy (NCBI): domain Eukaryota; kingdom Metazoa; phylum Chordata; class Mammalia; order Diprotodontia; family Phascolarctidae; genus Phascolarctos; species Phascolarctos cinereus. The sequence goes on along the minus strand of NW_027556180.1, from coordinate 137,436,604 downwards.
ACTATGACAAATCGGGAGAAATTTTAAGAATTCCTAAAAATAGTTATGTTTCAGCTGCAGTGACATCTTTGGTAGTTCCAACTTTAAAAAAAAATAATCTCTTTAAAATCTTTTTAAAAATTCATTCTTTATTCTATTTCTAGGTTTGCTTATCACTGAATATGTATTTCTCCTCTACTGCATGTTCTGGAAGGATCTTCTGAGTCCAAAATCCCATTCCCAATAACTAGAACCCTCCTGATTATTTCCCCCAACCCCGAGTCACAAATATACTGTAGGAGAATGATTCCTGGGACAGTGATTACCTGGTTGAGGGGGAGTACCTAAAATATTCCTCATCCTTCTACAACTATCCTAACATAAGGATTCCGGCTACCCTAATGCCTTGATTGTCAGGCAGAACAAGAACTGGCCTTCTACTTTGCTACTATTGTGAATAACAACCCCTACCCCTCCCCCCCACAAGTATACCCTTTCTCAGGAATTGATAAGCAAATCAATATTTCATTTCCTACTGTAAAGGTCCTGATAATATACTGACCTATTTCTTCACTTAGAATCTTGATACTTCTGAATTTTAGGCTCCTTAAACATAAACATCCTTCACTAATCACTCTTTGCTCAAACATACTATCTCTGGCAATTCTATTCTTTCTAGTCCCAATCCCACTATTTTCTTCCATTGTGTGTTGTGAAACTTTTGTTCACATGCTAATAAACTTTTCTTTATATTAGAATTAGACTCTTTCCATGTGCATTATTTCCAGGTATGCTGGATGTATTTTTTTATATTTTGCATTTATTTATAGTTATACATAAAGTAGAACATAAGATCTTCAAAATCAGAGATTGTTCTATTTCCTCTTTGTATCCACAAGGCCTGGAACAGTAGCTGAAGTGGAAGGAGGGAAAGAAGCAAACAAGCATTTCTTAAGTACCTTTCTTTGTTACCTTTAGTGCTTAACACAGTGGCTGGCATGTAGTTGGTGCTAAATAAATACTTATCAACTGAAACAACCCTGTGTCATTATCTCCATTTTACAGCTGAGGAAACTGAAGTAAACTGAGACTCCAGGTCTAGCTGTCTGATATGTATTTGGAGTAAGTACTGCACATCAGTAGCCCAGCTCTGATTCACAGGGTATTAAGAGGAAAGGCATACTCCTAAGTCACTCAGGGCAAATTTATTGGTGGTTCATTGACACTACAGATAATACTTGGCAGCAGGGGCATTAGGGTCCAGAAGCTAACCATTGCACAGAACAGTGAAGGGAAAAAGGCAGTGCTCTAGAGTACTACATCACCAGAGCACTAGGTAATGCTTACAAGGAAGACCAGAGTTTTTCTGGCATACAGCAAGAGTGTAGAGCATATATATGGTCCTAGAGGGGAAGGTTTGAGCTCCTGATTGGAAGGAGACTGGAGGTGGGTTTTAAGGCTTTACAAAGGGTGGAAGTCAAATCCTGTTAAGGGTAACAGATACTATGAGACCTCAGTGGCTAGTTCCTGGGCTGGTCAGGCCAGGCTTTTCCTAAGGAGGGGAGGTGAGAGGGCTGAAGATGGGAATGCTCTTCTGTACTTGTTTTCCTGACCATCTGTCTTGGCGATAAGGCATCTTCACCTTGCTGGGCATCAGGAAAGATTACCACAGCCTCTGAGAATAGCATGGGAGTTAGGGAGGAGGAGTAGGGTATGCCCCACAGGATGCAAGAATAGTAATAATAGGTCACATATTAAGTAAAAAGGGAGTGTGAGAGTGACATGGGAGTCACAAATGTCGTTGGTAATCACCAATCATAGTACACAGTGTCAAAGGATCACATAAGCATTGCATATACCACAAATAAAATATAAATATTCCTTGGTAGTTTATTCTATTTTGTAAATTGCCACACATGTAATCAAAATATAATCACGTATTCTATATTTTCCTTAAAAACATGGAGACTCTTGTATTGTTTCTAGTTTAACTAAAAAGAGTAGGTCTTCATAATCAATTTTGACTTAATACTCTTGCCAGAAATTGATGGAATTTAGTTGTTTTTTTTATTTGTCTTTCTATTTATTCTCCCAATCCCTACTCTTTTTTTTTTTACCACTTTCTTCAGGTGAAGGTCACGTGAATTATGTAAGTTTTATTCTTAGAACACAAGCAGGAGAATTCTTATTTCCCATTTAAAAAAACATCAATTATATTTGTTTATACTTGAAATCAATATTTACAGAAAAGAATGTCTGTGATTGTCTGTCAAATGTCATTTTCCACCTTTTCAAACCATTTCAATCCTAAGCAGAAATGTCACAAATATAGTACTTTATGTAGTCACACAAATTAATTATACAAAGAAAATCAATACAAGTTGATGGGCTGCCTCAGGTTCCACATTCTGCCAAATCTTAACCTTCCTGTCCAAACAAATTGGTTCAGCTGTAAAAGACCTCTAGTTATTGTATTACCCCATGTCTGCAGGACAAAATTGCTTCTCTTCTCTCTGTAATTTTATGTATTGATGTGAAGGAAGTAACTGGTAGGATTTTTATTGTAAAAGAGGAAAACATGTATCAGTAAGAATGATAATTAATGGAGTTATTAAAAGGAAACCTATGTTTAGTGTTTAATTTGTTAAAATGAAACGTGTTGCATCTTTTTCTGTTATATCCAGTGTTGTTTGCTAAAATAAACAAAATTGGTGGTTTAGTGGTATATATCAGGAATCAAAGTCACAAATCACAATCCTGGTTTAGGGACCATGAATCTTTGAAAAGTGATGTAAAAGGGATCTTTGTTTTTTTTTCTTTTTCTGGAATGTTGAGGTAAAGAATGGGAGAAGAAGTTGGATCTTCAGTGAATACCTAAATCCCATAGGGTAGAAGAGTTGAATATGTACAGACCACTGAATTTCACACATTTTGTGGGAAGTGGGGTGGAGATTTAAATAAGGTCCTCTCTAACTGGAAGACCTTAACTTGAACCAAATATTTAAATAGTAGAGGGGAAATCAGTGAGGAATGAATACAGTAGAAAATGCTAACCACATGGCATTATTATTTAATTGGGTATGAAAAACTGTCAGACAATATGGTAGACTAAAAAGAGCATATGAATTCATTGCCTTGACAATTAATATCTAGTTGGAGAGCTAAGGTCAAAAATAGGATTCAATTCAAAGGATTTCTTTGTGACAACAGGAACCTAATTGAGATAAGATAACATAAATTTGTAGTGGACCTTAGGATCAGAGAAGGCAAGTGGTCGAAGTGATGAAAAATTGAGGTTTGATGTAACATTGAAACATTTAACTAAATGATCAAATTTGAGAAAAGTCAGCAATGCAAGACTGACTGATGACCTTTCTCATCCTATACACATTTACTTATACATTGAAATTTTTAATTCATGCCAGGCACCAATTTTAACGAGAGAAAGTTATTTCTTAGCAGCAAATAATCCTAATAATATGGCTATTCCCAAAGAGCAAGGTAAGTTCTAGACAGTATATCAATAAAAAGCATACCTCTTGGGGCAGGTAGGTGGCGCAGTGGATAGAGCAATGGCACTGAATTCAGGAGGAACTGAGTTCAAATCTGACCTCGGACACACAACACTTACTAGCTGTGTGACCCTGGGCAAGTCACTTAACCCCATTGCCTAGCCAGAAAAAAAAAAGTATACCTCTTTCTTATTGTTTTTGATATTCAGGCTGTTGTCAAAACAGATTGGTATGAAATTTCAATAGCTTATATTGCACTGGAAACTGGATTTTTAAGACTTGTTCAGATCATGGCTTTGATATTTACTATCTGAGTGATTTAAGACAAGTTTCTTGACCTTTCTGAACCAGAATATCCTCATGTCCAAAACAAAGTGACTGGAGTGGCTGGGGCACTAATGCTCCTTCGCTCTAAAATCTGAGGTTCTAGAATAACATTCTTTATCCTCTTGCTTTAATGCTATAGGTAAAAGTCCACATTTTAGTCTGTGACTTCATCAGTATGGGCACTCTGTCCAGCAATACAGACCCAAACTCATCAATGCCTATATGTCCTATGTGACTCTTATTCATGTCCTTCCATAAATTCTTCACAAAGGGTTCACCTAAACACACTGAACACTTAACAGTGGCTTTTTTTTAATTTTGTTTTTTAGAAGCGACGCATCTCTGTTTAAGAAAGGGATAAAAGATATATTCAGAACTGAAAAGATATTTTTAAGATATCAATTACAATTAAAAAACAAACAATGTAATCTCCAAATAGGAACTACCCAACCAAAGTGAATCACTCTCTCATTTGAATTCTGTACCAAATGTCCTTCATGATTGTAGCAAATACCTATGGCAGCCATATCTTCCTATTTTGTGTCTTGTTTGTTATTTATAATATAAGGGTAGCTGGAAATTTTTATTGTTGATATTATGTTGCAAAGAGTTAACTACATCTACCCTGACCCAGACCTTAACGCACTGTCTTATGACTATAGTCGTACCATGCCAGCATGAGCATGAGTAACTCTTTCACTTTGTCACTCTAGCTCTGGGAACAATAATCAAATCAACACTACTATTCCTGGAAAGGTCTTATCTACTAAATTACCCTATCTCTCTACTTACTATTGTGACTTCACAGAGGAAAAACAATACTCCCTAAACATCCTCCACTATATTTGCTCTCTTCCAGTTAGAATGTATTTCATTGAAGGTAGGCACTATTTTCCAGCACATTACATATAATTAATAAATGCCTTTTTCATTTGTTCAGAAAACATGTGCCTGGAAGACACCTTGTTGGAGGAAAGCTCTTACAGTGTCATCTCTAGACCAAATTAAATGCTCTTTTGAAATCAGCAAACAATTAGTACTTACACCTCTCAGCTAATTTTTTAACTATAAATATATGACTGTGAGAAAGCAGAGATTACTTTTTGCCTTTCTTTGTACTTTTAGCACTTAGCACAGTGTTTGGCACATAGTAGATGCTTAATAAATGCTTATCCACTGATTCTACTCTGCTATAGAATACTGTTTCTGAAAGCCTGTTTGTCACTCCTCCCCTAGCTGTCCTTTCAACTCTAAGGCCTTTGCCAAAGTGATGCAGCTGTGTTTTTTTCACCCTGAATTCTCCCTTAGCACCTGGGGCTTTCTCACCTTGGAATCTCTCATTGATGAGTACCTTCAAAGGCCTCCATTTTGGGGATGGGCTCAGCCACCCCCCAGGCTTCCTTCTTCCCTGTCTATACTTCTAACTCTATGGACCTCATGACCATACTCTAGCTTTTCACTTTTGTTGTTGTTATTTTAGTTATGGTCTTCATCTAATACATGTAGGTTCTTTAAGGGCAGGGCTTTTATTTTGTGGCTTTATTTGTATCCTCAGTGCTTAGCTAAGGTTCTGGAACACAATGGGAGGTTAATAAATCATTCCTTATGAAGAGCAATTCAGATCTTAACCATTTTATAGATAAGAAAAATGAAGATCATAGAGTTGAAATGACATGGCCAAAATCATTCAGGTAATATGTGGCATATCCAGATCTCAACTCCAAATTCAATGTTCTTTTCATAATATCATGTATCTGGTAAACATCAGAATCATTAGAAAGCAAAGTATGAAACATTAAGAGAGGTCACATCATCCCCTGTATTCTGTGAGAGATAATGCATCCCAGAAGATGAGAAAATTGTCAGACACTTAGAAAAAATGACAAGTAAGTCAATCAACATTTATTGATTATCGACTCTGTGTAATATACTCTATGAGATGTTTCAGGTAGCTACTATACAGAAAGAAAAGAGAAATAAGTCTGTAAGGGAAAGATTAGTTATGTTTATCAGCTTGTCCATGTCAGAATGCCAAAATGACTATGTCTTTGGGAAAAGGACAAAAGCATCAAAATTAACATGCATGTGAAAACAAGTCTGGAGTCAACACAGACAATTTCTGAAAGAAGCAGATAATTATTTATACTTCTATTAGTATAGAGTAAGATGCAAGGGCTCATCCTATCTAATGTAAGGTGATGGTACTGAACATTTTGTGTAACAACAGGATGTCTTGCACTAGCAGTTTTCCCCTTTCCACTCTGCTATAGTTGCTATATTCTTGAGATTTCTCTAAGTCTCAAAATAATTAGTGGGTGGGTGCTAACAAGAGTAAAAAAATGTAAATAGGAAAATATTAAGAAAACACATGTGATGTGAAGGAGTTAAGCCCTTCATTGGCCCTGGGAATCAAATAGTATGTTCAGGTGCTGGGAAGACAAGTCAACTTAACATTCTTTGGAAACTTAGAAGGATGTCAACATCAAGATAATGCTAAAAGTCTGCAGCAACTTTTGAAGTTCCTTAAGAATATGGGGTTTAGGGGCAGCTAGGTGGTACAGTGGGTAGAGCACTGGCCTTGGAATCAGGAGGACCTGAGTTCAAATCTGGCCTCAGACACATAACACTCACTAACTGTGTGATCCTGGGCAAGTCACTTAACCCCCTTGCCTAGCCCCCCCCCAAAAAAAAATATGGGGTTTGACAGAAAGATCAGTTGCTTAATTCTTTACCCCAATGGGGGCTATATCCTGATGTTCCCAAGGGAAACACTAGAATGAATGTCTAAGCCAAAGAATATAACTATTGAGAAGTTTTCAAACTTGAATTTGTTTCTGTGAGCCGAAAGCTTTGGTTCTATTTAATGGATTACATCAACATCCTTCCACACACATGAAAATAATATCAAATGTTGTTGCTCTTTGGAGGAATATTTAGGGGCCAAACCTTACTACTAGATTACACAGAGCATTAAAGAAATATACTCATGCACCCATGTAGTTAAAGAGAGGATATGATACAAGTCTCAAAGTAAATATCTCAATTGCAGCATTAAAAGGGAGTAGCAGTAGGTTTACAGACTTACCTCCTGAAATTTTGGGGTAAGTAAAACCACTGCTATATTGTGCTGCTAAAGGTAAAAAAAAAAGTTGAGTAAATTATCCTGGCATTCATGTCACTAGGGCAGTTTCAGTTGTAATACATCCTAAAGTTGAAGAGAAATTAAGTCATATGTTCTATGGGATTACAAACAACAGTGAGGAGCAAATAAGAATCATATTATAGAGCATGTGAGCACTTGAAACAACTCTGAGAAACCCCAAAGGGCAAATATAGCCTCCTTATATCAGATATTATGTTTCCAAGATTAGCAAATTCACCTGAATAGTTGCCTACCTGCTAACAAGTATTCTGGGGCTATTTGCTTTCTACCCATACAATTTCAAATCAGCCACTTCCATCACAGCATTTTAATTTGTTTTCTTATTTTACTTCACTGTCCTCTAGAAGAAAATGATAAAGCTATTTTTAAAAACTTTCAGGCATTTAAAGTAAGGTTCTTGTTTAGGTTACAAGTTAAAGCCACCATAAGCATAAGCATTAGAATATTCGGTATTATAGTCAGCATTAAGGCTGTTTTTGATCAACTAATGTTGATCAAAAAATGTTGATCAATGCCGAGTATTCTTACACGTATGCCATCTAAGTATATGGTTGCATTGAAAAGCAACTTAATAAAGTACCAACTAGTGTACTGGAAACAATTAACTTTACAAGGCCAATAAAGAGAAGTGCTTGCTTCACTGGAAAAAACTAGCCTGCCTGGAGGACTATAAAAGGAGCAGGGCAACAGCTCAGATCCAAAAAAGAGTCAAACATTTTATGTAATATACTTACTTGGATATATTCCAGACTAAAAATGACCACAAATTAGCTTTTATTTGAATCTAGATATCTTTTGAGTTTGCTTCATGAAGCAAAGGAATCTAACAAAGAAAAGAGCCTGAGAAAAAACTGCGTTAGGACATAATACAAAAACAGATTCCTTTCCAAAGGAGTGGCCTATGATGTTGGTAACCTATCATTTAGAGGACTGCAGGTATGGTGTAGAAATATTCTCATTACAAGTTTATGGTGTTTGGCTAATGCTGATTGGGTGAACCTCTGGGTTACAGTGTAATCCTTATTGTGAAGAATTCCATCTTGCCTCTGTCAAAAAATCCATCCAGAAGTGATGAGTTACAGCACTCGGGCATTCAACACTAAGTCCATTTAAAGCTTGGCAGTTTTCCTGCATATTATTTTATTGGTACTAGTGCAACAACACTGCAGGTGTTTCAGGATTCTCAAACTTACATAAAGGAAAGGAAGTAAAATATATATGATTTATTTATCATGGTGATACTGTCTAAGAGGCATGTGTCTGCTGCAAGCACCCTTCAAAATGCTGTAACATATTTGCAGAAGTATCCTGAACTTGCATTCACATTTAAGTCAAAGATTTAATATATATAGACAACTGAAACTGGTTCACTCAAGGGAAGTAGAACATTGTAACAGTAATAGTAATATAGATAGATAGATAGATAGATAGATAGATAGATAGATAGATAGATAGATAGATAGACAGATAGATAGATAGATAGACAGATAGATTTTGAAAGTTAACTCTATACCTCCTCTCCCTAGTCATATGGATTGTTTAACACCCCTAGACTATTCTATGAATTTTTTTTCTCAAGTACTATTTTTAAAATTCCATTTGGGAGTCTAAAACAAAGAAAACAAATCTTATGAAAGTCTCATAACTTAACAAGAATCCAACACATATTTATTGGACATCTACTAAGGGCAAAGGAGATAACATAGAGGAATGTACTACAGAAGTTCAAATGCCCTTTAGGTATATAAATGGAAGCTTCGTGTGCAGAACAATGTGACAGGCTGCTATTCTCTGCCATGGGCAGAACAAATAGAATCATAGATTTAAGGCTGAAAGAAATCTCAAAGGTCATCTAATCCAATCCTCATCATTTGACAGAGGAAGAAACTGAGTCACAGAATGGTTAAGATACTTCTCCAGTGCTACACAGGCAACTCCAAGATCTGAACTCAGGTACTCTGACTCGAGTGTTCAGGTCTTTCTACAAATAAGTAGAGAAATGCAAATAAAAGTGACTCTGAATTTTCACTTCACACCCATAGATTGGTAAAATTGACAGAAAAAATAAAAAGGAAAATTATAAGTTTGGAGGGGCTAAAGGTAAACAAGTACAAAATAATGCACTCTGTGGAGATGTGACTGGTCAGGCCATTCTGGAAAGCAATTTAGAACTATGCCCCAAAGTTATTAAACTCTTTAACCAACGGGTAAAGTTACTGGGCCTTTACTGTAAAGAGATCAAAGAAAAAAAGAAAAACAAGACAAAAATATTTGCAGCAACTTTTTTTTTTATATGGAAAAGAACTAGAAACTAAGGAGGCACTCATCATTTGGGGAATGGCCAAATATATTATGTTATGTGAAGTAATGGAATAAAATATTATCATATTATAAGGAACAAAAAAGGAAGTGATTCCGGAAAAAATCTGATAAGACTTCAAAGAATGAAGTGAGTAAAATCAGGCAAACATTTACACTATAACAACTACATTGTAAAAACAAACAGCATTGAAAGACTGAAGAATTACCAACTGTGATTCCAGACAACAAATGAAGAATGCTTAAATGATGTACTAAATAACTACATGAGAAACATTTTTTTTAACATGACTAATGTAAGAATTTGTTTTGCTGGACTATTCAAAGTGTTATTTAATGGGAGTCTGGGGCACATGTAAACCCATCAGCTTATTCAGGTAATTTCACCTCTCCACGTAAAGGATGTTAGGGACATAGCTTTCAAAAGAATAAAGCCTTGGAAAGAATGTGGACCATGCATAGACATTTTATAACTGGTCCAGGTAAGATAAATACTCGGTGAAGTCATTCAAAAAGACCAATCAGCTTTGGCTAATTCCTCCTTGCCTCTATTCAATTTATTTCATCATTTCTTTGTTTGTGGCTTTAGGTGAGAGGCCATTCAGTAAAGGGAAATACCATAGGACTTTCTTTGCCCTATGAGGTCATATCACTTCCCTCTTCCCCCCAAAAACCAGGCCTAAGTTACTGGACTTTTTGTTCACTCTTTTTCGTTTCTAGGTGGAGGGTTCATGACCAACGTGGGGCCAATGTTATACAGGAGATCTTTTTATTTATTTATGGCTAGGCAATGGGGTTAAGTGACTTGCTAGGGTCACAAAGCTAATAAATGTCAAGTGTCCAGGGCTAGATCTGAACTTAGGTACTCTTGACTCCAGGGCCAGTGCTCTATCCACTGAACCACCTAGGAGATCTTTTTAAACCTACTCTGCCAGAGACAGAGGTGTTATAGGGGAACCTATTCCCCAGATCTTTAAGGGAAAATATTTGTACAACTGTTCTTGCTATATCTTTTAACCTCTGTAAAAACTACCAAATTTTAAACAGTTACATGGAGATGGACTGCTTTTCGCTGTCCCCTCCCCCAATAATAAGAGGGACAGAGATAATCGGAGTTTAAGCCAACAGAAGAGAAATGAGGCACTCAAATTTCTTAAAGTACTCTACAAATCCAAAGGGAAAATATGCCTATACTTTATTTCAGTTACGTTTTTTTCTTATTTAATAGGTTGATGGAGTTATAAAAATAAAATAACTCCCTATTAATTAAAAAAAAAATTCAAGCATATTTCTACTGTACAACACTGTCTCCTAATCTAAAATAGTTTATTCATTCTGACAAAACTAATTTTAAGAAATATATTGACAAACTGGAATATGCCTCAGCGAAATCTACCAGGATAGGTATATGATGATTAAAAAGGTTCAGGAGACATAGTTTCTGGGTAATTAGTCATTTTATTAATAAGGCCAGCAGGTTATTAATAGGATGGTCATCTGGCTGTCTCTCTTAGACCAAAGACAATCATGGCAACCTGGACTCACAGTTTATATACATTTCAAAACAGCAGGTGGTCCATCAAACAGCAATTGAATCTAATTGGTTAACAAGATTTTAGGTGGGCTACATTAAAATAAAAGGCTAAGTATCACTTGGATCGGGAAAGTATGTCTATAGGAGACCACTCATAGTTTTAGGCTATCAGTTCAAAGAAAGTAGATCTCCCCCAAGCTGGAGCAGAACACAATGGGCTTCCCCATCCTAGATTAAATTCCTTGCAAGGTTGGATGGGGTCTGACCAAGATCTAGAGAGTTCATCTCATTATCAGCAATGTCCTTCAGATAGAACTTTCAAAAATGTGGAATTTAGAAAAAGTGGAGACCTCTGAATTTCCCCCAAGATACTGGTTATTAAAAATCATTTCTCTCAGTAAGAGACTAGATATTTCTGAGGATTTGATCCAAGGTGACCAAAAAAAAAAAAAGCAACTTGCAGAAATCAGAAAACCAGAAACCAGAAGAAAGCACAGGTTTGAAAGGACAATGTTGAGAGCATTGTTTTTGTGTGTCTAACTTGTTTTGCTGTTGTTATATCCATGTGTAAATTTATAGCAGAAATTGAAAGTTCAGGTCTCAAGTTTGGGAGCATAAGATCAAAGGACAGTATGAACGTTTAAGAGCTCTCCACAAATGTATCATAATTAAAACCAAGCACTTTTATGAAATCACTGCGGGAGAGAGTATAGAGAAAGGAAAATAAAACATAGCAGACAGAATCTTGGGGAAACATCTACTTAAGGAGTCAGACTAGGAAGAAGTACCAAACAAAGAGAAAGAAAGCAATTAATTCTATAAGTAAGAGGAGGACCATAAGAGTACAGTGTCCTGGAAACTGAAAAATGAAAGACTTTACCCAAAAAATGGAAATTATCCAGGATGACTTCACTCATCTCACTCAGAAAATGCATTCTGAATTTTTACCCATACTGTTCCCTTTTCTTAGGATCACTGAAATAGAGCTGCAAGGGATCTCCGAGACCATCTAGTCTCAATCCCTTATTTTACACATGAAGAAACTTGGTCCAGGAAAGTTAAAGGAGTTGCTTATAGTGAATGATGGAACACTGTCAAGGTATAAATAATAACTGAACAAGAGGGTAGAGGATTCAAGAACATACAATGTGTATAGATAAACTGGTTAACTATAACTCTAGGGCTACTATTACAAAAGGAATAAAGTGAGACCACAGAAGGAGAGACCAGGAAAAGACAAAGGGGTGGAGTCACTGGAATTTCCAATGAGAATGAAGAACAAGTTGAGGAAAAGTAAAAGAATTGGAAGTTCTGGTTAGCTAGAGGAAACTTACATATATGTAGAGAAAGGATATTTATGGGAGATAATGAGATCCAGGGCACACACTTCTCTACATGTGACTGAAGTAGAATCAAAGTGCAAGTCATGAAAGTTGATGGAGTTGCTCAACTTGGAGGCCAGGATATTTGAGATGATATCAACATATAAATTGAAGTTCCAATGTGTAAAAATGCAATGGGATGGAGAGGACAACTATGATACTCCTTTACAAAGAAGAGGGAATGACGAGGAGCTGGTAGATACGAGCCAGTAGGATCTATTCCGGGTGATATAGACATATTCAGTATACCTCAAAGGATGAGAGTTTGCTGAGTGATGTTTGAAGAATGAGAGTCTGGACCTGGCAATGAAGTAGAAGGACAATGTCTCCTTCTGCTTACACAGGGTATCAGTGGCCATGAAGAAAGGTGATAATTACCATTGTAGAAGGTGGCCAGGGATGAGATGTCTTCTGGAGAAGTCCAGATTTCTCTGAGTGTAAGATAATGGAAGAATTATAAAAGGAAGAGGTCTAAGGAAAAAGGGAACTTTGTTAAGGACAGAAAAGGGATTCCTGGGGACATAATATCACATGGTTATTTATTAACATATTTAGGTTAACAATGAAAAAATGCAAACTACATCAGCCCTCATACTTTTAATGACGCATTAATTGAGCCAGACCAATTCTAGTTAAAATTTAAGGTATAAGAGAAATGTAAAAAAAAAAAATCCTGTGCTAGGTTAGATATAAGAAGGCATTACTATGCATTCTGTTAAGTGATGAAATAAAATTCCATGCATTGGCAAGTCACTGAGGTATGGGTCTTAATGATTTCTAACTGCCTGCCGACTAACCATCTACTACTATCTTGAGCACTGAAGGTCTCTCCACTCTGACTTTGATCCAGAATGAGCAATCAGAACCAAAAATCCTTGGGATGGAAGGGTGCCAGAAGGCTCTCTAAACATTTTATAACCTACATTCATCTAAATATTTTATATCTTTTCTGCATGTATCAAAAATATTCTAAGATGAGTGTTCAATAGTTTGGAAGTGAAATATATATTTTTGTGATAGCACTTGGTCTTGATTTCTTAAATTTATTTTTCCCCTGTGGTTTTGTTGGTTTGTTTATTTTCATGGTTTTCCCTTCGCAAAGTGAGATCTTTAGTCTCAATGACATTCTGAAGAAAGAGAAAAATAAATGTCTATTTTTGTAGTCTGTGACCCCTAGAAGACTGGAGATCGGAAACTTTGCTTCTCCAGATGTAGCTGGTAATGAAAGAGAGGTCTGTTTCATTTCCTTGTATTGTTCTATAAGAATAGTTGAAATTACTAGTGATCATAGATTGTTTGCAGGAAGACTGAAGTCAGTTGTAGGAAACTAATTGTTGCTTAAGTGTTCTAGGTAGAAAAAGCTAAAGTGTTTCAGGATTATAGACATTAGATTCATCAAGTTGACATTTGCAGCACCTGTTTCTATGCTGGGGTACACGGTTTCTTTGTACTTTTGCAGAGAACTGGGGCGTATGTCATTCTCTAGAGAAGTCTAATGTAAAAATATAATTAGAAGAGAAAGACCGACAACATGGTGGTGGGTGAGGAGTTGAAGCGAAGGGAAAAAAGAAGAGAAAAAGAGAGACAAAGAGAGAGAGAGAGAGAGAGAGAGAGAGAGAGAGAGAGAGAGAGAGAGAGAGAAAAGAGAGAGAGAAAGAGACAGAGAGACAGATTTAAAGAGGAACTAACTGAAATTAAGAGTTCAAGATATAAAATAAAAATCATTTGAGATTTCCTTAAATCTGGGTGATTTTGTATAATCATCCAAGATGTACAGTAGGGAGTCACCTAGTTTTGTGTTAGACACATAGAGGCTATTCTCAAAGACTTCAGGGAAGAGGTGGGTGAGGTAACTTGCTTAAGGTCCAGGTATGTGAGATGACCTTGAATGCATTTATCAAATCAGCAAAAAAGAAAAGGACAGTGATCTATTTATTAGATTTCTAGGTGGCACAGTAAAGTGTATGCTTGAAGTCAGAAAGAACTGAGTTCATCATTACCTCCTTCAGACACTTAAATACACTTAACCTTTGACTGCCTTAATTTTTCTATCTGTAAAATGGGAATAATAATAGCATCTATATCACAAGATTATTGTTAGGATCAAACTTTAATGACTATATAAATGCTAGCTAAGGTTAAAATTAGTCAAATATTAACTTTCTGGATCCCATTCCTCCATTTTTGCAAAGGGGATTGCTAAATTTTACACGTTCATATAAGGGGGTTCATAAACCTTGAACACAGATCTGACCCAAAGTCAGTTCCCCATTCAGACTAACATTTCATTTAATGAGGGAAACAGAGTCAACCTTGTTTTCAGTTTAGGTTTTCAATCTCTGAACTACTATTTTATATAGACTAATTTCAATTGGTTAATTATCTGTACACATTTCCTTCTACTCTATTGAAGGACACTGAACCTGACTTTTACTCCCTACTAGTTACCCTATTTGGTATAAATTGGGGTTACCTTGCCCTTTGTTTCAAAGCTGTCACCTCCACATCTTTGGCTCATGGTTTCAAAGAGATTTTTTTGAAAGCCAGGTTTCCAGTTAGAGCAAGTAATTAACACTTCAGATAGGATTTAAAAGGGGAAAATCACTGTGGCACACAAGCACATGCCAGAGTTAGTGTTTTCACTTAGAAAATGCCTTAAATAGTCATTAGATGGCTCCCATTTTCACTGTAGGGAAAGGGGAAAAACCCCTCAAGTAATCATTTTGGAGATTTCTCTATTTTATTCCTAAAGCATATTTATACTCTTCTAAGAAACCATGCTTACTTATTCTTAATGAATTTCATGTGCAATATTCCTGAAAGAATGTTTGGTTCAACTGAAGCATCATGCTTCCCTTACATACTTTTGTCATACATGCTCTCTGCATTTCCCAGGTACAGAAAGCCATCTCAATTTCTTTTCCATTTTGTTCTTAAAACAGGGTTGATATGAGCAGAAGTAGGGATTTGAATCCCCTTTCCTAGTTTTATTTCCTCTTCCTCACTTAAGATAGTTGCAAATTACTCCAGAGCACTGCTCTTAAAAATGTCTTTTGAACCCACTTCTCTTGTTTCCTTCCAAAGAATCAAGGGTATATTGAAGGGACAGAACAGCCACAATTCTTTCTCCTTCATCCTTTGTCCTTGGTTTCAGGTGTTTTCCTAACACATTATTTTCTTCCTCCAAAACACACGCTGGGAATCTGTCCTGGACTCAGTCTTGCTGTTGATACCACTGATCTTTGCTCTATTCAATATTCCTGTCTCATTCCTGGATACTGCCAGTGCTGAAGTTTCCCCTGGTAACAAGTTGAAGGTACATTATTTCTGTCAAACCATACTGTATGTTAGTTTCAAGTAACGCTAACTTCTTATGAAGATTTTTTCCCCCAATATAGGTTCACCCACCCACCCATCCAATCATTATGTAGTTATTTCTATGATGTAGGAAGAGCATAGAAAATTTATCTTTCCTAAAAGACAACTACTATTGCCTTACAAAGCTCACAAAAAAATACTTTGTTTCCATCAGAGCACTAGGCACATAACAGGTATTCAATAAGATCTGTCTATTTGTGAAAGAAAATTCTTGCGCTGGTTAAGTGTAGAGCTATAAGGTATCTAGGTGACTGAGATGCTCACACAAAAAAATTCAACCTGGTTTCAACTGAAGCCAACATGTCCTTTTTGATTACTTCAATATTTCAAGTATTTGAAATGTCACCGGTGTAATATTTTCTCTATTGACACATATTGCAACCCCTTTATAACTAATCAACTGTCTTTGTGAGCTGCTGTGGCCAAAAAAAAAAAAAAAAGAAAAAGAAAAAGAAGAAAGACAAGAAAAGAAAAGGAAAAAAGGGGGGAAAATCATGACCTTCAGTCCAAAATGTTGATGAGCATTTTTTAATTTAAGGTAGTTTTTTTCCCCCACAAGGCAAAAGACACCCAGCCAATAATCTAGACCCTACTTGAAACCTCTCTCCCTTAGTAAAACCTATTTGAGTTTAAGCTTCGTTGGCATAGACTTGAAGAATGGAGGCACCTACACATAACAACAAAGCATCCATTTCAGGACTTTTTTGGGAAACCAATTCAATTATTTGGATTATTTTGTGTATAGACATACCTCTAATAATACAGAATTCTGGAAAGCAGACTGGAAGAAAACACATAAACCACAACGAACATCAAAAGTTACCGTTGTATCAGGAAACTAATATAGAAAATCTCATTGATGGGTAGATGTTATGATAGTGTGATGAGTATTTATAGTGTGCATGAAAATCTGATCATTTTTCTTTCACTACCATATCCCCAAAGAACTGTCATTGTCATATTGATATGCTAACGGTCTTTCAATTCCCTATTTTTTTTTTGTCTGTGTGTCTTGAATATTTACATTTAAAATTCCTCTGGCTTCAGCTGTGCCTATTGAATTTGTAATTTAGATTGCCCTTTGAAGAATGAAGTTTAATTATAATTATAGCAGCCAACATTTTAATAACATTCCAAAAGCAAATTGATGTATGACTTTGCCTGACAACTTTTTTCTTGAGTTTATGGTCTTTAATAGAGTAAAGGTGAGAGTACATTCTATAGCCAAGAAGATTGTCATTTGACTTTCTGTCTTTTTCTAATTCTTCCTAAAGTGCTATGTCAATTAATAATGCTCACAGTAACACATATACATTTCTATCTGAATTTTGGTATTTTGGGAGCATCTGGAATTTTTATACTATACATTTTCATAAACAAAATTTGGTTGAACTAAAATTTCGATAGCACCAAATTTATAACACAATTCATACATATATGGTCCGACATCTACATATCTACAGCAATATCATTTCTCTACCTATCTTCTCAACAAAGTTACTATTTAGAATATATCTGTCAAGTGATGGTTAGCGTTAACGCTTTAAGGTTTGTACAGATACATAGATCCTACAAAACTGAGAGGAATAAGTAACACACTGGATGAAGAGTCAGGATCCAAAAGTGTTCTTAATGGGATAAAACACTGGACAGACTTTTTTTTTTAAACAAAGGGATCAGATTTAATAGGGATAATTGTAGTATCTTACATTTGGCTTCAAAACTTTATTTGAAGAGTACAAGATTTGAAACACCTGATCAAATAACAGTTTGTCTTAAAAAAACAACATTTGTTGAATCAGTGGCAGCACTGGCAGTGGCAGCTGGAGCAGCTGCTCCTGCAGGTATCAGCCCACAGATGGAATGTTTGAAAGTCACCTATTTTGACTTCTGGGAGCCAAGATGGCAGAGACCTTGACCTTATTGACCTTGAAAAACCCAGAGAATATTGCCCCAGGAAAACAACATGAAATAGTGGAGCCAGCAGAAAGCAGTCTTTTGTCATGAGAGGCTACAGGAATTAACAGGAAACATGGCTCTTGCTGTTGCTGAAGGAACCAGTAGAGAACAGGAGGCACTCAGGCAAGCCAGTGGCAAACCTCACCTCAGCAAACTAGCAGGGGATCCAGAGCACCAGGCTGGTGGAGCAGGCAAGTGTCAACACCAAACACACATCAGCCACTCACCACCAGCTCCAGCTTAGTACCAGCTAAGCTACCAGACACCAACAGCCTCCCACCGACAACACCTGAGGCACCAGCACACATACACACACACACACACACACACACACACACACACACACACACACACACCAGTAACCAGGACCCTAGCCACCAGAACAAGAAGCCTGAGACAGTGCTCCCTGTGCCTCAAAGGAAGTGATCAATTTTAAAACCCAGAACACCACAAGCAAAAAGCAACAAAGAAAAACAATGACCATAGAGAAGTATCTTGGTGACAGGGAAGATGAAAACACAAATATACCTACAATATACCCACATCTGAAACCTCAAAGGGGAAAATGAACTGGTATCAAGCACAAAGAACCATCTTGGAAGAGCTCAAGAAGGGTTTTAAAAGTAAAATAAGAGAGGTAGAAGAAAAAAAAAGTAGCAATTCCTTTAAAAATACTATTGATGAATAGGAAATAACTCCTTAAAAAGTAGAATTGGACAAATGGAAAAGGAATTATAAAGGATAACTGAAGAAAATAATCTGTTAAAAATTAGAATTGGTCAAGTGAAAGCTAATGACTCTGTGAGACATCAGGAATCAGTCAAAAAAATCAAAAGAATAAAAGAAATAGAAGAAAACGTAAAATATCTCATTGGAAAAACAACTGACCTGGAAAACAGATGCAAGAGAGATAATTGAAGAATTATTGGTCTATCTGAAAGCCATCATCAAAAAAAGAGCCTGGACAGCATCTTTCAAGAAATTATCAAGGAATACTGCCCTCAGGTCCTAGAACCAGAAGATAAAAAATTGCCATCAAAACAATCCACCAACACCTTCTAAAAGAGAACATCAAGGAGTATTATATACAAATTCTAGAATCATCACGTGAAGGAGAATATCCTGCAAGCAGCCAGAAAGAAACAATTCAAATATCATGGAACCATAGTTAGGAGTACGGCAGGACCTTGCAGCTTCTACATTAAAAGATCAGAAGCTTGAATATGATATTCCATAAGGCAAAGGAGTGTGGACTACAACCAAGGCTCAACTACTTAGTGAAACTGAGCATAATCTTTCAGGAGAGGACTTGGACATTCAATGAAACAGGGGACTTCACACCTTCCTGATAAAAAGACCAGAGCTCAACAGAAAATTTGATCTTCAAATACAAGACTCAAGAGAGACATAAAAAGGTAAAGAGGACAGAAAACAACAACAACATATTATTAATAAGGGCAAACTGTTTCCAACACTACAAGGGAAGATGACACTTGTAACCCCTGAGAACTGTATCTTTATTATGATATTGAAAAGAGATTTACATAGACAGAGGGGGTTGGTTTTTGTTGACATTAATGTGATGATAAAAAAAAATCTAAGTGGTGAAAAGGGATTGTAATGGGAGAAGAGAAAAGGAGGAGGCAGAAAAGGGTAAATTCATATGAAGAGACACAAAGACATATTACAGTAGAGGGAAAGAAGGGTGGAGAACTTGCTCTCATTAGACTTGGATCAAGGACAGAATAACATGTTAAGTTAGGCATAGAAATCTAACTCCCTGTATAGGCAGTAGGAGGGGGAAAAGGAAAGAAAAGGGGGGGAGATAGAAAAGAGGGAAGAAGTAGTAAGAGAAAAAAGAAAGAAAAGGGAGGAGGATGATAGAAGGGAGGGCACATTGAGAGAGGCAGTAGTCAAAAGGAAAACTGTAGTTAAAAGGGAAAGGGAGAAAGGTGAAAGAAAAGCATAAATGCATGGGATTTCTCAATGAGAAAGACAAAGATAGTAATCACAACTGTGAATGTGAATCTGATGAACTCTCCCATAAAACTGAAGCAGAGAACAGAATGGATTAAAAACCATAATCCTACAATATTTTGTTTACAAGAAACATATCTGAAACAGAGGGATACACACAGGGCAAAGGTAAAAGACTGGAGTAGAATATATTATGCTTCAGCCAAAGTAAAAAAAAAAAAAGTAAAGGAAGCAATCCTGATCTCAGACAAAACAAAAACAAAAATAGATCTAATTAAAAAAGATAAGTAAGGAAACTACATCCTGCTAAAAGACACCATAGACATGAAGTATTATCATTAGTAAACATATTAATAAACACGGTATTATATTAGTAAACATATATACATCCAAATTCTTGGAGAAGTAGTTCAGGGACTTACAGGAAGAAATACACAGCAAAAATATACTAATGAGGGACCTTAACCTCCCCCTCTCTGAACTAGATAAATCTAACCAAAAATAAGCAAGAAAGAAGTTAGGGACATGAATAGAATTTTCGAAAAGTTAGATATGGTAGACCTCTGGAGAAAATTAAATGGGGATAAAGAGGAATAATCTTTTTTCTCAGCTGTACATGACAACTACACAAAAGCTGACCATGTACTAGAGCATAAAAACCTCACAATCCAATGCAGAGAGGCTAAAATAATAAATGCATCCTTTTCAGATCATGATGAAATAAAAATATATCTAATAAAGGGCCATGGAAAGATAAACTAAAATTAATCAGAAACTAAATAATTTAATCCAAAAGAATGAGTGGGTCAGGGACAGCTAGGTGGCACAGTGGGATAGGGTACTGACTCTAGAGTCAGGAGGACCTGAGTTCAAATCCAGTCTCAGATACCTGACACTTACTAGCTGTGTGACCATGGGCAAGTCACTTAACCCCGATTGCCTCACCAGAAAAAAAAAATAGTAATTGATAAGTTAAGAAGAGAGGGAGCTTTGTGAGTAAAGATGACACTTCCTATTTTGGTGCAGTGGATAGAGCACCAGGCCTCAGGAGGACCTCTGTTCAAATCTGGTCTCAAAATAGATAATTCACACTTACTAGCTGTGTGACCCTGGGCAAGTCACCTAATCCCAATTGCCTCATTCCCCCTCCCCCCAAAAAAAGGAATGTGTGGGTCAAACAACAAACCATAGAAACAATCAATAACTTTATTCAAGAGAATGACAATAATGAGACAACATACCAAAATTTATGATATACAGCAAAAGCAGGTCTTAGGTGAAGTTTTACATCTCTAAACACTTACACAAACAAAACAGAGAAGGAGGAGGTCAATGAATTCGGCATGCAACTAAAAAAGCTAGAAAAAGAAGAAATTAAAAATCTTCAATTAAATTCCAAATTAGAAATACTGAAAACAAAGGAGAGATTAATAAATTTGAAATTAACAAAGCTATTGAACTAATAAATAAAGTTAAGAGCTGGTTTTATGAACAACAAAAAAAAAGGACTATATAAATGTGTTGGTTAATTTTTGACTAAAAAAAAAGAAAGAAGAAAGCCAAATTACCAGTATCAAAAATGAAAAGGGTGAATTCACCAATGAAAAGGAAATTAAAACAATAATTAGGAACTATTTTACCCAACTGTATGACAATAATTTGACAATCTTAGTGAAATGGATGAATATTTACAAAAATATAAACTACCCAGACTAATAGAAGAGGAAATAAAATACTTAAATAACCCCATTTCAGAAAACAGAATTTGAATAGGCCATCAATGAACTCCCTAGGAAAAAATTTCCAGGGCCATATGGATTTAAAAAAGAATTCTATCAAACATTTAAAGGACAATTAATTCCAATATGATATAGATTATTTGTGAAAATTGGCAGAGCCCTACTAAATTCTTTTTATGATACAAATATGGTACTGATACCTAAACCAGAAAGAGTCAAAACAAAGAAAGAAAAACACAGACCAATTTCCCTAATGAATATAGCACAAACATTTTAAATAAAATACTAGCAAAAAGATTACAGCAGCTTATCATGGGAATAATACACTATGACAGGTAGGATTCATTCCAGGAATGCAGGGCTGGCTAGTTCAATAATAGGAAAACTCTCAGCATAACTGACCATATCAACAACAACACTTACAGAAACCATATGATTATCTCAATAGATGCAGAAAAAAAGCTTTTGACAAAATACAACAGACATTCCCATTAAAAGCACTAGAGAGCAGAGGAATAAATGAAGTCTTCCTTAAAATGATAACTAGCATCTACCTAAAACCATCAGCAAGCATTATATGTAATGGGGATAGGCTAGAAGCATTTCCAATAAGATCGGAGTGAAACAAGGATGTACATTATCACCATTGTTATTCAATATGGTACTAGAAAAATTAGCTTTAGCAATAAGAAAACGAAAAGAAATTGAAGGAATCAGAATAGGCAAAGAAGAAACAAAGCTATCACTCTTTGCAGATGATATGATGATATAATTAGAGAATCCTAGAGCATCAAATAAAAAACTAAATAATAAACAACTTTAGCAAAGTTGCAAGATACAAAATAAACCACGTAAAACATCAACATTAGGGGAGAAGCAGAAAACTGGGAAAGAATTTTTACAACCTCTGATACAGGGCCTCATTTCTAAAATATATAGAGAATTGAGTCAAATTTATAAGAATACAAGTTCCCCAATTGATAAATGGTCAAAGGATATGAGTAAGAAGTTTTCAGAGGAAGAAATTTAAGGTTATCTACAGTCATATGAAAAAATGTTCTAAATAACTATTGATTAGAGCAATGCAAATCAAACATCTCTGAGGTACCACATCGCACTATCAGATTGGCTAATATGACAAAACAGGAAAATGATAAATGCTGGAGAAGATGTGGGAAAATTGGAAATCTAATGTTTTGTTTGTTGAGTTGCGAACTGATCCAACCATTCTGGAGAGTAATTTGGAACTACACCCAAAGGGATATAAAAATATGCATACCCTTTTGATCCAGCAATTCCACTTCTAGATCTGTATCCCAAAGAGATCATCAACAAGGGAAAAGGACGCACAAGTACAAAAATGTTTATAGCAATTCTTTTTGTGGCAGCCAAGAATCGGAAATTGAGGGGATGGCCATCAGTTGTGGAATGGTTAAACATGTTGTGGTATATTAATGTAATGATATACTATTGTGACATAAGAAATGATGAGCAGGCAAACTTCAGAAAAACCTGGAAAGACTTGAATGAACTGATGCTGAGTAAAGTGAGCAGAACCAGGAAAACATTTTGCACAGCAACAGCCACACTGTGTGATGACTGACTTTGACAGACATATCTCTTCTTAGCAATGCAAGGATCCAAGAAAACTCGAAAGTACTCATGGAGAATGCTGTCTACATCCAGAAAAAGAACTATGGAGTCTGAATGTAGATTGAAGCATATTATTTGCTCTCTCCTTTTTTAAAATTTCTTTCTTCTTTCTCATGGTTTCTCCTATTGGTTTTAATTCTTCCTTACAACATGACTAATGTGAAAATAGGTCAGTATGGATCTATATGTCAAGTAAGTTTGGAACTCAAAATCTTATGTAAGTGAATGTTGAAAACTAAAAGCAAATTTTTAAAAAGACATTTGTTTATTATGGTTACAATAAATTGTTTTTTTTAATGTAAGGATTGATATGGATGGCCATTGAGATCTCTTCTAACTCTGACAGTCCTGTGATTCATATAAAATTAAACAGAAGGTTAGTCACAGGACTATAGAATTACACCTGGTCTAAATCTATAGTTTTGCAGATAAGCAAATTGAGGCAAATCATTTAAGTGACTTGACCAACATCACAGGTAGTAGGTAGCAGAGCCAGGATTTGAACTTAAATTTTCTGATTCCAAATCAGTACTCTTTCCTCTTCACCAGATCTAAGGGAAAAAAAGTTAATTTGATCAATGTAAAAAACATAGAATTAGATGATTACAGCTGATGGGGAAAAAATCCATCCCAGGAACCTAAATTATATGGTTAATGTTCAAATTACATGAATAATTGGTAAGTTTACATTTCACCTTGTACTCTACAGAGACAGACAGTGAAAAAAAAATGAACAGACTGACAAAGTGTTGAACTTTTGAAGCTAGGAAACAGAATGTGAAAGGTCTTTAAGGAACATTTAATGGCAATAGGAAGTAGTGCTGATGAATCACTAGATAGTACATTTCCATAAAAGTTAGCAATGCACCAATACCCAAGAATGATACTAGGATCCACAATAGTACTGGTAGCAAGGATGAAATAAGAAATCATTATGTCCCTGACTGATTTTGCTCACTGATGTTCTCACATCACTCCTTGAGAGCATAAAAGATGTTAACTCCAGTGCCTGGGACAAATTCCAATTCAGTTCATTTTATTCTGCATCTTTAAATTGCTTCCAGAATTTATTTAAACACAGTATTTTCCTTTAAGTTGTTGTATAGCATTTTAATGCAGGCGCTTAAATGTTTCATTCCAGCAATGTCCATATTTCAATGGAGATGACAGGATGATGTAATTTTGTTAATGAATAATTGTCTGGAGTATGATATCATAACCTTGAGGGCAAAAAAAACTAAATCATTATAATATTAGGAAAAACATAAATCTAAAAATTTCTTCATGCCTTTTAAAAATAAAAAATCACATGTACAGTACTTTAAAATTAGAAATGGTATATAATTGCTTATTGTTATTATTGTGGCTTATTCTGTTGACAAAGTGATTGATAGAATTGGAAGGGGCATTATTAATCATCTACTAACACCATTTGTCTTTTTTTTACAAATGGGAAAACTAAGGTTGAGAAAAGCTAATTAATTCATAACTCAAAGCATCACTACAAGCATCCTCTTTATAAAGAGTACCTGTCCTTTGTTCTTCCCACTTAACCACTCATACTTTAGTTATTCAATTTAAGTTGGAATCAAGGTTTGCATTTTAATTATTTCCCTATAGAACCCTGAGGAAACAGGGAAACTTTACCATGACTTCAAAATTGAAACAATAAAAATATAACTGATTTACAGTTAATAATAAAGTATAACTTTTTACAAAATATGGAGAATGTCACTCATAAACAAATTTGGTAAAGTGCCATTATTAATCAAGTTATATTCATTAATTTAACTTTAATTAAATCCATTTAATTCTAAATATAGACTTCTTCATTTGTTGGTCTCTAACAAATTGGCCCCAGCAATTACTGTAGTTCAAAAAAAAAGTTTTAAAATCTACTATGTAGTATATAATTTAAAGCTAATATATACAGTACTTCAAGACTTGTTATTTTTAACTATAAAATTGTTATAGCTAATGGAAATGATTACAATTTAGTGCTAAGCTGATAAAACAGGACTGCCTTGAAGTGATGGTTTGAGGGTCATTGCTTTTCACTCTGAATATTAATAGCTAGCTAGTCTGTTGAAAGGGTTAAGACCTGGGGGTATGCAGAGGACATTGATTTTCATAAAGAATATAAGAGATTCCATTAACTAAAGAAGAAAAAAATGTCATCTTGGCCAATGTATCATCTAATCCTAGGAGTTCTTTGGTTTTAAAGATGCATAGAAAATTCTAAGAAAGCATCTAAATGAATGATTCAAATTGCTTTAGGGACTGTGCGTCTACAGCAAATATATGCATGCTACAAATGTCCTCAACCTCTCTATTTTGGGGAACAGTGACCCCAAGTCAAATTAAAATGAAATTAAGGATAACATTTACCAAGCCTTACTAGTTAACTAAAGCTAACTTAATGTTAAAGGGGAAATCCTAGATAAAGAGGGGAATAATTGAGCTAAAGAAATTCCTCAGACATTTATTAAGCACCTTGTTGTTGCTTTTCCTTCTTTCTCAAAGAGGAGCAATGATATTAGAAGGGTGATGTCTTGACTTGTAAGTGAATTGGATTTAAGTGAGGCAGAGCTTTGCATCAGCCTTGCTGTCTCCTCCAGGATCATCTGAGACCACTGAAAAGACATAGATCAGGATGACTGGTGATGGCCCCAAATACAGTGGGAGACTCTGGCCTTTTAAAGCTAAAGTATTTCCCAAGTCTCAGTTTGTCTGAAGTAGCACCCATTCAGTGGATTTAAGCTAGGTAAGAAATGAGACAAAAGATGACTTAGTTCTCCTACTCTCAAAAAAAAAAAAAAAGAAGGGGAAGACCTTCAGGATTTCGGGCCAGAACAGAAACAATTGCTATTTACATTCACTTTGAGCCTTAAAACCCAAACTATGACAAAGTGAGGCTTGGACCTGGACCTCTTATTGGCCAATCAGTGAAAGCCAGAGTGATTAGGGTTTAAGGCATGGTCAAGTAGCTTCATTTGAATCCCAATGGGTTTTATCAAAACCTGGTTTTCCAGAGTTCTATTTCAAAAAATCATGAATGAAACTACATGAGACAAAAGAGTTAATTGTGCCAGGTTGTTTTTAATGACAGAATAGATAAATAGGAACAGTGACCCCAAGTCAAATTAAAATGAAATTAATAGTAAGATTTACCAAGCCTCACTAATAAATGAGAACAAACTTAATGCTAAAATGGAAGTCTCAGACAAGGAGGGGAATAATTGAGCTAAAGAAATTCCTCAAACATTTCTTCCCACTTAAAAGCATTTTTTTTTTTACCAATTGTATGTAAAGATAGTTTTCAACATCCATTTTTATGAGATTTTGAGTTCAAAATTTTTCTCCCTTCCTGTCCTCCCACCTCCCTAAGACAGTAAGCAATGTGACATAGTTTATACAAGTACAATAATTTTGAACATATTTCCACATTAATCATGTTGTGAAAGAAGGAACGGATAAAAGGGGAAAACCCTAAAAAAGAAAACAAACAAACAAGCAAAAAAGGAAAAAATTTATCCTTCAATCTGCATTCAGATTCCATAATTATTTCTCTGGATATGGATAGCATTTTCCATCATGAGTCTTTTGGAATTATCTTTGATCATCGTACTGCTGAGAAGAGCTAAGTCTGTCACAGTTGATCATCGCACAATGCTGATGTTACTGTGTACAGTGTTCTCCTGGTTCTGCTCACTTCACTCAATATTAGTACATGTAAGTCTTTCTAGGTTTTTCTGAAATCTGCCTGCTCATCATTTCTTATAGCACAATAGTATTCTATTGCATTCACACATTACAACTTGTTCAGCCATTTCCTGACAGACATCCCTCAATTTCCAATCCACTGCTACCACAAAAAGAGCTGCTACAAATATTTTCATATATGTTGGTCTTTTTCCCTTGTTGATGATTTCTTTGGGATACAGACCTAGTACTGGATTGAAGGGTATCAAACAGTTTTATAGCTCTTTGAGTATACTTCCAAATTGATCTCCAAAATTGTTGGATCAGTTCACAACTCCACCAATAATGCATTAGTGTTCCAATTTATCCATATTCTTCATCAACATTTATCACTTTCCTTTTTTGTCATATTAGCCAATCTGTTGGTGTGATGTGGTACCTCAAGAGTTGTTTTAATTTGCATTTCTCTACTCAATAGTGATTTAGAACATTTTCTCATATGATTATAGACAGCTTTATTTTTTTTAATCTAAAAATTGCCTGTTCATATCCTTTGACCATTTATCAACTGGTGAAGGCCTTGCATTCTTATAAATTTAACTTGTTTCTCTATATATTTGAGAAATGAGGCCTTTATCAGAAACAGTGGCTATTAAAAACATTTCCCAGCTTTCTGCTTTCCTTCTAATCTTGGTGGCACACTTTGACTTTTTGCAAAACCGTTTTAATTTAATGTAATCAAAATTATCAATATTTCATTTTGTAGTGTTCTCCATATTTTCATTTCATAATATTCTCTCTTGTTTGTTCGTAAATTCTTCCCTTCTCCATAGTTCTGAGAAGTAAACTATTCCTTGTTCTCCTAATATGCTTATGGTATCACCCTTTATGTCTAAATCATATACCCACTTAAACTTTATCTTTGTTTATGGTGTGAGATGTTGGTATATGCCTTGTTTCTGCCATACTCTTTTCCAGTTTTCCCAACAGTTTTTGTCAAATAGTGAGTTCTTATCCCAGAAGCTGGAGTCTTTAGGTTTATCAAACAATAGGTTACTATAGTCATTTATTACTGTGTCTTGTGTACCTAACCTATTCCACTGATCCATTACTCTATTTCTTAGGCAGTACTAAACAGTTTTGATGATTGCCATTTTGTAATACAGCTTTAGATGTGGTATGCGTAGGCCACATTTTTTCCTTAATTCCCTCTATTCTTGACAAATTTACTTATTCAATGCCACACCAATCAAACTACCAAAATACCTGTGCACTGGCCTTTGTAATTAGTCCACCAGGAAGCTACTTCAATGGCTTAAATCTTGATCCCCTGGGCCAATTAAATCTTTTTTTTTAACATGTATTTTTAAAACTTTGGGTTACAAATTTTCTCCCTTCCTCTCTCCCCACCCACCTTCACTGAAAAGGCAAGCAACTCAATACAGGTTATATATGTGCAGTCATACAAAACACTTCCGTAGTAGTCACGTTGTGAAAAACTAAGTATATTTCCCTTCATCGTACCTTGCCCCCCCATTTATTTCATTCTCTCTTTTAACCCTGTTCCTCCTGAAAAGTGTTTGCTTCTGATTATCCCCTTCCCCAATCTGCCCTCCCCTCTATCATCCCCCTGTTCTCTTGTCCCCTTTCCATCTTATTTTCCTGTAGGGTAAGATAGATTTCCATACCCAATTGTGTATATTGTTCCCTCCTTAAGCCAAACCCTATGAGAATAAGATTTATTCATTCCCTCTCACCTTCCCCCATTTCCCCTCTACTATAAAAGCCTTTTCTTGTCTGTTTCATGTGAGATAATTTACCCCACTCTACCTCTCCCTTTTTCCCTCTCCCAGTATAATCTACTCTCTCACCCCTTAATTTTATTTTCCAGATATCACTCCTTTATCTTCAACTCACCCTGTGCCATCTATCTATGTATCTATCTATCTATCTATCTATCTATCTATCTATCTATCCATACACACAATTTTTTCCCTCCCACTACCCTAATACTGACAAAGGACTCATGAGTTACAAATATCATCTTTCCATGCCAGAATGTAAATAGTTCAACCTTAATAAGTCTCTTATGATTTCTCTTCCTTGTTTAACTCATGTTTCATTTGAGTCTTGTATTTGAAAGTCAAATTTTCTATTCAGCTCTGGTCTTTTCATCAATAATGCCTGAAAGTCCCTTATTTCACTGAATGGCCCATTTTTTACCCTGAAGGATTATACTCAGTTTTGCTGGGTAGGTGATTCTTGGTTGTAATCCTATCTTCTTTGCCCTCCAGAATATTATATTCCCTGCTCTCCAGTCCCTTAATGTAGAAGCTGCTAAATCTTGTGTTATCCTGATTGTGTTTCCATAAAACTTGAATTGCATGTTTCTGGCTGCTTGCAATATTTTCTCCTTGACCTGGGAAATCTGGAATTTGGCTATAATATTCTTAGGGCTTGTCCTTTGGGGATCTCTTTCAGGAAGTGATTGGTAGATTCTTTCAATTTCCATTTTGCCCCCCGGTTCTAAAATATCAAGGCAGTTTTCCTTGATAATTTCTTGAAAGATGATGTCTAGGCTCTTTTTTTTTTTATCATGGCTTTCAGATAGTCCAATAATTTTTTAAATTCTCTCTCCTGGATCTATTTTCCAGATCAGTTGTTTTTCCAATGAGATATTTCATATTGTCTTCTATTTTTTCATTCTTTTGGATTTGTTTTACAATGTCTTGATTTCTTATAAAGTCACTAGTTTCCAGTTGCTCCATTCTGATTTTTAAGGAAGTATTTTCTTCAGTAACTTTTTAGACTTCCTTTTCCATTTGGCCAATTTTGCTTTTTAGGGCATTTTTCTCCTCACTGACTTTTTGGACGTCTTTTGCCATTTGGGTTAGTCTATTTTTTAAGGTGTTATTTTCACATGCAACAAAAAGACAGAGTGAAATAAATTTCCAGTACAAGATAAGCTGGATGGTTGACTGGAAAGGTATATCACGCTAGGCTGGTAGAGGAGCACAGTTCAGTGTGAGTGTGCCAGCCACAGAGAACCTGGAGCAGGCCATAGAGGACTGAATCGTGGCAATCATGGTGGTTTCCATGAATAATTAGAAGGTCAGAGGGAAAAGTCTGTTTCTGTGGTGAGAGAGAAGCTAGGTTTGAAGATGAAGGGGTCATATCTGGAGAACAAATTAAGGGGTGAAAAAGGATTATACTGGGAAAAGGAGAAAGGGAGAGGTAGAATGGGGTAATTTATCTAAAAAAACAGAAAAGGCTCTTACAGTGGAGGCAAAACAGGGGAAGGTGAGAGGGAATGAGTGAATCTTATTCTCATAGGATTTGTCTTAAAGAAGGAATAACATACACACTCAATTGGGTATGGAAATATATCTTATCCTACAGGAAAACAGGCAGAGAAAGGGACAAGAGATCAGGGTAATGATAGAGAGGAGGGCAGATTGGGAAAAGGAGTAATCAGAAGCTAACACTTCTGAGGAGGGACAGGGTGAAAAGAAACAATAGAATAAATAGGGGGGTTGGGATAGGATTAAGGGAAATAGAGTTAGTTTTTCACAACATGAGTACTTTGGAATTGTTTTGCAGAACTACACATGTATAACATATATTGAGTTGCTTGCCTTTTCAATGAGGGTGGGTGGGGAGGTGGGAAGGGAGAAAATTTGGAACCCAAAGTTTTAAAAACACATGCTTAAAAAAATGTTTTCACATGCAACTGGGAAATAAGAAATACAAGAAATGGGTATAAAAATCTGTCCTGCCCTAAAGGAAAGTAGAAGGCGAAAGGAATAAGAAAATGAAGAGAAAGATAGAAGAGAGGGCAGACTAGGGAAAGAGATATTCAGAATGCATGCCAGAATGCATGGGGTCTCCTTAGCAAGCTGTTGACTTGTTTTTTATGATTTTCTTGCATCATTCTCAGTTTTTCCTCTACTTCTCTTAACTGCTTTTCAAAATTCTTTTTGAGTTCTTCCATGGCCTGGGACCAATTCATATTTTTCTTGGAGGCTCTGGATGTAGGAGCTTTGAATTTGTTGTCTTTTTCTGGTTGAAAGTTTTGATCTTCTTTGTCACCAAAGTAAGATTCTAATAGTCTGACTCTTTTTGTGCTGTTTGTTCATGATCCCAGCCAATTACTTGAGTTATAAACTCTTTATTTAGGTAAGGGTCTGTTTCCAGTGTGGAGAATGTACTGTCCCAAACTTCGGGGGTTTTGTGCATCTGTTTTCAGATATTCTTCTAGGGACCTATAAATTTTCAGTTCTTCCAAGGTGCTATGATCAAGGGTGAGGTGTTTAGTCCTTTTCCGCCCTCTGCTCTGGTCTGTCAATGACCACAAGCACTCTTTTTTGTCTTGGAACTGTAAGGAGGATTCTCTTTCTACCGACACTACAAGCTCCACCATGCCAGCACTCCTCCTCACCCTAGGACTGCCACCCAGAACTGGGACCCAGATCCAAGCATGGGCAAAGCAAGAGAATCCTGCACCAGCAAAGAGATCTCTGCAATTCCCCTCTGATCAGCCACTCAATTCCCCCTCAGTCTGTGGGCTGGAAGCTCTAGAAGCAGCCGCCGCCCCAGGGCTGTGCTTGGAGAATGGGGCTGGACCCCTGTGCTTCTCTCTCACCGCAGACACAGACTTTTTCTACTGACCAAAGTTGTCTTAGGCGTCTATGCGTTGAGAAGTCTGGAAACCACCACAGCTGCCCACAATTCAGTTCTCTGAGGCCTGCTCCAGGTTTGCTGAGGCTTGTGATGCCTGGGTGCTCACACCTAACTGCACTCCTCTTCCTGACTGTTGAAATATACCTTTCTGATCAACCATCCAGACTGTCTTGGACTGTAAATCTGTTTCACTCTGTCTTTCTGTGGACTCTGCTACTTTAGAATTTGCTTAGAGCCATTTTTTATTGGTATTTAGAGAGGTTTGGTGGAAAGCTAAAGCAAGTCACTGCTTTTACTCTGCCATCTTGGCTCCGCCCCCTGCCAATTAAATCTTGAGTTGGTTTTCATTACCTTTTAAGAAAAGCCTAGCCCGTGTTGGAGTCAGGCCTTGGAAAAGCTAGCTTAGTCCACATGCCAGGAGATCTTTCTCCCTTAGATAAATTGAGCCCTAAATCTGGGATTAGTAAACCTAGGAAACCTCAGTCTTACACTTAATAGTTTCATTTGATATATATATATATGTTATTTACATTTTTTAGACTCAGTTTCATCCTTTGAAAAAATGAAGAAAATAATGTATATGCATGTATGTAAAACGATAACAATTCCTATCTCACAACATTAGGAGGAAAGTGCTTTGCAAACCATAACTCACCAAATAAATGTGAGTGATTTTTTGTTGTTGTCAGCACCCTTCAATAAATTCATTTAATTATTCACTCAAAAATAAATAAATAAATAATAAGCAAAAATGAGCAAATTAAGCTAAAGTTTGTCTATTTTATTGATTTTAAACAAAAAAACACCTCTTACTCTTATTTATTAGTTCAATAGTTTTCTTACTTTACATTTTACAAATCTCTCCTTTGATTTTCAGAATTTCTCATTTGACAATTAATTAGGGAGTTTTAATTTGTTCCTTTTCTAGCTTTCTTAGTTGCATGCCCAATTCATTGATTTCTTCTTTACTTTATTCATGTAAACATTTAAAGTTATAAACATTCCTCTAAAAATTGCTTTGGCTACATCCTATAAGTATGTTGTCTCATCATTGTCATTCTCTTGGATGAAGTTACTGACTGTTCCAATAATTTGTTGTTCGACCCAATCATTCTTTAAGATTAGATTATTTAATTTTCAATTAATTTTAGTCTGTCTTTCCATGGCCCTTTATTTCATGTAATTTTTTTTGTATCATGATCTGAAAAGAATGCATTTGATATTTCAGGATTTCTGCATTGGATTGTAAGGCTTTTTTTCCCTTTTTAAATTAATTAATTTATTTTTGTTTTCAACATTCATTTCCACAAGATTTTGAGTTCTAAATTTTCTCCCCATCTCGCCACTCCCCGACCCCAAGATAGCATGCATTCTGAATACCCCTTCCCCTAATTTGCCTCTCTTCTATCACCTACCCCCCTTCTCTGATCCCCTTCCCTTTCTATTTTCTTATATGGCAGAATAGATTTCTATACCCCATCACCTGTATATCTTATTTCCCAGTTGCATGTAAAATCAATTTTTTTAACATTTGTTTTTAAAGCTTTGTGTTCCAAATTCTCTCCCATCCTCCCTCCCCTCCCACCCTCATTGAGATGGCAAGCAACTCAATACAGGTTGTACTTGGATACTCATGTGAAACACTTCCGTAATAGTAATGTTGTGAAAAACTAACTGTATTTCCCTTCATCTTATCCCACCCTCATTTATTCTATTCTCTCTTTTCACCCTGTCCCTCTTCAGAAGTGTTTGCTTCTGATTACCCCCTCCTCCAATCTGCCCTCCCTTCTATCATCCCCCCTCTTTTATCCCCTTCTGCCCTATTTTCCTGTAGGGCAACACAGATTACCATACCCAGCTGAGTGCATATGTTATTTCCTCCTTAAGCCATTGTTTCTGAGAGAAACCAGGGAAATCTGAAGCAACTTCCTGAATTTTCTCTGCCATCTTGCATCTACCTCCTCAAACATTTATTAAGCACCTCAAACATTTATATAGCACTTCATAGCTCACAAAAAACTTTATGGATGTTACCACATTTCATCCTCACAACAACCCTATGGGATAAGTGTTATTACTATTCTCCTTTTTACAGATGAAAACACTGAGACTGAGAGACATACATAGCATATAAGACAGAATTTGAACTCAGGTCTTCCCAAGTCCAAGTATAGCACTTTACCCACTTCTCCATTTAACTAAATAACATATAATTCTTACTCTCATGGAACTTCCAGTCTAGTAGGAAGACAGGACATGTAAGTAAATAACTACAGTACCAAATTCTATGTGATAAATAAATATAGGTGGGGCCATGTTCATTTTCTATAAACATTCTGCACAAACTTATGTGGAGTATAAGTAATTATGCTGTCACAATATAAACTCTGGTTAAAGATTATTTATTGTACATCTGATGGGAGACTATCAGCTTTCACAGGGGAGCACAGCCCAGCGCAGACAGTGGCTGGGCAAGCCAGCAGGAGGCTCTTACCTTTAGCACAGGAGAGGACAGAGAAGCAGTAGTTAAAAAAAAAAAAAAAAGGAAATCGCCTTAAGTTTTTCCCATAGCTTTAGCTAACGTCTACCAATTCTAAACAGACTTTCTCCTTCATATACCTGCAAACAACATGCCCAATCATCCTCACAGCTGTAGTGTTATATTGGCAAATGTCAGTGCTTCATACATCCAATATTGAGTTGCAACAATTTTCACATACTAAGGAACCTGGGTTTGGTATTTATACAGACTGCTAATACTCTTTTTACCTCAACTAGTTCGTTATTTATGGTGATATAGTAGTATTAGGAAAGCCCAAAGATTGGACTTGCTTCTGATTTCAGAATACTTCTGACTCTTTAAGCTTTCCCACCACATCTAACTTCACTTCTTACCCTTGAAAAACTATGCATCTTTGATTTCCTATTCGTGTTACTGAGTTTGTCCTGGGGGCTCCATTTTGGGAAGGATCCCAGCCAGCCATCATTCATTCCTCTCTCTACTCTACTTCTGACTTTCCAGACTTTTCCACCTTGCCCTTCAAACCCCACATTCCCAGCTTTTCAGCTTCCTTTTATGTGTTGTCTTCCATCATAAGAATGTAAGTTACTTGAGGGCAGATTCTGCCTTTCTTCTTTTTTTTCTTTCTTTTTATTAGCTAAAGTGTCTAGGCTGATGAGCTAGCATAGAAGTCTGAGCTAACAGGACTATCCTATACACTTTTCCTAGCTGCTTGGTAGGTTATCAGAGTTTGGAAAATATTTGGTAAAAACATCTGTTTCCTGAGTCTCATCTCTTCTTAGGTACACTGTATTTTAAGTAAATGTCTGTTGCATTACTATCACGTTATATAATTAATAGTAGCTAGTTTAAGAGTGGAGATTCAGGGCCATAATAAGAGAGTTATTTTGTTTTTTCTTTTTGAAAATGTATGTTAATAATTTAATGAAATCTATTTTTTAATATTTAAAATAATTATCACCATAGTATAAGTATTATATTTTCACTGGAAAATTTTTATCACCTTTGAATTAAGAAGTCAATGATATTTTGACTTTAATGTTAGAAATGGAAATACTAAGAACAAATAAGACTCAGTCTAATTCTTTCTTTCTTATTCCCCAGAAGGTAACTGACATACTTTGCAGAGCAGTGGAAGGTTGAAAACCTTTTGTCACTCATATTAAAATCAAGATAAAGTCTCTCACAAATAATTTCAATATAAGAAAGTTTTATGCCCCAATTATGTTAGAAAATTAATCTTAATATTCTTGTCCAGTGAAGCCCTAAGACTTGCCAGGGGTCAAGGGCATTGTTAACTAATGGTCTCATAATATTTATTAGGTAGCATATCAGAAGGATTTGGTCCTCCAACTTCTAGTCTAGAGAATAATGTTATTGTAAGCACAAGCAATTAAATTAATAGCTAAAATGATTTTTTTTAAAAGCAGCTAAAAACATACTGTAGGAGAAAGACTTCATGTTATGTCAATATAAACCTCCACATTTAGAAGAGTGAAATCTAAAGTAGCAGAGTGGGTAGTGTTAAGAGCAGGCTTATTGACTATTTATGTAACATTATCAGTATTTAGAACTAGAGATAGAAATACTCGTACTGAGATAAAGTGACTGAGTTGTCTAACAACTGCTCTAATTCTATTAAAAATATAACACCAACAAATCATTATGTGCGATGGTGTTTATATTATACTTTATAACTATCTCAAGAAGGTATGGCTTGACAACAGGAGAATCTCAGAATCCAAGCAATTCTTACACAAATAACAACCTTCTTACTGCCTCAAAGGGAATTAAAATCATTTAAAGTCACTGAATCATTCCAGATCAGGCCAGGTGGTTTCCTTCTAGAATTCATCATGAATCCTGATCCCCTAGTAATCCACTTTCTTATACCTCAAGTTGATTTATACCATCAGATTTGACCCCAATTTGCAATCTTGCAAATTCTCTAATTCACCTGTTTTCAGATAATTTTAAGTTTACTCTATAGGTTTTTTGATTCAATTCAGCACAATATCCATTAAACAAACATTTTAAGTGCTCCTACATAAGGCCCTATGGGCAGAGGATACAACATAAAAAGCTAAGCTGATAAAGATAAAAATAAAAATGCTTCTTTATTGTTTTACTTATATCCTCTTTGCTGAATAACCTTGGATTTTTTTTTTTATATGTCCAAATGTCCTAATTTTCTTAGAGGAAGAAAGCTTCCCTCTTGGACACTGGTTTCACTTTTAACATAGGAAAATGAAAATATATAATTGTAATATGGCAGATCACCTAAATATTGTCATTATAAATATATATAATCCCACCTTCTGCAAAATGTCTTTCCTAATTCGCTTTAACAATTGTGCCTTCTCTCTGAGTTTCTCTCTTATTTATCTTGTATCTGTCTTATTTATACATAGTTTACATGTTTTCTCCCTCATTAGATTTTGAGTTCCTTGAATCAAGGACTGTTTTTTGTCCTTTCTTTATATCCCCAGTGCTTAACATAAGGCCTGGTTCAAAGAAAGTGCTTAATAAGTGTTTTTTGATTTGACTTAAATAAAAGACAAATCTCTAAATGTATATTTTCCTCTTATAAGGATATTTACATTTTAATATAGTAGTTCATTGATATTTAAAGAAATATATCCCTAAAACATTTACAAAATTAAATATTTTGTGATACTATATTCTAAATTCAAGCATGCTGAATTACAATCACTTGCTTTATGAATATTCTGGAGATACATAAAGCAAAATATACACTCCTTCCTCTCCCTTTCACATGTTTAGCAACAAGGCTGTGCTGAGGTGGGGACATTACTTGTTGTCCAGTATAATTTCATTATATAACTGTGACCATATCTCAGCCTGTTGTATTAGATTACATTACTGAATGATTGTGGGAATTGTCAATTTTCAGCATCTCTGACAAGTAGTAATTTAATCTGAGGGGTTATTTTCTTCTTTTTTCTCGGACATAAATGAAATATTCTCCCTTTTTTTCTTTATGTCTCTGTTATATGATTCAGTCATTAAGACATCGAAAATAACTAATTCCCAATTGCTTCCTAGAAGTGTAGGACTAATTCACTCTTCCAATAACAGTGCACAAGTACACTTGTTTTCTCCTAGCTCCTCCAATACTGACTATTCCCAATTTTTCATATTTTTACCAATTTGCATGGTTTAAGGTAAAACCTCAGTCTTGTTTTAATTTGCATTTCCCCTATTAGTAAGTTGGAATATGTTTTGATGTGAATATAATTTGAAATTATTATTACAGAAATTGTTATATCTTTGATCATTCATCAATTGATAAATTTCTCATTAAATTATATCTTTGCAATAATTTCGTTTTCTTTTTTTTTGAAAATTGGACTTTTATTGGGGATATTTGACAGTTTTCTACTCTATCATTCTCTTCTAATTCTGTCTTCACTTATTTTATTAATAGCAAATTTTTTTAACTTTATGCAGTCAAAATTATCTATTTTTTTCATTTTTCAATCTCCTGTTAACAGTACTGAATCTGTCAAAAGAGCTGTGTGCCCTTTTAGAATCACTTAACCTCTCAGAGCTTCCCAGGCAACTATCTAAGAATATAAATTACACACGATTACCAACTTATTTGTATGCTTCATCATTAGGTAGCTCGGACAACCCCTTCCTTAAAAAGAAAAAAAAACCTATGAACTATATTCTTTGCTTGTTTAAGGATTCTCCCCCTAGGCATAATTGTGAACTACCTCATCTACTATTTTATTTTTCACATTTTTTACATTCAGGACACATACCCATTTGGAGGTTATTATGGCACATGCTGTAATATAATGATCAAAATTTAACATCTACAAAATTGCTTTCCAGTTTGCCAATAGTTTTGGTAAGAAAAGAAATAGAGGCCTTTCCTAAGTCACTTGTGGCTTTGAGTTTATCAAACATCATTTCCTATTGCTTTTCTTTCTTGCTTATCTTGTCAATTTGCTTCATAGATTTGCTTTTGTGCTTGTTTTTACTTTTTAGTAGTACCAAATGGTTTTGAAGACTACTGCTTTATAATGCAAGTTTGAGGTCATGTTACTATGCTCACTTGTACTTTTTTTTCATCATTTCCCTTGAAATTCTAGACCTTCCATTCTTCCAAATGAATTTGATGTTACCTATTTTTTTTAAGACATAACTTAAGTGGTATTTTTAAATATTTACATAACAACCATAAACAATTATTATTTCTCTAATTATCCAACTTTCTCTGTTTCTGTAGGGAATATTTTAGTTACTTTTTTATAAACTATATGTATACTATCAGGTTTTTTAAACTAAAGCTCTTATATTATGAATTTTGTGCTTCTTTTTAATGGAATCAGGATTATTTATAATAAAAATGTGTTTGAAACTTTTCAATTTCATTTACAAAATTTTGATTTGTATCTGATTTTTAAGGAATTGAACTAAGTTATACTGACTAGATCAGAGTATAGAATTTAATGTTATTCATTTATTCAATGGGTATTTATTAAGCCTCTACCATGTTCAAGGTACCGTCTTAAGCACTTATGATACAAAAACAAAAATTAAAGTCCTCTCCCAGAAAGAGCTTATGTTCTAATTTATTTTGGACAAGTGGTTTAACTGCCAGAAATGGTTGTTGAACTTATTTTTATGGCACAGTATGATGTATAATGCAGTGTTATAACTGGACCTAAATATAATATAATGAAGCTCTTATTTGAAAACATACACACATATGTGTGTATGTGTACATACATACATACATTTTTGAGATGTGAATATATTTGTCCAGATATGTGATGTCATTGGCATAGATCACTGGTCTCTATACTTTTTGAATTGTTAACCCCATCAGTCAAGTGGTGTAGTGAATAGAGCTGGCTGAAGCTGGAGTCAAAAAAAACTGAGTTCACATCCAACCTCAGACACTTACTAGGTGTAAATGACCTGGGTAAGTCATTTAACCTGTGTTTGCCTCTACCTCCTCAGCTGTAAAATGGTAATAGTAGTAGCATCTATCTCACAGGGTTTTTGTAAGGAACAAATGAGATACTATTTGTAAAGGGCTTAGAAAAGTACCTGGCACTTAGAAGGTAGATGCTATATAAATGTGCATTCCATTTCTGCTCCAATCCATTAAGCAATCATCACAATGTGTATATTCACTTATAAATTACATATACATATATATACACACATATTACTCCACTGATAGTTATATGCATTATAAAATTTACACAAAAATAGACATTTTAAAAGGTTGAGATAAAGATAAAATAATATATGCTCTTAGAGTCAATAATGAACAATTTATTGAGTAGGGGAGGGACATAACCACACATGAGGTTTAGCTATGTCACTTTGGCGGTTGTATGGAGGATGAATTGTGAAGAATTGTGAGGCAGGGAGACCAATTCTGAAGCAGTTAAAATTGTTCAAGTGAGCTCTAATAAGGATCTAAAAGTAAGGTGGAGGCCATGTGAGTACAGAAAACAGAATAGAGGTAGATATGATAAGATTTGGCAACTGACTGGATATATCAGGTAAGGGAGAGTAAAGAATCATATACAACACCAAGACTATGAGCTTGAGAGATTGAAATGATGGAGGTATCCATCCTAGGTAGTGGTAAAGAAGTTTGCAAAGAGGTGGTTTGAGGGGAAATGTAATGTAATGAGATCTTCAATCCATCACAACTCATCTCTTCCTGTTCATTGTGTGTGATTCACGCTGGTCTATTGGAAGTGAAAAAGGAGGTGATGGAGAACTTACTGATATGTCCCTTTCCCTAGCACAGAACCTGCCTTCCATGTAGCATTTGCCACAACCACAAGGTAATCTGCAGGTATGGAGGGGGTATGTTGGGGATGGCATAGGGGCACTTTGTCAGTGGCATCTGTGTGTCTGTAGCTGTGGCTAACCAGGTACTAGCTAGGTTATCGCATGCCAACCATGAAGGGCCTACTCCTGGGAAGAAGTTCATAGCTTGCACAATGAAGGGAGGAAGAAAGCAGAGTGAAGGGTATGGGACACAATCTCTAGTCTTGGCTATCTTCAG
Organism: Phascolarctos cinereus; assembly: GCF_003287225.1. Taxonomy (NCBI): domain Eukaryota; kingdom Metazoa; phylum Chordata; class Mammalia; order Diprotodontia; family Phascolarctidae; genus Phascolarctos; species Phascolarctos cinereus. Next base: position 137,396,715 of record NW_027556180.1, on the reverse strand, counting down.
AAGGGTGGGATGAATCTCATCTTCACTATTTCTGATTGATTGATCACAAAACCCTTAGGATCAGGCCACAGACCTGACTCACCCTCAGTAAGACCACCTGCCCCACTTTGGAAACTGCTGGTGTCAGGAATTCTCAGGGTAGAAATTCCCTCTCTCAATTCAGATCTGCAACTGTTGTTCAACTTAGAGTTTCCTGTGGCCATAGAGGTTAAAAGACTAGTTCAGAGTCATACCACAAATACATCTCAGAGGCATGACTTGATTCTGAGCCTGGTAACTCTCTCCTCTATGCCACATATTCTCTCAGTCTAAATATATGCTTGTGGGCTATGAATGATGCCATCAATGGTATCTATTACCATAAATTGATTATAAGACTCATCTATGAATGGACTTTTTTAAAGAGCAAGTGAGAGTTCAGAATTTATTTTTGAAGGTTTTCTTTTCTAATCCTATAAGAGCTACATCCTTCTTAGTCAAATATCTGGGGTTTTATCACTCTTGTGCATGCAAATGTAACTCATTTGTGGCCTTTTGCACTGAGGTAGCAAAATGCAAATCAACCTTATAGGAATTACTGATTCTTTTCATTTAAAAAAAATCAGCAAATGTACAATATTTGAAATTACTAGCAGTTTATAGACTAACCACAACTTAAATAGAATCTGATAAGTGATGTGAAATACTGACTTAGTATATAGCTTATTTAGAACTGGAAAAGATGAGATTTAGAACTGAATGGACTTCAGGAATCACCTAATCCAACTTACTTATTATGCAAATAAGGAAACTGAAGTCCAAATATTTAACTACTTTAACCAAGGCCATTTGGGATTTGGATGTATGAATGAAATGATTAAACCATTGTTACGGGATTATATAATAAATTCTTCCACCTAATTTATTCCATATTTAAATTTGAACTCTGTTTATAGACAATGTGCTGGAAACACAATTAAACAGGAAAAGAGCAGTCCAGATTGCCTCCAGGAAACTTTAAGACCCACAAGCTTCTCCTTGGAACACAAGCCCATCAACATGTTCTTTAGGTAGTACTATATAAGACCTCCTGTCCAGGAATTAGAAATGCAGTCCAGCAAAAGAGCAACGTAGAGATACATCTTGGGCCTGAGTGAAATGTTGTACATTATCAACAAAGAACTGTCCAAGAGAAGTAACACAAAAAAATGTTAGCAAAGAGATATATGACTAGAAGAGAAGGCAGGCTGGCCATTTCTACTAATTCTATTACTGAATATTTGTGGAACTTTGGGGTTTCAATTTTCTCATCCATTAAATTTAGAGAATAGGGTTAGACAATTTCTAAGGTCACTTCAAGATCTTACAATGAGACATGTCCAGAATCAGTGATAACTGACAGGCCAATTCTTCCACAGGCATTCATGTAATATGAAAAGCTCATATAATATTAAAAGTTGAGCCCATTGGATGAATACCCATAAAGGATTTATGGGATGATGTATACAAACCTGGTACAAGACAGGAAGACAAGAGATAGGTAGTAATCTGTAAATGGAGTTCTAACATTGAAGTCATAGATCAGCTGAGAAAAAGAAAAGGTGAAAATAAGACCACTAAATTCACTTGAGTGTTAACAAATGCAATTAATCATATAACGTGAAAATGTGAAAAGAGCAGAATTTTAGCAAATTGAGCACATGCAAATTTTAGTTAAGACATAGTCCTTGCCTTAATAATAATAACAATAATAGTCATTATTTTTAAGATTGGGTCTAAAAATCTAGCTCTCTACAAAACTGGAAAGTATCAGGGCTGGAGAGGATCCATAATTTTTGAATCAAAGGCCTCACAGTAGGTCATGAATTAGTAGCAAAGCATTTTTAGTAGCAAAGCATTTTAACAGTTTCTTCTCAGATCCAACCCAGATTCCACATTTCTTAAGAGAAGGCATGAAATATCTATTACTAAAGGATGAGAACACCAGTGACCCATCTAAATAGAGGTCAATTACATAATTATACACTTCATACAAAGTATTCCAGCTTGTATCATAGAAAAATTCTATGAACACTTAAAATATTTGTTGATGTGCCAAAAACTCTCAGGGATATAAAGAACAAACCTATTATGCATTTAAAATATTGTCTCAGAGTTTCAGGGACACTGCTCCGTCCCAGTTCTTCTTTTACTTGATTATTATTCTTTGCTTCAAGTGGTTATCTCATCATCCAAATCCAGTCCCCTATATGGGTATTCTACAAGGTTTTTCCCTAGACACTCTCTCTCCCTCTCCTTTTTCCTCTCTCTTACGTTCTCTCTTCTCTCTTATGTCCCCATGGATATATACTGCCTGCTTTTGTTGATTATCTCTGGGGAAGGAGGGAAGGAGGGGAAGGAAGGAAATAGAGGGAGACTACTTCCAAGTGCCACCTTCCCCTTTCCCCAATAATCCTGGAAGACTGAAAGATGAGCAGCAATAAAAGTAGGCCAGGGCATGACCCATGGAGGTTGGGAGCTTTGCTGTTTCATCTGTCACCCAATTCTTCCTTTTTGGCTAATAATCTCCCAAACCTTGCTTTTCTCTCTATCCAGTCTTAACCACTAGCCACACAGGACCAAGCTGATATAGCCTACCTCCAATTTTCTCATCCCCATTCTTCTCACTCTGCCATACACCATACTCCTATGCTGGCCTCCTCTTGTTCTTCTTCTTTCATAATTCCCATTCCATAGTGAGTAAGCTTTCCTTCATTTTGGACATCTTTCTCTCACATTCCTATCTCTCACCAAAACACGGCTTCCCCCTGAGGATACTCCATTATAGACATATTTTCCAGCACTGGTTGTACTTTTTCTCATGCCCTCAAAAACACTAGTCCTTGGAGTCAGAATACTCTTTGTTCATAACTTTAACTTCCAAACTCTCTCTTAGCCACCATCACTCAGAAAGCTCTCCTTCTTTGGAGTCTATTAAATCAAAACCATCCACCCAATCACAGTAGCTATTTTACATAAATATCCAGGTCTTTTCCCCTCCTTTCTCAACCGGTTTAGTATCTAGATGTCCCTCTTTTCTCTAACTTCTGCCCTCATATTAGGGGTCTTAATATTGACAATGATGCTCTTCAAACTCCCTAACGCCCTGATTCTTCATGCTTCTTAAATTCTGTAATCTACTTCTTCACCCACCTCAGCCAAATATAAAGATGATCACACAATAGATCACACCATTATCCACAAGTGTCCTATTTCCTTAATTATAAAATCTGACTTTCCTCTGACTATAACCTTCTATCATTCAAGTTCTCTATGTGCCTCAACCTTTCAAAGGATGAAGGATGTTTCGTCTTCATGCAAACTACCAATCCTTCTATTCCTCAGTATCTTCTCAGTCCATTAGCTCTTCTCTGACTTCACTTTTCTCTGTGTCTAATCTCAAACCCATAGTTTTTCATTTCACCTCTTCACTGAACTTCAAAACTTTGCTTCTTCTCATTCAATAAAGAACAGAGCTTGAAGAAATCACACTTCCATGCTGATTGGATATGCTACAAATACAGATTATCCAACTTCAATTGAGCCCTGTGGGAATCAAAGAAATTGTTTCATTTTGGGCAGTTAAGTGGCACTATGGATATGGTGCTGGGCTCAGAATCAGGAAGTAATTTTCTTGAGTTCAAATCTAGCCTCAGACACTTAATAACTGTGTGATCCTGAGCAAGTCACTTAACCCCATCTTAACCTCCATCTTATCTCCTCTGTAAAATAATCTGGAGAAGGAAATCACCATCTACTCCCGTATCTTTGCCAAGAAAACCCTTAATGGTATCACAAAGAGTCAGACAGGACTGAAAAATGACTAAACAACAAACAAATGACTAATTGTCAGTCTCAGTCCCTACATAAACTGTTCCAAATTGTTACTTCTCTTTCAAGTCCTCCACATCTCCCTCCCCATTCTATCTAAACTGAGGACATAACCTATTTACTAAGAACATGATTTTTTTAATGAATTCTCGCTTCCCCCATTACCTTCACATTAAAATCTCCTCAATATCATTTCCCACATTTGCTTCACTATCCCATCTCTGACAATGAAGTAGGCTTTTTCCTTACCAAAGCTGATACATCTGAATGTGTTAGATCACATCCCCTACAATCTTCTCCAAAAAGACTGCAATCTCAATTATTTCCCCCTCCAAAATCTTCAACCTTTCCCTTATTGTTAGTTGCAATTCTGCTGCCTTCAAATGTGACCAAGTTTCTCCCATTCTTAAAAATCTTCACTAGATCCTACAGTCTACTTAAGATGTCAACCTATATCTCTCCTCCTTTTCTCAGCCAAGCTCCTAGAAAAAGATAAATTCACTTTCTTTTTTTTTTCACTCATTTTTCAACCTTTTGCAATATGACTTAGAACCCAATGAGGCAACTGAAGACTCTCTCTCCCATGTGACTCTTAATGGCCAAATCTAATTATCTTTTTTCAGTCCTCACCCTTCTTGAATTATTGGCTTCTTATGACACAGCTGACCATTTCCTCTAGGATATCGTCTCAGAGTTTTGTGACATTGTCCTTTCCTATATCTCCTTCCAGTATAACTGTGTCTTCTTTATATTGATTTCTGGCTCATCATCAAAATCAGGTACTCTAAATACTGTAAAAATGTTAGTGTTCCCCAAGGTTCTTCCATAAATCATCTGCTCTTCTCATTCTTTCTTCTCTCTTCCTGTCTTCATATGTTCACATAGGTTTAATTATAATCTTTATTCAGATGACTCATATGGACACACATGCCATTGTCTGTATATATACATATGTGTGTATATATGTGCATATATACACATATGTGTGAGAGATAGTTTGTATTCAGCCCTACACTCTCTCATAAGATCTTCAATGCTTCAGGCTTCAATCTTGCATCACTAATTGATAACTGGACCTATCAAACTGGATATATTGGAGATAACTCAATACCTGCAGAATGGTACTTGTTATTTGCCCCCTCTCAAAAAAAGGAAAAAAAAAACATCCTTCTTTTCAAAACCTTTATTTCCTTCCTTTTTTCCTGGTTTGTAACTAAAATATTAGCCTCTATTTTTCATTCTCCTTGATTCCACATATACAATCATTTTTCCCTGACCCCTTCTCTCTAATCATACCATTCACTGCCACCTTAATTCAGGCCCTAATTATTTTTTGCCTAGATTACTGCAATAGCTAACTAATTGGTCTCCCTGCTTCAAGTCTCTCACCACTTCAGTCCTTCCAATACATTGCAGCCAAACCAATTTTCCTTAAATACAGATGTGACTATGTTATTCCTTTTTTCAATCAATTCTAGTGACTCCCTATTGCTTCTGATATAAAATATAAGCTCCCCTGCTTAGCTTTTAAAGACCTTCACAACTTGGCCAAAAACAATCTTTCTAACTTCATTGGATATTATTGTCACTCCCACAGTCCCTAAAATAGCCAAACTGACGTTCTTTATGCTCCTCAAACATTATGCTACATATACCATATCACTGCCTTTTCACTATCCTCCCCCAAATCATGGAAGGCATTTTTCTTTTCATCTCTATTTCTTAGAATCCCTCTTTTCCTTCAAGAGGAAACTCAAATACCACCTTCTGAATAAAGCCTTTCCTCATCCCCTCAACTATAATTGTCCTCCTACACAAACTACCTCATATGAAATTATTTTACATTAATTTCTATTTTTTCTTTACATTTATTCTGAATATTCTCATACAAGTATTTATCTCCCCCATTAAAATACAAAGCTCTTTGCAAGTACGGAGTACATTAGTCTTTGTATTTGTAACATAAACCCCTAACAGTACATGACTTAGAGTAAGTGCTTAAGAATGATTGGTAATAATTAATTGATTAATGACAAATACCTTTTATGAAGTTCCACACTCATTCATGGACTAAAAATATATAAAATTTATAAATATAAAATATATGAAAATAAACTATATAAAATGCACCCCAAAAGACTAAGAATGCTACAGTATTTGAGGTCCACATGTAAAATTTTTCTCTATTTAAAACATGCCACCATCACAATAATGTTAAGAACTTGCATTTTTAAGGAAGACAGTTAAAACATATTACAGTTCTTCCCAGACCTAAATTTATTATCATCTCTTTTTAATAGAACTAAAATTGGCTTCCAAATTAAAGACAGAGTTGACTCAAAATACCTCTTTAACAAGTTTATGATTACTGCCATAAAGTTATATAGGTCTACATATATTTATATTTATATTTATATCTATATCTATATCTATATCTATCTATCAATCTACATATACATAGATATAGATATAGATATACACACACACATACATATATATATTTAAAAATTTGTTCAACTGGTAGATTCTTCAGTGATATCAAAATTTCATTTGCACTCAGTAAGCATAAAATTCTTAATGTACACCAAAAGAAAGATAGAGACTAAAGACTTTAAACCTGAATTCCTGGTCACATTAAACCAGTAAATGGAGGTAATATGTAAAAAAACATTTTAGTCTCCTTCAGACAAGACACATTGAATGTAAATTTATCTATGAGAAGGCTAAAACTCATGCCGACCTTCTCTAATCTAATGTCAACAGGAAGAACATAATTAATAAAATAACATTTACGCGATGTCTTTTTTAGTGCACACATACCTTAGGTTTGGAGGGAAAACATAGTAGAGTTGTTATATGAGCAGGAAACCACTGACTACATTGTGGGGTTTTAATGAGAAGTATATCAAGCAAAGACTATGCTAATTATTTGTCATGAGCATATTTAAAAGGAAGATTAATCTTAAGTGCACTTAAAGAGACCATAAAGTATCTCATACAGTCAAGAAATATTCTTTGATTGGCTGGAACCTTTGTGGTACAAATAAATCTGTCACTGGGGCACCTATAAATGGAACTAGATCAGTCCTGTGGCTAACTAGGACAAAGGGTCAAGACAAAAGAAACAGTAATACAGTACTTCCATTGTGTTCGTGGGTTATGTTTAATGTTATACTGGTGCCTGAAAGGATCAACAAATACAAGTTGTACCTGGGTCACATGTTGACCCAGTGAGCCATGCACTAGGTGGAGAATAAAACTACTAAATGCCTTCATTCTTAGATGTCCAGGTTATTCTGTATCTCCAGTGCCAGTATAGTTGAGAGACTACTATAATATCCCAACTAGTCCATAATGATGCACTCTACTAGTGTGGTGGTAGTGAAAATATAAAGCAAGGGCAAATGCAAGAATTATTTCAGAGATACAACTGACAGGACATCGTGTAGCACTGTAGAGACAATTCTAAACTGAGAGTAAAGAAACCCAGGCTCAATCAAGCAAAGACACTACATGCTAATTGTTTGTCATGTGCATGTTTACAAGAAAGATTAAATTTAAGTGCACTTAAGGAGGTCATGAAGTATCTGACTAGCTGTATGAACATGGGCAATTCACTTAACCTCTCTTATCCATTTATCCTATCTGAAAATGGAAGAATAGTGCCTATAAAACCTACCTCATAGAGCTGCTGTATGTCTTAAATAAGATAAGCAAAATATTCTGCAAACTTTAACGTATTAAGATCCATTAAGGGGCAGCTAGATGGCGCAGTGGATAGAGCACCAGCCCCGAAGTTAGGAGTACAAAAACAGTTGACACTAGCTGTGTGACCCTGGGTAAGTCACTTAACCCCAATTGCCTTTAAAAAACAAATATCAATTACTATTCTCAGGGCAATTGAACATAAGATAAATAAAAGTACAAAAAGTACAGTTTCAAACACATGAGGCATGATGAATGTTATTGTCTCTGACAGAAACAATGAAGTTATGAGAAGAATGTGGGAAGATAACAATCTTAGTTTAGGACTTGTGGTATTTGAAATACTGATATTAGAGGTGTCAGGTAAAAGTGTCCTAGAGGCAGTAGTGATTAAGGACTGGGGTTTGATCTAGATGTAAGGTAATAGAGAATGTATTGTCAAGGAATAAAGTGTCAAGAGTGAAGTGAAAAGGGCCAAATACACAAGATTCAGAAATATTAATATTGTAAGGTATGAAAGAGTACTAATAGCCAAGGAAGGAAAGAAACCAAGTGGTTAGAAAATAAGACAGCACCCAAAAGAGTGTGTTATTTCTGAAGCCAAGGGAAGAGATGACAATCCTGAGCATAAGCTTTAATGCTCCTATTAAAACACTAGAAAGCAGGAATCAATGGAACCTATCTTAAAATGATAAATAGTATCTGAAACCATCAGCAAACATTATCTGTAATGGGGACGAACTTGAAGCCTTTCCAAAGAGATCAGGAGTGAAGCAAGAATGGCCATTATCACTACTATTATTCAGTTTTGTTCTAGAAATGTTAATTATAGCAATAAAACAAGAAAAAGAAGTTGGAGGAATAAAATAGGCACTTAGGATCCAAAACTAAAATTCCTTGCTGATGTTACTTAGAGAACCTTAAAGAATCAACTAAAAAACTAGTTGCAAAACTAGTTCAACTAGTTAACAACTTCAGCAAATTTGCAGAATATATAATAAAGCCACATAAATCATCAGGATGTCTATATACTATCAATAAAATACAGCAGGAAGAGAGAAAGAGAAATTCCATATAAAATACCTTCACAGTGTCTGGAGAAGGAGGGTGGCACTTAGCAATAATCTCCCCCTGTATCTCTCCCCTCTCTGCCCCCCAGAATGATGGTCAGACAGATCTGGGTTTGGGTTCAGCCCAGAGATAATCAACAAAGGCAGGCAATTCCAGATTTCAAACTGTATTTCAAAGCAGTAATCATCAAAACAATATGGAGAGATAGATCAGTGGAATAGATTAGGTACACAATACATAGTAGTAAATGACCATAGTAGTCTAGTGTTTAATAAACCCAAAGACCCAAGTTTTGGGGTTAAGAACTCACCATTTGACAAAAACTGCTGGGAAAACTGAACAGTAGTTTGGCTGAACCTAGGGACAGACCAGCATCTCATACTGAATACCAAGATAAGGTCAAAATGGATAAATGATTTAGATATAAAGGGTGATATCATAAGTCAATTAGAGGAGCAAGGGAAAATGTACCTATCAGATCTATGGATTAGAGAACAGTTTATTATCAATCAAGAAATAGAGGAGTTATGGCAAGTAAAATAGATAATTTTCATTACATGAAATTAAAAAGGTTTTGCACAAACAAAATTAATGCAGCCAAAATTAGAAGGAAAACAGGAAACTGGGGGAAAATTCTGTAACAAGTTGCTTTGATAAAGATTTCATTTCTCAAACATACAGGGAAATGACCATACACACACACACACACACACACACACATATATGCATATGTCTGTGTGCATGTATGCCATTCCCAGTTGATAAACAGTCAAAGGATATTAAGAGGCACTTTTCTGAAGAACAAATCAAAGCTATCAATAGTCACATGCAAAAATATTCTAAATCACAACTCATCAGAGAAATGCAAATTAAAACAATTTTGAAATACCTATCATATTAGCTAATATGATGGAAAAGGAAAATGACAAACACTAGAAGGGATGTGGAAAAAATAGGGACATTAATGCACTGTTGGTGGAGCTGTGAACTGGTCCAATAATTCTGGAGAACAATTTGGATTTATGCCCAAGAGCTATAAAACTGTGCATACCTTTTGACCCATTAATACCACTACTAGGTCTGTATCCCAAGAGATCAAAGAAAAGGGAAAAAAACCTAGTTGTAAAAATAATATTTCTAGCAGCTTTTTTGTTGTGGCAAAGAATTAAAAATCAAGGCAATCTCATCAATTGGGGAATGTCTGAACAAGTTGTAGTATATGATGATGATGCTGGAAAACTATTTGTCGTAACAAGGTGTATCTAATTAAATCTCTGGAGACAAAGCAGGTAGGGAGCAGCACCTTTCCCAAGCACAAATGTTATAAGAAAGCAGAGATGCATCCTTCTTTAGAGGTCTTTAGTCAAAGAGTGGATAGCCATTTATCAAAGATAATATAGAAGGAGAAGATGGGACTAGAAGATCATTGAGGTCCCTTCAAACTTTGAAAGATGCTTTCCTATAACTTCAAAAGCTTTCTCAAGTTCTTAAAATTTTCTAAAGTTTTCTCTAAGATCTAACTAAAACCCCACCTTCTATAGAAGCCTTTTTGATTCCCTCTAAATTCTAGTGCCTTCCATCTGCTGATAATTTTTTATACTGGGACTCTCTTAATTAGTTTTACTAATTTTGAATTCACAGTTCACCTAACATAGGTCCAGACCAGAATCTTTTCCTGTTATCTTTTGGTATCAGTTACAATGCATCCTTCAATTAACCTCTTCAACCTTTGTCTGTATTATATCTTCAACCCTCTATTTTCTAACTCTCAAAATTCTAGAGTTACCTAGTCCTCTTGCCTCTCCTTCCTTACCACCCAATCAATTTTCAATCCATTTTATTTTGGTTTCTGAACCCATAACTCTACTTAAAACTCTGAGGTCTTCTCTGGGCAGAATGATTCTTTGGTGAAGGCAAACTAGGTCACCTTTTGCCTCAATTCTTACCTAACCTTTAATTACTGAATGGGCATTGCCTCAGACAGAGGCTTGGAAAAGACTTTACTTTAAAAGGGCCAAGGCCTTCCACAGCATCCTGGGCCACTGCCAGTCCTCTTGCCAAGACCTATGTCTTGCCACTGGACTTGATAATTCTGGAGGAGAGAATGAGACTGATGACTTTGCACAGCCCTGCCTAATTTAAATCCAATTCACTTGCAAATCAAGACATCACCCTCCGGATATTTTTGGCCCTGTAGGAGAAGAAAGGACTAATGACAACTTAAAATGTTCCCTCAGAAGTTATGATCTTTCATTTCCTAAATCTTCTGGTACGTTGCTTGCTTGCTCAAAAACCCTCAAAGGCTCCCTACTGCCAGTATTATATACAGCTTGTCCCTAAGTCTTAGTGATGGGGTGCTTGGGTGCTTGTCCTGGAATTCCAATTCCAATTGCAAAATGATATTTCTCCCTAGCCTTAGAAACACTATCTCTGGCAGTTTCTCCCCAGCCCAGCCCAAGGACACTATGACTAGCATTTACTCATGAGTGGGCCTCAGAAACACACTTCTCTCTCTCCCTGGTGCAGTTACAAACCATATCTGTAGGAACTATTAGTTTGAATTGGCTTTGTAATGGGTCATAAAGATATTCGTACCCACTGGATTATTTGTACCAACCCCCTACCTCATTATCTGCATCCTAGATTCCTCATGTGTATCCTAGACTTAGGAAACATCTATACTCCCTACATCTCTATTGTCAAACATGACACTGATTGGTGGCAGACTGGGCAACCCTCAGTTGGCCCTGACCACTAGTTAACTTAGTGACACCTAAAAGCACATCTCCCTGTAGCATCCTCTTGGACTTTTCTTGGTGAACCCTGGGTAAAACACCTGTGCAGTAAATATAAAAAGTGCATTTTCCTTTAAGAACTAACCACTCCTTAACCACTCTCTAATCCTACCCTGAATCACCTAGTTAGCATATTTGACACATGTTTTACTACAGTTTATCCTATATAAACTTTAACTGAACCCCTCTAACTTCGCAGGTTCCTTAAGAACCATTGCCCACTGAAAAGTGTAACAATAAATCTTTGCCAACTTGACTTAAAGAATGCTTGAGTCTGTGAATTCATTCCAGACAACCTTGTCCTGTACTTCAGTCTTTGAGGGGTCTCTGAATCTCTCAAACCAAAACATTTCTGAAGTTTGAAACTTTACTAGTTTAAATATAATCTAGTACTTAAAATAATCCAGTATACTTTCAACCTGCCTTATTATTCCAGTATACTGCCAACCTGCTGTATTACTCATCTCTCCTATACTCTGTATTCTGGCAAAACTGGGTAAAGTCCCTTTAAACAATTATCCCCCTCCTTATCTCCATCATTCAGAAATTCTTTTATTCCTTTAAAGTTGAGTATAGGTGTTATCTCCTAGTTGAATACTTCTATAATCCTCCTGTAGAATATATTATTTCAAGCTTCCCAAATATTTACAGTATTTTTTTCCTAAATCACTCCTTTTACATAAATTGGTTTATACTTATCTCCATACATATTATGCCTCCTCAATATAATCTAAGCTTCTGGAAAGCAGAAAGTCTGTCCTTTTTAATCTTTATAAATTTAACATTTAGTACAAGACCTTATTTGCAGTGAGTGATAAACAAATATTTGTTCAATTTAATTGGCTGTCTTTAGGCTAATGAATAAAATTACATCTACTAAGCTGGTCATTCAAGGCTTCCCACAATCTGAAATTACCTGTTCTTGCCAGCTATTATCTCATGCTATACAAATTCATATAACAGTACTAGAAAAAAAATTTTCCTGCCTATTCACTTAGATCCTTTATCACCTCTGCTCACACTCATATCTGGAATGACCATTCCACCAATCTGAAAATTCCTGAAATTCTATCAATCCTTCAAGACTCTGCTCAATCCTAGTCTTGTACATTAAAGGTTTTTGGTTTTGGTTTTTTTGGGTTTTTTTCTATCTAACAAGGGCCACTTATTATTTGCTTGGGAGGTTAAGGAGAGGGAAAAAAGATTGACATAGATAGCCAGTATGTTGTTTACCTTACCTATATGAATAGTGCTCTGGACTAAAGATAAGAAGAGAAGGATTCAGGATCTAGGGCTGGTCCCTGTAGATAGAAATAGAAAATAAGGAATTAGGAGTTAGGAGAGTTTTGCTAAATTAATTGTATAAGATTTAGAGAGACCGAAATGTGAGGGAGGGACTCAAGTATTTCTTTTCTTGATCATATGCCAAAGAAAATTGTGTTGAAAATAAATATCCTATATTTTCAAGCCTGGAATAGGAGGCAGGCTCCCAAACTTCCTGTGATTTTTCAATATGCTTCAGTGAAATAGATACATTTAATCAGGGCTAGACCATCCTATCCCATTTTATGACTCTTTGATATGGATTTCTTCTCTGTGCTGATTTTGATCTTTCATCTCAACTTTTTCTCTAGTATTGTCTATATTTTGGGCCACTGGCTTCTCTTTAATTTTCTTTGAAAACAAGCTGATTTAAAATAGATAAATTTTCTTAGGCTAACAGCATTTTAGAACTAAATGTGATATTTAGAATCATTTAGTCCAGCCCTGCCCCCTCATCTTTTTTAAATGAAGAAACTGAATCCCAGAGTGATGAAGTAACTCGCTCATGTTCATACAATGGATGGCAGGGATAGAGATGAAATCTATTCCCCATTTCTGCTTTTAGGAGTTTCTAGGAAATGGTTTGTTGTGGGATTGTGGGACTCAAGTATCCATTAGGAAAAGTTGTGACAGATTCTAAGCCAAGGGAATATATGAGTGAAGGAAAACATCTGTTATCATGTTCCCTACCACAAATGTCCTTCAGGTAAGATTTTATGGCTGCAATTCGTGGAATAACATCATCAAAACTGTAAATGACTCTAAGAGCCAATAGGAAAATTCCTAGTGGGCAACTAGATTATAACATACTACCATATAATTTCAGTTCCCCTCAACATCTTTCCACATTCATTCTTTCTTGAGTCCAGTCTCAGAAGATAGTTGTTCTTGCCAATACCAAATCCTATACTTGTACCCTTGTTCCTATCCTCTCCCATCTTCTCCAGGAGCCTGACCCTTCACTCATTCACTCTCTCTTCCTAATCATCAATCTCTCTTTACCAAGTGTTACCTATGAAATATTATCCTTAGTAACCCTTTATTTGACCATACCATCCTCTTGAATTATCGTTTTATATTTAACATCCAAATACCTTAAAAAAAAAAAAGCTGTCTACTCTCATTACCTCCATTTCCTCATTCACTTCTTAACCTCTGAGAATCTAACTTCTGACCACATCAATTCAATGGAAACTGCTCTGTCAAAGGTTACAAATGATCATTATTTGATAATTATTTTTTTTTAAATTGGAAAACTGGAGGTTTTGTAATAGGCAAATAACACATTAATATTGTTATGAAAATAATTTTGACCTTGTTGACCCCCTGAAGGGGTCTCAGAGACATCTAGAAGTTTGAGCGTGAGCATACTTTGAGAACAGCTGATGTAGATTAATCCTACTGTGGACTCTGTATAATTTTCTTACAATGCCTCATATATTTACTACACTTCCAAATTTTGATGCTAATTTTCTTACAGCAAGTTCTACTTGCCCTAGGCAAATAACCAAATCTGTGACAGTTAATCTCCAAGGGGAAGTGTGGTGGGGTGTGTAGGCAAGGCCAGAGAGCTTCATTCCCTGTGTTCTTACTACTTACTTCTTTTGTATACTAGTTTTTGATTCAAGGTGCTAAATTCTTAATCTTCAAATTTTTTAGTCTTGAATCCTCTGACCACTGTGCAGTTTTTGACACCATTAACTGCCACATCGTTCTGGATGCTCTTTCTTCCTTGAATTTTTTATGACACTGCTTTTTCTTAGTCTTCTTCCTATATGTCCATTATGGCCCTTTTCTTGATCACCATCTATGGCCCCTAAGCTCTTCATTACCTTTAGTATAAAATACAAAGTCCTCAACATTCCTCACACTTCCTTACACTTGTTCCCTTCTCCTTATTCACCAGTACGTAAGCTTAGCCCTTGATTATTTCTTGCCTAGACTATTGTAATAGCTTAGTAATTGACCTTCCTACCTCCAGCCTCTCCTCTCTCTGATACATGTGCTACATAGGTAATAATTTCAAATTCCTCAAACATTGATCTGATAATTTCAGATCCCTACTAAAGAAGCTTCAGTGATTTTCTAGTACTTCTGTGGGAAAATAAACTTCTGTTAGTATTGAATCCCTTAATAATCTAGCTTCACTACCTTTCTAGACTAATTTTACATTTAATACTCACCCCTACCCCACTATGCATTCTACGTTCTACCAAATTTTCCTCATATGTAACAATTTCATCGCCCACATTCATAACTTTGTATGGATAGTTTTTCTCCATGCTTGAAACACTCATCCTTCTCAAATTTCCTTTTTGGGATCCCTAACTCTCTTCAAGTTCAGCTAAAGTGCTCTTTCTTGCATGATTCCTTTACTACTCCCACCAGTTGTGTTTTCAGTACCTGGACTATTTTCAGTTGCTTATTTTCATACATGATTCTTTTCCTTTTAAAAAAAAATGTGTATGTATGTATATATGTATGTGTGTATGTGTGTATGTATATATGTGTGCATACATATATATGTGTATATATATATGTGTGTGTGTGTGTATATATATATACACACACACATACATATATACATATATATATATATATATATATATATATATATATATATATATATATATATATATATATTTCAAACAGCAAAAATCTACTTCTTACCCTCCCCCTAGTTGAGAAGTTTAGAAAAACAAAACTTATTACAAACATCAATAAAAACAAATTTTAACATTGTCCATGTTCAAAAAATAATTTTCTCATTCTGCTCTCCACGTCCCTCTCTCTACTGAGATGTGGACACCATAGTTCAACATTAGTCCTCTGTAATCCTAGCTATTCATTGTTATCATTTGAGTTCCCAATTCTTTCAAATTTCACCACCCTTCATTTGGGTCCTGGGGGCAAAGATTGTTCTGTTTTTGTCTTTGTCTTCCCTAATGTCTAGCATAGTACCTGACACATATGTTACTGTTTAATTGAGATGTTAAAAGAGAGGATTGGAATAAATGATCCTCTAAGTTACCTTCAGCCTATAATCCTCGGATCTTCTACCCCCCTCATTACAATGACTGTATTTGATATTTTCATTTCATTTTCCTTCTTGTTTCATCTGAGAAGCATATTCTGAATATCAAAGTATTTAGGATTAGCTAGATGTTAAAATATTAGTCTCTCTGGTAACATTGATTCATGTCTCTTTATTATTTCTACAACTTGTTTAATTATTCAAATAGCCTTAAGGATTAAAGCAAATTTGAAGTTGGTAATTTCTGTGATTTGATAAAAGAACTATATTTGTAAAGTAGTGGCTATCCCTCTCACTGACAAGCTAGATAGCTGCCAGGTCATTTGCTACTTTCTTTAAGTGCTATAGGTCAATTTACTCAAGCTATCCTCACTTTTTTCCAATGCTAATGTATTTATTATTACAATGTTCTCTGACAAATGTAAGGTAAACAGAGAAAGCATCTAAAAAAACAGGTGGATTGTTCTATATGAGCATGATTTCTATTTAATGTCAAGTCTCCTGACGTCCTTTGGCTTGATTCTGTTTCAGCTGTTGAGTTCAGTGCAGTGTGCAATTCAGTTTGTCATCTAGAAATGGTGGTTCTCTTACAAATGACTCCTCCTTTGTACATCTTATTACTGATAAAGTAATCAAAAAAAAAAGAAGAAAGAGTCAAAATCCATTTTTCTTTGTTACTTATCTGATCTTCCACAGAAAGAAGACATAGAAAAAAGCATTAGGCACATCATTTCCTCATGGGGCCATGCTGCTAACCAATTCCAAAAGAGGTAGAAGGGAAAAATGACTTTTATCCTGATGCTTGAATCATCATCAGTGCCTAGCATGCTGCCTTGTGCATAGTAGGTATTAAACAGATATTTCTTGAAACAAAATTGTCTTCACAAAATATTTAATGCCTAATTGTGCCAGTTCTGGTATTGGGTACAGAAAGAACTGTTTTCCAAAGAAGGAAGTTTTCTGGCACAAGGAGCTAGAGATGAAGATGGGATTTAAATGAATTAGAAGAACACTGGGAATTTTAAAGATGTTTTTGGACTTGTAAAGGAGGTCAGATACTGAATGCTGGTGAAGAAAAATGTGGAAATATTAGATCCTAAGAAACAATGGCCCTCCAGTCACCCTGCTGGGGTTAGAAGGGCTTGCTGTGGAGAAGGTTTAAGTTAGTCCCATTTAGCACCAGCCCTCCTCATAATGTGTATAAAAATAAAATATAAAGGCATAAAGCAAGTTAGCCTGGACTGGCAGCACTCTTGTCATGTTGTTGGGTATTTTATTCAGGGTTGGGACAGAAGAATTTCTGGTTCCTTGGGTCCTACTAGAACCTCTTTTCAGCCAACTGGCAACTTTCTGCTGCTCTACAAACAGTAAAAGGAATAAGTCTGTAGTTAGAGAAAAGGGTACAGAGATGTTAGGATGTAAAGTTCCAAGCTCAGTCTCCCTGGTGACAGTGATCATAGGTACATACTACTATGCCAAACTAAGAATACTTTAAAGCTTTTGCTTTTTTTAATGCTTCATCTATCATCTAAATAGACCAATGCTATGGGAGGGAAAACTGACTTAGGAAGTTAATATTTTATTTAATTGATATTTAAAGTATTCAGTACAAATAATAGTGTACTATGTCACATTTACTATCCCCTATTGGTTTACCCTTGTTTTTTGCTCACTTTTTTTTTTTGATTGTATCTCCAGTTACATTTGATTAAAATAATTAGATGCCTGGATGACAGTTGAATCTTGAGTTTATATAAAGTAACCAAATACTTTGAGGGTACATAACCCCTAATGTTACCATGGAGACTAAAACATATCTTAATAAACTCACCCTGTTTCTAAATTAATCTTGCTTAAGTGAGTTAGATGTGCACTTTCACCCAAGAAACAGTGCTAATATGGAAGTAACTTAGAGCTGACTACATAGGAGACAGAATATGAGAAAGTTTATCTTAGATGAGTCAAAAGAAAACTACAAATCTAAGACTTTATCTATATAAACAATTGTCTTGACTAGCCAGTTACATTACTATGACTCATATAATAATAGATTTAGTCCTACAACAGATCTTAGAGGCCATATATTCAAAATATGTCATTTTAGAGTTGAAGAAACTGAAGCTCAGAGAGGCAAAGTCAAGACATCTATGTGTCAAGAATACACAGATGATAAATAGTACAGACAGGTTTTGAAACCAATTCCTCTGACTCCAAACCTAGTGTTCTTCCTGTTGAATCATTCTGTCTCCCTTTCAGATAGGTTCTACTGCACACAACTCTGTCATTTTTTTATATTTAACATTCTGCCATGCCTATCATAAAAAGAAATTGTTGTTAGTTACTGTTAGTTATATATAACTTAATAACATTCCTCACCCAGAACTAGGACTGTGGATTTCCCACGGCACAAGCTAATGATTCCTGAGCTAAGGAGCAAGGAAAGACTAAAAAGCAACATATCAGTCATAAAAAACCAGTAGATGGACATAGGAGGCAGAGTCCAAATCAGAAGTCTAGATTAAAGCTACTTTTCAACAAAACTGGTAAAAAGAGATACATTCTAGAATCAAGGAGGAGTTTTAGTTAATAGGAAAATAGAAAACATGGAATCAATAGATAAGACAACTTGCCAAATATGATGTTTTATGTGTATATTTATGTTTTTTAGGCCTGGGTCATTAAACCTGTCTCACTCTATAACTTGCCTCAAATAACCTTCAGCTGTAATGTTCCAATTTCTATTAGCATAATATTGAGGGAAGCAGTCATATCTGAATGGTCACCTCTTTCCTGACTGACCTTAACATACTGTGTATCTAAATAATTTCTGCCTCATTCACAAAGAAAAACAATCCATCACCTGAAACTTATGGAAATAGTTACCTCAGTGTCCATCATTTCCTTGATTTCATTGATATAGGAAACTCCCAGGTGGCATCACTCCCTTTGCCAGTGCAGTAAGCACTTTATCTGTAACTTCTAGTATTTGCAAAGTAACCCAGAGCAGTAGTTATCAGACTCAAATAAAAAAGGGGTGTGTGTGTGTGTGTGTGTGTGTGTGTGTGTGTGTGTGGTAGGGGGAGGGACTAATCTGGACATAAGAATACCTTTATGCTACATACTGACTTAGCTTTAAAATATGTTATCTATATTTTATTATATTTTTATAAAGCAGCCAAGAACAGTGGTATCAAATTCAAATAAAAAGGGTAAAGAGAACTAACCTGGACATAAGGATTACTACTAAGGGCTACATGTTAACTTAGCTTGAAAATGTGATATCTATATTTTATTGTTGTTTTTTTTATTTTGTGAAATACTTCTCAATTAAATTATATTTTAATCTGGTTCTACTGTACTTGGAAGTATTACAGACATGTGTGGCATGTTTAATGCCCCTGGTCTAGAGCATTTAGAGGTTAAGTGATTTGTTCAGGGTCACACATCTCTATACCAAAGGTCCTTAATCTCTTCTCTGACATGGATCCTTTTAGCAGTCTGGTAAAGTGTCTGGTCTATTCAGAATATTTTTTTTAAACAGAAAATAAAATTTATAGATTACAGAGAAACCAATTGTAATGAAATAATTTATTGAAAAAAAATTTAAACAAGTTCATGCTCCCCAGATTAAGCACCTCTGCTCTACAACATGCTGCCTCTTACATTACTCAAATCTAGCACATTACTTTCTAGTGGTAAATGTCTGAAGCACCTGGGTGGTTCTATGGATAGAGTACTGAGCCTGGAATCAGGAAGAGTTGAGTTCAAATTCAGCCTCAAACACTTACTAGCTGTGTGACTTTGGGCAAGTCCCTTAACCTCTGTTTTACTTAATCCAGACCTGCACAATTTGGAAGTAGGCAAGGGCCAAAATTAAAATAGGCTAAATTTAGGTTTTTAGTGGCTCACTTTACAAATAAAGGTAACTAGAGACAGACTGATGATGGTTGGTTGCCATGGATTACATGACAAGCAGGAGAGAGTGCATCCTGGCAACCTACCTGCCAAGTTACATGATGAGCACAATAACAACCAGTGGAAGGCGGGTTAAGCAGGTCACAGACAATGCATTAGTTACATCTTTACCTTCTTTTACATCCTCTACATTTTTCACCAGGTCCCTGAAATCCTTTGGTTGGCTGTGAGCGGCCCATGGGCTGTATGTTGTACAGGCCTGACTTAATCCATTGGAGAAAGAAGTGGCAAACCGTTACTCCAGTATCTTTGCCAAGAAAACCCCAAATGGGGTCACAAAGAGTTGTATACAACTGACGTGATCGAATAACAAGAAGTAATTTATTAAATACAGTAAAGATTCATTTATTCAAACTCTGCTAAATGAGAATATGTGATAACTGGGACATGGGCTGAGCTGAAGTTGATATGGCACTAGAATGCTATTGTAGTAATTTGAGTGACCCTATTCTGACATATTGTTATGATATAAAACTTACCCTGGCTTCTCAGCAGTTATGACAGCAAAGAAGAAATATGGAAGATTTAATACTGCCAGAAAGGTTTCAAGTATGGTCCTTGCAACATTGTGTGTATGCTTGGAAACACCAGCCTAATCAGGATTAAAAATAAAAGACGAAAGGAAATTGCAAATAAATAAAGACTGGGATCTTAATTTATAAGGCAGGCATCATCAAACTATTTATTACTAGTTTAAAATAGAGAAGTAGATCAGTAGAATGAACCAAATAAAGAAGAATCATAAACAACTGAATCGATAACACAGAATTTAATAAACTCATGAAGAAAAAAATATGGGTAAAAACCAAGACAATTGAGGAAAAAAGCTTTTGTTAGAAATTATATTTCTTAAAATATATGCAATAAATTTAAAATGGGAATCAAGTAAGAATTTAAATGGTTACATAAAAAAAAATTAGAAGACAGCTTCCTTCAAGAAATTTCTTCAAGAATCAGCTAAAGTGGGGCAGCTAGGTGGCGCAGTAAATAGAGCTCTGGCCTTGGAGTCAGGAGGACCTGAATTCAAATCTGACCTGAGACACTTGACACATACTAGCTGTGTGACTTTGGCCAAGTCACTTAATCCCAACTGCTTCACACACACACACACACACACACACACACACACACACACACACACACACAAATATCAAGAACTGGCTAAAATGCCACCTTCTACATGCAACCATTCCCAGTCCCTGCTAGCTGCTAATTCTTTCTTCCAAAATTATCTTGTATCTATTTGTATGTGAATTTGTACTTACCTATAACCATACACTTTGCCCCCTTCATTAGAACATAAGCTCCTTGAGGCCAAGGATGATTTTCTATTTTTTTCATGAGCAAGTGCTCATGAAAAACAATTCTAAGAATACTGCATGAATGTATTAATCCTTATTAATCAACTGATAGAGAAGAAAGTTCTTAATTGAACACAGGATAGAAGCGAGAAAAAAGGACAACAGAGAATATTTTTCTTGCATGAAACTCAAAAGTATTTGCACCAAAAAAATCAATGAAGTTAGGCATAATTTAGTGTCCACTTCATGTTTTAACTTGACTTATTAAGGCAGTTAGCATATCTAGAAACAGGTCAAATGAAAAATGGGATGAAAAGGTATCATTGCTGTACCTATTCCTACTGTGGAAAAGTTCTCTTAATTTCTCTATACAACTAATGACAGATTAAGGTTTTAAATACATCTCCTGTTCATATTTTGAAAGGGCCTTTTCATGCCTGTCTTTTTTTTTGGGGGGGGGCTTTAAAAATATACAAATATATATACATATATATATATATATATATAAATACACATACATATACATGAGAGCTGTTACTTTTAAACTTTTTTTCTCTATTAATAGTGTTTTTGTTGTGATGATTATGTGCTAATCATTTCCCTAATTTTCAATCATACTTGCATTCCTTTTTTGAATCTATTTACCTGTAGTATACGTGTGTGATCTCTTTGTCAAGACTTTAGTTAAAAGTTTTGAATCAATAAGTGACCTTGTCATATAATTTTATTTCACCGCTCTGTTCCTGAGTGATTTGTGTATCGAGGCTACACAGGTCCTATAAAAGGAAGTTGGCAGTGTCTTTTAAAAATCAACTTTTGAGAATTATTTTTGTAGCCTACGTCATATTTACTCTTTAAATATTGATACAATTCATTTGTAAATACATCTTGACTAGCATCTGTACCACCATCAGCACCACCACCTTCAGATAAGTGATTTATTAATTAATGTATGGCTTACTCTATTTCTCTTTATGATATTGAGTTGCTTAATACATTTTCAGTTTTTTTTGTTAATGTGGATTTTTTATAAAATAATCATTAATTTTAAATTCTCAGGTTTTGTTTTTTTTCTGGCAAGTTTGCATAGTAATTTCTGAAAATTTCCTTTATTTCTTTTCTATTGCAAATCTACCAAGTTTTTTTTTTTTTAATTTGGGCAATTTGATTTTCTTCTTTTTTAAATAAAGTTAGCAAGTTATTTATATCAACATGCATATTACCAAGCTTATCTTTAATAGTAATACTAAAGGAAGCAAGGAGGTTTCACAAGATGATTTTGACCACAAGATTTTTTTTTAACATTAGACCACACTTTTATGGGATAATATATATAAAGGTGCACAGCAATGGATATATATATATATATATATATATATATATATATATATATATACACATATATATATACATATATATATATGTATATATATATGTGTATATATATATATATATATATATATATATATATATACATATATATATATATGTATATATATATGTGTATATATATATATATATATATATATATATATATATGGTGGAGAAGAGCTGGTTGTAGCATAGAATTAATAAAGTACGGAAGGAGCAAAGCAAAACTCATCAGAGAAATAATTGGAAAAGGAGTCAATCATATATCAAAGAGAAGTGATAACCAGTAGACACACATTTTGTTTACTCCATTGCTACCCACACATATTCAATAATAAATGACATACAGCACTTTAAAATTTGTAAAGCACTTCATTTTCTCATTTGAACCTCACAACAGTCCAGTGAGATAGGTACTAATGGAATTATCATCCCTGTTCTACAGAGGAGAAAGTACCATTCCCCTAATACCGACCTTTACTATGGTAATATAGCAATAGTCTACTGACTAATCTTTATCTATTCTCACCCATTTAAGAGAAACAATTTTTTTTCCTTTTCCCAGGTCTGACCACATTACTCTTGCTCAAAGCCCTTCAGTAAGTACCTTTTGCTTTTAAAATAAAGTTTTAATTCCATATGCTATTTTTCAATACTCTCCATAATCTGAAATCACTACTTGTTCAGGCTTATGTCACATACCTTTTATATAAATACACTATTGTCAAGCAAAACAGACCTTGCTGTCCTTTGCTACTCAGTAAACTTTTATTAAACATCTACTATATGCCAGGCACTATGCTAACCACTAGGTTACAAAGAAAGCTAGAAGACAAGCCCTGTCATTGAGGAGCTCACAACCTAATGGGGGAGACAACATTAAAACAATTATAAAAAAATAAGCTAGACACAGAATGAATTGGGCATAATCAAAGGAAGAAGGCACTAGAATTATGAGGGCAGGCACGTGGAATAGTGGATAGAGTGCCAGGCCCAGTGGTAAAAAAAGACCTAAGTTCAAATGTGGCCTCAGATACTTACTAGCTGTGTGATTGTGGGCAAGTCACTTCACCCTGTTTGGTTCAGTTTCCTCATCTACAAAATGAGCTGGAGAAAGAAATGGCAAACCACGCTACTATCTTTGTATCTAGTATCTAGTATCTTTGCCAAGAAAACCCCAAAGAGTCACAAAGACTCTGATGTTACTAACATAATTGAACAATAACGCTAGAGGATGAGGAAAAGCTTCCTGTAGAAGTCAGGTTTTAGCTGGGATCTGAAAGAAGCCAGGGAAGTCAGGAGATGCACATAAATAAGAACATTCCAAGTATGGAGGACAACCAGTTTAAATGCCTTAAGTTGGGGAATGGAGTGTCTTCTTCAAGGAACAGCAAAGAATTCAGTATCATAGGGTTGCAGAGTACATTGGGGAATATAAGATACAAGAAAATTAGAAAGGTATGTAGGGGAGGATGGGTGTGAGGGGCTTTGAATGCCACATAAAGGATTTTACATTTGCTCCTGGAAGTTAGAGGGAGCCATTGGAATTTATTGAGATGGAGGTTAATCTGCTCAAATCTATACTTTAAGAAGCACACTTTGAGAGCTGAGTAGTAGATGGACAGGAAAATAAGAATGGACTGGAGCATATACGTCTTATACTTACCTTTCTCAGTGCTTTGCTCATGCTGGTACCTATACTTGGAATACCCTCACTCTTTTCTCAACCTTCCAAAATCCTATCTATATTTTGAGTCACAAATGTTAACCTCTCTATGAAAACTTTTGTGATTCCCTCCATCCCCAATCAGTAACCATTCCTTATTGCTCAGTCCTTCTATAAGCCTTGCTCCTTATATATTTTGTCTTATCATTTATTACATTAAATTACACTCAGTTGTACATGTAGCATACTGCTTCCTAGATTCTGAACTCCCCAAAAGGTGCTTCTTCTTAACATTTCATCACACTAAATCAAGTTCTTAGTATTGCGATTTGTTTATAGGAGGTACTCTTTGAATTTAAAATTTGACCGGATTGTTGTTGAATTGATTTTCTAAAGTTTTCATTTTTTGCTTTTGAATGAAATCCAGACAAGTGAAACACTGTACTTGGCTATCAAAAGTAGAAAATTATAGCCCAACTAAGATACTAGACATATTGAGAAAAAAATTAGCTTATTTTTAAAAAACAAAGAGCATAAGTGAAAAACGTCTTGAGATGGCATTCATTGTTCTAGTTTGACGATTTTTAAATTTTTTTTTTACTGTAATTATGTTAGTTATCATCCTCTCACATTTTCAGGAATATTTGGATAGCTAAATAGTGGGTACTTTACTGAAGCAGACATATGTGTATGAAACAAATGAAAGCAAAAGATCTGAATTCACATTTTAGCTTCCAGAAACATAATGGAAATTTGCCTTTGACTTCTGAAGCTATTATTTTTTTTTCCTAAGTGGCCTTCTTTTATGGTCAGAAATGTTCATCTTTTACCTAAATACAATATTTAGTTCTGTCCGTTTTGTTTCCTCATAGTTATATAATGAATTTCTGAATTATATAACTATGCTTATCGAATGTATTTTATAAATATAATCTTTTCAAAGGACAAAGCTTAAACTCAAAGAATTATAGCTGGTATCTTGAAAATCATCTAGCCTAACTCTCATTTCACAGTTTATATGAGGTCTTTCCCACGTCACAGTTAATTAGAAGCCAATTCTGAACTTAAATCTAGGTTTTCTACATCAGAGTCTAGTGTTCTTATCACTCTATCATCAAGGATTCTGGGAAAAAAAGTAAATATTTAAACAAACATAATAATGAACACTAAGGATAGATCAGAACATTTATTATCATTAGTTCTCACTTCTTGCTAATTATGCTTACTCTGAAATGTAGTATGGAGATTTAATTTTTACTTACTATTATAGAGTCCAGTTCTCAGAGAAGAGATTATGAAGCACATTTTCAATATATCCTAATTGATTCTCAGTAATAAACTGTGTAAGTTTATGCAGATGTCATTGTTCATGAGGAATTTAGAAAGAGAAAGCAGAAATACAATATGTTCATACCACCTAAGTTTTCCACAGATTACTGTGATGGGGATTCCAAAATTAGCAGAACTCATATGTAGGTAATATTTTCATCAGTACATGACTACCTTTTACTTCCATTTTCCATTGAAGAAGGTTCCTTATTGTTGAAAAAATAATCTCTTGGAGCCACACTTAAATGTCCTACTTGTAATATGATATAAGCTAGATTTGGCTGTAAAGTCCAATTTAACTGAAGATTCACTTAGTTATAATCAAAACTGTAATATCCTCTGTGGAAACTTATTAAAAGACAACTACCTTATAGCAGCACTTTCATTTTTTTCTCTTCCTTTAGAAGAAGGAAGTCGAAATCAATGTTTTTGCAATTACCTCACTTATTAGTGGTCTTTCATCAACTTAACTACTGTTTATTTATCTGTATACATGTTATTTGCTCCATTAGAATGTAAACCAGTTTTTTAGGGCAAGGAATATTATTTTGCTTTTGCATTCTTAGCACTTATTCCTGATACTCTGAACAGTGGCTTGATTTTTACAAGTTTTAAGCTTCTGTTTAGAACATGGTTTC
Source organism: Phascolarctos cinereus (assembly GCF_003287225.1). Classification (NCBI taxonomy): domain Eukaryota; kingdom Metazoa; phylum Chordata; class Mammalia; order Diprotodontia; family Phascolarctidae; genus Phascolarctos; species Phascolarctos cinereus. The sequence goes on along the minus strand of NW_027556180.1, from coordinate 137,370,658 downwards.
TTAAGTTGTTTTTGTGTCGTGAATTTCTTGGGCATTCTGGTGAAGACTGTAGACACATTCTCAGAATATTTTTTAAGATACATAAAACAAATTATATAAGATTTCAAAGAAAATCAGTTATATTGCAAGAAAGACAGGTTATCTATCTATCAATCTATCTGTCTGTCTATCTATCTATCTATCTATCTATCTATCTATCTATCTATCTATCTATCTATCTATTAAAAGGCCATGGACCTCAGGTTAAGAATTCTTGGTGTAGAACATAAAACTCTGAATACAGAACACAATAAAAGTTGTTCTAGGATGTAAAGAACACTAGAATTAATTGTTTCAATTAATAAGGATAGTTTTATCTCTTTATCTGTCATTACTTAATTCTTTTATCTTGTCTTATTGCTCTTGCTAACATTAACAACTATATTGAATAAAAATGGGAAGAATGGATGCCCTTGCTCCACTCCCACATGCATTAGAAAAGGTTCTATTATACTCCATTGCATACAATACTTTCTTTTTGTTTTAGATAGCTTTTTAATGATAATTTTAAAAGATCTTTCTGTGCCTTTATTTTGTAAGGTTTTTAGCATAAAAGTATATTGTATTTTGTCGAAGGTTTTTTTTTCCCCCTACATATATTTAGATCATGTAGTTTTTAATGTTTTAGTTTTTACCATGATTGTATCACTTGTTTTCCTAATGTCAAAACATCCTGGTATAAATCTCACTTGATTATAATGAATGATTTTCTGGATATATTTGCTATAGTCTGATAGGATTTTGTTTAAATTTTTTAAATCAATGTTCATTAGTGATATTGGCCAATAAAGTTCTCTCCATTTTACCTTCCTTTCATTTCAGTATTAGATACATATTTATCTTATAAAAGTATTCTGTTAGCTATTTCTTTCTCAATTTTTGAGAACAATGGATACCTTGTTAACTGTGATTTTACAGAGAATGCAGAGAAAAGAGAAAGACCAGATGAGTATAAGGATAATGGATCAGAGAATGACAGTCTAGATTAAACAGAAAAAGTACAGTGAGAGGGATCCTTTGTGGAATGGGATGCAAAAAAATTAAGTAATAATAGTAAAAACCCTAATGAACAGGACTAGCTAAAAGGGAGGAGAGGAAGGTGGAATTTATTTGACTACCTGAGAGGAAAACATAAGAGAAAGAAATATAGAATCATATAAAAGCAGGAAAGCAGAACAAATACACTACGAAGGGGAAAGGGTAACAAAAATGAAGAAGTGATCAAGGGGACAGGAGGAGAGCCCATAGGAAACAGGGCCCCTTAAAAAAAAATACTGTGTTTATGAGAGAAGAAAGGAAAAATCATAATCTAAAAAACCATTATAAACAGAGAAGAAAATATACACAGAAATGAAAAGAATTAATACTACATTATGTAGACCACTGAATTGAAGTATTTCAAAGAGGAAGGCATTATTCATCAGTGGCAACTAACATCTGTTTTACTTTCAAGGCAATGTAAATCAGACCACATGTTATTTTAACTAAATCATGCCAGTAATAGGCTCACCACATTTACAGCTTTATTTCCTTTTTCTAGAAAATGTAAGTTACAATCCTATTCAACAGGTCACCTTACAGCAGAAGAGGATATAGATTATCAGTTGCACTAGCTGAATGTGTGGATTCTTAAGGAACATGTGGAAATTATTGTAATTTACATACCAAGAACAAAACAAAACGAAAAACCTCTAAGTAATGGTGGAAATTTTTATTGAATTATATTTATTCTCTGTACCCTGGTGGTCAGAGGCTAGAGTCAAATATATATGAACAGGAAAGCCACTTGATTATACATGTATTTGGATGAGAGAAGACAACTAACTCCATGTGGTATTATGCAAACTAATGTCTGGGTATATACTCCATTCTGCCCCAGTACAAAGAGGTGGCACAGCTTCTCTTACACCATTCAGTCCATAGCAGAGTGTTTATGTATAGAAAATTTCACTTCCTTACCTTCTCCTCCCTATAAAGAGGTAATGTTTCATTCAGGATTAGGAGGGTATGTCTTCAAGAAGTGACTCAGAGCATTATAATTATCCAAACCAACAAGTGGCCTTTTTGAGGTCAAGCTGCACCAGTTTACTTCCAATATCTATCTGTGAGGACATGCCAAAGTTTCCTGAAACTTTCACTCCTAGTAACTGCACATTTAAAGTCTAGGAGTCAGAATCATTGTTCCCAACCCCACTCATTTCTCCAATTGTATCACCCTTCCTCAACACAGCCAAAAAGAATGAATTCAAATTAGAATATAAATTAAATTGCATTTTACTACTTTGAAAATTATACCAAGATATAATGAGGTCTATGTAGTTGAACACTCTGACTCAAACTCCCTCCCTTGTCTCTGCCATGTGCCAGAGGATAGACAGTTAGGCTGGAATCAGGAAGATCTGAGTTCAAAAGTAGCCCCAGATTCTTACTAGTATTGTGAACCCAGATAAGTCATTTACCCTTCTCACAATTTTCTCAAATGTAAAAAGGGGTATAATAATAGCACCTACCTCGTAGAGTTATTATGAGGATCAAATGAGATTATACTTAACCAAAACAAACAAACAAAAACCCTTAGCACAGTTCCTAGTAGACCCTATGAAAAAGCTTATTTCCCTTCTTCTTTCACTTGCCTTCCCCCACAGAGAACAGGGAAGCTAATGCATCCAAAGATCATTTCAGGGAAACATTTTTAAGAATATCTGTTTCAACGTCATTGTGGGAAAGAGAAATTATTTCCTTATGCAATTCTGCTCATCCCCACTCCTCATAATTTTATACAAACTTAATTATGCGGTTAGCCAGGAATAAGGCAAAAACTATCATGGGAAAGGCCAGATGCAACCCACTAGCCAGCCTCTTTTGGAACAACTCTTCCTCATGTGGCATACAGTAAAAAGTGTTGGAAATCATTAGATGAGTTAGTCTCTGGGTAGTTCCATGAACTGGATTTTGTGGAAATTTCTCTCCTGGCCACTGACAGAGTCTCCAGGTATTGCTTCTGTGTTCCAAACCTCCATCTGTCAAACTTTTTAGTGAACAGTATGAAACTGAAAGCAATTAATCTGCCTTTTTAAACAGTTCCATCAATTGTAACAGAACTACATTTAACAAATTTATGGTAGCCCTGAACTACTTTTGTTATATACTTTCCTTTCCTTTTGGAACCTGAAGATCAAGAAAATTAAAATTGCTACAGAAAACTGGCATCATGCAGCAGGGGTTAGTACCACATGGGTATGGCAGGAATGGGGGTATGAGTGGGAAAGGTAAGAATTGAATTGAGTGAAATGAAAATGTGGAGTTTTTTTATATTTCTGTATTATTTCCATGCTTTTATATTTCTTTTTGCTCTCATTTTAACATTATAGATGGAGACAGAATAAATGACTTTTTTCATCTTTGAAATCTGTAACTTATATGAAAACACAATCTCTGAACAAATTCCCAGTAGCACTTCTGAAAAGTCACTGGTCACTGGTGTAAGATTTAGTCAATGACCATATGCTGCAGCAGTAAGTGATGCTGAAATTCAGCAGTTGGTATAAAATATTATTTTCAGTCCACAAAAAAAGTTTTCTAGGAGAAAAACTAAGCAGAATAAATCAGTAAAATTGGATTACTTTAATCTTTTGGGAGAACATTATTGTTCATCCCCTATCCCACGCTGAAGCCTTATGAAAATTTCATTTCTTGGTTCAAATATTTTAACAACTCTGCTAACTACATACATAACTAACTACATACATAGCAACTAGCTAACTACATACACACATACACACACATACACACATACATACATACACACACACACACACACACATATAAAATACACTGATTATTGTGGGTGAGTTGGGGAAGAGGTGGGAAGTACACAAAGTCTAGACCTGCAATTTCATCAAAGTGGAAAACTTTCTCCTCTGATTCAGATCACCTCTTTCTCAAGTACTGAGAACAAAATCAGCATTGCCATAATTTTTGTGAATTGCCTAATAATCTTGATAATTCCCTCCCCTCACACAAACACCCAATTTCCTCATCCATATAAACCTCATCCCTCCAACTACCATATCCCATTTTCCCCTACCCTTCCATTTTGTCTTCTGAAATTTCTGATGCATTGTTAACAAATTACCCTCCATGTCAGACCTGTACCTTCCTTCCCTGTATGTATGTACATACGTATCTGATGTGTGTGTATACTTATATATATTTGTGTATATGTACATATATATACATATACACACACATTCATGCACACATATATGTTCATATGTTGTGTGTATATATTCCCACCTATACATACATACATAAAAACATAATGTCCCTAAACAGATTACCAGTAGCACTTTTGAAAAGTCACTGGTCACTGCTGTAAGATATAGTCAATGACCATAAGCAGTAGTAAGTGATGGTAGAATTCAGCAGTTGGTGTCAAGTACTATTCCAATTCATATATATGTGTGTGAACGTATATATGTATGTATGTATGTATAGATGCCTATATGTACATATGTTTGTGTGTGTATATATTTTCCCCCCATTAACTTGCACATGTACATATAGTTTTCTGTCAGTAGAATGTAAGCTCCTTGAGAGCAGGGGCTGTTTTGCTTTTGCCTTTGTATTCCCACTTTCTAAGATAGTACTCGGAACATAATAGATGCTTAATAAATTATTTTAAAAATTGAATTGATTTAATTATATTCCTAAAGAGGTTCTTGGGACACAGAAAAATTAAGCGTCTCATCTATGATTCCACCTTCAAAACATGAATTGAGGTCTTCCTAACTCCTCTCTCCACTAATAATTGGAAGAAGTATCTGTTCATTGCATTCTATGATTACCGCTAATAGATTACAAGCATGAAGTTCAAATAATCCATGTGACAACATCAAAGGTGAATTTGTACAGAGGAACACAATGAGGTAGTCAAAAGTTTAATGGAAATTAATTAGCAGATGTACATTCATAAAGGTACTGATTCATGTTGACATGTGTGACTGATGCTAAAACTTTCACATCTGCAAACTTAAGCCTTGGTAAGGAAAGGTACATGTAGTAGGTAAAATTAACTAGAACAAGGCTCAGGGGGAACAAGCCAGAAGAAACTGCCTTCAGGAGAAGGAGGAGGAGGAAGAGGAAATCACTGACTCTATTTGGTTTTCCACAATTCATATGTTTTATGTTAATAGTGAGATTTCCTGTCTAGATTGTCATTAAAGCTTCAAACAAACATTTAAAATCTGAGAAATCTTCACTAAAAACCTTCTGTGCTCCTTCCATAACTAATTTACAATCCTTTCTACTAATTTTTTTAGTTTAACTATGAATATTTAAAATGTACGCAGTGATCCTTGTTAAAATTTGATATTTTTAGCTTTTTCAAGATCTATTTGTGGACAAGGTTAGTTTTAGAAATCTCCACTGAAAATGTGTGGGTGGATTTCTAGGACCATCATTAATCAATATTTTATTACAAGTTCAAAAACAAAGGTGAATCATAGAAGTGCTGGCCTAAAACTATATTCTTTTTTTCTTAGTGGCCTAATCTTCATTAATCAAGATCAGATTTTTTTTTGTCTAAAATACAAAACCTTATTTGCTTCAATCATTAAAACAAAAAAAAAAATATTTAAACTACCATTTTGTGATTGGGTTTCACTGTTACTTCATTCACCAGAATCTGTAAACTAAAGATCAATTTAATAAAATCAATTATTTTAAAAGACTATGTTGTATAAGAAAGAAGTCTTTAGCAGTATAGTGACAAGAAAAAATGCAAAAACACAAAAAACAAAATAATTTGTGATATTATATCATGTTTCAGTTTGTTATCAAAATAATGTTTTATATTTTATATTTGGACAGCGATGCACATACATTACTGCTGATATTATTATCTCCATTTTGCTGATGAGAAAACAATTCCAGAGTGAGCAAGGTTATAGGATAGTGAATGGTGGAACTAGAAATAGAATTCAGATATTTTAATTCCTGATCCTAAACTAATATAAGGGGGCAGCCAGGTGACATAGAGCACTAGGCCTAGAGTCAGGAAGACTCATCTTTGTGAGTTTAATTCTGGCCTCAAACACTTACTAGTTATGTGATCTTGGTTAAATACCTTAACCTTGTCTGCCTCAGTTTCCTCATCTGTTAAATTAGTTGGAGAAGGAAATGGCAAACCACTCCAGTATTTCAGCCAAGAAAACTCCAAATGGAGTCACAAAAGAATCTGTCACAACTGAAAAGTGACTGAAAAAAAAAACCTAATCTAAATGTATTTGGTTCAGATTAAATAAATTAGGAATAGATCATATAGAGTTAGAAGAAACCTTGGAGGCAATTTTTAAATCTATCAGTCAATGAGCTTTTACTGAACATACACAATGCACCATGCACTCTGCTAGGAGCAGATAAAAATAAAACATCCTTCCTCTCAAATAATTGACACTCTATCAGAAGAAATAATCCATATACACATAAGTATACACAAAATAGATATTGGGTAGTCTTGGAGGACTGGGTAAGAAGACACTAGCGGCTACAGGATTAGGAAAGGCCCCATGTAGGAGGTGAGACTTGAATGTACCTTGAAGGAATTTATTGTTTTTAAGTGGAAGAGATGAGCAGGAAAATGAGGCCTAGGAAAATTTAAGTGACTTGCCCACTCACTTAGTAATAAGAATCAAAGGTAGAATATGACACCAAATTGTCTGAGCCTCAAACCTACTTCTCTTTCTTGCTTAACTATTTCTAACACTGATATAGTAATGTTCTCAGTATCTGAGGTTGAAAAATTCATGTTTCACTGAGTCTTCTTCTCTCTCATCTCTCCATTTCTCATATGCAGTCTAAAAGTCTTGTCAATTTTATATCTGAAATAGCTACTGAATTTCTCCTTTTCCATTTCTACTGCCACCACCCTACTAGAATCCTTCATAATCGCCCACCTGGACTTTGGTATTATCTCCCATTAGGCATCCTTGTCTAAGCTCTCTCCTTTCCTCCTTCTTTCTTGTTCATCACTGGTAGAATAATATTTCTTTCATGCTAAAACACATCAAATCATGTTATCCCTAGCTCTAAACCCATCAATGACCACCATTTATATATAGAGTCATAATCATCTTCCCTGGGATTAAAAGCCATCCAAAATCTGATGTCACCTTACCTCCTAAATTTATTTCATATTTTTCCCTTACATGCACTCTATGATTCAGGCAAATGTGCCATACCCTCAATACTCCCTAGATTTCCTGACTTCATGTCTTTCATCATACTTTTCTCTGTTGCAAGAATATACTCTCCTATCCCTCTTCTGCCCTCTGCTCTTAATGAATTCCATTCCACTCTTTAAGATTAAATTCAAACATTACTTCTAGGAGGAAATGTTTTTCTGATATTCCTAATCACTAATGATCCTCTGCTTAAATTTTACACAGTGCTTTGCTTGCCCTGTCTGATGAGTTATCATGTATGCTCTTGAAAATTACTTGTTCATGTCCTTGTCACCTTCCAGTATTAGACTGTGACCACATATCACCCAAAATTCTCATCTTAACTGGAGCTTTAGTGTGTTGCTCTAAGACACAGTAGTAGACTACTACAGACAGTCTGGACAACTAGGTGGCACAGCGGATGGAGTCCTGGATCTGGAGGCAGAAAGACATCTTCCTAAGCTCAAATCTGTCCTCAGATACTTACTAGCTGTGTGATCTGGGGTAAGTCACTTAACTCTGTTTGTCTAGTTCCTCATCTGTAAAATTAGCTATTGAAGGAAATGGCAAATCACTCCAGCATCTTTGCCAAGAAAACTCCAAATGGGGTCATGAGGAGTCAGAAAAGACTGAAATGACTGAACAAATAAGAGAGTCCACTGAAAAGTTAAGTGACTTGCCCACAATCACACAGCCGTAATATATCAAAGGTGGGATATAAATCAGATCTTGTCTACAAAGATAGTCCTGTACTCATTACACTGAATTGGCAAGAGTTTAAATTTTGTTTCTTGTAATGACAGCTCTTTGGCAGAGCTGTCAACAAATAGCAATCTCCTTTTTGATTTTTCAAGCATTCTTTTCCCCTATACTACTCTAGAATGGAAAAGAAAATTAAGTGACAAAGTTATCAAGATGTAAGTATGAGGAAGATGGAGACTAAAGCAAAATTTATGGGTAATGCAGAATTAGAAAGATAATAATTCCATGAAGAAATCCACACTTAAGTAATAAAAAAAAAATGCATGACCTAAAGCTTCTGCAAAATCTAAGCATAATTGTGTTACTAGAACATGAAAAAGCTTTAAATATTATTTTCTTTTGTTTTTATGTTTTTTCCCAAAATAACTGATTCCTTTCACAATGTCAGATAGAAAGGCTAAATACATTTGGGAAAATAAAAGCCATGCATATCACTTGACTTCATTTTCCTTATAATTCTAGGGAATCTACATCAGGTCACCTCTGAAAATCACAATACATTCTAGAATCATTAAACACTCACTTAAAGTGTTTCAAGTATAATGAAAAAAAATATTTACATGATGGATGTCAATAGCTTTGCATTATCTTAGGCCCTTGCTATATGGCTGAGTTTTTTTCATGGTCTTATCAACTACTCTTAGATGATGGCTAAATCATTACCATGGACTCTTGAGGTAGTATTATAACTGATCCGAGCAAATGCAAAAGAGATGGCTAAAGTTCACTGGACCACTTTTGATAAAAATGTTAAAACGTGTAAAGGGGACTATTTTCAGATAACTATAATTTGTTTAAGAGTTTGCCTAGTAAGATTGGTTAGACACTGTAGGAAGATGATGAACTTGGCCCACAATTGATTAGGAGGAGGTAATCTGGACAGATTAAATTTGGGATACTTCCAATAATCCTAAATTGTTTTCAGCTCTGAAAATTCATTTTTAACACCAGTATTCTCTCAATATTATATGGCTTCAAATAAAAAAAAGAAACTTTTTGTCAAAAGAATCACATTATCAGGTGACACAAAAGGCAATGGACAGGAGAATTTAAGTAGACTGATTATATAATCAATAATTAATCTCACATGAGAAATAGCATGAGAATATCTTCAAGAATTTGTATGACTGACTAGAAGAGGAAGTCTTGGGCATGTATTGCAGCAGAAGTATAACTACAGATGAACAACCTTAGTGCCTCATTTTGGTGTAGAAATTTGATAGAAATTCTGACATACGCCACTGCATTAAAACAGCTGGAAGTTTTTAAAGAAGCATCCTAGCCAAGTTCAGAAAAATGGCCATGAAGTGACTTATTTTCTTGGGCACAACAATATATGAAGAGTTGGATAAGACTTATGGGGATTAAGTTCTGGAATTATGATAAGGAAACAACCACACAGAGAAAATTGCAGATGCTTGAGGAGTTGAAGTGACACCATATTAAGTATAAATAACTGTAGGATTTCCTGTTTAGCATGTTAGGATAACCAAAAAAAAAAAATCTAAGGCTTTCAAAACCAAGCCACTGATATCTCAATGGATCAAAATTATCCAATACTCAGACAAAATAAAACAGTATATACAAAATTAAAAGATTAATAAAGGTATACAGCTTATTATAATGATCCTTTAATGAATGACCTGTCTACATCAACTAACCAAACAAATAATTGACTGAATTTTCAAAATTTGCAATAGAAGGTTATTATGCAGGTCAGACTGTGAGACTACCAACTTTACAACAGTCTACACCTATATCAACAATCTATATCAATAGGATTTTTCTCTCTCCCATCCTCTCTCTCTTCCTCTCCCTCTCTTCTCTCTCTCTCTCTCTCTCTCCCTCTCTCTCTCTCTCTCTCTCTCTCTCTCTCTCTCTCTCTCTCTCTCTCTCTCTCTCTCTCTCTCTCTCTCTCTCTCTCTCTCTCTCTCTCTCTCTCTCTCTCTCTCTCTCTTTCTCTTTGTCCCTCTCCCCCCTCCCTCCCTTCCATGTATGTGTTTTGCAAACAGTAATTTATATATTAGTCATCTCAACTGTATAGAATTTAACCAAAAGAAAGGTTTTTTGTACTTGTCACAGGTTGCGCCACTCCTTTAGAGCTTAACTTTTTCTCTGAACTGCAAAGAAGTCAATGTTATTGACTTAAGTGAGACAGAATGGCTAAATTTTATCTAGGTGTTCTTTCTAATACCTTCCCATACAGCTGAATACTCTTTTTTAAATTTATTTTTAGTTTTCAACATTCACTTCCATAATCTTTGGAGTTTTAAATTTCTCCCCCTCCTTCCCTGACTCCCTCCCCAAGATGGTGTGCAATCTGAATACATATTCTACATATATATTCCTATTAAACATATTTTCCCATTAGTCATGTTGTAAAGAAGAATTAGAACCAATAGGAGGAACCACAAGAAAGAAAAAACAAAACAAAGCAGAAGAGGGAAAAAAAGGGCAAATAGTATGCTTCAATCTGCATTCCAACTCCATGGTTCTTTCTCTGGATGTGGATAGCATTTTCAAACATGAGACTTTTGGAGATGTCTTATATCTCTGCATTGCTGAGAAGAGCTAAGTCTATCAAAGTTAGTCATCATACGACATAGCTGTTACTATACACAATGTTCTCCTTGTTCTGCTCACTTCACTCCAGCTGAATATTCTTTCCAAAGGAACTACTTCCAAATTGTCTAGAGGTTTAGAAGACATTTGAATCATCCTTGTGCTTAGTTATGTTAGGCACTATTCAGGTGAAGGTGAATAACTTGAAACTTTAAATTTCAAACATGGGCCTCTACTCTTTTCAGATGACAGCATATTCTAAGTAGTGGTTTAAGTTGTGTGCTTCTATGTGGCCCTACACAGCTATAACCACAGGAGATAAGAAGCTAAGTATTCAAGGCTTACAGCCCCTTAAAAAAGGAGATAAAGAATTCAAACTCAGCATATCATAACAGTCAAAGCTAAAAGGAGCTTTAGAGATCATCTTGTTTTCCCATTAAAATATAAGGTCCTTATAAACAGCGACTATTCCATTATTTTTATGGTATATCCAGCACCCCACATAGTACCAGTGACAAACAATTAGGACTTAAAAATTCTAATTGATCAATTGATTGAATGCTTTTATCTTAGAGGAGAGAGGTGAAAATAAAATCCAGAGATATGTAAGATTCACTCAAAGTGACCCAGGTTAATTCAAACAACTTTTGACTCAACATATTCAGGGCTCTACTTTTCTGTGCTATCCCAATGTGGGAGCCCTATAGCGGTAAAATACATACATATTAAGTGTGTATGTGCATGTGTGCGTGTGTGTGTGTGTATACACACACATGTACACACATGTGTGTCTATACACACACATAGAAGTCATGCACATATACATATATATATGTGATTTATCTATATGTATATGAGATGTGCCTGTATATGTAAAGATGTAGGAGAGGAAAGGAGGCAGAGAGGTAGACAGATAGCATTAAAATTGTGCATGTATACATATATGTATACATAAAATTGTGTGTATACGTGTGTGTTTATATTTAATACATACGCATGTATATGTACATCTATACATACTGTAACAGACAATAATTATACATATGCATACCAATTTATATGTACACGGTGTCACAGAAGTCTTGCTGTGGAACCCTATGTATGACATATGTACACACATATATAATAAGTATGTACATGCATGTATACATGTTTTTGCATGCAGTTTTAGTTTTTTATAATCTACATGTATACTTTCCAACTTCATGTTATATTTTTTCATGAAAGCAATAGTGCTTATAAAATTCTTTTAGCAATAAATTTCTGGTTTATGTTTGCATGTACTAGAATCTACCTCAAATGTGGATTTTCCCCTCTTGGGGTAGCATTTCTATTTTGGTACTAGAAAACAATGACAGACTGAATTTACTTGACTTCTAGTTCCATATGAATACTGAAGTATGTGCCTACATAGGGCACAAAAACTTCATGCTGATTTTTACAATAGTGAATTTATGAGTAAGTACCTGTTTGACATATGTAGCGAATCATTTAGCATTTGCTGTGATTCAGTCATTTCAGTTGTGTCTCACTTTTCATGACCCCAACATACTTTTCACTCAATTAAGAAATGGGAGAAGGAAGTATGCACAATAAGAGAAAGAGTATATTAAGACAGGAAGAAAAGAAAAAGAATGTGTATGTATGTATGTATGTATATATATATGTATATATATGTATGTATGTATGTATGTATATGTATGTATGCTTGTATGTATATGTGTGTATGTGTATATATATATGTATATCTTTCTCATGCAGCAGCAGACAGAAAGTGGATTTTGATGAAAGAAGGACAAGAAAACAGATTAATGCACTCTTAGTAGAGCATTAATGATACATCTGTTTTGGAAAGCAATCTGGAAAAACGACCAAAGTCACTAAAAAATATGCATACTATATTAGAGGTAAGTGTATATGTGTGTGTGTGTGTATATATATATATATATATATATATAATATCACATGAATACACACACACGTATTTTTGTAGTAGGAAAAACTGGAAACTGGGGGGGCTCATCTATTGATTAATGACTGAACAAATTACGGTATGAGGATGTAATGGAATATTACAGCATTATAAGAAATGACTAGATGGATAGTTTCAGAGAAAACTGAGGGGTTGTGTGAAGTGAAGCAGAGTAAAGGAAACAGAACAAGATGAAAAATTTACATAAAACCATTACAAAGACAAACAACTTTGACAAACTTGAGAACTCTTATCAATCCAATGACAAAGCACAATTCCAAAGGTCTAAAGATAAAGTATGCTACCCACCTCTTGACAGAGAGGTGATGGACTCAGAATGCAGAATGAGTATAACGAGTGAGGGAATATACTTTGCTCTTCTATGCATATTTGTTTTGATAATTTTATTCATTTATATTCATTTATTTGTTTATTTAGGTTAAGTTGGTATGTGTGGGTAGGGGGTGATATATTTAGATACAGATATAAATATATATCACATATAAGTGCAATATATATGAACACATATATATCATTTTGTTGGTGTAAAAACAAAGCAATAGAACAAATGTATGTGTGTGCGTGTATACACACAGACATGCACACACACACATGTCAGTCTAGGACAGCTTAGATAATTGCAATGAATTCCTTACTTTTGAAAGTTATGTTAGCATAATAGTAGAGGACTAAATATTTAAAGGATCTTTGAAGAGTCTTGCTCTCAAAACTGATAGAAGATAAGTGAATGATGTAAAAAAATTCCCAAACACAGTACTTTCTACGTAATCTCAAAATTGAAAAAAAAGATCGTTTGTTAAAATGTTTTATTTAATGCAGTATGAATGTCATAACTTGCTCATCATGAACTGTGTTTTTTGTAATTTTCCATTTATGTTTTCATATGTGGTATTTTAGTCACACAAAGCTTTAATTGTCTTTTCAAGGAAGATGAAATGATTAAATAATGCAAATACATAAAATTATATTTCTACTGAAATAAGGGAAAATGAAAGTTCACCTTGAGTATCATTACGTGCTTTTTTTGTTTCAGGGGTAGGTATATAATGTATTCACATGAAGATAAATGAATATGAATTTGGCTAAATCATGCTAAAGAACAAATTTTCATCATTCCCCACCCCCCCAATTTATCTTTTACTCAGGAAGTTCCTTTGAATTCAGTGGAAATTTTTGCCCCAAATAGATGCATAAGGCTAGAGTAATGAGAATTCAGATTTTTTAAATTCTAAAATAATTTCCATCAGAAATGATGTGTAACTCAATTATTGTTTCTTTTATGATGGCTGACCACTAAATTTCTCTAACGGAAATAATTAGTGACTTAACAGTGTGTGCCTTCATAGGGCACAAAAACTTCATACTGATTTTTACAATAGTGAATTTATGAATAAGTACCTGTTTGACACATGTAGCAAATTACTTAGCATTTGTTGTTATTCAGTCATTTCAGTTGTGTCTGACTCTTTATGACCCCATTTGGGATTTTCTTGGCAGAGATACTGGAGTGGTTTGTCATTTCTTTCTCCAGCTCATTTTACAGATGAGGAAACTGAGGCAGAGTTAAGTGACGTGCCCAGAGTCATACAACAAGTAAGTGTCTGAGACTAGATTTGAACTCAGAAAGAAGAGTTTTTCTGACTTTAGGTCCAGTACTCTATCCACTCCACTGTGCGACCTGACTGCCTCCCATTTAACATATTTCAATCTATAGCTACAAGGGGCCTGGTAAAGTCTCAGGGTTGTGATTTCTCTGTGATTAAGGTAGAAGCATGGAGTATTCTCCACAGAAAAGACAAAAATGTGAGAGAGACACAGTGTGTAAATAATGTATGTTACTATATTTATGAAATACATACTTTTTTTGTATGTAAATAGATCAATAAATGGACAGCTAGACACATATACTTTTTTTTTCCACTCAGATAGATAGATGTATATGTGTACATAGGTACATGTCTAAGGTCTCCCCAAAAGAGACCTACAGGATCCTTTCTGGAAATAAACTCATTGTACAACATAAACTAAGTACAGAGCAGCCATTTATTTCATTTCTACAGAAGAAACACTAAATACACAAAAGATTCATAAGCCAACATCACATATGATGCAGTTACAATCATTTTGGATATATCCTCCCAGGAGTCTGATACTTACAACATTAAAACATGAAAGACTGTAGGACTACTAAGTAGCCATTTCATTTCAACTTGACTTTGCATGGAGAAATCTCCTTGAGATCCTTATTTTATGTAAAGCCAAGGTATGAATTGAGGGTATACTAAATGAGTAGGGAAGAGTTTTGTCTTTCACGAGTGATATTCTTAAGTTGAACGACATCTCAATCATCTTGTAATTGTCTATGTTAAATGATTTCGGTTATAAACAAAAAATAAAATTGATTTTGTAAATTTAAAATGCTGCCTTAAAAGATCTCTTCAATCAAAGTGTGTCCCATATATACATGAAAATCATTCAATTTTTTAAAAAAAGATATAGTAACACAAATATAGGTCTTCTGATCATAAGCATCAAGAATAATAAAACAGAGAGATGCATATTCTTCATAAATATATATAACTTCACTGGAGGAAATCTATTACTAAGTTCTAGCTGAAGGAGTTCCTGTGGATGTTGAGGCTCTCCAGATAATTGTTTGTTGATTTCATTCTGCAGTTTCATCAAACCCTGGAACATTGTGGAGTCTCCTAGAAGGCATCCATTGCTATTCAAATGGGTTCAGACTACTTATCCACATGTGAAAAATCAAGTAATTGGAAGAATGCCTATTGCCCAGATTGTGACATAAAGTTCAATGGACAAGACATGGGGTTTCTACATGGTATGTATATCTGTGATAGACAGTACAAATGGATAACTAGAACTAAACTGGAGGAGCCCCAATCACATCATCTACAAAGAATTGAAAAGCTCCTTTAATTGTTGCTAGCAAGTAATTTCCTTTTAACTTCTTCCCTTCATAAAATCCTTCCATTTAAAAAAAAAAAGTATTTAAGCAAAAATTATTAGCATAGTGATTATATTTAATAGTGTATACCCTATCCCACTCCCAAATTATCCCTTCTCTCTAATGAAAGGAAGATATCTTTCATTATGAATTCTCTAGCCTACTATTGCTTAAAATTTAGCTTGAGTTGGACTGCTCTCTAGTGTTGTCACCATTTACATTATTCTACTTATTCATAATACTCTCTTGGTTCAGCTTTCCTACCTCTACATTACTTCATATGTCTTCCCTTCTTTCTCTGAAAGCCTAGTATTCATTGTTTCTTATAACATATTATATTTATGTCATAATTTATTCAATATTTTCTTGATATGTGGGCATTCACTCTATTTCCAATTTTTTTTTTCCTACCACAGAGGCTTCTGCTATAACTATTTTATAATATATAATATCTTCTTATTTCAATGTCATCCTTAGCATGTATGCCTAATAGTATTACTGGGTCAAAGGGAATGAAGAGGTTAGGCATTTTTGTTACATAATTCCAGATGAAGCCCATTTTTTATAACTACATAACATATCATCTCTTTAACTCATTGTTTCAGGCAGAAATGTTTACATGTGTAGGAAACTCACAATCCTTTGGCTCACTGCACTTGATTCCATGGTGATGCTCACTTTCATGTTTAGCATTAAATGCATTTCTGGATAGCCTTTAAAGAGAATTTTCTTTGTTGGATTTTTTTGTACAATTAATTAAGGTTAAAAAAAATATTCTTGCTTGGTGGAGATGGCAGGAAAGGCCAGAACTATATTTTATATAAAATGCTGGTCTCATTGACAGGGTGACAGACAAATGAGTTAATGGAAGGGAAATGGTATATCCAATTCTGGAACATAAAGATATAGGCTAATCAGCCTGCAGCTGTCAGCAGAGTAGCCTCAGCAGTGTCTTTGATATCTGGTTCATCACCCCTACATCTCTCTGAAATGAAAGATTCAGATCATATGGTTTGGCTTCCTCTCCTTGCCACCCCCGCCCCCAATCCTCCTCATAAAGATCTTCCTAACCAGAAGACACAGAACTCATGAATATTGAATGGAAAATCTTGAAAGAAAATAAGTTCAAAACTAGTACATGAGCTCATAGACAGAGATAACAAGCACATCTTTACTTTTCTCAATAAATGAATTTGGAAGAATCTTCATAAATGGTCGCAGAGATAGGAGAAGTTACCAATAATAACTTCTATAACTAAAATAAAGATACTTTCTTTTGAACCAATTATGATTTATTTAGAGATTCCTAAAGGGAAACTTTCAGGACAAAATTACTATAATCCTATTCTAGTAAGAATGAAAGTATGTCATAATCTGTCAATCTCACAATCAAAATAAATTTTTAAAAATATGAAAATCAAAACAAAAGTAAATAAGTTTTATTATCAACAAGTACAGTTAAATACTATGTCATAGATCTGCATTAAAAATAACAACATTTATAAGACTACACTATTATGAAGGAAAGTAGTGCTTTTGTTGTTGTTCAGTCATTTAAATTGTCCAACTCTTTGTGGTGCCATTTAATGTATTCTTGGCAAAGATAATGAAGTGGTTTGCCATTTCCTTCTCATTTTGAGATGAAGAAACTGAGATAAACAGGGTTAAGTGTTTTGCCCAGGGTCACACAGCTAAGGCTGGATTTGAACTCAGGTCTTCCTGACTCCAGGCTCAGCACTCTATCCACTGTGCCACCCAGTTGCCCTGGATGTAATGGCTGGAAAGCTATATTTATAGAGAAGAAGGTCTTGGTTCAAATCATGTCTAGGATATGCTGGTTGTGTGACCCTGGGCAAAGTCACATCTTCTCAGTTCTCTAATCCACATTCTAAAACCGTAAAACACATTTGCTGAGTTTCATTAGAAGAGTTTTTTTTTTCTTCTTCCTTAACAAGAGCTCTTTATGCCAATGAAACAAAAAAAAACATTTTAAAAATTCACCAAATCTGCATGTGTATTTGAGTTTCCAGAATAGTGCCAATGAGTAACACTATGTTTTCTTTTTAATTATTTGTGGGAAAATATGGATGGTTATATTTTATTTATTGTTCAATGATATTATTATGTTCTTATAAACAAGAAATCATTTATGCAATACATTTACATACATCTGCATGTGAGTGATAATACAAGTTTAATGAAGAATGACGATCTCAGAAAACAACATAAACGAAATAAATATCCATGATCGTTACAGTTTTCTACTAGACTTTTTGAAGTGAAAAAAAAAGTTTCTCTTACTAATGTGGATTTTAAATAAAGATGATGCAAAATGTAATGAAATAACAGTATAATTAGGTCCATAAGTATGAATTAAAATGTATAGCAAGATTTATAGTTTAAAAAATCTAAATCTACACAAATAAAGAGAATTCTTTTAAAATAAGTAAAATACTACTTTCAACAATATAGGTTTTTAACAAAGTTACAAAAATATGAATCAACTTAACTGTAGCAAAAATGGAAATATTCTCTTCTTGATTAGTGAGCAACTTCCAAGGAAAGGCGAGAACTTTTAAGAATACATGAGACAGTATGTCCTATAGGATGTCCTATAGGACAATTCCCGCCAGTCTGTTTGTATACAAAGAATGTCACTCAAAAATTGGCTTTTGATGACTATGATGATACTGCCTATGATGGTGTGACTTCTCTAGCTATCTACTATTTCACAATGTTATGCTTCATAAGATCATAACCTATATTTTTACTTAATGCAGATTTTAATGACTATCTTCTAGTATAGTAAGAGACCCAAAATTCTATTATTTACCCATTCCCTTTTAAAAATGTGAGTTAAGAGAGTAATAGCATCCTGGAAACTGTAGAATAGACTCATCTATGGATTCATAAAATAGTGAGAAGAAAGCTGCCTGTCAGATAATTAAAATCAATCCATCCACCAACCAATCAAAAAACAATTAAGTGTCTAGTGTTTTCTCGACAATCTACTGGGCTCTGGGGATACAAAGACAAAAGTAAAATGATCCCTGTTCTCCAAAAGCTTACATTTCATCAGAGATGACGACATATCAAAAAATGCTGCTAAATCAGCACAAAACCATTCATACTAAGGTAGAATTGAAAATGCACATACCCTCCAATAGCCTATTAAAATAACCACACAAGAGACAAGATCATAGGCAATATAGGCTGATAAGACCATAGATTCAGAACTGAAATTGATTGTAGAGTTAATCCAGTTTAGTATTCCCTCATTTTACAAATGAAGAACTGAGGCTGAGAGGCTGAGACTTGCCCATGGTCACACAGGTAGGAAGGAGCATAAAGGAAGGATCCAAATCCAAGTCCATGACTCCAAATCATGCTTCCTTTTCACTGCACATTCATCTTCATGCATATAAAAACACATACACGCATCCCCTGATATGTTCTCACTATTTACTACATCTAGGAATTCTCCTTGTCATCTTATTTCCCCCAACATTTTCTGTGAACCTACCTTGAATAAAAATACCCACTCAAGCTCCAATAAGAAAAAAATTACATAACTACAATACTCCAAATATTGACTGTATTTATGTCTAAATATATCATTATGCCCTTCAATAATTCATAATGCAGCCTATTTATTTGTGTCCCTCCTTGGTTATAATTATCTATTTTCTCCTGCAGATCCACCATATGTATTCACAACTGTCCCAATCACTCAGTTGACAAGCTGGGCATTATGCTTGGTGCTGGGGATAAAATAATAATAATAATAATAATAATAATAATAATAATAATAATAATAATAATAATAATGAAACAACCTTTACTTTCAAGGAATTTATGTTCTATTGTTAAGAGATAGATATGTGTGTATACACATACATACATAATCAATACACATTTACACATACATACATGCACAGAAAAATAAATATATACTTGCACATGTTTATATGTATGCATGGGTGTATATATAGTATGTAGGTGTATATATATACAATAAAACAGATACAGAATAAGTATCAAATAAATACAAGATAATTAAACATAAGGCAGTTAGAGAAGAAAAGCAATAGCAATTGAGGTAGGGAATCAAGAAAAGTTTTGTGCAGAAGGTGGTATTTTCTTTACATATTGGTGGAAGTGGGTAATTCCATAAGGCAGAAGTGAGAAGAAAATTCCAGGCATCATAGTGAATGGCCAGTCCAAAGGCATAGAGATGGGAAATGGTGTGCTATCTGTGAAGAACAAAAAAGAAAACCATTTTCACTGGACTGTACAGTGTGAGAGATAGGGTAACATATGTTGAGGCTTGACAGGCAAATTGGGGGCAAGTTAGTAAAAGGATTAAAAAAAAAAGAATTTACATTTGCCCTATAATCTACCCATGCCTATGGAATCAAATCAGAGGCATGGAGAACTCCCTTTCATTCTCTTAATATTACACAGATAAAGATGTAGTATGTAATTTGTACGTTTATTTGTAGCCTAGCCCCTTTCTAGTGTTGCTCTGTATGCTTTTTAGTAAGCACCTATAGGGAAGGGGCACTGTGTTTCTTTCAGAAATTAATATATACAAATATTTAATACAATATCATACAACTGTGAGGACTTAATATGCCACAGACTTGTAACATGATAACAGCTGAAACAAACCTTAGAGTTCATCTATTTCAAAATCCCTGCTTTGCACATAAATAAATGGAGACCTAGAAAGACAATATAACACATAATATACAGGCATATGTAAATATAGTCTTGAATAATACAAATAGATTCTCCATATTAAATTACTTTCATAATTGGTTAATTTTCAAGTTTACTTTCCTTGCATATACAATATGATATACCTTCTTTAGGAATATCTCAATATTTAAATTTATCAATAACTTCTGGGAAATCACTATTAGAAATATGTTTTATTCTACCTATATTTACCCTATGCTGTTGCATTGTCATTTGGACCACCAACAATTATAATTCTTCTGAGATCATCATGGCCTATAATTCATTCATAGAGAAACATGGGGATTCATAGCCACATAGAATAATGAAGAGGTTATTAATGTTAAAAAGATTAATTTGTCTGTCAGGAACTAGCTTTGAATCATTAGAAATGTTTCACAATTTCTGCATTCTTCAGTTATTTCATTCTTCCTATGTATGTTTCAATGCCTATCTACTGAATAACTGAATCTCACTGAGTGAAAATGCATTCTGTGTTTCAGTGAAATCAATACAACATCATCTCATAAATAGCAACCAGAAAATATTACCAATTCTTAGGGATTCTTCTTTCAATTTGACCAAAGGAAATCTTGCCTCTGTGTCACTAGCAAATACCTCTAGTAAATCTATGCCTAAATGTTTTATGGCTCACTTGCGCTGAATCTCAAACAATTAAACATACGTATCAAAAATTTTAGAGTTGTTTGAGGTCTTGGAGGTCATCTAGTCCTTTTTTTTTTTGAACAACACAAGGAAACTGAGAACCAGCTATACATTAAGCTAAAAGGTTTCAAAACTGAGAGTAAATGAAGTATCCAAACTCAGCTCTTCTGTTGGCAAATCCGATGATTTTTGTACTATTCCACATCAATTACTGTTCAATCATTTCAGTAGTGTCTGACTGACCCTGTTATTCCATTTAAGGTTGTCTCGGCAAAGATAGCAGAATGGTTTGCCATTTTCTTCTCCAACTCATTTTACAGATGAGGAAACTGAAGCAAAGAGGGTTAAGTGACTTGCACAGGATCACATAGCTAGCAAGTGTCTGAGGCTTGATTTGAACTCAGGTCTTCCTGACTCCAATCCCAGTACTCTATTCACTTCACCACCTAGCTGCCTCTCCATGGATTACCCTCCCTTGAATATTAAGGAAACAGTGGTGACAGACACTTTCTTGAAAATGAGCTAAGTTTGTGATTTTCTTATTGTTGAATTAAAGTATCTTTTCCATACAAATTATAAACAGATTTTTTTCTTCACATCTCTAAGTCAACTGTGTGACTGTGAAAAGCTGGCTTATTAATTTTATAAAATCTAGACCTCATCACTTCCATGTTTTCATCCTGAACCCCCCTGATGTATGCACAGACCATGCTCATACCAATCTTTTCCAGATGAAAGAGTCAGTATACATGAATCAGTCATTGTCAGTATTTTCTAGGCCCCTTTGTCTTAGTTATAACAGAATGACACTCTATAGGCTTTTTTCATCATTTTGGAAGCTTCCACTCTTTGAGATATTTTGTAATTATACTGATGAGGTCTAGAAGTTTAGGGGTGCTGGGACTCCGACATCACAACATGCAGGCCTTGCCTGAATAAATTCAAACCAAATCTCTCAGCCAGAGAAAAAGTTTATTAGAGACAAACCATACAGGTCAGACTCTTAAGGAATCTAAAAATTAGTGACACCCATAAGAACTAGCGGGCATGAGAAAGTCTCAGCCTTTAAATGGGAGCCAACGTGGATCTTATATACACTAAAGTAACTTTGGGTGACCAGAGGACGGGCTGGGAAAAGGGTCTAGGTGAGAATTCAGATTGGAACGTCAGAGAGATTGAATAGACAATGGGAATAGATAATGAAGGGAACTAGAAGGAAGAAGTTTTAAAGGCATCTGAATAAGATCAAAAGGTGGGGCTAGGGCTTTCAAAGGGAGATAAGGGGAGTCCATAAGAAACTGAGACCAAGAGTAAGAAAAGTTTAAGGGTTTTCTGGGGCCTGTAGACAAATGGGAGCCAGATTCCCTTTGGGACAAGGGGCGAAGGTCTCGGCTTAGGCCCATACCCCATCAGTATTACTTCCAGAATGAATTTCTTCTGCATGTCTTTGTCCAGGTCCAAATATTAGTCCTTGATCTGATCTTAAGTACTGCATCTATGTCCTCATATAATCTATTGTGTACTAAAATGGTAGAGTTTTAATATCACATACGTGAAAGTGGATAACTATGAACTATTAGTGAAATCTGTCCTATTTATCATCAATACATTTTTTATTCTCTGTCCAATTTCCTTTCCATTATAAAAAATCTTAGTGTTTGTCTGGGTTTCACACCAAGGCTTATTCTCCCCTCCACTGTGTTTTGCTATATATTGATAAACAACACTGCTTATGATTATCTCCACTATAATGTTTTATAAATCACTTCACAGTGTGAACTTCCATTAGTCCAATTCTTTACTGTGTTAATTTTGACCTTTGCTCTGAGTGGTCAATGATCTCACTCCACACAAAGGCTGATCATAAGATAACTCCCAAGACAATAACCTGTTATTTCCTGTTTGTCAAAATCTACTCAACTTTATTTTGTGATGGTGTTTATTGCTTAGTAAGTCAAGTGCCTTCCAAATCTTTTCTTGAAGAAAGGTATTCAAGATAATATGCACGTGTGAAACTCAAAAGTAATCAATATACCTTTGGCCTCTTTCAATTTTTTTTTTTAATGCTAAAGCCTGCTTTAATGTAGTCATGTTTTAAGTAAAAAGAAGAAAATTTTTTCAAACTATTTTTTTTGTTATCCTCTTCTATGCCATTCTTTGTAATGAAGTCTCCAAATATCATGGTATATGTTAATTTACTTTAGAAGATTTTGTCAAATTCTGCATAGAATTTCTCTAAAAATTTACACACAGGCTATATATTCATGATGAATCTTTTGCCTTCAATTGTAATGTGTTACAAGTACCATGCTTATGAATTCTACACAATTATACTCATTGTTTTTAGTGTATAATAAAACTGACTCAAAGCCACGTGAATAATATTTTAGCAGAGAACCTACGAACCATTTTTTTTATCTACAACTTCTTCATGCCTTCTGGTTTTATTTAGAATGAACCTGTCAAATATGGATGTGGTTCTCTTCAACTTGTTGAAAATGGATCTCAAATTTAGATTGCTAACAGTACAATTCATGTTTGTAGATGGTTGTATTTGCATGATAAACAAACCAATCCATGTGTAGATTCAATTTAAGTAGTAAAGAGTGATTATATGAAAGATATAGTTATGAAACAAAGCTTATTAGAAGAATGCACCAAAATATGTGCCAACCAGGGTCCTTTCCAGTAATGATGTAAGCACAATGATCCTTAAACTGGTAACCATGCATCACCCTGGATTCCAGATTCCCAGTTTTTGTGTATGGTGAGCCTTATTAAGAAAACAATTAGGAACAGACAGTGGCAGTCAGGACTACTACTACCCTAGGCACTGAATAACATGATCACCTCTTGGGTAGTGAGGATTTTATACTCAAACCTAAGGCAAGGTGGAAAAATACTGTGTTTTGTGACACAACAAGTCCTAGGACAGTCTTATTCAAGGCACCTGAAGGGGAGATAAAGGACAAGAATGAACTCATAACTGAGAGACATGTCAAGTCTGAAAAGTGATTGTAGGAGCCGAGAGAAGTAAATTCCTAGTAATTATAAACTTAAGAAAAAAAAAACACATTTGAGGCATGAGTACATCATTATCATGAGTACATGAGTAATGGAGCTGGTCCATTAACTGCTATTTTCCACAATAATATTGTATTATTCTTAGCACCTTTTACCTCATTTCTGCCATACTTCTATAACTACTGTAGAAGCAAAAGGAGAACATAGCAGATTGAACATCATTTCAAATTTTTATCTGTTTCATGAATCATCATGACCATTTAGTGGCCAATATTCTGATGGGAGCCTTTCTTCTTCTTCTTTTTTTTGGGGGGGGCTAAGCAATGGGGTTAAGTGACTTGCCCAGGGTCACACAGCTAGTAAGTGTTATGTGTCTGAGGCTAGATTTGAACTCAGGTCCTCCTGAATCCAGGGCCAGTGCTCTCTCCACTACGCCACCTAGCTGCCCCGGGGGCCTTTCTTCAATGACTTAAGTGGATTCTTGCATGACAGACACCATATGTTGCTAAAACCATATAGGATATCTTTCCAAATTGATAAAAAAATTGCCAAAAATTGTGTTCCACTGGCATAGTTTTTGAATACCCACAGTTACCCCTGCACAACCATGGATTATTTTGCTGATAAATGCTAAATGTATAGAAACATACTTCCACGTAATAATTTAAATACCTACATGCACACAAGATAATGAGGAATAGAATTGTTTTTCATTTCATTCACTTCTGGACTATGAAATTAGGAAATGTGCACTGACATGAAAAGGCAGGACCACAGCTACTTGAATCATCAATATTATTATGCTACTAGACCCAAGTGTGCCAGGACACTTTACAATTGCTCCAACATATAATAGTCACATTGATAAAGTCCAGACAACTGATATCTGAATCACTAATTTAAAGCAGACTTAGGAATGTTATGGGTCGTTTAGGGTATGTAGTTTCCTCTCTTCACTCAACAGCTTGTTTGGATCTCTTGCATATGAAGAATTCAGTGTCCTTCAAAAGTAACTTACAAGGTGATAGTCTCCAAATGTTTTCATAGACATTCCTGGCTAGGTATATATGCCAATGGATATACATACATTTCAATGCCATTAAGATTTATGAAGAGTAAAGGGTGAACTGACATCTTACAAAGTTCCTGAAACCAGTTTCCATTAGAGAGAAAATTCCAATGTAGGAAATCAATACAAATTTTCAAGTCTGTGTTCATCACTGGAATATTATTAAAACTGAGCCATCAAAAGTCAATTAAACAGGAAAGGAATAGTAGATGGTATTTGGAATGATTTAGGACAATCACTGATTTCTGAAAAAATCATTAGCTTGAGTGACATAAATAAAATTGAAAGGAAGTAACATTTCATTTTGGCTTTATCATTAAAGAAAGCACCTTCATAAATCATGATAGTACCACTTCTTGATAGATGTTTATGCATCTAAATTACCATTGAATTAAGTGACATTTGTTTAAGTCTTATCAGGACAAACACTGACTAAAGGAAAATCTAATGACAAATGCAAGGAGTGGGGGGAGGTACTGCAGAGATTGATTGCTTTGATATTAATCTCAAAGTTTAAAATAAAAGAACAATTTAAGTTAAATGAATCATTTTAAAGTGTATTCTGCCCAAAGGAATATGTAGATTTACCTGCTAATCAAAATTGATTAACAAGCTCCCTGTTGAGCTTCCCTGCACATAAGCTGATAACACACTGTGGACTGAAGTGGAAAAAGAAAGTGGACACATAAATCCAGTAGAAGAATCATGTTGTAGGAAGGACTTGATTTATGAACACTTTCTTAAAGAGAGTTCAACCCAGAAGCAGAGCAGAATGGGACCAGGTAGGACTGGATAAATTAGATAATTAACTGAGTAAACAATTTTTGACAACAGAGATCATTTCATGGCTCTCTCTCTGAGGCTACTGGACCTATTGCTACTCTACTAAGGGAAGGTTGGTATCACTTTAAAAGGTTTCTTCCCAATCTGAGTTGAGGAGCAAAGACATTCACTTCCATGGCTGGAAAGGATTAGATTTGATTTCTCCCTTAGCATAAAGCTAGGAGATCAAAATGGACATAAAAGCACTCCAAATTTTTCATTTTGGGGGTTAAAGTGGGGGTACAGTAAAAAGGTAGAGATTTGTTGTCAGTCAATAAGTATTATTATCATTACATGCCTTCTATGTACCAGGCACTGGCTTAAGTAATGGGAATACAAAGAAAGCAAAAATCGATTCTACTTTTAAGTAGCTCACAATTGAATATGGCAGACAACATGAAAACAGCTATGTACAAACAAAACGTATAAAAGATAAATAGGAGACAAGCACTGAGTGAAGATACTATCATTAAAAAGGATCAGGAAAGGCTTTTTGCAGGTGATTGACTAAGAAGAAAATGAGAGTAAACAGATTCACTAATTATAGATAGCTTTTTCTTGTAGTTTAGCCACAAATGAGAAGAGAAACATGCATGGATGGATTAAGTGAGAGGCTTTTAGCATGAATGTACGTTGGCATGTTTATAAGCAACAAGAAAGCAATTCATAGATATGGAAATATTAGGAATGATAGAGGGGATATTCGAGAGAAGAAGGGATTAAAGTGGGATCACTTGTGCACATAGAATCACTTATCTCTTTATGTGAAACAAGAGTGAAGAAGAATAAAGAGATAAAAGACATCTGAATGAAGTAGAATAAAGAGGAGAGAATAAGGAGGTAGGGCTCAATTTTTTCAATTAAATATGAGGGGGTGGGAGAAGATGCAACCTTGGGAAGTTTGAGAAGGAATGACAGGGTTTAAAAAAAAAAACCATGTGGTGAGTGGGATAATGAATTGATTAGGTAGGTGTAAAATAATTTCCTTGTTGTATTTGCTTTACATAATACCAGCGGAGATCATGGAATTTAAATTTGTAGTAAATCCACTCAGCACAGATTCTTGATTTTCTCTAGCTCCATTCAACAGCCTTTGAGTAAAAGCAAAGTAATACAATATTAAGGCTTGGCAAGGCAACATTAGTGATAAGGGGGCAACAATAATACATTACAGAATTGAACTGGTTCACTGAAGAATCAAGATAGGCAAAACGGAAGAGTATAGTTAGGTCATGGAGTGGTTTCCTGGAAAATGACTGAGGATGGATTGGAGGTCTCCATGAAGATATGGAATGGGATTTCAGCTTCTAAAGCAAAGGCAGATGTATAATGAAAACAAATTATTATTGGCTAAGGAAATTTCATAGTTAATAACCATGAAATTAGAACACTTGTGTATCATGACAAGATACAGAGTATGACTGTCTCTGCAAGTAGCTGTAGTGGGTGGATGTTGTAGGTATTAGTAAATGAGTAAGTTGAAGAACTGTGGGGTTAAAGTTTTTAAGGGAGTATCAATATTTTCATTAAAGTTCCTAGTATGAGGGCAGCAGTTGGGGAGAGGAGAAAGATTGCAAGGCAGGCACTGAACTCACTGAGAAAAAAGATAGTATCCTTGAGATCAATAGATAACAGATTCTGGAATCTTTATTGAATGATAAATATGGATTGAGTGTACCTTACTTTTAGGAGGATAGCTGTTAACCTATAACAGGAATTCTGCAAAGCCACTGTTGAATCAGGAAAAAGCTTTATTAACGATGTAAGAAGTCTGGGCGCCCAACATACGTGACAACACGCATGTGAGAGCACGTGTCAACAGATGCACACCTTCTTATTCCTATTCCTGATTCAAATTTCCTTCCCGTTTCCCCATTGGCTGGGTACTATATAGAGGTTACAGCCTACACAAAGTGCCTAATTTACCCACGTGAGTCTCTGCCCCTAATTACATCTCCCACCCCCCCCACAATTTTGGAACCCGGGCCCTTTTGTGGGAATACCCCTTTTGATGTAATCTAAACCTAACCTCAGAAGTAACCCCAGGTTAGTCTACTCACCACAAATAGTGTTTTCTTATTCTAATATGGCTTTCTTTGTTCAACTTCCACCTAACCCCATGTTGAGGTTTAGAGAGGGGAGAGCTGGTTAAAGTGTGAAAGAATTCACTCAGACCTTCTCTGTAATCACTGGGAGCTTCACTGACGCAAAAGCAGCAGACTAGACCTGGAAATGAGACTAGCAACTTACAGAAGGATAGGAGGTCTGTTTTATCTTACACAATAAAGGGGGGGTTGTCATGACACAGGATGAGAAAAATGGATGACAGGATAGGGGACCAAAGATAAGGAAGACAGAGGAAATTTTATGACTCAGGATGAGGGAGACAAGGAATTTCTATGGGCCAGGATAGGGGGGATGTTTATGGTGTCTCAAGATAAGGGAAAGAGACTCTAGAATGCCCTCAAGTTCAGGAGAGGCATCACAAGGTACTGGAAAAAGAACCTTTAATTAATTTTTTTAAGCTTTTACCTTTTAGGGCACTGTTTGCTTTTACATCACCCAGACTGCATTTCTGCATTCCCTCCCAGTTTAAACTGACTCCAACCTGTCAGCTGTCACATAGAGTTCGACCCCTGATTGAGTGATATGCAGAAACAACATTCCCAACCATATTTTCCACATAGGTTACAGAATGACTGAGATAAAGGGAGAGCCTGGTAGTGGAAATGGAGAACAATGAGTATTCCAACCCCACTGGCCCCCACCCCTTCCAATCTACCATGACGCTCTCTCTCTCTCTCTCTCTCTCTCACCCACCTGTAAGAGTGCTGGGGGGGGGGCACAGTGGGCACTAAAAATGAAAGTGCAATTACTGAGCTCAGGCAAGCTGAGAGGAGGGGCAGGAGTGTTCTTAGATCTCTTTCCCAGGGGATGGCTTGATGGCCCCTATTGCAGGGATTTTTCTTTATCCTGATATTCTCTAATGTAGTCATTTCTTAACCTTCTTGCCAAACCTCCCCAAATCCTACACGTACAAACCACCATCAACAATGGGATGAAGAGGTGCTAGTGATTATCTCCTTCTAGTTATTCAGGGGAAGCTGAATAACTTCAGCTGCTCTTTTAGCTAAGTAATTATTTGGCAAAAAAAAAAAAGCCCTATATGGAGGTTCCAGTGTATGTTTACATATTTTATTTTAAGTTGACGATATATGTATTTATGATGGGGTGAGCTCAGAGATCTCCCCCCCACCTTTGTACCAAAGGGAATCTGGCTCCCATTTGTCTACAGACCCCAGCTCTTTATCTCCCTTTGGAAGCCTTAGCCTTTACCTTTTGACCTTACTAAGATGCCTTCCAGCTCCCTCCCTTACAGGCCCCATAAAACACTTAAACTACTCCCCTTATCTCCCTTTGACCAATGCCTTCCTGTTCCCTCCATCAGCTATTCCCATTGTCTATTCAATCTCTCAGACCTCCCCAATTAGAATTCTTACCTAGACCCTTTTCCCAGACCCCTTCTCAGGCCACCCAAAATTACTTTAGTATTTGAGATCCACCCTGGTCCCCATTCAGATGCCGAGAATCTCAAGCCCCAAAGGCTGAGCTTTTCACATGCTCCCTTGTCCTTATGGTAGTCACCTGGCCTATGCGATTTATCACTAATAAACCTTTCCTCTCACTGGAAGAAGATTTGAGTTGAGTTCATTCAGGCACAGCCCAGTACCACGATCTTGGGGTTCCCAACAGAACCCCAGAAGTCCTAGACCTCTTCATTTAAAGTTTCTCAAAAGAATCCACTCTTTTGCTAGAGTTGGATTTTAATGACATAGAGATATTGCAGCATGATGGAGTGTGATTTGTGTCATTTACAATTGAGCATAATTTGAAGAAGTCAAAAATTCTCATCAGGTTTCTATTACCATACCAGGAAATTTTCTCAAGTAAACTACATCAGTTTTTACATTTCATAATACTTCTACTTAATAGAATAGTGATTTTTCAAAAATCCGAACTGATTTAAGCATCTTGATATTGAAGATATCCTTTTAACAAAAAGTCAGAAAAATGAAAAGATAATTTAAAAAAAAAATCCCACTAGAAGAAAAAATAGCAAAGAAAATCAAATGGTTCTCAGGTACTTGAGTAAGAAATACTGCATTTTATCCAGGTTTATAAAAGTAAACATAATTTTAAATATATAATTTAATAGAATTGGCTTGTAATTTAAAATAACAATCCTTGCTTTTTAAATGTAATCAATAATAAATAATGAAAATTTCCACTAACATTTTAAATGGCATTTAAAAATGTGCATTTGCAAACCATAGGCCATTTTAGTTATACACCTATGGTAAATTCTTATTTTAGGATGACCAAGGATATAAATGTATTTATATTAAATATATAGCTAATTTGGGAATACTTAATTCCCAGAGTGTCTGCTTGCTTTGCATTAAAAAAGTCAGATGTCATGCATTTATAATAAAAACAGCTATTTATGTATAGAAATTTGGTATTTAAATTCACAATTTAGTTCATAGGGTCCTGTGAGAGCAGCATTGTTGAATTCTCTGGAATCCTGGTATTGTTACTGGATGCTTTGTAATGCCTTGAACAATCTAGCATAAAGTGGGACAGTAAATGCATATGAAAAAGAAAGGAGGGAAGGAAGAATAATGATGTAAAAAAGGAGGAAGGAAGGGAGGGAGGGATAAAACAAATCTGCTTTGGTTTCAAGAAAAGGATAGATTTTTGGTATTATTTGAATGTTTATCATTCCTGTTGATAAATACTTAATCCAAACCTTACTTACAGGTTTTCTTTCTTTCTTTCTTTCTTTCTTTCTTTCTTTCTTTCTTTCTTTCTTTCTTTCTTTCTTTTTTTTAGTTAGGCAATGGGGTTAAGTGACTGGTCCAGGGTCACACAGCCAGCAAGTGTTATGTGTCTTAGGCCGGATTTGAACTCAGGTCCTCCTGAATCCAGGGCCAGTGCTCTATTCACTGCGCTACCTACCTGCCCCTTACTTATAGTAATAAATAAATAAATAATAAAATAATGCATATACATGTTTGTGGTTCATAATATACCTGTGTAACAATAATAGACCTTTTCTCTATCTCTAATATATCTAAATAGTATATCTAAAATTATTATTTTCAACTTTTAGTGAGAGGCATTTTAAATCAAAATGTATAAGGAAACTTCCCTCTAGTACACAGAAAGCTCCATTGTAGAAGATACTATTCCATTGAAATTTCTCTAATGACAGTTATTTGCAAATTCCAATTAATGGTCCATAGTATTAACAGTCTATGCACAAGAGGGAAGTATTTTTTTAAAATCATCTTCTGTACCTGAATTAATAAAAAAAAAAGAGATTTATCATTGGCTAAAATAACCTACCCTAAGTGAATTGTGAACATGGCTGTACACTACTCTAACAGTCTCTTAACTTGTCGTGCTGCCTATGGTCTCTCTCCACTCCAAACCATTCTTCACCCAAATGGTTAAGTAACTATCACAGGGCGTCATTCTGATTATGTTGCTTCTATACTCATGATTCTGTTCCCAACTGCCTACTGAATAAAGAATAAATTCTTTAGCTTTGTGTTCAAAGCCATCCATAAAATGGATCCAATTTGCCTTTTCAGATATATCATATATACTGCTCCAATCAACCCAGCCCGCCACTACCTCTCATTCTTGTCCTTTCCTGACTTCCCAAACTTTATGCATGACCCCATCATTATTTCTTAAATCTTTGCCTTCTTCCAAGGATTAATTCTGGTGCTATCTTTACCATGAAACCTTTACTGATCACTAAATAATAATCGAAAGCAATTTCTTCCTCCGCAAACAAATTTGTCATCCTCTCAAAAACTATAGATACATGTATCTAGTTTTTAATCATTGCTAAATTATTATAAGCTCCTTGAGGTCATGGCCTGGGTCTTATTTACTCACTGAAAATAATATGTCCTTAAAAATGTTTACTTTAATTAAACTCAAGATTTCTTCTCTTAGAGAAGGCAGGGGTTCTTAACCTGGAAGAGATTTCATAGCAGCCATAAGTTTGTCTGGGAAAAAAAATTCTTTATTTTAACTAACCTCTGAATGAAATTTAGAATTTGTTTCAATTATTTTAAAAGCATAACTCTGAGAAAGAATCCACAGGTTTCACCAAACTGCCAATGGGGTCCATTACACAATAAAGGTTAAGAACCCCCTTAACTAAGGAGTTTCCCAAGTCTCTCTCAAGGACTCATCTTTCCTGTATAGAAGACTGAAACATAAATGGTACAAAATAAACTTTAACATATCTAAGTTAATGTTGTCAAAACAGAATGGTTGTAATCTGAATAGAGAATGAACAAAATAATACATTTAAATGTTTTTACTTAGCATTGTTCAATAAAAAGCATACTAAGCTGCAAAAATATTTCAGCCATTGTTCCACGTGAAATAGGAGTGTGGTACATGCACAGACACCACCAGCTTGCAAGTTCTCCAAATGGAGGATGTAGGAAATTTGCTTCTGAGAGTACTGCAATGACATGTAAGGGAAGTGCCTTGAAGCATGCATGAATATCATGTAACTGGTTCCAAATGGCTAACTATATGTAGTTGAAAGGAACCTTTTTTTGATTGTCTGAGAACCCAAAGGTATTAACGGTTTTCCAAATAGTCTGAGTCAACTTTGGTACTCTATTTGCATCTTCTGTAGTTCAGTTACTCTTTTGCTCACAGAAACCATGTTGGAAGGAAAAATGACCTTGGATCTTTTTTTCCTTTCTGAGGTCCTATGGCTTCCTAAGAAAGAGGAGACCTTTGTCATTCGCCTTTTCATTTGCCTGTTCCTGTTCTAACTGGAAAGAGTATAGCCCTCACCTGCTTGGTAGCCTGCTGTTCCAGAGTGGGTTTTGCAACCAGTGCTATACTGAAGCCCAAAGGAACAAGGATCACCGTTCTGAATCCATGCCAGTGAAAGCTAAAATGACAACTCATTTGGCAGTAATGCCCTTGGATATGAACTTGATGGAAACTTTGCTATAAGGAATATAGGAACTGAGCTAAATTTTGAGCCCATTTCCTTCAAAGACCAAAGCAGTATAAGAGAGATTATATATGCCCTGATAGTGGAGAAAATGTTTGTATATTTGTTCTTGCTATACATTTGAAGCAAATATTACTTTGTTAAAGATAATCAGTGTTTCTCAGCTAAATGTTATTAGAGTGCTAGTCACTAGCTCTTAACAAATGGATAGAGAAAATACAGCCAGTGGGGATTAAGCTGATAAGCATTAGAGAAGAGGTACTTCAACCCCTCAACATACATTAGCAATACAAGGGGGAAATAGAGGAGGTCTGCCTCTGGGACAAAGGACCAAAATATACTTGGTGCACAAATATGTCTCTTTAGTGCACAATGAATCTCATAATTTGATCATGATATCCCCAAAACTCAGTCAATTCCCTTTGTTCTGACTCTATTTTGTTTACCATGTAACCTAATGTTGACTTGGCTTTCTTAAAACAAAGATTACTTTTATACTGGGAGAGAATGTGTCAACCTCCAAACAGGAATATTCTAGTATCTGCAGTTATCTTTGTTAATCAATCAATAAGCACCTATGCTATGCTAAGCATTCTATTCAGGGATATAGCATATATAATTCTCTCTCTCTCTCTTTTTATACATATACATATATATGTGTGTGTGTATATATATATATACACACACACACACATATAATGTGTGTATGTTAAAAGTATCTACAAAATTGATCTAATTAATCAATCAATAAACATTTGTTAAGCACCTACTATGTGCCAGGTGCTGCGCTAAGCAATGGAGATACAAATACAAAAAGAGCCAAAAGACTGACCTTGCCCTCAAGGAGCTTACAAACTAATGGAGGAGAAAATTTGTGAACAAACATATAAAAAGCAAACTATACACAGAATAGATAGGAAAAATATAGGGAAATAATCCTTGAGATTTCTGAAAAGCATTTGGAGATGCAAGATCGGAGGTCAGCAGACAGACTGAAGCAGGAAAGGAAGATTTGAGTATCATCAGCATAGAGATGGCAATTAAATCCATGGAAGCTAATAAGATCCCTAAGCGAAGCAGCATAGAGGGAAAATAGAGGGAAAAGAGAAGAGGGCTCAGGATGGAACCCTGATGGGCACCTACTGTCAGAAGGCATGATCTGGAGGAGGATACAGCAAATGAGACAGAGAAGAAGTAGGCAGACACGTAGGAGGAAAGTCAGGAAAGAATAGCATCCCAAAAACCTAGAGAGAAGTGATTATCAAATAGGAGAGAGTGTTCAACAATGTCAAAGTCTGCGGAAAGGTCAAGGAAAATGAGGATTGAGAATTGGCCATTGGAATTGGCAACTAACAGATCATTAATGACTTTGAAGAGAGCAATTTCAGTGGTATGATAAGGTTGGGAAGCCAGATTGTAAAGAGTTAATTAAACTGAGAGGAGACAAAGACAAGCTACCTATTGTAGACAACTCCTTTTCAAGGAGTTTAGCTGCAAAGGGCAGATGATATATAGGCAATGATTAATGAAAATGGAAGGATCAAATGAAGGATTTTTGAGGTTGGGGGAGAGATGTGCATGTTTGTAGGCAATAAGAAATAAGCCAGTAAACAGGGAGAGATTGAAAATAAATAAAAGAGTGGATATAAAAGAGGGAAAAATCTCTTGGAGGAGATGGGATGGAATGGGGTTAGCTTAAACAAGTATACAGTTAGCCCTGGTAAGGATTAAGGCCATTTCATCATGTGAGACAAGGGTGAAGGAGGAGAAAGTGGCAGAAGGCACCTGAATGACAGGAGATGAGGAAGAGGGGTGAATATTGGAGTTCTTGACAAATGGCCTCATTTTTTTTCCCTGTAAAATATGAGGCAAGTTTCTCAGCTGAAAGAATGGGGAAAGAGGGAGTTGTGAGAGGTCTGAAGATAGATAAAAATGTTTGGAAGAGCCACTATGGAGAGCAGGATAATGACTTGATAAGAGAGATAAAGTAGGACTGCGTAGCAGCAGTGAGGGCATAGTTAAGGTTATATAATATGAGTTTCTCCACCTTTATTCAGCAACACATGTATTGGAATGAAGGCAATCGATGATAGGAGTGATCCAAGGTTGAGGCTTGCTTGGGCATAATCAACAGTATGATAAGGGGGATAGGGACTCAAGAGAGCAGGACAGTGTGAAGTTGAATTGGTTTACCAAGTGATCAACATGGGAAAAAGAGGAGAAAGTTGCTAGTCTGAGGGAGATGACCTGGGAAAGAACTGTTCAGTGAAAAGACTGGAGGTCATGTTGCAGAAGAAGAGTAGGGTTATGTAAGGGAAGATGGAGGGAAAGATGAAAAGCCAAATGATTATGGTTGGATAAGGGGACTTTGGAATTCTTGAGCTTGGAGATGGTAAATGTGTGGGTTATGGCAAGATCAAGAGTATGACTATCTTTGTGTGTGATTGAGGTGGGTTGGAAGAGTAGCTCATGGGAGGTGAATACATTGAGGAAATGAGTCGTTAGATTATTTGAGGGAGAATCAATATGTACATTGAAGTCCCCTATTATGAGGAGTTGGGGAGGAGAGAAAAATTGGAAACCAGGTATAAAACTCACTGAGGAAGGAAGAGGAGTGATGTGGGTGTCTGCAGACAACTGATTACCAGTGTTTTAATTGGGCAGTAGCATAAACCTCAAGAGAGGCTACTAATGGAGGAAGGGCAAGAACCTGGAAGTGGCAATGGAAAGCAAGGGGTATTCCAATTCCCCTGCCTCAACCAGTAAACTGAAAAGAATGAGTGAAGGTGAAACCAATACTGGAAAGTGTAGCCAAGGAGGCTGTTATAAGGTGGAAACCAAGTTCTAATAAGAGCTAGTAGGCAGCAAGTAGGAGAGGAAAAGATTTAAGATGAAATGAATTTTGTTTTCTATGGAATAAGTATTCCACAGGGAACAGTGGAAGGGCTGGGTGGCTTTAAGAAAAAGTTTGTGAATGGGAGTTTTGAAGGGGATCAGAATGAGGAATAGAGTTGTAGGGTTTTTTTTTTCCACTTTTCTTATTAATTTATTTTGCTTTATCAACAATCACTTCCATAAGCTTTTGTGTTTTAAATTTTTCTTCCCCTCCTCCCTCACCTCCTCCCTCCCCAAGAAGGTGCACAACCTGCACATATATATCACACATACATATACATTCTTATTAAACACATTTTCACATTAGTGATGTTGTAAGTAAGAATTAAAACCAACAGGAGAAGCCATAAGAAATAGGAAACAAACCACAACACAAGAAAAAAAAATAGCAAATAGTATGCTTCGATATGCATCAAACTCCATAGTTCTTTCTCTGGATGTGAATGGCATTTTCCATCATGAGGCCATTGGAGATGTCTTAGATCCCTGTATTGCTGAGAAGGGTTAAGTCTATCAACATTAGTCATCGAACAACGTGGCTGTTACTTTGTTCAACGTTCTCCTGGTTCTGCTCACTTCACTCAGCATCAGACCCATACAAGTCTTTCCAGGTTTTTCTAAAATCTGCCTACTCATCATTTCTTATAGCACAATAGCATTTCATCACATTCATTTATCACAACTTGTTCAGCCATTCCCCAATTGATAGGCATCCTCTCAATTTCCAATTCTTTGCCACCACAAAAAGAGGTTC
Organism: Phascolarctos cinereus; assembly: GCF_003287225.1. Taxonomy (NCBI): domain Eukaryota; kingdom Metazoa; phylum Chordata; class Mammalia; order Diprotodontia; family Phascolarctidae; genus Phascolarctos; species Phascolarctos cinereus. The sequence continues at coordinate 137,334,081 of NW_027556180.1, read as the reverse complement.
TACAAATATTTTTGTACATGTGGGTCCTTTACCCATTTGTATGATCTCTTTGGGATATAGCCCAAGAAGTGCTACTGCCCTTTGGGCATAGTTCCAAATTGCTCTCCAAAAAGGCTGGATCATTTCACAACTCCACCAATAATGCATTAGTGTTCTAATTTTCCCACATCTTCTCCAACATTTATCATTTTCCTATTTTGTCATGTAGGCCAACCTGATAGGTGTGATGTGGTACCTCAGAGTTGTTTTGATTTGCATTTCTCTAATCAACAGTGACTTAGAGCATTTTTTCTATTGACTATAGATGGCTTTAATTTCTTCATCTGAGAACTGCCTGTTCATATCCTTTGACCATTTATCAACTGGGGAATGATTTGTATTCTTATAAATTTGACTTAATTCTCTATATATTTTAGAAATAAGGCCCTTATCAGAGATATTGGTTGTAAAAATTCTTTCCCAGTTTTCTACTTTCCTTCTAATCTTGGTTGCATTGACTTTGCGCAAAAACTTTTCAATTTAAAGTAATCAAAGTTATCCATTTTGCATTTTGTAATGTTTTCTATCTCCTGTTTGGTCATGAATTTTTTTGTCCTCTGTAAATCTAACTGGTAAACTATTCCTTGCTCTCCCAGTTTGCTTACAGTAATCAGCCTTTCTATCTAAATCATGAACCCATTTTGACTTTGTTTTGGCATATGGTGTGAGACTGTGGTCTATGGCCTAGTTTCTGCCACACTCTTTTCCAGTTTTCCCAGCAGTTTTTATTAAATAGTGAGTTCTTCTCCCTGAAGAGTTGTAGGGGGTTTGACATGGGGTTTGGATGATCATCTACTGTACTTCAGTCACTGGGATGTGAAGAGTATGACCAGCAGTGAGAAAGTTTATCATTGAGTGGAGGGTATCACTCCTCTGTCCTCACAAAGCTAGTGCAGCAGGAGGAAAGAGGACTATAGTAGACGAGATGGTTGTTCTTCTTGGGTTTTTTGTCTTTTTAAAAAAATTTATTTTTAGTTTTCAAATTTACTTCCACAAGATTTTGAGTTCCAAATTTTCACTCCATCTTCCCCCTCCCCCACCCCAAGATGGCATGCATTCTGAATATCTCTTCTCCTAGTCTGCCATCCCTTCCATCTCTACCCCTCTTATCCCCTTCCCCTTCTATTTTCCTGTAGGGTAGGATACATTTCTGTACCCCATTTCCTGTATTTCTTATTTCCCAGTTACATGTGAAAACATTTTTTTTAAGCATGTGTTTTTAAAACTTTGTGTTCCAAATTTTCTCCCTTCCTCCCTTCCTCATTGAAAAGGCAAGCAACTCAATATAGGTTATACATGTGCAGTTATGCAGGACACTTCCACAGTAGTCATGTGTGAAAAACTAACTATTTCCTTTAATCCAATCCCCACCCCCATTTATTCTATTCATTCTTTTGACCCTTTCCCTCCTCACAAGTGTTGGCTTCTGATAACCCCCTTTTCCAATATGCCCTCTTCTCTATCATCCCTGCTTCTTGTCCCCTTCTCCCCCAATTTTCCTGTAGGGTAAGACAGATTTCCATACCCAACTGAGTATGTTATTCCCTCCTTAAGCCAAATCCTATGAGAATAAGATTCACTTATTCCCTCTCAACTTCCTGTTTACCCTCCACTGTAAGAGGCTTTTCTTTTCTGTTTTTTGTGAGATAATTTACCCTGTTCTAACTCTCCCTTACTCCTTCTCCTAGTATAATCCTCTCTCACCCCTTAATTTTATTCTCCAGATATCACCCCTTCATCTTCTACTCAACCTATGCCCTCTATCTATCTATCTATGTTCTATGTGTGTGTCTGTATTTATGTCTATCTATGTATATTTACATACACATATAATTTTTATCTCCAACTAACCTAATACTGACAAAGGTCTCATAAGTTATAAATGTCATTTTTCCATGCAGGAATGTAAACAGTTCAACCTCAATAAATCTCTTACGATTTCTCCTTTCTGTTTACCTCTTCATGTAACACTTTAGTCTTGTATTTGAAAGTCAAATTTTCTATTGAGCTCTGGTCTTTTCATCAAGAATGCCTGAAAGTCCTTTATTTCACTGAATGACATTTTTTTTCCCCTGAAGGATTATACTCAGTTTTGCTGGGTAGGTGATTCTTGGTTGTAATCCTATCTCCTTGGCCCTCCAGAATATTACATTCCATGCCCTCTGATCCCTAAAGGTAGAAGCTGCTAAATTTTGTGTTATCCTGATTGTGTTTGCACAATACTTGAATTGTTTCTTTCTGGTTGCTTGTAATACTTTCTCCTTGACCTGGGAACTCTGGAATTTGACTACAATATTCCTAGGAGTTTTCCTTTGGGGATCTCTTTCAGGAGGAGATTAGGGGATTCTTTCAATTTATATTTTGCCCTCTGGTTCTAAAATATCAGGGCAGTTTTGCTGGATAATTTCTTGAAAGATGATGTCTAGGCTCTTTTTATGATCATGGCTTTCAGATAGTCCAATAATTTTTAAATTCTCTCTCCTGGATCTATTTTCCAGGTCAGTTGTTTTTCCAATGAGATATTTCACATTCTCTTCTATTTTTCATTCTTTTGGATTTGTTTTACAGTGCCTTGATTTCTCATAAAGTCACTAACTTCCAATTGCTCTATTCTAATTTTTAAGGAAATATTTTCTTCAGTAATCTTTTGGACTTCCTTTTCCATTTGGCCATTTTTTTTCTTTTTAGGGCATTCTTCTCCTCATTGGCTTTTTGTACCTCTCTTGCCATTTCGGTTAGGCTATTTTTTAAGGTGTTATTTTCTTCAGCATTTTTTTGGGTCTCCTTTAGGAAACTGTTGACTTGTTTTTCATGTTTTTCTTGCATCACCCTCATTTCTCTTCCCAATTCTTCCTCTACTTCTCTTACTTGCTTCTCAAAATCCCTTTTGAGCTCTTCCAAGGCCTGGGACTGATTCATATTTTTCTTAGAGGCTTTGGATGTAGGAGCTTTGACTTTGTTGTCTTCTGCTTCCATGTTTTGATATTCTTTGTTACCAAAAAAAGATTCTATAGTCTGACACTTCTTGCAAGGTTTGCTCATGATCCCAGCCAATCACCTGAGTGATAAACTCTTTATTAAGGCAGAGGTCTGCTTCCAATGTGGAGAATATACTGTTCCAAGCTTTGGGGGGTTGTACAGCTGTTTTCAGAGATAGTTCTAGGGACCTGTAAATTTTCAGTTCTTCCAAGGTGGTATAATAAAGTGTGAGGTATTTACTCCTTTCCTGTCCTGTGCTCTGGTCTATAAGTGACCACAAGCTCCATTTTCTGTCCCGGAACTGTGAGGAGGATTTCTTATGCACTGCCACTACAAGCTCCACCAAGCTAGTGCTCCTCCTCACCCCAGGACTGCCCCTCAGTGACCCAGATCCAAGCACAGGCAAAGCAAGAGATTCCTGCCTCAGCACTGGCAAAGAGATCCTTGCAATTCCCCTCTGATTGGCCACCCGATTACCCCTCAGTCTGTGGGCTGGAAGCTCAGGAGGCAGCCGCCACCCTAGGGCCACAGTGGGGAACTGAGGCTGACACCTAACTTCTTTCTCACTGCAGAAATAGACTTTTCCCACTGACCTTCTAAGTTGTCTTTGGCTTTTGTGGGTTGAGAGGTCTGGAAACCACCACAGCTGCCTGTGATTCAGTCCTCTGAGCCCTGCTCCAGGTTCACTTTGGCTTGTGCGCCCACACCAGGCTGTGCTCCTCTACTGCCCGGCGAGGTATACCTTTCCAATCAACTATCCAGGTTGTGTTGGGCTGGAAATTTGTTTCACTCTGTCTTTTTATTGGTTCTGCTGCTTTAGAATTTGTTTACAGGTATTTGGAGGGGTTTGGGGGAGAGCTCAAGCAAGTCATTGCTTTCGCTTCACCATCTTGGCTCTGCCTTCAAGAGTTGCTCTTCTTTTCACTGGAGTTTTCCACATCCCAGTTGAGATACTGGGCTAGCAGTAGCACATGGCAAATGCCTTGGCAGCCTTGCTCCAGAATACAAGCTGCATCCAGAAGGAGACGGAAGGCTCAAGGCATGAGCCTATCTCCAGTCTGAGGTCTTCTCATTCGAGGAGACTGAGGTAGCAACAGAAAGTGATTTCTTGGGGGAGGGTACTGGCAACTAGAGGGTATCAGGAGAGGTTTCATGTAGAAAGTGGAATCTGAGCTGAGTATGAAGGAAAACTATTCTAAGAAACAAAAGTTAAGGGATGAGAACACCCCAGTCATAGGGGGACAGCCAGTTTCAAAATTACCACAACAGAAAATGGAATGCATGAAGAAGAGTTAAGAACAGAAAAATGTTTGGAATGGTTGTCTGACACGTGAAAAGAAAAATGTAATGAGAGGAAACAAAGGGTAATTTGGGGCCAGGATATGAAGGCTTTACATGCCAACAATAAAGTTTATATTTGCTCCTAGTGCAAACTGAAGCTTCTTGAGTAGGGGTGGGGGGGGGGGAGGTGACACGGTCAGACTTGTGCTAGAAAATCATGAAGGAAGCTATGTGGAAGATGGACTGAAGTGGGTGAGACTTGAAGCAAGGAGAGTAATCAGGTTATTGAATTATCCAGGCAAGAAAGGGCCTGAACCAGGAGGGCTGTTCAGGCACAGAGAAGGAAACAAATAAGAGAGATGTAGAGGTAGAAATGACAAGAGTTGACAGCTATAAATGAATAACCTGACATTCTCATATATATTGAATTAGTCTTCTGGGACCTAATAATCCTTGAGTTAACTGAGTTGCCAAATGTGTAAAGCTCAAGACCAGACTCTGGCCCTATGTTGATTCCACCAAAATAGATCCATCCTATGAACAATGAGCCAGTCAGTTTCTATTAAACTTTTTAACACTACAAGCAATGGAAAAAATGGTTTCTGCATTTCAAGTCTCTACATGAATAATTTGCTATAAAGATTAACTATCTTTTGTAGACATCTTCTTACTTTATAATTGAATTGAATAGAATGGAATTCAACAATTTATTAAGGCCTACAGTATGATCTGCATTGTTCTTGGAAATATAAGAACAAAAAGAAGGAAAAGAGTCCCTCTCAGGCAATTTACATTCTGAGATAGAAAGGATTACAAACTGTTCTACTTGGAAAGAGGGACTATAACATACAAAGAGAAAAGTTAACCTAAGGTAATTTGAGAAGGAGGAATGTATTAAAGAATAGAGAGATTAGGGAAAGTTTAAAGCATGAGGTCCAAATCCCTCATTTTACACTTGAAGAGACTAAAGCACAGAGTGAAGAAGTGCTTCACTCTAAATCAGTCAGGTAGTAAGCATTGCTGCCAGATCATTTTGGTTTTTGCTGGCATGGATCCAAAGGCTGAGCCCTGTTCTTTAGGTTGTTTCAGTGCTGCAATGGATGCAAACTCCAGTCTGGAAAACCATGATACACAGAGATTCCACTCTCTTTCCCTAGAATAGGAAAGGGCAACCACAAAGAGAAAAGCCAAGGCCTGTTTCTCAGAGAGCCAAAGGAGCTCAGAAGAGAAGAACATTCTAAGGTCATTGTGCCCTACAACACAGACACTGTGAGCAAAAAAGTGACAACTCTCCTCCAGATGCAAATGGAGCAAAGAGAAGGCAAAAGTTGTGCTTTTGGAAAACCCTTAACAGTTTTAACTACTCAATCAATCAAAAATGGTTCCTTCTTAACTACACAGTTAGCCAATTGATTTGAATCTAGGTGCTTTGATTTTTCTAGTCAAATATTCTCTTCACTGACCCATGCTGCCACTTTTCTATGAACTCCAACAGATAAAAATTGAACTTAAACTCCCTTCTTCATCTTCAACAAATATCCCAATTACCTTAATTCCTCAAAATCTTCATAAACTCCAAATTGCCACTCAGGAAAACAACCAATCAGCAAGCTTTATAAAGCATTTACTATGTTATTGGGATTATGCGAAACACTGAAGATACTAGGAAAAGCATATATAGTTCCTGCCTTCAAGCAGTTTATATTCTATTGGGGGAGACAGGACAGCTTATCTTCTTTTGAGAGAGACAACTCAAAAAAGTCAATACAATATACATACAGTGTTGATGGAAGATTGCCTTGGAGGTGATGCTATTAGCAGCTAGGGGCAGCAAGAAAATCATTTTGCCTGAGACACCATTTTATTGGGGGGGATGGGTGGGGAATGAAACAGCAAAAGAATCACAAGTATGAAGGAGGGACCCTCATTGAGATGGGGTGAAGCTACAGAGGTGGAGGAGGAGTGGCTGGCAAGCCTGGAGCCAGCCATGAAGGCAGCAGCTGTCCATGGCTCCCATACGTTGTGCCTCAGGCTGACCTGTGAGCTGGGGATCAGGGTTGGAAGTGATGGGGCTCAGATCCAGTCATTTATGACCAGCTAGAACACTCTTAGGGGCCAACCCAGTGAGAAAATTAACAAATCAGAATCCATGGTGTAGGCAACATCAGGAAAAACTAAGAGAAGAGCCAGAAGACACCCAAATTGTAAAAAAAAAAAAAAAAAAAAAAGGAATCACTTGACTCAGGAACCCACTGTGACCTTTGAAGCCTAGGCTAGGTAGGACTAGTACATGAGCATTAATTAATTAATTAATGTCACCGGAGTAAAGAAAACCATTCTCACCACCAAAATTTGGTTATGATTTGTCTTAATAGAGATTTGTAGCAAATTGTTAAAATATTTCAACAGATGTGGCCCATCAGTTGGGGAATGGCTGAACAAGCTGTGGTACATGAATGTAATGGAATACTATTGCACAGTAAGAAATGATGAACAGGTAAATTTCAGAAAAACCTAGAAAGATTTGTATGAAGTGATGCAATGTGAAATGAACAGAACCAGAAAAACATTGTACACAGTATCAACAATATTGTGTGATGATCAGCTATGTATGACTCAGCTCTTCTCAGAAACACAATTATCCAAGACAGGTACAAAGGATGCAGGAAGGAAAATGCTATCCACATCTAGAGAAATAACTGATGGAAAGAATCCAGATAGAATAATACTTTTTTCACTTTATTCTTTTTAGTGGGTTTTTTTTTTCCTGTCAATCTGTTTCTTCTTTCACAACTGTGACTAATATGGAAATATGTTTTACATGATAGCACATGTATAACCAATATATATTAAATTGCTTGCCATTTTAGGAAAAGGGGAGGGAAGGAAGGAGTAATAAAAATTTGGAACTCAAAATCTTGTAAAAATGAATGCTAAAAATTGTGCTGACATGTAATTGGGAAAAATAAAATACTAAGAAGCATTAAAAAATCTACATCTGCTAATGAGGCTTAGAAGTATCTCTTTTTTATACTCAGAAGAATTTTATGTTAATTGAATCACTGAATTTTTCAATTAACAACTTCATAAGGAACATTTACTTAGTTTTCTATCAAGAGCTATGGAAAGCCAAGAGCAAAGAGACATGACCTGACTCTCACTGACAAGTCCAGCTGATTGAGCAGATGGTAAATACAGCAAATGAAATAACAACAAAAATGATGTTCTCTTGGAATCCTTAACTTCACTAACAACAGTTTACAGCACTGGAGTTAAGAGGAAAAGAAGGATGAAATGAATGGTCCAGAAGCAGTGGCACTAAGTAAACCTCAATGAGAAAGGAAGTTAGCCTTCTTGAAGGAGACAATCTCTCATTCCGATAAAGGTCATTCCAGCAAAGGAGGTGGATAAATAGTTGAAAGAAATAAAAACAGGAAAAAAAAAATGAAGCTGGCTAGAAAATAACTACAGTACTGGAAAATCTCAAATGGCTAAGAATTGAAAAGATACTCAAGTGAAACAAAAGGGTGCCAGTAGTTCAAATGTCAACCAATGGAAATAAGTAGCTTATTACCCATCCTTTTCCAATTATTTCTTTAGGAGATATAAGCTGCAATGGGATTAACCTTTGCTTTCAACTATTACTCCATGCAGCTTTCAACCACAAAAAAAAAAACTAATAATTATTATTATTTCTGGCTTTTAAATTCAGAGAGATACCAATTTCCATAACAAGAAGTTCAATGATGAAATCAGTGGTCAGGATGAGAAGGGGGGAAAAAATGAAAAAAAAGGAAAAATACTTTCAAATACTGAAATGGCTAAAGCTTATGTTAAGGTTTATTGACATTTCACTTAACCAACTGCATTCAACAGATCAACAATGTTTTAGTCTGGTTTTCATTTTTGTTTTGTCGTTCCCCGCCCCCCCTTTTGTGCTTAGGAAGCACAATTATCTATATGACCAGTAGTGGTAGAATGTTGGTTTCCTTTGATGACCACTGCCATACTCCATACAAAAACAAAATTTGGAAAGTCTGCCTTACTATGTTACGAATACTAACAGGAATGGAAAAAAAAAATAGAATTATCTTTAATATTGCTACAATGGAATCTAAATCTATTACACCAACCCTTGAAAGACCCAAAACAAGAGCAATGTTCTCCAAAGATCAACATATTTACAGCTCAGACTCTCATTACAGAGCATGTATAATAATTAAATTGGCAGAGTATTATTTTTTTTTACATTTGTCAATGTATTCAAATTGCTGCTAAGGAAGAGTAAGAATACATAACTATGTATTGGAAAAGCCAGAATTACAATACACACTGGGGAAAAGGATTTGAATGGATGAAAAAGCACTCATTAAATACTTATTATATGTTGAGCACTGCATTAGGCACTGGGGAGATAAACACAAGCAGAGAAGACAAGCCTTACCTTTAAGAAGATTATGTTCTAATGGAAGACAACATATAGAGGAGAGCTGGAAGAGGGGGATGAGATGAGGGTAAAGCATGCAATACCATAGTTTTGAAGCCTAGCTCTGAAAAAAGTAAATTTAAAGCTCACCTTACAGAGCCCAGAGTCCCAGGCAGGGATTCCAAGTTCTGTCTAGAGGGGGATGAGGAGGATGGACAGGTTGTAGGCACCATGATTTAGAAATGTCAAGCATATTAGCATCTTATTCTTTAAAATCTTTTGTTGTTGCTGTTATTCAGTCATTTCAATCATGTCTGACTCTTTGTGAACCCATTTGGGGTTTTCTTGGCAATGATACTAACATGGTCTGTCATTTCCATCTTCAGTTCATTTTACAGATGAGGAAACTGAGGCAAACAGGGTTAAGTTATTTGTCCAGGGTCGCACAACTAGAAAGTGTCTGAGGCCAGATTTGAACTCAAGAACATGAGTCTTCCTGACTCCAGACTCAACAACCTATCCACTATGCCATTACCCATTCTTTAGGTGCTCAACAAGTTGAAAGCTCACCTAACAGATTCCAGGGTACCAGGCAGGGATTCCAAGTTTCAGCTAGAGGGCAATGAGGGGGATGGACAGATTGCAGATGGTATGTTTTAGAAATGTGAAGCATATTAGAATCTTATTCTTTAAAATCCTTAAGTCTGTGCTTTGCGAGAGAGATGATCTGGTATAGCAATAGAGGTCTAATACTGGAATCAGAAAGGTCCAGGTTCAAACTTGCTAAGGTCAAGTACTATGTGACTCTGAGCAAGGTCCAGATCCTTAACCTTTCAGTGCCCTCGGGCAATTCACTAAGTCATCAAACTAGAAACCAGTTGCTAATGTGCAGAAGTACCAATTTCCATAACAAGGAGTTCGATGATGAAATCAGTGGTCAGGACAAGAAGTAGGGGAAAAAAAGGAAAAATATTTTCAAATACTGAAATGGCTAAAGCTTATGTTAAGGTTTATTGACATTTCACTTAACCAATTACATTCAACCGAATCATATAAATTTAACATTAAATATTTGATTGGTACATTATCAAGGGCTCAAATATAGAAGTGAAGAGTGGAATAATTACAGCCAAAGTTATAGAGTTTAAATTAAAGCATCACTAATTAAAAATGAGATAAAGAGGTATTTTTTCACTTGTACCTATTTCCCTGCTGCTGAGGTATTCTGTTATTGCTTCTGGTGTTCGATTAGGACTCACGGTTGTCCTGGTTCCTAACTGATGGACTGGGGAAGTAGCTGTTTACAAAGTTTTTAGGTTTACTACATTCTGGAAGGAAAGGAAGCACAAAATGATGATGAGTTATTATATAAAATTAGTTCTACATTTGACAACAGGAAGAAAATTAATTTTATTTGGTCAGCTTTTTAAAAATACAGGAGGGTAGGGGTGAAATCAAGACGGCAGAGAAAAGGCAGGGACCCTCCTGAGCTCTACCAAATTTGCCCCCAAATAACTTTAAATAATGCTTCAAAATGACTTCAGGAGCAGGAGAACCCACAAAAAGGACAAGATAAAATAATTCTCTATACTGAGACAACTTTGAAGATTATCAGGAAGGGTCTGTCACATGGAAGTGAATGTAGAATGAAGCCCAGTGTAAAGAATGCCTTGGCAAGACAGCAGCAAGCAGTGGCTGGTGGGCAACTGAATTGGTGGCAGCAGCTTTCACATCTCTCAACCCACAGATGGTAAGAGGAACAGATAGCTGGTCAGAAGATTGCAGAGATCCTTTTGCTGGCAAGAATCTGTTGCATTAATCACATATGGATGTGGGTCACAATCCTGGGTCTCAGTCTCAGGGTGAGGAAGGGAACTAGCACACCAGAGATTGTGGCTTCAGGAGACCAGGGACCCTGATCACAGTTCCAGGGTGGAAAAGAGTGTTTGACCAGAGCACAGGCCAGGAGAGTAGTAAATACAACTTTCCTAAGATGATACCACTTTAGAAGAACTGAAAAGTTACAAACCCACCAGAATTAGCTCTGAAAAGAGATGCTTAAAAAATTTGAAACTTGGGACATTGTCCCCCTCCCCCCCCGGGAGCAGCGCCCAAATGTACTACAATGTAAAAAGGCAAGAAGTAAACTGGAAAAATAAGCAAAAAACAAAAAATGTTCCTGACCAGAGAGTTACTATAGTGACATGGAAGATCAAAACATAAACTCAGAAGACATCAAAATCAAAACGGCTGCATCCAAAGCTCAAAGAAAAATATGAACTGGTCCCAGACTGAAAAAGAATTCCTTAGCAGCCCCAGCCAGCTAGTAGGAGATAAAGATGGGGGAAGGGCAGGCAATAAGCATTAATAGGGTGCCTACTCTATGCCTAGTACAGTGCTAAACGCTTTGCAAATATAGCAACAACAATGATCAGAATAATAAATAATGACAATAAAATAACTAACCTTTAAAAAGAAAGAAAAAGAATTCCTTGAAGAGCTCAAACTGTAAATGAATAAGAGAGTAGAGGAAAAATTGAAAAAAATTAGAGTAAAAACAAAGCATGAAAGGAGTCAACAGCTTGGTAAAGGAGGCACAAAAAATACTGAAGAAAATAACACCTTAAAAAAACAGAACAGGCTAAATGGAAAAACAAACATATACAAAAAATCAGAATTGGACAAATGGAAAAGGATTTAAAAATTCTCAATGAAGAATATAATTCTTGAAAAATTAAAATCAAGAAACAAGAAGCTAATCACTCCATGAGACATCAAGAAGTAATAAAAAACAAAATCAAAAGATGGCGGAGTAAAGGAGACAAGATGGCAGAGGAAAGGGAGCCAAGATGGCAGAATAAAAACAGTGACTTGCTTGAGCTCTCCCCCAAACCCCTCCAAATACCTGCAAAAAATGACTCTAAACACATTCTAGAGCTGTAGAACCCACAAAAAGACAGAGTGAAACAAATTTCCAGCCCAAGACAACCTGGATGGTTGATTGGAAAGGTCTATTATGCTGGGTGGGGAGAGGAGCGCATTTCAGCATGGGTGCATAGGCAAAGACCAGGCCTCAGCAAATGTGGAGCAGGCCTTAGAGGACTGAATCACAGTCAACTGTGGTGGTTTCCAGTCTTCTCAACACACAAATGCCAAAGACAACTTAGAAGGTCACTAGGAAAGGTCTGTGACCATGGTGAGAGAGAAGCTTAGTCCCAGCCCCACTCCTATGCGTTGCCCTGGGGCAGCAGCTGCTTCTGGAGCTCTTGGCCCATAGACAGAGGGGGTAGTGAGTGGCTAATCAGAGGAAGACTGTAGGAATCTCTTTGCTGGTGCTGAGGCAGGAATCTCTTGCTTTGCTCGTGCTTCGATCTGGGTCACAGTTCTGGGTGGTGGGTCCTGGGGAGAAAAGGAGTGCTGATGTGGTGGAGTTTACAGTAGCAGTACAGAAGGAATCCTCATGGTTCCAATGTAAAAAAGAGTACTTGTGGTCACTCACAGACCAGAGCACAGGCCAAGAAAGGAATAAACACCTCACCCTTAATCACACCACCTTCAAAGAACTGAAAACTTACAGGTCCCTAGAAGTATCTCTGAAAACAAGTGCACAAAACCCCAGAGGCTTGGGCCAGTACACTCCACATTGGAAGCAGATCCCTACCTTAATAATGAGTTTAAAACTCAAGTAACTGGCTGGGATCATCAGCACAAAAAGTCAGATCACAGAATCTTTCTTTGGTGACAAAGAAGATCAAAATATACAACCAGAAGACAACAAAGTCAAAGCGCCTACATTCAAAGCCTCCAAGAAAAATATGAATCCGTACCAGGCCATGAAAGAGCTCAAAAAGGATTTTGAGAAGCAAGTAAGAGAAGTAGAGGGAAAACTGGGAAGAGAAATGAGAGTGATGCAAGAAAATCATGAAAAACAAGTCAACAGCTTGCTAAAGGAGACCCAAAAAAATATTGAAGAAAATAATACCTTAAAAAATAGGCTAACTCAAATGGTTAAGGAGGTCTGAAAAGCCAATGAGAAGAATGCCTTCAAAAGCAGAATTGGCCAAATGTAAAAGGAAGTCCAAAAGCTCACTGAAGAAAATATTTCCTAAAAATCAGAATGGAGCAAATGGAAGGAAGTGACTTTATGAGAAATCAAGACATTGTAAAACAAAACCAAAGGAATGAAAAATAAATAAATAAATAAAGGCAATGTGAAATATCTCATTGGAAAAAAACAAATGACCTGGAAAATAGATCCAGGAGAGAGAATTTAAAAATTACTGGACTTTCTGAAAGCCATGATTGAAAAAAGAGCCTAGAAATCATTTTTCAAGAAATTGTGAAAGTAAACTACCCTGATATTTTAGAACCAGAGGGCAAAACAGAAATCGAAAGACTCCACCAGTCACCTCCTGAAAGAGATCCCCAAAGGAAACCTCCTAGGAATATTATAGCCAAATTCCAGAGTTCCCAGGTCAAGGAGAAAATATTAAAAGCAACCAGAAAGAAACAATTCAAGTATTGTGGAAACACAATCAGGATAACACAAGATTTAGCAGCTTCTATATTAAGGGACCAGAGAGCTTAGAATATGACATTCCAAAGGTCAAAGGACCTAGGATTAAAACCAAGAATCACCTACACAGCAAAACTGAGTATAATCCATCAGGGAAAAAAATGGATATTCAGTGAAATACAGGACTTTCAAGCATCCTTGATGAAAAGACCAGAACTGAATAGAAAATCTGACTTTCAAATACAAGATTCAAGAGAAGCATGAAGAGGTAAACAGGAAACAAAAATCATAAGGGACTTATTAAGGTTGAACTATTTACATTTCTACATGGAAAGATGATATTTGTAACTCATGAGACCTTTGTCAGTACTAGGGTAGTTGGAGAGGAAAAATTATATGGATAGAAAGAAAGAAAGATAGATAGATAGATAGATAGATAGATAGATAGATAGATAGATAGATGGATGGATGGCACAGGATGAGTTGAAGATGAAGGGGTGATATCTGGAAAATAAAATTAAGGGGTGAGAGAGGATTATACTGGGACGAAGAAGAAAGGGAGAGGTAGAATAGTGTAAATTATCTCACATAAAACAGAGAAGAAAACACTTTTACAGTTGAGGGGAAGTGGGGGAAGGTGAGAGGGAATGAGTGAATCTTACTCTCATTGGATTTGGCTTAAGGAAGGAGTAACATACACATTTAATTGGGCATGGGAATCTATCTTACCCTACAGGAGAATAAGGAGGAAGAGGATAAGATGAGTCAAAGAGCTTTTACACTGCAGAAGATGGGAGACTGGGGGTGGGGATGTGTACCTTACTCATACAGGAATTGGCTCAAAGAAGAAGTAATGTACACATTCAGATGGGTATATAAATCTATTTTACCAAACAGGGAACTAGGAGGGGAAGGGAATAAAACAAGGTAAGGGGCAAGGAAGGGGGGGGCGGGGTGAGAGGTGCTGATAAAAGGGAGAGAAGATTGGGGAAGGCATTACTCAGAAGCAAAACACATTTGGGGATGGACAGGGTAAAATGAGAGAAAGATAGTAACATAAACGGGGAAAACATTATGGAGGGAAACAAAGTTACCAATCATAACCATGAAAAATATTCAAAACAAGTTTTCTTAAAAAGACCTCATTTCTCAAATATATAGAGAACTGAGTAAAATTTATAAAAATAAGAGCCACTCCCCAATTGATAAATGGTCAAAGGATGTGACCAGGCAATTTGCAGGCAAAGTAATCAAAGTTATCTCTAGTAATACAGAAAAAAACAAATGCTCTAAATCACTATACATTGGAGAAATGCAAATTAAAACAACTCTGAGGTACCATCCATCCCACAGCTATCAGATTGGCTAACACAACAGAAAAGGAAAATGACAAATGTTGGAGGACGTATGAGAAAACTGAGACACCAGAGTTGGGAACTGATTCAACCTTTCTGCAGACCAATATTTTGTATCCCAAAGAGATACAAAAGGAAAAAGACATATATGTACAGAAGTATTTATAGAAGCTCTTTTAGCAGTATCAAAGAATTGGAAATTGAGGAAATGAACATGAACTGGGGAATGGCTGAACAAGTGACATGTGATTGTGATGGACTATTATTGCGCTACAAGAAATAACAAACAAGATGCTCTCAGAAAAACCTACTAAGACTTACATGAACTGATGTAAAGTAAAACGAGCAAAACCAGGACAACACTGTACACTACAGCAGCAATATCGTACAAAGATCAATTGTGAATGATAGCTATTTTCAGCAACACAATGATCTAAAGACAATTCTGAAGTACATGTGGTGAAAAATGCTATCTCTAAAGAAAGAACTGATGGAGTCAATGCAGATTGAAACATACTGTTCATTCTTTAAATTTCTTTATTTTTTCTTTTCATTTTTGTGGGAACTTTGCTTTCTTTTACAACATGATTAATATGAAAATATGCTTTGCATTATTGTACATGTATAAGCTATATCAAATTGCTTGCTTTCTCAGTATCAATAAGGATGAAAAGGAGGGAAGGAGGGAGAGAATTTGGAACTCAAAGTTTAAAAAAATGTTAAAATTGTTTTTTATATGTATTTGGGTAAAAATAGAATATTAAATAAAAAAAGAACTGGGACTGATCACCTAAATATGATCTGCTCATTTCAGAACTCCTTGAGCTCATATTTATGACTCAATGTTTTTTTTTTGTAAAAAAGACAATGTTTTTAATTCTACAGTTTCATACTTTGGTTCCTGTGGTCCTGCTACTTCCATATATTTTATTTAGTCTCAGATATGGTGTTAGGGTGACAGTATTATTGGATTCCTTAATACTAAAGAAATCCTATATTTGTCTGTGTATTCTTGTGTCACATAATTATGTCATCAGAAGGGATCACAGAGCTCATTGCTTCAATTCATACCTAAATAGAAAATCCTTTCTACAAAGTACTCATCCGTACTCTTTATTGTACACTTCCAAGCAA
Organism: Phascolarctos cinereus; assembly: GCF_003287225.1. Taxonomy (NCBI): domain Eukaryota; kingdom Metazoa; phylum Chordata; class Mammalia; order Diprotodontia; family Phascolarctidae; genus Phascolarctos; species Phascolarctos cinereus. The sequence goes on along the minus strand of NW_027556180.1, from coordinate 137,318,351 downwards.
GTCAATGATCATACTAACATTCTGAGAAAGCCCATTCTGCTTAAAAATGGGTGGGGGGTGGGGAGAGAAAGAAAGAGAGAGAGAGAAATATAGACCATTTCGAAATTGATACACAGGTCTATTTATGTACATATACATATATACATATATACATATATATTCAGTTATTTATAACTGCCTGTGTAAGTATATAATACACTCAGTTATTCATAACTACCTATACATACATATATAGACATACATGTGTGTATCTATATCTATGATTTAGGTTGTTACATCACAATCACTTATGAAAATATCTACTTTCTTACACAAAAGAAAAATCACTAAGCCAAAAAGCCCAATAGTAACCATTTCTGACCATGTAGAGATCATCTCCTCTGTGAGGAGGGAAACATGTTAATTAACTTTTCTACAGCACCATTAATTGTTTTTCAATTACTAAAGAACATCTTTTTAGTAATCTTCCCATTTACTTTGTGGTAGTCATTGTGTATGTTGTTTATTTGGATGTGTGTATTGCTTTCTATTATCAGTTCATGTAAATCTCCCCATATTTTTGAATATTGTTCTTACTGAAAAATAATAATCCATTACATTCAGATACCACATTTTGCAGCCATTCCCAAATTTGGAGCAACCATTTTGTCTCCAATTCATTGCTACCTGTAAGAATACCATTATGACCATTTTGGTATATGTGGAACTTCTGTTTCTGTCTTTGACCTTAAGTTCTATGTCAATTACAGGAATCACATGATCAACAAGCCATTCCACTTTTTCACAGCTCTAATTGTTAAAGGGTGGGTGTGGGTGTGTGTGTGTGTGTGTGTGTGTGTGTGTGTGTGTGTTTTCCCCTTAACCAAGCTTAAATAATTCTCTTTCAACTTCCAATAAATACTCTTAGGCTTTCTTCTAGGAGGAACAAGCTATATCTCTCTTCCACATGACAGCCCTTAAAATACCAAGTGAATATGGACAATACTAAATGCTCTCAACTGACAAAACATAGTCCTCAAAAATATCAAAGTGATATTCTTCAGGTGAATATTTATTATTATCATTACCATTATTTTAATCTTTAAAATCTGCATGTGATTTTTTGGGAATCCTTGAGGAGTTTTGTAGAATACTGATTCCCATGATAGGAGGATAGTGCCTTATAATGACACTACTCTGCTCCAAACACCAAAGTTCAAATGAGGAAAAGATTTTAAGCAATTTCCTCAATAATTTGGAGTAAGTGGAATTTTGGGTCACCTACCTTTGTTTATATGGATAAATCATACCTATAAAGAACTAATCTTTTTGTACACACAACCACATTAGCTCATGTGACAATCATGTGACAAGGTTTTCATTGTACTATTACAATAACCTCATGATTGATCTCCTTGCATCGAGGGTTTTCCCTCTACATTCCAACCATTATAGATTGGAGTGATATTCCAAAAGCACAGGTTTGATTATGTAACTTTTTGCTCACTAGAATCCAAATGACTCCCTAACAAGTATAAGATCAAATACAGTATCTTCTTTTTGGTAGTTTTAGCCTTCATATTCTCTCTTTCTACTGTTATGTAATCTATGGTCTAGTTAAACTGAACTACCCATTCTTCTTCATATACATAATATTTTATTTTTTATCTCTGAATGTATAGGCTCTTCCTTATACATGAAACTCTTTTTTTCTTTACCTACAGTTGGTGGCATGACTTAGATGGAGATTCAGCAAAGGAGCCTGAGAAATTGCATTCAAATAAGTAAGAGAACCAAGAGACCTAAACCTACAGGGAAGAAAGGATCAAGGAAAAGAGGTTGACAGTGTCAAAAACTAAAGAAAGGTCAAAATTTGAGGATGTATAAAAGACCACTGGGTTTAGCAATTAAGAGATCATTGGTAACTTTGGAGAGAACCTTTTCAGTTGAATGATGGGTTTAGATGCCAGAGCACAGGGATTTAAGAAGAGAACAAGAGGAACACAAGTGTAAGAACCTATTATAGGTGACCTCCTCAAGGAGTGTAGCCACAGAAGAGAGCGTAGATATGGGATAACAGCTAGCACTAATGGATGGATCAAGTGATAGTTTTTTGAAGATTGAGGAAACACGGAAATGTTTACAGGCAGAAAGGAAAACAGCTAACAGAGATATTGAAGTGAAAGAGTGGAATGATAGAGGGGACAATGTTTTGGTGAAAATGGGATGGAGTGGGATCTTTCGTGCATGTAGAGAGGTTTGTCTTGGCAAGAAGTAAGGCCACCCCATTATGTTAGACAGAGGTGAAAGAAAAGATAGTGGCAAAATAATGACTGATACAAATTTCCTAGCATAATATGATCAAATTTAGGTTAAGTTCGATGAGATTCAATTGGGTCTGTGGGTTTACTCGTAATAAAATACCTCAGAATTTAATACCATAATGACAGCAAAGAATATTATCCAGACAGGTTAGAAGAAAAATTACTTCTCCCCCTTACTGTTATTTTCCAAACTAAATGATCCAATAATTAGAGAGACTAGAGCATGGCCCACTGAATGGTTCAGTCATTGTCTTCAACCACAGTATCAGAATTTTAGAATGGAACTGAGCTACTTCTACTTTAATTATTCAGAATTGTATGGGGTTTTTTTTCCATTACTTTACTAAGGGTCAAACTGTCATTATATACAGAAAGGGCATGGACATGACAATACTTTATATATATTTTGTGAAATATCAAGGAATTCATGGAATTTAGATAATTTTAACTTCATCTGACACTGAAAACTTAAAGATTTGAACTATGATCTAAAGTGCTCATTTTTCAGTGCCTCTTGAAGCTCCTAATAGATATATGATATAGGAAAAAATGATTGTTTTAAGCAACATGAAATCAGACCCTCCAACTTAATTACAATGCTACTGGCATTATGCCCAGGGTTTAATAAGCAGCTTCTTAATCTGTAAAAATATCGTAGCAATATTTGTCCCTTCTTTCCCACCTTCATTCTCCCCTTAACCCAAGTTTGCATTTACTCACTTTTTATTTTTTTTTTATTTTGAGTGGCCAGTTTTTATTACTATTTGTTCATTCTTAAAATATATATAAAAGCTTTGCCCAACCAGCATTATAAAAGTGAAAAAAAAAAAACAATTTGGAACAATGCGTCAAAGGATGTCTAAAGAGAAATTATTTAATCAGCGGAAAAAGGTAAAAACAGAACAGGTAATTATTGGCACAAGTAGACACTCATCATTGATCTATAATAATAATATCACTTAAATATCATCTATTATGTGTCAGATACCACTCTAAGCACTTTACATTTAACCCTCAAAACAACTCTGGGAGGTAGGTGCTACTATTATTCCCATTTTACAGATGAGGAAACTGAAGTAAACCCAGGTTGTGATTCACCCGAGATCACACAACTAATAAGTATTTGAGGCCACATCGGAGCTCAGTTTAATACAATTTTTTCTGAGTCCAGGCCAGATGCTCTAAACTAGCTTCCTCTGATCTCTCATCCTTGAATTTATAGACCCATTTTTACCTGAGAACTTCAGGAAGCCCTTATAAGTTATAATTTTAAAGCAGGAAAAAATTAACCATTTGCATTTTACAGTTACACTTATTTTTTTTTCATGTTTAGTGAGCTTGATTCTTTTCTTTGAACCATGTACATCCTGGTACTACAACCTAAAACCCAAAGGAGAAAAAGACTTTTCCCAATTTCCCTCCATATGTTAAAGTCTGTCTAAAATGGAACTGCTTCCTTACAGCTAATGTCCCTGCCAGGGAAAGGTTTTTACTGTACCACTTCATCAAGAAATATCTGTTGATCACCTGCTGGGCTCTGTGTGGGATAAAAAGAAGAAAATTCTTGACGAACACGTGGTTCTTGCCTTCTAAGGAGCTTAGAATAATTAGACATAGCATCCTTAATGGGCTTTGGGTATTATTCAAACAAAAGATACCATTTAAATAAATGGAAGCACATTGCTTTAATCTTCAAAAATGCTTGTTTTACTTTGTTTTAATTATCAGGAACTACCTTATCTAAACCAATATGGATTATATGTGAAGTGTCCTCTTTAGCTTTTGCCATGTAGAGATAGGCATGGGGTCTGCATAAGTACCATCCCAATATCCTGTCCTACTGTACAGTCTTGATCGCTAGCATGCCAAATAAAAGAAAGGGAAAAAAAAACCATTTATACTGCTTCAAAACAATTCCCTATGTAGAATTACTGGGAATTGTCTCTTGCAATGATTCATTTTAAGATTTTTTCCCTGCATGCACACTTTCACAAGGGATTTGGTTTATTTTTAAAAATGCATCTTTTGGAAGAATCCACTTTTGAAATGACTCCTATATTAAAAATATTTTAAAACTCCAGTATTTCAATGCATGAGTAGCCAGGATAAAGAGTAAGATGAAAACTGTGATGGAATTTCTCAATGACCTAAGTTCCCCAACTCCGGCCTCTTTAACTACCTTTGCTCAGATTCCCTCTGAAGAAAGAATGCCCTTGAGAAATGTGTCTAACCCTTGTTTATTTTCCTTGATGCTATCAACTTTTTTGCTGAAGCTCTGCTGCATTCCTTTGATGAGAACCAGTCACTGAGCTCTGCTGGCCACTGATCTGCTACTGCAGCCTCAAGAGAGGAGAGCTCCTTTCATTGCCTTCTGCTTCTCTGGCAGAGCTATAGCCAAGCCATAGTAGGGCTCTTGAGTAGCTGGTATATCTTCCCCCTTTACCCTCATGACTGCAAATTCCCCAACAACTACTTTTCACTCATAACCTCTCTATTACAATTCCCACTGTTCCCCCAGCTAGAAGTAAATTCAATATTGCTAAGAAATAGGGCCAACCAAAGAACCTCATGTTGCTTACTGTCTTTCTTAGGATTCTGACTCTTATATGCCCTGTTGTGCTACAGTGAACAGGGCTGGCAGAGGAGGTGCCACTTGACACATTAACTTGTACCATCCCAGAGGTAAAAGAGGACATCAAAATTGTTGTCATTGGTGGCAACATTCTTGCTGTGGCTGGTATCCCTTCAAACATAGAAAGTCTGTTTGAGGCAAGCATGTAACAATAGCCTCTTGGAGAGAAAAGTACATTGAGCTTTAGGGGCAGCCCATTATAATGAGTACAGAAGAAACTGTCCTTAGCCTACGAACTATTGTTGAAGCATAAATTATACCTAACAGTTGATCATATTAGGTCCTGAATTGTCATCACTATCATCATCACATCATCATCATCATTATTATTAATTTTACTTATAATGAAGTACCCAACTAGAATGGGTGCAAATTTAATCCATGAATAGTCTAGTTAATTTTGCCCAAAGAAAAAACTTCTTCAAAGGCCATAGACATTAAACATCTCTAACTCCAGCCAGTTATCTCAAGAATTCATGAATTTGTCCAAAAGTGAAAATTAGAAAATGTAGGCATTTCAATACAAAATACAATTTCAAAACGAAAGAAAAAATTCATTACTAATTGGGGGGAAAAGAATTCCTCTGGGGCAGTTAGATGGAGCAGTGGATAGGCAGATGGGATTAAAATCAGGAAGACTTTGAGGTAGCTAGGTGGCACAATGGATAGAGCACTGGCTCTGGACTTATGAGGACCTAAGCTCAAATCTGGTCTCAGACACTTGATACTTAACTAGCTGTGTGACCCTGGGCAAATCACTTAACCCCACTGCCTAGCAAAGAAAATAAACAAATAAACAAAAAAAAATTCCTCAAAGAGAACTCCAGTAGCATCATCAAGAAGTAATCTAGCATCCTTTGACAACTTAGAAGGCATTGGTATACTGATGGATCTGCTCTGAATCTAAGTCACATCTGGTTCTTTTTTTTCCCTTCAAATTCTAGTTTCATTCAATCTTTCTTTCTATTCACCGAAATCACATTAGTTTTAGTAGCTCTTGTCACTACTTCAACCTTTCCCTGAGCCTATCTATTCCACTCTAAATATTGCTTCCTCTGTAACTACACAGACCTAATCCCTTAAAGATGTCATGAAAATTCCCCAAGTCTTAATCCAAGTCACAACCTTTGGTCTCATATAGTCATTAAGTGAGTTCCAAATAAAAGCAGGGTGAAGAAGCTATCCCTTTTGCATAGTGTACACAATCTACTACCTAAAACACAGCATCCTTGGCTGGTGCTGGGAACTGAAGTCAGCCTCTGAAAATGACCTCTTTCTGCACCTGTATTGTAGGCATCTTGGGCTCAGCTGGATAATGGAGGCTATGCTGCACTTGGAATACATTCAAAACTCAGATACACCTGCAGCACTCACAAAAACAGAGCACTGAAGTATAAATTACTGGTGTCATAATTAACCTCAATGAACTCTGATCACTGAACACTCCATAAAAAAGCATATTCAAATATTCAGGAAAACTTCATTAAGTGGCTATTAAAGGTACAAATTAAGTCTCTAAGAACAGAGAAAGGTGAAGTCAAAATAAGATTTTAAATGTGGCTGTAAAATGGCAACTTCATTCATCGTAAGGAAATGGCAAATTTTGTAATTGGGAATGTTAGGTTTTGGCCCACTTATTAAAGCAAGGAGAAGCAGCATAGAAGAGAGGCTAGAGAGCAGAAATAATAGTAAGACTTGATTTCAAGTCTTGCCTTTGACACATGCTGGCTGGTCACCCTGGGTAAGGCAGAGTAAATGCCCAGGAGACTCTTTAACACTATAATAGTTGCTGGTCTGTGAGAATATCAGGTGAGCAATGACGGAGCCAAATCAAACCTGCTCTCAAAAGGTGATTATTAGATTTTTCAATGGGAACGTTTACATCTCAAAAATCAGCAAACACTACAAATCATGTCTTGATTTACTTATTTTGTTCATTTTCTAAAGGTAAGGAAGTGTTGGAGAAAATAATAATAATGCAGATTAAACTTTAAAGCATGGCATGCATCTGTTTTAGTTTTTTGAAGGGCAGGTCACTCATCAAGGGTTTCCTCACTGAGAATTCATTATACCAATAAAATCAAACATCCTGAAGGGAGAGAGAGACAGACAGACAGAGACAGGAAGGAAACAAAGAAAGAAGGGCAAAACAAGACTTCCCAAGAAGTAGATGGGGAGATCACTAATTTCAGAATCCAAGCAATGAATAGTCTAATAACCCTCTCTCTGACTATTTCTTAATATGCACTGCTTAATATGTAACTACAATGATTCTGTGTATATGTATGTGTGTTTTATTGTTCTTTTTATTATACGCACGTATATACACAAACAATAATATATCATTTAGTCTTCACATTCAAGTTTGGTTTATAACTATGATCATGTGAAATGGATTTTAATATTTTTTATGTATCAGCCAACAGTTCCCCTGATTAATGGTGGCATATAGCTAGATCTTAAAATTCCAGGTTAAAAATAAAAGAGAATCTCCTATGAATACATCAAGAGTATGATAATGGTATTGATTTACAAATAGCTACAACTCTGAAAACATGTCCTTAAAAATTGAAGTAAAAATTAAAATATATATTACTTTTGACTCAGTGCAGTCCCCTATACTAAGAGACACCTACAGTCACTCTAATTCTATAATGCCATCATGGAATTAAGGGTCTCACAAATGAAGAAAAGCACAAAGTCACAAGAGAAACAATCCTTTCCTAGAGAAGAAATAAAGAATAAACATTTATATAGCACCTATTATGTGCCAGGCATTGTGTTTAGTACTTTGCAAATATTTCATCTGATCCTCAAAAAACAAACAAACAAAAACTTGCAAGTTAGATGCTATTACTATCCCCATTTCACAACTGAGAAAACCAAGGCAAACAGTTGAGTGGGATAGAGACTATTTCCCCAAATAAAAATTCAGAGGTTTCCCTCAGTAGAAACAGAAGTTTTATTTTAGTAAGTCTCGCATGAGAATTGGGCATCACCTGCCCAAGGCGGACTAGAGTAGGGAGGCAAGATACAACAGCAAGCAACCAGTTGTATACTTTTAGACAAACCACTCCAAGAAACCCCCCTCCCCACCTGTTTACCTCAATCTCTTTATCCTCATTGGTTGAGGCAAGAGACCTTACAATTTATATTTAGAACCCAAGAGATACATTTTACCCCAACCAAGCTTGGAAACTAGAAGATTGGCTTATTTGGTAAGGATAAGGCTGGGGTGATGGTTACAAAACAAAGGAGGGGGTAGGCAGCTGGTGTATGACCCTATTATGTGAGTTACAGGAAAATGAAACTTAGGCCCAGCTAATGCTAAAGCCTTACCTAAATTTTGGGGCATAGCTTCCATTTCATGTAAAAAACTTTCACTTATCCCACTCAGTCCCCCATCTCATTTCATAGTTGAAAGTTTCCCACACCAAAACTGGTAAGTTTCTTCAGCCTCCCTATTTGCTATTTCATCAGGGATTAACCTTCCCTCTTCTTCCTGACTGCCTGGCATCCACCCTTGATTCTCTGATATCATTAATCTTATGGACTCACTAGCAGGCTCTCTTAACATAATCATCCTAGAGAGTGTCCTTTATACAGTAGTCATGCAAGGCACACACACTGGGAGTAGTATGACTGCACTCATTGCTATCAATAAGAACCATAAAACCTGCTTCCACCAAGTTCCCCCAAACCAGGACCACTCCTTTAAGTAAATATGGGAAGGATTAATCTAAGCATTGACAAATCAAAGGGGCAGTCCTTTCATAAATGTATATACAGAGACCCAAAAGAAAACAATAATGCAGTTGTCCCTTTGAGATTCAAAAATTATTTTCTTATACAGCTGTCTGGCAGGGAACACCATCAATGAAGTCCTCTTGTCCTTGGTATTTGTTCCAGCCATCTCCAGCACAGCATCTCAGTATCTTCTTCTTGTCGTAACCAGCTTTCTATCCATTCTCCTACAAAAGTGATCTTAGCACAATTTTAAATCACTATTTCTAGTCCTTATAACCCTGATCATTTTTACAAACTCAAAATTGGAAACATGGCCAATTGTCATGTTTAAGAAATTCACATCAGAACCCAGTGTCTTATATTTTACATTAATCCATTATTAATTTCCTCACCAGGGGGATGAGATTTCACTAAGGGATTACTCACAGGCTTCAGTACATACATATCATTTTTTAACACAGTACATATAAAATCTTAAAATTTTAGTCATGCCTTGTTTCTTTGATGGCATTTACAAAATAAATCACAAGCCATTCTTCTTTTCACATTATTAATCAATGGTAACAAAACTTTAGACAAGTATGATATTATCCAAATAACAAAATAACATTCTCACAAGACCTTGATTATCTCCATACCATTACCAAGAATTAAAAGACCCGAACTCATACCGGAACACAGTTCTAGTTCAATAGTATCCCAACAATCAATTATTGTGGTAAATTTGTTACTGTACTTATAAAACTTTCTGATTATAGAAACTAGCCACTAAGAGATTAGAATAAGGGAACGATATTTCCCTCAACTTCCTGTCAACTCCAGACAGAGTGTTATGTCAAACTGCAAACTGCATTAAGCCAGACTTAAAGTCCACCAGGTTTCAGTTAAGGACACCTGGAGTTAGACTCAGAAACAGTCAGTCATTAGTCCCGGCAAGTTCCAACAATCACTTTAAGATACGACTATAATCTAATCCTTTTCTTATGTCTCATGTTGACTACTTGCTCTCATCATAGAAACTTACTATAGAAGGAAAAAGAGCAGGGACAGGTGATATATCAAATATGACAGAATAAAACATCCTTAGCTTTGTTTAAATTCAGATAGAGTCGCAGTTCTCTAATCATGCAGTATCTGTTTCTCCTCATAGTCAAACTCAGTAACAGTCAGGTGGGAAACATTCCTTTCCAAAGGAACACAATGGGGAAACCGAGCCAGGAGGATCCCATCCTAGATTGAGGCTGAGATTGTCCCCTCAGCCTTTTTCCCAAATGAATCATATTTCCTCTAAATAGACCTTCACCTGTTCTTGTGGCATTTCTCTCAGATACTGATTTAATGCAGACAACGATACCCAAATTTAAACTCAAAACAAAATTATAGTTCCAAGAGCCTTTTACCTCAAACAGCAAGTCTCCCTAATCACAGCTTAAAGCCACATGCAGTTACTTTCACTCTTATGGAGTTGCAATAAGCAATATAGATTTATCAGGACTCACATACATAAGAGATCTCACTTTATATCTTTCCTTCTCAAATTTAAACTTGTCCTGGTATAAAAGCCAATCATTAGAAATCATTTCCACACACTTGCAAATTCTCAGTAAGCTAATTTCATTGTCTAGGAACTGCATAATCCTAACAAGTTATTTTCTCAGGGCAGATGACCTTGCCCACCACAGATACAGCAATCAATTAACCCTTTTAGGTTTTAGCATTAAAACAGTAATCCCAAACAACTCAGTTAAAAATCTCACAAATTTCATAAATGATAACAAGACAATCTCAACTGAAAATTCTCTTCAAATAAGAACAAAATTTGGAAATTTTATGCTTTCTACAATTACAATAACTAGGAGGAAATGTTACAAAACAGGATCATATAGAGTACCCCAACAGCCAGATTCACTCCTTTTTCTCCTTTCTCTGAAGACACAATTAATTTAATATTCCAGATTATAAAAGAAATTGCCCTTCCAGCAACAGAAATAATACAATTGAAAACAGACTCAAAAAAAAAAAATCTTTCTTTCTCTCTAGACCCCTTCACCAGATTCAACAGTCTCCTGGGGCCACACAGTTAATAAATTTCTTACTGCCAAATAACAATACGTGCTCTTAAAATTACACAAAAAACATATTTCTAAGTTCAATACCTTTGGCCCTTTATAAAGAGATATTATTACAAGTTCATATATTTCTTTAATATTTCAGTTCCCCATTCATGTCCACACTTTCTTGCAAAAGTTTTACAAACAGTTTGGAATCTCCTATTGTAATTAATTGAATAATAACAATCATAACTCACTATAACCAATATCTTTACCATAGCCAGTATCCATATTAGATCTAATAGAGCCCCTCCACAGATCTTAGCCTGAAAGGTGGGTAGACATAATTTCTTCCATCTCTCCATAACTTTTGTCTATTGGTTTTTAAATTAGGCAAAAAAAAAAATTATTTTTTTTACATCTTTCTACTTTAAACAGACCACTTCCTCGCACCTTCTCAACTTACTTAAACTATCTAAAGCTATTCAGCTTTCCTTTTGCAAATCTGAAGGGAAATAGTTGCTCTCCCTCCCCTTCTCTTCCCAAAATGCTTTTGCAACTTTACTGTGCACTCTAAACAATCCACTCGTCTTACACTATTCTTCCACTGTTCTTTAGTTTCTTTCAATTTACTTTAGTGCCAAACAGTATAATAAATTCTTACTTAAGCATTAAATTAAGAGCAACCCATTTCATTTGAAATATTACCAGAATGAATTAAATTACCTTTGGTTGTGTTCCAGTACACAAAAACTTCTCTCTTCCACAAGAGGCAGAAAAGATTAAGTACTACCTCTTTTTTTCTGATCCGAGGGGAAAAGGTTCCCTTTTTCTTTCTTTGTCTCCACACTCAAATTTGGCCAGAATTAGAATGCAGAGAGAGAAAAATTATTTTTTTTTTCCAAAAGTTTCTAACCTTCTTACTTTCAAAACCGCTATTCACACTGTGCAAATAAAGTATACCTTCCTTAAGCTTTCTACACATACTCCTCTCTCCTATAATATGCTTGAACTTTATTGCCTTTCTTTCTAATGGACTTTGATTAAAGCCCCTTTAAAACCACACATATCTTATTTCTTTCTAATTCTGACCTGACACTTCAAAAATCTTTCTCAACTTGCTTTTTACCAATCATATAACCTAAATAATAAAGTATTTTTCTCTCTTTCTCTCTCCCATCCAGCCCCACCCATCTGAGGATGCTGTTATCAGTGAGTGAGAGGGGAGAGAAAGAAAGCCGCACTCCAGAATCCAGCTGCAGTACTCAGAATGCTTTTCTTGCCAAATCTTTTACTATCAAACACTGTTAACACTCATTCACACCATGCACAGACACAAACACAAAAAAGAAAATAGACATACAACAACCTCTGCCCTGTAGAATCCTCAAATCATCAAACCATATCCAATCATTTTACTTTTATCTTTTCCTCTATATCTTGGCAGTTCATTTCAATTCTGCAATCTATTGCCTAAAAGACTGTCTGTAGGTACCTCACATTTGTGCTCCAACTACGCAGATTTAGATTGTTCCTTTCCCATTCTTAGGGAACCCCTAGGCCCTCACCTGGGGAATTTACAGGAGCTGTCACCGAACTCCCCTAGTCTGAAGATTCAGCCGAGTCACCAAGGAAGGTCGCCTACTCCTCACCAGTCACCCATGAAGCTTTCTCAGCAGCATCCTTTCAATGAGGTATCTATTCCGCAATTTGATTAGGCCCAGACTCTGCCTAAACTACAATCCGTCCTAAAAGGGCCCTCACCCTATGCCAATTACCTCCAGACCCCTGAGTGCTTACCTCTGGGTTGCACGCATACAACTTACATGACTACTCTCACTCACCAGCTGGCCAGAATTTCTTAGTTTGTTTTTAGTCATCGGAGCCCTAACAAGCCTTCTGTTTCTCCGAGTCCCTCTCTTTGGGTTTATTTCAAAGACTGGGCAGCAACTCCCTTACTGGGCTCAAGACCTCTGAAAAATCTCGGATGCTCGCTCAGTCTTGAACTCAGTAGGAAAGCCCCCTCCTTAATCAAAGAAAATTCTGGACAATCCGCCAATTGAGTGGGATGGAGACTACTTACCCAAATAAAAATTCAGACGTTTCTCTCAGTAGAAACAGAAGTTTTATTTTAGTAAGTCTCTTGTGAGAATTGGGCACCACCTGCCCAGGGCACACTGGAGTAGGGAGGCAAGATACAACAGCAAGCAACCAGTTGTATACTTTTAGACAAACCACTCCAAGAAACCCCCCTCCCCACCTGTTTACCTCAATCTCTTTATCCTCGTTGGTTGAGGCAAGAGACCTTACAATCTATATTTAGAACCCAAGAGATACATTTTACCCAAACCAAGCTTGGAAACTAGAAGATTGGCTTATTTGGTAAGGATAAGGCTGGGGTGATGGTTACAAAACAAAGGAGGGGGTAGGCAGCTGGTGTATGACCCTATTATATGATTTACAGGAAAGCGAAACTTAGGCCCAGCTAATGCTAAATAAAGCTTTAACTAAATTTTGGGGCATAACTTCCATTTCATATTGGAAACTTTCAGTTGTCCCACACAGAGTGCTTAAGTGACTTACCCAGGGTCATTCAGATAATGTCTGAGGCTGGATATTAACTCAATTCTCCCTGACTCCAAGCACAGTGTTTTATCCATTGTACTACTTAGATCACAGCAGCAGAAAGGAAAAAAAAAAAGTCTGAGTTTGCTCCTTTGCATTGTGCCTCATTCCTTCTTAGCAGAATCTGGCTCCTGTAGCTTCCGTGTGTAACTGGCAAATGCTTGGCTTAGACCAAGTACTGCTGCTGTCTGCTTTTGCTTTTCCAAAAACTACTTCCCAGCCATATACACAGCTCCTCCCACTGGAAACTTGGACTCTCCCAACCCTTTAGCCTCTCATGATACCGGGCTCTAATAGATGAGGTTTCGCCTTATCTTCAGACTACACACCACTTCCAAACCACCCACACACCATGCTACCTCCCATTCCTTTTCCAGCTCCACTTTTTGTGTTATTTCCCCCACCAACGTCATTAGACTATAAGTTCCTTGAGGGCAAGGGCCATCGTGTTTGCTCCTATCCTCAGTACATAGCACAGTGCATAGTAAACACTTAAAAACCCTCTATCTTTCCCTCTCTCTATCAATCAAAACTTAACTTTGCTCCAAGCATTCCTTGCTCTAAATGTGTTGCTGCTTTTCCACAGGACATTTATTGCATCTGACACTCCCATTAGTGCTATCTGCTCTCCTTCCTCTAGATAGTATTATAGCACTGCCACTGATACAATGATAGGGAATACAACTATGAGTAACACATAACCCCTCCTGCAGTTAGGTCAAAGGTATTTATTTGACACAATAAGAGGCCTCACTTAAAAATAAAATAAAATAAAATAAAATATTTTTTTTTAAAAAAGGCCTCACTAGGTGACTATGAAGATCTCCTAACTCATTCTTCTCTACCAGAGGTTTCTGGTCCTTATGCTTGTTTCCTTTAATCTCTGCCATACTGTTTTCCCTGATGTTCAATGCTTCCCACTGATTTTTTTTAAAGTTTAGGGAAAATAATCTTAAATCTTTTCCATTTGCACACTCAACTCATCCCTTTCTTCCTTATCCCTCCCACTAGTTACAAGCACATAGTTTACTGTCAGGATCAAATATAGTTCTTAATAGAAGACTAGGATTCCTATCACAACAGGAAGAGCTATTCCATAACGGTCATATATTCAGATATTTTTTCAATGACACCAAACCTTTACATATTTAAAATTATACAGATAATGAATTGAGTTTTTCAGTTTTCTATATAATGTTACCTAAATAGTTTATTAAATTAAGTATGGGAGAAAAATAATATATTCAAAAAGACCCTGGTTCCATAGCCTCTAAAGCAGAGGTACTTAGCCTGGAGTCCTTGGATAATTAAAGGGTCTGTGGATAGATTTCAGGGGGTCCATAAACTTGGATGATAAATTTTTCTGTTAGTTGCACTACCTGAAATATAGAATTTCCTCAGTTATTCAAAAAGAAAAACATTATTCTGAAAATTCCATAGCCTTCACCAAAAGTGAAGCTCATAGTACCAAAAGCTGCCCAAATGGCCTATGACAAAAAAAAAAAAATTAATAATACTTGCCTTAAAGGGACAGGGTTGATAAATATGATATGGGAACCACCCTGAAAGCCTGATTCCCTTATTTTTTCTCATGGTGTTCTAATGGTCTCCCTTAATGAGTCTAAAAGAACCATGATCATTGTACTAACTTGCTCCAATCCCTTAAATATCTCATTTTCAAAGTACACTCTGCTTGTCTATAGGAGTACCCCTAGATCAGTCTTCATAAATGTTATTCATCTCTCTCCCAAAAAAGCAGTATCTTCTTGAATGTGTTCTTTTTTTTTCCCTCCCAGACAAGTTTTAAATGATTCAGAAGATCAGGCTTTAACACTTCCCAGGGGAGACTCCTGCATACTCTAACAGATCTGCCTGCTACACCTTTTCCCCTTGATACTGAGTCTAAGTTCTCTTTGGCTTAGCTTCACCTCATTACACTTTAGCTCTGCCTGTTTGTTATTTTATCAGTGCATTGAGAAAGTATAAAATTGAATATTTATAAACATTTTCCTTTACTAAATGCTCTTATTGCCTTTGTACACATTTGTAAGTTAACACCAGGCTCTCTTCTGTGATTGTTTTATGGGTGTAACTGGTTCATTTCAAGCATCCAATTTACTTTCTAGTCAATGTTCAGGATGGGGAGAGTGTGGGAAGCATTTTATTCAGAAATTATGGGTGGTGTCACCTTGAGAATACTTTCAACCTCAGAGAAGACTTCGTTACATTTTTTTTAATCAAGGTTGTGACTTTAAAAAAAAGTAAGATTCAAGTTGTTGATTCAGGATCCTCTCTAGATTTGGATTTAAAGAAGCTTAGTGAAAAAAATAAGATGGATAAAAAGTCAAGAACTACTAGAAGGAAATTTGCATCAAGTAGTAACTTGGCCTGAGTGAATCTAAATTACAGTTGTTCTGATCTAGAATTCAATTAAATTCAACAAACATTTATCAAGCACCTAGTATTTGTTAAGCACCACTGTAGTAGGTATTGGAGATGAAAAAAACAGAAAACATGAAACTGTCCTGTCACACACACACACACACACACACACACACACATACACACACACAACATATATTACATAAATACACATATAATATGCACACATATACACATACATACATGTCGTACATATATATAATACATGTATAGACACAGATATACAAAATAAGTGAAAGTAGTTTCAGCAGGGAAGTGAGTGATGGAAAAAGGCACTAGCAATTGGATGGAAGTTTCTTGGTATAGAAGAAAGAACACTAGCTCCACAATCAAAGGAGTTGTATTAAAGTCCTGCCTCTCACAATTACCATCTGGGTATAATTACCTTGGCCTTATTTCCCTTGTTTGCATAATGAAGAGGCTGAGCTATCTAGCCTCAGATTTCCTTCCAGCTCTCTATATATGATCCTAGGCCTTTGTTCAAGAACAACAAGAGCTGAATCTTGAAGAAAGCTAATAAATTCTAAGAAGTGGAGTTGAGCAGGGAACGCATTCCTGGAATGGAGGGGCACCTGTGGAAATAGGAGATGCAATGTCATCTACAGGGCCACTTTGTTTGGAACATATAATGTATAATGGAAAGTAATGATCAAGAAGCCTGGAGCCATTTCATGAAGGATTTTAAATACAAAACAGGGATTTTTATTTTATCTTAGAGGCAAGAGGGAACTACTGGAAATTTTGAACAGGAAATAGACATAGATGTGTTCTTCGGTAGTTATGGAGTTCTAGAGGATGGTTTGAAAAAGGAGAGACTGGAAGTAAGGAAACTAACTGGGAGACTACTGTATTCCAGTTGAGCGATATTAAGAAACTCTGTGTGAAAATAGAAACAGATGGAAATGAGAGATATTGTAGATACAGGTTCAAGTCATGACAATTAACTGAATATGGAGTAGAGATTGGTGAGGAAGACAAAGAAATCCAGGATGACTCCCTATTTCCAAACTTGGATGAACAGTAGTATGCTGGTGCCCTCAACAGATAAGAAAGTTCAGAAAAGGGAAAGTTTGGTGGCAAAAAATAATGAGTTTTGTTTTGGACATGTTGTATTTCAAGATGCTTACAGGACATGCCGTTGAAAATATCCACTAGGAAAAGAAGGATGTATAATGGAAACTGAGGAGAGAGATCAGGACTAGATGCACAGATGTGGGAGTTGTCTCTCTAGAAATATTAGTTGGACCTATGGAAGCTGATGAGAGCACTGAGAGATAGGCTGCAGTACATGCACAGTTAGAAAACAGTACATTGATGATACATGTCTCAATTGTGCCTCCTTTTCGCCACTGAAACTACTAACACTAAAGTGCAGTTCCTCACCACCTCACACTTGGATAATTGCAATAGCCTAAGAGCGGGTCTGCTTGGTTCAAGTTTCTCACCACTCCAATCTCTTCTCTATTCAGCCACTAAAGTGGTTTTTCCAAAAGCACAAGCCTGATCATGTCACTCCTCCCTCCACAATAAACTCCAGTGACTTCCTATTGACTCCAGGTGCAAATGCAAAGAGCTATGTTTAGCAAACAAAGACCTTTTTAGTTTTCCAACCTTACTCTCTGATGGGTACTTTTTGATCCTGTGACATTGGCCTCCTGGCTGTCGGTGAACAAGACACTCCATCTCTCAGCTCTGGGCGTTCTCTCTGGCTGACCACCATACCTGAAATCCTTTTTCTCCTCCTCTTAAACTACAGCCCTCCTTGGTTTCCTTTAAATCCCAACTAAAATTCTACCTTCTACAAGAAACTTTCTCCAACCCCTCTAAATTCTAGGGCTTTCCTCTGTTAATTATTTCCTATTTGTCCTGAATATAGCTTGCTTTGTACATATTTGTTTGCGTGTTGTCTCCCCCATTAAACTGTAGGCTCCTTTTTTTTTGCCTCTATTTGTCTTTTGCCTCTATTTGTATCTCCAGCACTTAGTACAGCACGTGGTACATAGGAGGTGATCAATAAAAATCGACTGATTGATTGATTGATGATTAAAAAAAAAGTTGTATCCAGATAGATAAGAAAAAACCTGGAGAGAGTGGTATGAAAACCCAGGAGAGATAGAATATCCTTGAGATGAAGGAGGTCAACAGCGTAAAATGTTCTAGAAAGGATATAGGTAGAGCCAAAATGACAGTACAGGCTGAAACCAGCTGAACTCTCACAACATTCCCCTTTCAAATAACTTTAAAATAATACCTCAAATAAAATGTTAGAGCAGCAAAGCCAAAAACAAAGATAAGAGAGAGACATTTTTCCAGCCTAAGAAAACTTAGGAGGTAGGCAAGAGAGGTCTGTAACACTGGAATGGGCACAGAACAAGAGTACAGCTAGTGCACCAGTGGTGGAACCAGTGCTGTTACAGTGACAGCAGTAGCAACAACAGCTTCTGGAGCTCTCAGCCTAGAGATGATAAGGGGGTCAGACAACTGGTGAAAAAGAGATAACAGGGGACACTTTGCTATCTTTGGGTACAGATGGTGCTCATTGGGAACTCTACTGCCCATAAAAATTCTGGGTTGCAGTTTCAAGGAGGAGAGCAGCCCTAGTATTTGCAGCTGCAGGGGACCAAGAACCCTTCCTAGGTAAAGAACAGAGTAAAGAAGAAGAGAACAGTGACCCTTCCTCTCCCTGGATCACAGCACCCTGGAAGCACTGAAAACCTGCAGACCCCAGAACTAACTCTGAAAACAGTACCATAAAAAAGCCTGCAGGGCAGCTAGGTGGCGCTGTGGATAGAGTGCCAGCCCTGGAGTCAGAAGAACCTGAGTTCAAATTTGGTCTCTGACATATAACACTTTCTAACTGTGTGACCCTGGGCAAGTCATTTAATCCCCATTGCCCAATTAACAAAAACAAACAAACAAAAAGCCTGAAGATTGGCACAGTGCTTCCCCACCCCAGTCAAACTTTAACATGAAGTTTAACATCAAGAAATAGGCTGGAAAAATGAGCAAACAATAAAAAAGGAGCTTAACCACAAAAATGTACTGGACTGGCAGGAAAGACCAGGATACAAATGCAGAAAAAGACAAAAATGTGAGGGGAAAGTTACAAGCAAAGCCTCAAAGAAAAAGGCTAATTGGACCCAAGGGCAGCAAGAACTCTGCCTGGAAGAGCTAAAGAAAGAGATAAGAATGATAGAGGAAAAATTGGGAAAATAAATGAGAGTGATATAAAATAATTATGAAAAGAGAATCAACAGCATGGTAAAAAGGCACAAAAAATACTACTGAAGAAAATAACTTAAAAAACAGAATTGGCCTAATGATAAAAAAGGCACAAAATTTCACTGAAGAAAAGAACTCCATTAAAAGTAAAATATGCCAAATGGAAAAGTAGGTACAAAAATTCACTAAAAAACATTCCTTAAAAATTAGAATAGAGCAAGCGAAAACTAATGACTCTGTGAGACTTCAAGAAACAATAAATCAAAGTGAAAAAAATGAAAAAAAAAGATGAAAATGTGAAATATCTCACTGGAAACGACTAACCCAGAAACTAGGTTGAGGAGAAATAATTTAAGAATTATGGGACTACCTGAAAGCCATGATCAAAAAACAAAGCAAAACACTATATTTTAAGAAATTATCATGGAAAATTACCTTGATGTCTTAGATCCAGAGAATAAAATAGAAATTGAAAGAATCTACCTGAAAGAGATCCCAAGATGAAAACTGCTAGGAATATTATAGGCAAATTCCAGAGCTTCCAAGTCAAGGAGGAAATATTGCAAGCAAGATTGAAAAAAAATTTAAATATCATGCAGTCAAGATCACAAAAGATCTAGCATTTTCCACGTTAAAGAAGCTGAGAGCTTGGAATACCATTCTGCAGAAGGCAAAGAAGCTAGGATTACAATCAAGAATAACCTGCCCAGCAAAACTGAATATAATTGGGGGGGGGGGTTGATATTTAATGAAACAGACGACTTTCAAGCATTTCTGATTCCCCTACCTCTTCCACGTCATGAACCACAAGGAGGCACAAGTGGCTGTGAGGTCTGCGGCAAGGCTTTCGGCTTCATCCAGAACCTGATGTGGCACAAGCTGGTCCCCTGAGGTGGACCTCTGACAGCCCCTGGGCGCCTCCTGCCTCCCCCCGGCCCACGACGTGCCTGACCCAGACACCCCACATACTGGCCTGGACTATAGGCTGGCTGGGGAGGTGGGGGCGGCTGTAGTGGCCCTGGCGGGTGGGGCTGCTGGGGAAGAGGCAAGCAGAGGGGCTGGGGCAGGGGCAGGGGCTGGGGCAGGAGCTGGGCCTGGCCCCGGCGGCCGTGAGGCTTCAGCTGTGCCACCTGCAGACAGGGCTTCAAGCACTTCCTAGACCAGGTGACCTACAAGTACGGTGCACCTGGTGCGGCGGACGCTAGGCTGCGGCTTGTGAGGCCAGAGCTTCACAGCGCCTATGACCTACTCCTACAGCGCCGCAGCCATCGCCAGAAACGCGGCTTCCGCTGCCCCGTGTGTGCGTGTGGCAAGAGCTTCTGGGAGGCGGCACTGCTGGTGCACCACAGCGCTGCACACGGAGCAGTCGCTGTGGCGTCTGCGGACGTGGCTTCTTGCGCTACCTGCGGCAGCCCCGTGTGGTGCACACGGGTGAGCGCGCCTTCAAGTGAGCCCTGTGCGCGAAACTCTTTGCCGGTCCTCCAGTCTGGCCGACCAGTGCCGCCTGCATGCCGTGGCCGGCCCTAGGGCTGTGGCGCATGTGGCAAGATCTTCCACTACCGCTCCAACTTGCAGGAGCCTCAGCGGCAGCACCTGGGTGAGTGCCTGCCGCTGGGAGCACTGCTGCCAAGCCTTCTTCTGCCTGAGCTCAGAGCTGCGGCACCAGCGGGTCCATAAGCCCGCACTGCCCGAGCTGTGCTGTGCAGCCTGCCTCAAAGCCTTCAAAGACCCTGGCTACTTCCGCAAGCACCTGGCTGCTCACCAAAGTGGACGGCCCTTCCGCGATTCAGCCTGTGGGGAGGGCTTCTCTCCAATACGTACGGCCTTAAGAAGCACCATTTGATACACAAGACCGAGAGGCGGGGTGGGGGGGGGGGGGGCTGCCACTTCTGGGACCAAGGAGTCCTGAAGGGGGATAAGCTGGAGGTGGTCAGTGCCCTCCCTTCCTCCTGCTCCTGGCCATCACCAAGAGCTTGGAGAGGGGCTCTCCACCTGCCAGCACCCCCACCCTTCTCCCAAAGCCAGGTGGGGGGGGCTTCACTCCATAGGGATCTGGCCACTCCCATCATGAGGGATAGGAGGGATAAACTTAATCTTTCACCTCTCTCTCCCCCACTTCCTGCATATCCTCAACCCCGCTAACGCTAGACTCCCTCTCCATCTGCCCCCATGTAATTCTCTCACACAGCTGCCCCACACACACAACTGCCCATGCAGAACCTGTAGGAAATGAGGCTCATTCCCATCCTGGAATCTGGCTGGAATAGGGGAGGGGGAGGTGGGTTGGCAGAGACATGAGGTGGGGGGCTCATTACCATTTGGATCTGTGGGGAGGATATGGGGTGGGGTTTGGGGGGAAGACGCAGTTTGTACAAAGTTGGGAATAAATATTATCCTTGTGGAAAGAGAAAAAAAAGCTGAATAGAAAATTTGTCATTCAAACACGACTCAAGAGAAGCATACAAAGGTAAATGTGAAAGAGCAATAAGGGATTTAATAAAGTTAATCTGTTTATGGGGCAGCTAGGTGGTGCAGTGGATAGGGCACCAGCCCTGAAGTCAGGAGGACCTGAGTGCAAATCCAGCCTCAGACCGAAACACTTGATATTTACTAGCTGTGTGACCCTAGGCAAGTCACTTAACCCCAATTGCCTTAAAAAAAAAAAAGAAGAAAAACCTTAATCTGTTTACATTCCTAAATAAGAAGATGATACATGAAACTCTTAAAAACTTTATTGTTACTAAGACAGTTAGGAGTCTACAGAGCCAGAGGGCACCACTGTAAGTTGATTTTGCTGGAATGATCTCAAAAAAAAAAATTAAGGAATGAGAAAGAGTGCAGCACTGGAAAAAGGGTGAAGAGAGAGTTAGAATAGAGAAAATTTTCTCACATAAAAGTGGCTTGCAATGAAGAACTTCTGTAGTGGAGGGGAAATGGGGGAGCATGGTGAGCAATGCTTGAACCTCACTCTCAACAGAATTGGCTCAAAGAGGGAAGAATATGTATATATAACACATATACATACATATACACACTTAGCTGGGTATAGAAATCCATCTTACTCAGAAGGGAAAAAGGAGAAGAGGTATGGGGGAATAAAAGGGAGGGTAGACTAAAGGAGAAAACGGTCAGAAGCAAAAAAAGAAAGGACTTTTGAGGAGAGACAGGATAAAAATAGAGAGGATAAGCAGAAGAAAAGAAGATGGATGGAGGGAAAAAACTGCCTGTCAATTGGGGAATGGCTAAACAGGTTGTGGTATGTGATTGTGATGGAACACCACAAGATCACAAAAGATTTAGCATTTTCCACATTAAAGGAGCTGAGAGCTTGGAATACCATTCTGCAGAAGGCAAAGAAGCTAGGATTATAATCAAGAATAACCTGCCCAGCAAAACTGAATATAATTCTTTGAGGGGGAGGGAATTGATATTTAATGAAACAGATGACTTTCAAGCATTTCTGATGAAAAGACCAGAACTTACTGTGGTGAGCACTTCCCCTACCTCTTCCAGGTCATGAGCCACAAGGAGGCACAAGTGGCTATGAGGCTTGTGCTATAAGAAATGATAAGCTCCATGATCTTGGAAAAACAACAGACTTGCACAAAACAATGAAGAGTGAAATGAGTAAAACCAAGAGAATGTTGTATACAGTAACAGCGATGTTGTTTAAGAACAGCTTTGAGCAAATAAGTCATTTTGACTATTATAAATACCTAAATTAATTACAAAGAACATATGAAGAAAGATGCTATCTGCACCCAGAGAACAAACTGATAAATAAAACTATGTATAGAATGCTTACACACACACACACACACACACACACACACACACACACACACACACACATATCTAATGATAACCATCTCTAGGCCAAGAGGGAAAGGAAGAAAAAGAAAGAGAAAAAAAAATTTACATGATAATTTTATTACATATTTAAAAGCAACAGCAAGTTATGTGTAATAAATTTGCAGTTTCATGAGCAATCTTTTTTTATTATACTGTTACAGAAATGCTTGTTATATTCCACATATTAAAAAATAAAATTAAACAAAACTATAAAAAAAATATGCAGTAATCATAACTGTGAATATAAATGGGATAAACTAACATAAAATGGAAGTGGAGAGCAGAAACCAGAATTAGAAACCAGAATCTAATAGTATGTGGTATGCAAGAGACATACTTGAAACAGAAAGACACACACAGAGTTAAAATAAAGGGCTAAAGCAAAATCGATTATCCTTCACCTTTTCAGGCAAAGTTAGCAATTATGATCTCAAAGCAAAAGCAAAAATTTACCTAATTAAAGAAATAATCAAAGAAACCACATTTTGCTAAAAGGTACCATGGACAGTGAAGTCATATCAAAAATGTTACAGCAAATTTCTCTGATAAAAGCCTCATTTCTCAAATACAAAGGGAACTGAATCAAATTTATAAAACTAAGAGCCATTCCCCAATGAATAAATGGTCAGAGGATATGAATAGGCAATTTTCAGAAGGAATCAAAGCCATCTATAGTTACATAAAAAATGCTCTAAATCACTACGTATTAGATAAATGCAAATTTAAAAACTTTAAGATCTCCAGCTCACACCAATCAGAAATGACAAATGCTAGAGGGGTTGCGTGAAGATAGGTACCTCAATGCACCTTTGGTGGAGTAGCGAACTGGTCCAACCATTCATTAGAATTCTTTGGCAGATTCTTTAGAATGGCCCAAAAGGCTATAAAGCTGTGTATACCCTTTGATCCACCAACATTGCTACTAAGTCTGTACCCCAAAGAGATCAAAGGAAAAGGGAAAGGACCTATATGTACAAAGGTTTTTATAGCCCTGTTTTTGGGTTGGCAAAGAATTGGAAATTGAGGGGATGCTCATCAACTGGGGAATGGCTTAAAAAGTGACAAATGATTGGGATAGAGTACTATTGTACTATAAGAAATAATGAGGGGAATAGTTCCAGAAAAATATGGTAAAACCTATATGAATTGATGCAAAGTGAAGTGAGAAGAAATGGAACATCATTGAGCACAGTAACAGCAATGTTGTAATGATGATCAACTGCGAAAGACTTGGCTGCTCTGATCATTGTACTCTGAGTACAGTGAGCCAAAGTAATTCCAAAGGAGTCATGATGAAAAAGTGCTATCCACCTCCAGAAAGACAGCGAATGAACTCTAAGTGCACATTGAAGTATAATTTTCATACTTTATTTTTTGTGATAAGGCTAATGAGGAAATATTTTTTGCATAATTTCACATGTATAAACCTTCTCAGTAGATGAGGGGTAGGTGGGAGAGGATTTAGAACCAAAAATTTAAAAAGAAAAAAAGGCAAAAATAAATATTTTAAAAGAAAAAGTCATCAAAATATACAGTTATCTTAAAGAATATGAATGATTATATTTGAACTATGAATTTCCTTTATGTAGATTTTTTAAATGTATTTACATTAAATTTAACAAAAATAGTAAAAAAAAATGTTCTGGAGCTTGCAAGAAAAATTTAAAATCGCAAAAATAGCGTTAATTCTGGCAAATAGAAGAGCAAGCACTTGTTTCAGTTAGGTGATGAGGTCAAGAAGCCAGATTGCAAAGGTTTGAGCAGTGAATGAATTAGAAAAGAAGTTGGGTCACTGAGTTGCAATAACTTTCCCAGGTTTTTTCAATAGGTGTTTGTGTTTGAAATGGAGGAAGGATATAGGATAACAATATCTTGAGTGGGTGGTAGAATAAAATGAATGTTTCCCCCTTGAAAACAGATTCGAACTCGTTACTAGGATACAAAGTTGTTATTGTTTGTCCTTTCATACTGAAGAAGGACCAATGACATCACGATGTTGGAGGTCGTCAAGGTACAGCTTGGGCAAGGCCCTGTGCCAGCTTCTCACAATCAATATAATGTTCTTCAGAGAGGCCTTGAGAGTGTCTTTGTACTGCATCATCTGAGCTCCGTGTGAGTATTTGCCTTATTTGAGTTCTCCATAAAATAGTCTTTTAGGTAAACATTTGTTTGGCATTCAAACTACATGGCCAGCCCATCATAACTGTGCTCTCTGAAGTAGAGTTGGAATGCTTGGCAATTGAGCTCTAGAGTGGGCTTCAGTGTCCAGTACCTTATCTCTCCGTGTAGTCTTCAGAATCTTACTAAGACAGTTCATAAGGGAGGAGTTCAGTTGTCTGCCATGGCACTATCCAGATTTCCCAGGCATACAATAAAGAAATCAGCACAAAGTCTCTGTAGCCCTTAAGTTTAATATTCAGCCTAATAGCTCTTCTCTCCCACACTTTCTTTTGCTGCTGCTGTTGTTGTTTGTTTGTTTTTGTTGTTGTTTAGTCATTCAGTCATGTCTGACCCATGGATTATAGCATGCCAGGCCCTTCCATCCTCCACTAACTCTCAAAGTCTGTCCAAGGTTCTGTTCATTGTTTCCATGATACTATGTAGTCATCTCATCTTCTGCCATCCCCTTTTCCTTTTGCCTTCAATCTTTCCCAACATCAGGGTCTTTTTCCATGAGTTGTCTTCTCATATGTGGCCAAAGTATTTAAGCTTCAGTTTCAGTATCTGACCTTCCAGTGAATAGCCTGAATTAATTTCTTTAAGTATTGACTACCTCTTTGCTATCCAAAGGACTCTCAAAAGTTTTCTCCAACATAATGGTTTAAAAGCATTGATTCTGTGGCTCTCAGCTTTCCTTATAATACAACTCTCTCAGCTATACATTGCTCCTGGAAAAACCATAGCTTTGACTATGCAGTCCTTTGTTAGTGCGATGATTTATCTCCTTTTTAGTATGCTGTCCAGATTTTCTAGTTTTCCTTCCAAGATGCATTTTCATGACTGAAGTCACCATCTGCAGTGATCTTTGAGCCCAAGAATATAAAATCTGACACTGCTTCAATTCCTTCTCTTTCTGTTTGCCAGAAAGTGATGGGACCAGTTGCTAAGATCTTAGTTTGTTTTTTTTTTTAATGTTAAGTTTCAAGCCAGCTTTTACACTCTCCTCTTTCATCCTTATCAAGAGACTTCTTAATTCTTTTTCATTTTCTGCCATCAGAATGGTATAATCTGCACATCTGAGACTATTGATATTTCCCTGGCAACCTTAATTCAGGCATTTGATTCCTCCATCCTGGCATTTCACATGATGTACTCTACATAAAAGTTAAATAAGGTGACAATATACAGAAATCATATTCCTTTTCCAATCTTAAACTAATCAGTTGTTCTATGTTCAGTCCTAACCGTTGCTTCTTGGCCTGAGTGTATGTTCATCTAGAAACAAGTAAAGTGATCTGGTACTCCCATCTCTATGAGGACTTGCCACATTTTGTTGTGATCTATACAGTCAAAGACTTTAGTGTAATCAGTGAAGCAGAAGTAGATGTTTTTTTCTAGAATGCTCTTGTTTTGTTCATAATCCAGTGAATATTAACAATTTGGTCTCTAGTTCTTCTACCTCTTTGAAAACCAGCCTGCTCCTCTGGTAATTCTTGGTTCACATATTACTGAAGTCTAGCTTACAGAATCTTAAGCACAATCTTGCTGACATGTGAAATGAGCACCACTGTTTTAATAATTTGAACATTCCTTGTCATTGCCCTTTTTAAGGACTGGGATATATGGATCATTTGGTGATGTACAAGAGTAGAGTCACCTTTTATGTTTAAAAAAACAGTTTTCTTATGACCAGAGAGTATCTTTACAAAACTCTTTTAGTTTCTGCTCTGCTTCATTTTGTACTCTAAAGTCAGACTTACCTGTCATGCCAGTTATATTTTGATTTTCTACTTTAGCACTCCAATGCCTTATAGTGAATATGATATCTTTTTTTTTGGGGGGGGGGAAGAGTACTTTTTTTTTGAGCCTCCCAAGTGCTGAGCTAGCTCTGGCAATGTGTTGGTCATCATCTATGTGACATCCCTAGAAAGTATACTGCCAAGGTAAGTGAACTTATCCACAGCATTCAGAATTTCTCCATTTGCTGTAGCCACTTGTTCCACATATTGATGGTATGCTGCTGGCTGGTGGAGAACTTTTATTTTCTTTGTGTTCATTGTCAGGGCAAAATTAGCAGAAATGGCAGAGAACTGATCTGTGCTCTGTCATATCAGCCTCGGAGGCTCCATTGAATGCATGCTAATCTAGGAACAAAAAGCAACACATCAACTCTTCTTCCGCTTTAAGTCTTGTCTTGTAGCTTTTTCAAGTTAAATAATTTACCATCAGTAGGGTAGCTGACATTATGCCATTTTGATCTTCACTGAAGGCACCTGACAACACCATGGAAAACATCAAGCTAAAAAGCAGTGGGAGCTAGCACAAAGCTCTGTTCCACTACATTGATGACTGAGAGAGCATGAGATCATTGTCCTTTATTCAGAACCTGTGCAAGCATGACATCAAGAAAATGGCACACAATACTGATGAATAACCATACTTCTCCATGATATTCCACAGTCCCTCATAACTGATAGTGTTAAACTCCCTGATCAAATCAATGAACATTGTGTACAGACCTCTGTTCTGCTCCTGGCATTTCTCCTGGAGTTAACAGGCAGTAAACAATATGTTGACCATTCCTTGGCCCTTTCTAAAACCACACTAGCTCTTGGGTAGATGACCATCTTCCAGGTGAAGGATCAGCTGATTAAAGAGGACTTTGGTAAAAATCTTGCTAGAAATGACTAAGAGAGAGATTCCTCTGTGATTGTCATAGGACAACTTGTTTCCTTTTCTGTTATAGAAATGGACAGTGAAAGTAAACTTGATCTCCTGATGGACAACCTCCTCTTGCCATATAACCTGCAAGATATCAGTCAGCTTCTGTATGAGCAGTGGATCTCATGCCTCATAAATCTCTGCTATAATGGATTCAGCACCAGGTGCTTTGCCATACAAAAGAAGCCTAATAGCATTCAAAACCACTTTTTCAGTTGGAAGTCAGCTAGAGAAGGACTGACTTAAACCTGAGTCATAAAGTCAATGGCTTCAACATTAATGATGGTCTGTTGAGAACACTATGGAAGTGTTCTGTCATCTTTTCAAGATCATGTTCTTTTTATTAATCATTATGGCTCCATCACAGCTGAGTAGTTGAGATGCAGCAGAGGTCTTTGGCCTATAAAGTCTTCAAGGCATCATAGAAGTGCTTTGTATTGCTGCTATCTGAATAAAACTGAACCTCATCTGTTTTCTTATTGAGGCAAGAATCCTGTATCTCCCTAAACTTTGCTGAAACTTTACTTTTGATGGAGTTAATCATTGCCTTCTTAGAGATGGACAAACTGTCTTGCTGGTAAACCCTATGACATTCTTAGGTTTTGGTTAGCAGCTTCTGAGTTTCTTCATAAATTTCACCAAACCAATCTTGATGTTTGCAAATGTCCTGGTCCAGATGAGAAAATGTGGTGCTGTACACTAAGTGTCTAAAAGTTACCCATTCTTTTTCTGCTCCACTGTTGCTAACTGTGTGATGACTCAACTTTCCTTCCAGGTCATCAGTAAACTGTTCACACATGGAGAAGTGCACTAATCTATTGATATTGAGTCTCAGGACAATCATCTTGCCTTGGGGTCACTGCTTTTGTTGAATGCAAATGTTTAACTTGAGAAAAATAAGCCTGTGATTGGTCCAGCACTCTGCACCACACATTACCTCTGTCACTCTCACATCCTGCGTGTTTCTTCCCCTTGTAATGATGTCATCTATTAAATGCCAGTGCTTGTTATGATGATGCATGCAAGACATTTTGTTGCAATTAAGTAAATGGAAGATAGTGCTGGTAATGGAAAGGTTGTGAGATACACAAGTCTTCAGCAGTAAGTTACTACTGCTGTTGCTGTTTCCAGATCCATTCCTCCCAAGGTCTTCCTGTTATGTTGGTAGTCTGTCCACTCTGGTATTAAAGTCACACATAATTACAAGCTTGTCCTTTCTTTCTGCACACTGATGGTGAGGGTCTCTAGGTCTTTGACCTCATCAGGGTTCAGCATGGTGGAAGCATATGCACTGATAAGTATGGCATTTTCATGAAAGTGGCAGTAATTTTATTGTGAGCCTGTCATCCACCCCTTTTGGGAGGCAAATGAGCTTGCTGACTAGATCATATCTGATTGTGAAACCCTATGTCAGTTTCACTGCATTCCTTATCTCTGAGGCCAATCCAGAACAAACATGCATACAACTGTGACTTTGTTAAGCTAGTTTTCATTCGCCAGTCTTGTTTTGTCCAGGGCTGGCATTTGGATGCAGTACCTGCTGAGTTCTCTCACAACAAGAGCTATTTATCTTTCATGTAAACTGGATTCTGTGTTGTCCATGAGTGTATGCACATTCCATGTACCAATGGTGAGTGGAATCATTTTTGCAAAAATTTTTATACTCTTTTTTGTGTTTCAACAGTTTATTGGGATCACTGCCTGCCCCAATAAGCAGGCTAGTGTTGAGTAAAGCAAATATTTTTAGAGCACCTTTACTATCCCCTTCCTCAGGCCATGAGGTGAGCAGTGCAGTCCTCAAAAAAGCTGCCCAAGAACCCAACAAGCTGTAAAATCCATTGCTGCTTAGTCTAATGAGAAGACAATCTTATCCCTTGGCCCTCCTATGTGCAGAATTGTGACCAAAGCTCCCAGTATATCTGCACTTGCTGCTTTGTCACTGGCCCATAACCACAGGACTTCAAGTTAAGTAAAATAGTATTATAGTAAAGTAATAACATAGTAATGTAGTTAGTTAATAAAATAACAAAATAAAATACTAAAATGATGAGTGATGTCTTGACTTGTATATGAATTGGATTTAAATGAGGCAGAGCTGTGCAAAGTAATCACCTTCACTCTTTCTTCTAGAGTCATCAAAGTCCAAAACAAAAGTCAAGATGACTGGCAATTGCCCAGGATTCAGTGGATGACCTTGGCATCTTGGATGTCTGACAAAGCTGTAAGTACTTCACAGCTCCTGCATCCAACATCTTTATGGCCCATTGGAACAAATTGCTCTCATTTGCCCATTCTGCTGGGGGATGTCTTCATGTGCTTGGGTAGACAAACCCCACAGGTTTGAGACCTTTCAGTTACCCTCAACCTGGTTTGGGCCATCTGTTGAGATGATTTTATCATGGAGTGGCCACTGTGCATACTATAGCCTCTTGGAGCCATAGATGAAGATTGAGTGACAGGTTGACACCAAAGGTGGATGAACAACCTTGTAAAGGGCTTGGCAAGCCTTCATAGCAGAGGTCCTAGTCCTCCCTGAACAACCCATACACTGCAAGATGCAAAGTAGGAATCAGTAAAAAGGGAGACACTGAAAGGTAGAAAATGAATGATTATGTAGTAAGCTAATAAATTATGTGAATTTTGAAGATTCTAGAAAAGAATGGGTTGTCTCTTTAGCAATCCCAATGGCATTGCACTTCTTTGGCAATGTCAATCATAGGGTTCTTAACCATAGGATGATCCTATAATGACAGAGAAAGGTATTCCTCCTAGGTGTGTATGATGAGGATGAGGGGAGGAGAAGAAAGACACCAAAAATAAGGATACTGTTTGACAATTTCTGTAGGAGTAAATAAAATTCACTGTAATAAGTAAACACACACACATACACACACACACACACATCAAATATAGACATATATATGTATCTGTCTACCTATTTATCTATCTATCTTTAATTAGTCTGGTTGTTTTCACATAACATCTAAGAGGTTGAGGGATATTTTACTTTTCTCTGTAAAGACCTTGACAGGAGACAAATTCTAATGTTGCCAGAAGAAATGTATTGAGAAACAAGCTAAAGGGTAATTGTTTAGGACCCTGTTCTCCAGTTGAACCTAGTCCTTAAATTCCCACCATTTAGGGTGTAAATCAGTTAGCTCTTTGGGAGTAATTGTTCACTATAAAGTTGACCCATGTTATTCCTTGTCACACCCTGTATATTAGCTCCATGTTTAAACTATACTTATGATTTAGAGAGGAGAAGGTATGAAATAAATTGACTCAGTTTATAGGTAGCAAACAAAAGCATAGCAAGAAGAGATGATACTTTCCAAGTTACATAACTATTTAGGTAAATACTTGGGACTCAGATCTTCTGCTCCCTAATTCAGTACACTTTCCATGAAAGCACAGAGTATTCAAACAACTAAGCTTATTATTAGAAAAAGCAGTTCCTTCATAAAGAGGTCATTTTAACTTGTAACCATAAAGTAAATCATTACCAAATATAATATTCTTCTTTCCCCAAATCATTACAAGTTTGGAAGAACTTCTACCTATTTGTGCAACACTAAATCAGACCAACAAATTCTCCATTAAAAGGAAATTCCTTCTTGGCACAAACATGCTGAATGAAAGTGGTCTTTACTATATATGCTCTTGATTTTAGGGAACTACTCTTTGTGGCCCAATCTGACAAAGGTGACTTTGGAATCCACTGGAAACTTACTACAAACAGTCTATTTTGATTAGGAGTCTCGCCTGAATAGAACATATAACTAACATCTGTATTCTCAGTAGTCTGCTTGTTATCTATTTACTGGTGCAAGTCAAAGTTGTAACTTTGATGTTGTTTGTTTGTGCTACATACTGGTCATCAGAGACTGCTTCTGTTTTTGAGTTGCCACAGGCCAAATGCCAATCCTGAAATAGTCAATTCAATTTAGAGTGCTCAGGTTTGGAAAGGACAAGTGATTGTTTATTTCTATTTTGTAGACAGTACAGCTGAGGCACATAAAGCTTCTTGTTAAGGTCATACAACTAATACATAACAAAAGCTAAGCCCATATTTTTGAAAATTGGGACAATTTTCCTTATGCAGTCATGTTTCACCTCCTGTTTTCTATGATCTTTCAATGATCACTGAAAATTATACAAGCATATCTGTCACATATTTCAGTGTGGAGGGATTTTTTTTTTCCCTGGGTTTGGTTACTCTAATTGACTGGAGTTAACTTATCACCTCCTAACTTATCTTAGGTCTCAACAACACATTATTCATTTTACTTCTCTCCTTTCTAGTCAAAAGATCATTCTCTTTAGGAGAGAAAACAGAAGAAAAGTAAGTATTTTTGCCTTTTTATAACTGTCCATTATCGTTGTGCACCCTCTTGTCTAATCTTTCTGTAACTCCCTCCATAGCTTTTTTAAAAAATACCATTTTATTATATTTGGCCTTCATTTCAACCTTAGCTCATTTTGAAATAAATTTGAAATAGAAATAAATTCTTAAGCATTATACTATTCTTTTGTATTCATCTTTAGTTGTGTCTTTTGTTTTCCTATTCATTAGGCATAAGTTAAAAAAAATGATCAAGGACTTCCTTCTTCATTCATATCAGTTTTTCTTTAGATAGATCCATTTTCTCCCTTCCTCCTCAGAATAATGTATCAAATTTTTCATTCTTGGGAACTTCCCATCACATTCTTGGTGAACTGCCTTGTAAAAATTTAAGGTATGATATTCTATCTATCCTTTTAAATCTACTGTCCTCTAACATAGGAGAAAGTTCAGACTATGTCCAGTTTTCCTCTCTCCTGTTGTAAATTCCAAGATGGAGTGGTCACTTACACAATCCCATTCTCCCTCCTAAATTTTTTTTAACATTTCCACTTAACTTTCTCCTCCTTCCTAGTCAGAATAACATCCAAAACAGCTATTGGTTTCTCTTTCTTTTAAAAAACAAAATATTCATTAAATCAAAACTAAATGCAGTGGCTGGAAGTTAAAGACAATGAGATTTTGGTTTACCATAAATGGAAAAAAAAACTTACTAGGAATTAGAACTATTCAAAAATTGAATGGAGTGCCTTGGGATACAGTAGGATCCGTATAGTAGAAGTGACAGGCATGATAACTTCTTGACATAGATATCATAAGGATTTTTGTTCAGGGTTAGATTAGATTCCCTCTAAGACTCCTACCAGGTCTGAAATACTGTAATTGTGTAATCTACTGACAACAAATCTAGTACAAAAGCCAATGAGGTCCTTTTTCCCCTCAACTCAATTTGTTATTTATATCTGAACAGAGTTTTCCAGTGAATATGACCATTCCATAGTGTAAAGGAGGGAAGGGGTCTTTTTTTTTCCCCTTTCATCAATAAGGGAATCTCCCAATGGCTAAAAGAACTATGACTTCAGATAAGAAGTGAAAGATCCCTGATGTGAGGTATCAGCTGCCATTAGCCTAAAATGACTTTAAAAGGCTCAACATTGGATCACTGCCTTTCAGGAGATATGTAAGATTACCTGAACTAATTCACAGGAATTATTTATTTCTGTTCTATACAGATTTATTGTCCTCCTTGTCATGTCTGATTTAGAGAACCTCATGTTGGGCAAAGTGAACAAAGTGCTGTGAAATAGTAAATTTTGAAGATTGTCTCAGGTAATTTTGCATTGTACAATAATCATTCTTTTGACTAGTAGCAGATCACCATCCTCTAACAAGTCCTGTAACTGGCTATCTAACCTGACAAGTGCAACTTGAGTTTGATAAGTCTTGCATTTCTCAGTGCTTCTGCCATCTTTCACTTTTGTGACTAAGCCAGCATGAACAAGATAGAATTTAAGCTTGTGTGCTTATGTTTTCTGTCCCACAATTCAGGACTACTGACAGTTCTGTGAACACCTATCTTTAAATAGCACCATCTTAATCACTTTTAGACGGACAAATAGCAGAGGTCCAATCATGAATCTTACAATTCACTGCCAGCCATCTCTGTCAAGAGTGAAAAAGCACCACGGATACGTGCCCTTTGCAACTTGGCCAGTTGATTTTTCTTCCTTTCCATATGTTAGCTATTTATCAGCTAAAGTGGAAGTCATTTACTTTTTGTGAAGATTCTCCTGGTTCAGCTCACAGTTTGTTTTTTTGTTAGTTTGTTTTCTGTTGCTTTTATGCCCATATGATGCTCTCGTAATCAAGTCATCACTATTCCTTATGTATTGCAATGAAACATCATTAGGAATATATTGTAATTTATTGCCAACTTAACTTGTAGAAGTTGTGAGGACCTACCTGCATATTCAGATATAGTAATAATAATCTTTAGTAATGTATACTTTACCAGTAAAGAAAATAAATTTAAAATGAAAATTTACATTGTGGTAGGAATTGTGAATATGTAGTTTGTTTTTGGGGGGTTTTTTTGTTTTTTTTTTTATACCAAATACAGCCTTTGGTTGCATTTATCATATTAAAGCAGCATAATTTTAAATTCACTGCCACATGGTTGATCAGAGTCAACATGCCAGGGAACTGTGATTTCCCACTAAGATCTCTACCTACCATGATAGGTCATGGCCCACCTTAAAATTAGAGTTTTAGAGCATACCCCAAGGCTCAGGGAAGTTGATAGACTTTCCTATGGCAGGACTATTAAATGACAGAAGTAGGATTTGAACACAGGCATTTTTGAGGCTATATCTAGTACCCTATTCTCCATACCTCATTACCTCCTAGTTGATAAGCACATTTGAAAAATGTAATGTTCAGAGCTATTTTGCATAAATATGTGAATGAAATTCAGCATCAGTCTTAGAAACTGAAAGCCCTGAGTTTGAAAGTGATTGGTGCTTTAAAAACTGATTTTACTGTTTTGGTTTTATGTTCGGCATCCAATCACTTAACTATGTGAGTAAACCTCACTTCTATATGCAAGTAAAACATCTGCCACAAAGCAAATGCATTATGGAAATAAATTATGTACAAATTAGAATATCACCTACTGGTAGAATTAGGTTGTCATCTGTTATCCAGGCTCCATTCTGTAGTGGTTCATTCTTCTTAGAATGGTTAGAAGAGATAAATTATTCCAGAAACTCCATGTGCTTAAGATACACCATTTGTTTGAGTGTGGAAAGAAAATGTCAGCACACACCTTCTGCAAAAATATTTCTTCAGAGCATTTATGAACACAGAATTCCTAACAATTTTTCCTTGGCACTCTATCCATCAAACCATTCCCAGGACCTGACATGTCTTTTCTTCTTCTCTTTGAAAGAAATGGAGTGATGGAAAGAGAGGAGACAATCAGGAAAATAAAGTGGTGATTTATTTATATATGAGCTGTGTATTATTAATGGAGCAGTGTATATTTAAAATTAATGGCATTGGTTTCAGTTATCTGTGTAGCAGAACTGGAAGACTATATGATTACTGATATGTGAAACTAGAGCCTTTTATATTTATTGAGCCTCAGCTTTCAGCCTCTTTCAATTTTTTATATGTTCAAAATAACATAATCCAGATAATCTTCTCTTAACCTCTGTAAAAATGTTGGTTCTAACCTTTTTCAAGTGTTACCCCAATATATATTAAATTCCTTCTATGAAGGAACTGGACAGGGAAATGTCCAGGAGGGGATTCTGCCCTGCTAGAAGAAGCAGTAGGCAGATAAGGAATCAGTGGTGGTGAAAAGCTCTCTGGACAGAAAATAGACTCTAATCTTTGGGAGAAGATCAAGATACAAGAAGGGAGTGGCTACCTGAAGAAGAAAGTAGAATGAAGTGCAGTGGGCACCCCCTAGGATGAATTGGAGTATATGACCTTGAGGTATGTGAGGGGGAGGTCCTCATGTCAGAAACTGAGCTTCAGTACAGTGGCACAAACGTTGTGGTACATATTTGGCTAGAGAACCCCAACCATGATGTCCTAGTTAATTTCTGTTTATAAAAGAAAATGAATGAAAAAGAAGTATTAGGCTGTTAAAATACTTGTTGATTTGACTTTTTTTAAACTTTAGTCACTAGATCCCAATGAATGAAGTCCTAGTATTATACAGTATATATGTGTGTGTGTGTGTGTGTGTATGTGCATGTGTATTAGAAATAAATATATAAATAGTTATCATTTTATTTATTATATATATATATATATATAAATGTGTTAGAAATCCTCTGAAATAATATCATATTTTAAATAGTAAAACAGATGGAGGTTTTTAAAATATATTTTTATTTGTTTTGTGAAATTTTTCATAATCACATATAAAACATTTTAACATTCATTTTTTTAAAAATTGAGTTCAAAATTATCTTTCTCTCTCCTGCCACTTCCCCTCTCCTTAAGAAGGCAAGACATCAAATGCTGATTTTACATGTGAAGTCATGCAAAGATATTTCCATATTAGCCATGTTGCAAAAGAAAACACAGACCAAAAAAAAAAACAAACAAGAAAAATAAAGAAAGCAAAGAAAAAAAGTATACTTTCATCTGCATTCAGAATTCACCATTTCTTTCTCTGAAGCTAAATAGTTTCAACTTTCCCAATCATAATTTTTAAGGAAATATTTTCTTCAGTGAGCTTTTGCATCTCTCTCTCTTTTTTTTTTCATCTTACCAAATTCTGCTTTTTAAGGAGTTATTTTG
Organism: Phascolarctos cinereus; assembly: GCF_003287225.1. NCBI lineage: Eukaryota > Metazoa > Chordata > Mammalia > Diprotodontia > Phascolarctidae > Phascolarctos > Phascolarctos cinereus. The sequence goes on along the minus strand of NW_027556180.1, from coordinate 137,281,940 downwards.
ATCAGTGACATTTTGTACGTCTTTTTCCATTTGGCCAATTCTGTGTTTTCAAGGTATTATTTTCTTCAGTGGTATTTGTGCCTTTACCAAACTATTAATTGCCATAATTTTCTTTCTTTGCTCTCATTTCCCCCCCCTAATTTTTTTTCTAACATTCTGATTGTAAAAATCATTTTTTCAGTTCTTCCAGAAATTCTTGTTGGGCTTGTGTCCAATTCACCCTTTTTTTTTTGTGCTTCCCATTAACTGTTTTGACTTCATTGGCTTATTTAGAGTTCATATCTTGATTTTCCCTCAGGGTTTTGTTGCTGTTGTTGTTTCCTCATTTCCTCACCCTTTTCCTTGATTTTGAACTTGTATGTTAAAGTTTGGCTATGTTGACAGAGTTCCAGGGGATAGGGAAACTGTCTCATACTTTAGGCTTTTTCACATAGCTGTTTACAGAGCTAGTTCTGGGGGTTTGAAAGTTTTGAGGGCTTCCAAGGTAGTATGATCTGGAGAGAGGTGTGGTCGCTGCTCTCCTGGTCTGTGCTCTGGTCCTTACCCAAGAATCCCTTGGAATTGGAATTAATACTGCTCCTCAGAGCCCCTGCTCCCTTGGGACCAGAAATGATACTATTGCTCAGGATCCCAGATCCTTTGGACTGTAATTAATACTGCTCCTCAGGAGCTCTGCAGTCATATTGTTCTTCAGGGTCCTTGATTCCTTTTGACCAAAAGTGGTGCTCTACCCTTGAACTATGACCTAGGAATGGATATAGGAGAAGGAGTTATCAAACAGCATCAGGTCCTGCAGCCAGTGATAATACAAGAGTTCCCTGTGATCTTTTTCTGGCCAGTTACCAGGTCCTCTTAGCCTCTCTGGCTTGAGAGCTCCTGAAGCTGCTGTTGCTTCTTTCACCCCCACCTAGTCCCACCACTGTTATTTCATCCATGTGGGCTCTGGGCAAGCCTCTACCTCCATGTCACAGATTTCCTTCCAACCTCCTAAATTTTCTTGGGATGGAAGAATGTCTCACTCTGACCTTTTGATGGCTCTGCCACTTGAGAACTCAATTTGAGTAGTTATTTTAAAGGTGTTTGAAGGGCAAAGACCATTCATTACATTCCTTCCAAGTGTCTCCTGTTGAAGAAAGATAAAAATTTCCGAAGAGGGAAAGCCTGGAGACTGAGAGTACAGTACAACTTCAGATTTCCTACTCATTCTGGCATTTTAGTATCATAGGACTTAATCATCTAGACTGCTGGCATACAATGTCACCATGATAATAAGAGCAACTGCCACCACCACCAAAATAATAAGTGCAAAAAACACCATGGAACTTGTATATAACAGTGTATGAGTCAACAAGCAATTGTCATGGTAAGGACCATGGAAGAAAGGTAGAACTGTGGGAATACTCCTAAGGTTAAGTGTCCAGTACCACAATGACAGAAGCAACTTGACAAAATTATTGAAGATTAGCAGGACATTAGAAGATTACATTGCACAAGGTGGTATGTACAAGAGAAAATTGAGTACCATATCATCACATTAAAGGCAACAAAAAAGAAATATGTGGAATGCAATTGAGAAAAGAAACGTATATGAAAAATTCTTAATATATTTAATCCACACTTAAAAGAGACTAGACAAGAGGATGATAGTAAAGGGAGTCAACAACACAAAAAGCAATGATTCCTCAATAAAAAACTATACTGCGGTACTGTAGATGTTTGAGTAGAAATGAAATTAGGAGAGATAGAACCCCTCAAAGCATGAAGGGAGAAAGAATAGAAACAATGTGATAATACCTCTTCTAATAGCAATTATAATCTATTAAGAAGATGCAGAAGTATCAGTAATATGAGGTTAAATTAGAATATACAAATAAGAGAGGTATAAAAGTTCAGAGTAAAGAACTATTAATTCTGACTTTGGAATTTATATTATATAGGTGCCAGTTCTAACATGGTTCGAGGAAGAAGTAATTTACTCAGAGGAGCATCACTAGATCCTGTGCATACTTTGGATTCATTGCACACAAAGCACACATCTGTAGCAAATCTGGCAATGATGCAGTAAGATCATCATGTCAATGAGTTTTATTGTGTTGGTCTTCGTGGAACAGAGGATAACTTCAATTAGCAATGAAAATAGTGAGTGGCTGACTTTACCAAAAGATTAAATAGATCTATTTTATTTGCTACAGTGCCAAAACCATTGGAATGACACAGACTCACCAAAGGGGTAATTCACTAACATCTTCCTTTTTCTGACACAAATGTTTTGACAAATACATTGCCAGGCAGATTTTCAAATAAATAAATGAGTAAATGAATGCATGAGGGAATGAATTTATGAAAAACCAATTCATTTGTGACCCCATCTGTACCACATCTACCAAAATATTTCGATGGGTAAGAAAATATTTTTGATATTCCTTGAGTCGTTTTAGATCATTCAGATATTTTTAGTGTCTTGATTGGGTCAATTCAATACAATAAACATTAGCTTGTAGAATTCTGGATTAGAGATGGAAAGAATCTTAGAGGTCATGTAGTCTAACTATCCTCCTTTTATAGAGGAGAAATTGAGGTCAAAGAAATTAGATGACTTACATAAGGTTAAATAGGTAGCAAAACTATGTAAGAAGAGACATCTTTCAACATTGTTTTTAGTATATGGAACTGATTTTAAAGGCCTTGGTTGGAAATTATTGAAATACATGAGTGTTACAGTACAGGTGCGTCATATAATATAGTATGATTTAAATGGCTTAAGAAAGCTTAGCCACCAAAAATATCTTCCTCACTCCCCTGATTATGCCTGAAATCTGAATGTTGTAGTTTCATATCTTTTGGTTAAGACTTTGTTCCCTGTTAAAATGTCATTAGTATATGAGGGTGACAATTAAACATTTCTAGCTATTTAAAACTTCAGTGCCAATTAGCTTACTAGATCCTTTGTAAAGCGGCAGGTAACTGATAATAGTTTTGTATAAAGGGAGAAGAGATAGATGAGTTCAGAATATAAGGCATTGTCTTGACGTAGTAAGCGTAAGTAGAACTTCCATGGCAACCAGAAGTTAGCATAGAAATATCAAACTGCTGATGGAAGCTTGGAGAAAGAGAAGAAAGGAAGAACGGGATTTTTGGAGAAATGAGAATACTTATGATATGGATGGGAAACCACCAAAACAAGCACATTTCCTCATAGTTTTGCTGGGGCTGTTTCTATTCATGAATGCAAAGAGCTCCAGTGAAGTGGCAAACAGAATATTTGTGTTCTTGAGGTAAAACTAAAATTGTCAGAGAACATTAGATTGAAGAATGCTCCGTCTTGGACCTAATCTCCTTGAAACCACTGGATTAACTTTTTTTAGAGTTAAATCTTTATTATTTATTTTTGTTTGAGGCTATCCTAAAAACTAATTTTAACTTAAGTAATCAAATTCATTTGGCAGTCCATCTGATTTGGTTATTTAGATAGCCTTGAAAAAATAGTCTGACAAAATTTAAATCTAATGTTATTTGTTTTAAAATCAGTCTAGCCTGAGATTACCTAAAATCGAAGAAAATTCAGCTAATGACCCATTGTAACAAATTCATTCCACCACCCAACCCCCCAAACCTAATAAAATGTGCACCAGAATTTGTGTGTCCCTTTACCTATCTCTAATCAATTATGGATGACTCTAGAGATGAGGAACATGTGGAAAAGGTTTTTCTCATAATAATGCTTCATCACTACATAATGCATTTTCAAGTTCTAAGGTATCACCATACACTCAAAATTAATAACTAGAAGAGAAGCATTTCCAACTGTTTTAACTCATTGATGTATCATTTCTAGATTCAACTCTCCAAAGTATAACTGCATCTCTGAATTTTAAATATGGAACATAAAACATACAGGAATCATATTATAAACTTTTACTTTGCTTTTTCCAATATGTTATCTGAAAAGTTTAGGATTGCAATTTCATTGTTTTTAGTAGATTGTTTATTTTGTGTCTTTTCTCATTTTTCTTTAACAATTGAATCAATTCTACTGGGTACACTTGTTTTCTTTCTAAAGTGTATATTTGAGAAAGCAGATAAGTATTCCCTGTTAGCCAATTAAATTGACTAGTAAGTTAAAATTCTAAGAAGTTAGATAAAACAATCAATTACGTTCTCATATCTACTTCATCGTTTTGGAGATTATTCCCTTTTACTTCCTGGAAATCACTAATAATGGCACTAGCATACTAAAATGAAATTAAAAAAAAAACTGAACTAAATGCTCCTGGTAGTCTAGGCAAAAACTACCATGTGCCTGATCATTATTGATCTGATTTCTTGTCCCCTGGGTTGTTGCAGATCCATGTAAGTGAATTTTAGTTTCATAGGCTAACACATATTTATAGTAGTGGTGGTAATTGTTTTTTTGTTGTGTTGTTTTGTTTCATTGCTTGGTTGTTTTCCCAGCTCTGCATTGTACTGATAATGATATGTATGGTTCCCAGTTGATATCCTGATGTGGTGTGGCAAAATTCAGGAGCATGCTACCTCTAAATATTTTAAGATCTACTCTTTGTCTATGTTTGACTGTGGATAAGACTCCCCCTCCATCCTTTAACTTTTATAACTCTATTTGTGTGCTTAGAACAGTGCCTGACACTTAGTAAGTGCTTAGTAATTTTTTTCATTCATTTTTCACTTACTTATTTTATGTTCTCATTCTAGCTTGTATTTCATTTTCTTCTGTGTGTGCCATCTTCCTAACTAGTCTAGATGCACACATGTACATACTGTGAAAAACACAAAAATGTATTCAAGAACATTTTGTTGATAACCCCATTTTATATCTAAGAACAAAACTCCCAGAATAACTGAAAATTCTTCTCTTTTTTTCTCTCACATGACTCAAAAAATGAATATACTTCCAGGGAACATTATAATCATAGATTTATTTCATCTTAAAATAAGAAGAGGCATAATGCTTGTCTAGTCCAAACTCTACCCAAATCTTGAATTCTATCTATAAAATTCCTAATAACATGATAATAGTGAAAGAAAACTAGTTTTGTACTCAAAAGACCTCGGTTCAAATTCCATGACTGTCACTACCAGTGTGACCCTGGGCAAGTCACTTAAGTTCTGTGTGCCTCAGTTTCCTCAATTGTAGAATGGGGATAATAATAGCACCCACTTCCCTACATTGTTGTGAGGACCAAATAAGATATTTGTAGAGCATCTAATACATAGTCCCTGTCACACAGGAGGTATATAATAAATGTTTGTTTCATTCCCTGGGAAAGTCACTTCTCCTGTCTAGGAATCAGTTTCTTCATCAGGAATATGAAGGCATTAGACTAAATAGCTTCTGAGTTCCCTTTCAGATCTCAATCTACAATCCTTATGATCATTATGATATGTCAGCTAGCTAATATATTAACATCTCAAGTGATAAGAAACTCAGTTAACTGTGAGACAGACCATTGAATATTGGGACAGTTTTATTTCTCTTCATAAATATTATCTGATTTGATCCTTACAACAACCCTGGAAAGTAGGTGCTACTATATCCATTTTACAGTTGAGGAAACTGAGGCAGAGTGACTTGCCCAGGGTCACACAGGTAGTAAGTATCTGAGGCTAGATTTGAACTCAGGTCTTCCTGATTCTAGGCCCAGCACTCTATTCACTGAGCCATCTAGCTAGAAAAGGAGTTCTTTGTCTAGAACTGGTAAAAGCTTTTTGTTTCTAATGTTTGTTTGTTGGTATTTCAATATATTTGGTTTCCTTTTCAGTGCTATGTATTTTATTTTTTGTATTTACGAACATTATTTTGAGGAGTCCATTGACTTCACATGGCTATCAGAGGGGTCCATGATACAAAAATGTTTGAGAATCCCTGCTCTAGGATAAAAAACAAATTCCTTTGTATAGCTTCTAAAGCCTTGTGCATCCTGGTTTCAACTTAATTTTCCAGCCTTGTAGGACATTCACTTGACCATACTAACCAGACTAACCTTCTCTACCTTCCTCACACATGGTACTCTATTCACCATTCCTGTACCATTGCAGTGGTCATGACCCATACCTGCTGTTCACTCCCTTCTTATGTCAGGCTGATAAAGCCCCTTTCTTCTTTTAAAATTCAAAATATGGTCTCCATGAAAACTTTCCAGAACTCCATAACCACCAGTTATGGTGGTTCCAAACTACCTCTTATTTAACTGCTTTGTATATACAGATATCCCAAAAGTCTTAGTGTAATTTTGAGCTCCGTATTTGTATTTATTAACTTTATATTTACACTGTATGTATTTTTATATGTACTTTTCTGGAGCATTATAATGTAACTTCTTTGTGAGTAGAAATTATTTTTTCTTTGTAATGGATTTTATAGTGCCTGGCACAAAGGCCCTTAATAAATACTTGTTGGCTAATTAATGGATTGTTTGATGTGCTCAAAGCACTTGTACAATTCACCTTCACAGTAAGATATGTGACCATGAATGCCATCCATAAAATAAAGCAATACTGAAATGGTGAAGGAAATAAAGATTCCAGATTTGAAACAAATGATATATTTATTAGACAATGATGTAAATACCATAATAGTTTCATTAAATAACTATGGAATATGGTATTTTAAAAGTGTATTGGTTTGGGGGGTTGGAGCCAAGATTGCAGAGTAAAAGCAGTGACTTGCTTCAGCTTTACCCCAAACCCCAACAAATACCTGTAAAAAAATGGCTCTAAACAAATTCTAGAGCTGTAGAACCCACAAAAAGACAGAGTGAAACAAATTTCCAGCCCAAGACAACCTGGATGGTTGATTGGAAAGGTCTATTGCACTGGACTGGGAGAGGAGGGCATTTCAGCATGGGTACTTGGCAAAGACCAGGCCTCAGCAAACCTGGAGCAGGCCTCAGGGGACTGAATCACAGGCAGCTGTGGTGGTTTCCAGACTTCTCAATGCACGAATGCCAAAGATAACCAAGAAGGTCAGTAGGAAAAGTCTGTGACCACTGCAGGGACTGCTTCTTGGCCCACAGACTGAGAGGAAATCAAGTGGCCAATCAGAGGGAGATTGCAGGGATCTCTTTGGTGGTGTAGGATTCCCTTGCTTTGACCATGCTTGGATGTGGGTCACAGTTCTGGGTGGTGGTCCTGCGTGTGTGGGGGAGCACTGGCTTGGTGGAACTTGTAACGGCAATGGAGAGAGAATCCTCCTTATAGTTCCAAGGCAGAAAAGAGTGCTTGAGGTCACTCATAAAACAGAGCACAGACCAGGAAAGTAGTAAACACCTTGCCCCTTATCTTACCACCTTGAAAGAACTGAAAATTTACAGGTCCCTAGAAGTAGCTCTGAAAATAGCTGTGCAAAACCCCTGAAGCTTGGGACAGCACATTCTCCACAGTGGAAGCAGACCCCCACCTTAATAAAGAGTTTATAACTCAAGTAATTGGCTGGGATCATGAGTAAACAAAGGCACAAAAAACGTCAGACCATTCAATCTTTCTTTGGTGACAAGGAAGATAAAAACATACAACCAGAAGAAGACAACAAATTTAAAGCTCCTACATCCAAAGCCTCCAAGAAAAATATGAATTGGTCTCAGGCCATGGAAGAGCTCAAAAAGGATTTTGAGAAGCCAGTAAGAGAAGTAGAGGAAAAACTGGGAAGAGAAATGAGAGGGATGCAAGAAAATCATGGAAAACAAGTCAACAGCTTGCTAAAGGAGACCCAAAAAAATACTGAAGAAAGTAACACCTTAAAAAATAGACTAACCCAAATGGCAAAAGAGGTCCAAAAAGCCAACGAGAAGAAGAATCTCTTTAAAAGCAAAACTGGCCAAATGGAAAAAGAAGTCCAAAAACTCACTGAAGAAAATACTTCCTTAAAAATTAGAATGGAGCAATTGGAAGCCAGTGATTTTATGAGAAATCAAGACACTGTAAAACAAACCAAAGGAATGTAAAAATAGAAAACAATGTGAAATATCTCACTGGAAAAAACAACTGACCTGGAAAATAGATCCAGGAGAGAGAATTTAAAAATTATTGAACTACCTGAAAGCGAAGATCAAAAAAAGAGCCTAGACATCATCTTTCAAGAAATTGTCAAGGGAAACTGCCCTGATATTTTAGAACCAGAGGGCAAAATAGAAATTGAAAGACTCCACTGGTCACCTCCTGAAAGAGATCCCCAAAGGAAAACTCCTAGGAATATTGTAGCCAAGTTCCAGAGTTCCCAGGTGAAGGAGAAAATATTGCAAGAAACAAACAATTCAAGTATTGGGGAAACACAATCAGAATAACACAAGATTCAGCAGCTTCTACATTAAGGGACCACAGGGCTTGGAATATAATATTCCGCAGGGCAAAGAAGATAGGATTACAACCAAGAATCACCTACCCAGCAAAACTGAATATAATCCTTGAAGAGAAAAAATGGAGATTCAGTGAGATAGAGGACTTTCAAGCATTCTTAATGAAAAAGATCAGAGCTGAATAGAAAAATAAATTTTCAAATACAAGACTCAAGTGAAACATGAAGAGGTAAACTGGAAAAAGAAATCAGAAGAAATGGTGTATAGAAATCCATCCTGCCCTGAAGGGGAAGGGGATCAGAGAAGGGGGACAGAGATAGAAGGGATGGCAGATTAGGGGAAGAGGTATTCAGAATGTGTGCCATCTTGGATTGGAGGGAGGCATGAGATGAGAAAATTTGGAACTCAAAATCTTGTGGAAGTGAATGTTGAAAACTAAAAATAAATAAATTAAAACAAAACAAACAAAAAAGAAGGGAGAATAGGAATGGGCAAAGAAAGAGCAATTTACTTCTACAGTAAGGAAGACAAGTTAAATATACTTTACAATTTGTTTAACACCAAAAAAACCACAAAAAACAAAGAACGTGTATTGGTTTGGGAGTTAGAAGGCTTAGGATAGAATCTGATTTTTTTTTTATAATCATTGCCAATTTGCTTAAATTTACAATATCTGTTTCTGGTACCATTTCTGAGGCTTATTAGCTTCATAAAAGATAATAAGTAGCTATAAGAACCAAACATATTAAAAGTACAGCTATTAAAAAATTATTTTTTCAGAAACCAGGATCAATTCCCTGGTCCTTGGTGATCTCTAAAATATCTTCATAAATTCTATGATCTTACATAGTGTGTATCTTGAGTAAGGATATGAAATGAAGCTGTTAAATATTTTTCCTTGTACTGTGTGGACAGATATGGATTTATAAGATCTGGGTTTAGTACCAGCTGTAGGCCTTATTAACTTTATGATATTAGATAAGCTAGTTAACCTCTTTGAAACTCAATTTGTTAATCTATGAAATGAGAATAATAATACTAGCACTGATTATCTCACACAGCTCTTGCAGAACCAAAAGAATTAATGAATTCAAATCTATTTGCCAAATTTATAGTTCTACACAAATCTAAGTTATTAAGATCATTAACAGGTATCTATTTTCAAGACAGACTGATGAATTAGAAAAGATGATTTTTGAGCCTAATGATTATGTACTAATTAAAAATCAAGATTGAGTAATATGATTCATGCTTATACATCACATGCATTTAAAACTCTTACTATTTAATTTGGGGTTCCTTTATACATAGAAATATTTATTCACATAATAAATTTTTGGAAGTATGATTAACAATTTTAATTAAAAGCATAATCAAACTGCCAAACAAAGATCATTGCAAAAATTCTGAATCCCCCCCCACATACACATTGTAATATAAAGTTTACTTCAGTTTTCATATTTATTATAATGATGTTGATAGAGAATTAATTTTATGCTTAATAGCATGTTGACTAAACCTTTGTAATGAAGAATTCTAGGGCAATTCATTCCTATGTGACTTATATGAATAGTCAATTACTTATCAAGCTCCTCTATTGTCAAAGTGAGAGTGACTAACACCTCATATATATTACATTTTATCTCTTATTTTAAAAGCATTAAATTAGAAGCATAGTTTGTTAAAAATTGAGTCCATTTTTATGTTATAGTTAAAAAAGTAATATTTATAAAATAACAGTAGTAACAAAGCATATTTCCCAAGATAACAATAATTCTAGTGGATGTATATAAATTTTTAGAAATTTCTCTATTACACTAAATTGTCTCAAAAGATCATTTAAAACAAATGCAATTAACAAGTGAATTGACCTCATTTAATACTGCATCTTCACCTAAATCTGTCTCTCTGTCTCTCTCTCTCTCTCTCTCTCTCTCTCTCTCTCTCTCTCTCTGTCTTTCTGTCTATCTCTGTCTCTGTCTCTCTCCCCCCTCTCTCTTTTTTCTCTCCCTCTCCCTTTCTCTCTTTCTACTTATTTCTACTTGATATTTTTTTTGGCTCTCTTTTTCCTAGAGTACATTAGTTTTACTTGTTTTATACATTATTTACTCAAGGCAGCAAGTGACTTTTGATGTTTTTATTGCTGTTTTGTTTTTTCCTTACTCAGAGACTTTATATTTGCAATCCAGTTAACAAGCCCAGGAAAAATGCTTACTTTCTTAGGCAATTAAAAGCACATAATCATTGCAGATATTTTACTTTAAATATATATGTATCAATTACATCTAATTTTAATGTGGAACTACTTGATTTGGACATAATAAAAATCATCTAGGCCAATTTCCTCACCTTACAGAGAGGGAGTTGAATCATAGAGACTTGCACAGTAGGTTAGCAGCAAAGCTCTAACTGGAACCCAGATCTCCTGGTTCTGAAATCATTGCTATTTACATTATGCCATATTAATTCCCTCTTTTGTCAAACATAATGTTGGTGCCACTTGCCTTATAATCACATGCTTCAGAAAGGCTACTTAGCAGTGGAGGAATTAACTTCCAAATATGTTTATAAGCATTAAAGAAGTTAATTTGTGGCCCCTTGAGTTACTTATAATTTCTTTTATTTCAAACTTGCCCCTAATTTTCATTTAATTAGATTTTAATTTAGTTAAATTTTAATCTTGATTAAAATTACAATATATAACAGTCTAGTAAATGAACAAAAAACAACAGGGGAACCATTGAACTGAATTGGAAAAATTAATAAATTCATTATTATGTGTGTTGTGTATGTTTTTAGGTAGGGGGAATAATTGGTCATCCACACAAATCTTCAGCCCAAGTAATATAGTAACAGAAAATAAAGTCAAATAAGAGAGGAAACCAAGTGTTTCTACACTGTTATCCCTTTATGAAGTATAGGGTTCTTATTAAGAGAATTAGAAGGGCAGCTGATTATTGGCTGAAAAAAATATTGTCCACACCTCTAGTAGCCTTTAAAAGGCTAAGCTTACCAGCTGTGCATTTATTGTAGGTAGGGAGCACATTTTGTGGAATATTACCCCTGTGCCTTTGCTAGAGCAACAGAGAAGCTAAGCCTAGGGGTAATCAACATGAGGACTCCAAGGGAATAGAAAGAACGTCAGGTCCAGGCAATACCCAAAGTGTGAGTAGCTTTTGCAAAATGGATTCCTTACATTGGCATCACATTATCAATGTAATCTATTTGTGACCACCCTTCTCACTCACTGATCTTGGCATATTTGTAGGAGAGTACACTTCAGTTTTGTGGTGGGTTAATGTTTTCTAGCTAAAGTTCTTCCTATGTCATCTTAGTAAATGCCTTTGCTTTGAGTTCAGTGTACTTACTGCTAATTAATAAGTGTATGTTCATTGTGGGGGTGGGGTAAGCAAACTATAGTTAAAAAACTGCAGATATGCAGGAAACCTTGAACTTGAGGAACCAGCTTCCCTCTAGGAGACCCGATGCACAAGTGCAAATGAGAGTTGAAGGAAAAGCTCTCAAATGGGCTGGTACCTACATGGATAACCACAATGATTGAAGAGAGATGGAAAGTTGGGTATTCATATTTATAGTTTGAGGAGTGTGCTTTCTTGATAAGTCAAAGATAAAGTAGCAGCCAAGACACTGATTCATAACAGGAGCCAGATTTCCCCTATCTCCCTTCCTTACTCTTCTTGGAAATCTAATTTCAACCTCAAAAAATTTATGATGGCCATAGATCTAACTCAGATTCCTGAATTCTAAGATTCAGAGAGTAATAAAACTTGGAATAAAGATAAATCCATACAAGATAGCATTTTGGGTTAAAAACCAGTTTTGGACTCAGAAGATTATCCTTGGAATAACATCTAGTATTTGCGTTAATCATATCGAAGTCATTTTATCTTTAAAAGGCTCTTTCTTCATCTGTAAAATAACAGGATCATGTATCCTAACAGTTTAAGTTTCTTCCATCTGTAAACTCATATAATAGAAAAAAGTGCTTACAAATTTGGCTATATTCATTCATGGAGCAAGAAGAATAAGTACCTTCAGTTTATAGCCACTGTGATTTATAAAGAGACCTATAAAGCAATGTTTCCAGTGATGATAATTGTCTTACCTAAAATTATGAGCTAAGGGGCTATTTTTATAGCATCATGTAGTGAATATGAGACATGGCTGCAATAATTTCTTTGTGGTTAGAAAAAAAACATAATGAACCATATGATCTCAAAGCTTTGGGCAATCTGTAACAATTGAAAAAAAATTTGGTTAAAATGCAAAAAAAAATTGGAAAATAAAAAAAAGTTAGATCAAGTTTATTACACTTTTAATTGGTTCTCAAAAATCCCCACAAATAGGCACTACAATTAAATCAATGCTGTGGAATTATACTAGTAAATCTTGAAAATTTCTATGTGAAACACCTGGCTAGATACATTGAAGTTAAAGAGAAAATACGTTAACACGTGATACTATAGCAACTCAAAGGATTTATTTTCAGCTCAATGCACACCAAAAACTGGAATCGCGGTCAGGAAGACCTGATTCAAATCTTGCCTTAGACTCTAGGTATCTATCCCTGGACAAATCATTTAAGACTCAGTTTCCTCACTTATGAAATTAGGGAATTTGTCTCAATAACCTCTAAGTTTCCTTCTAGCTCTTATTTTATGATTCAATGCTTTTCTCCTTTAAAAATTCTATATAAGCCATATCATCAAATTAAAATTTGTCAGAATGAGTTATATTAAAGTTGCAAATGACTTGAAGTTACTTTTACCTTTACAAAAATATTTTATTTCCAGGTTATCTTCTTTGTTAATGTTGTGGAAAGAATGAATAACAGGAAAGATGTTTAATGCCGTGGATTTTTAAACAATCAATTCAACAAGTATTTATTGATTATTTTTCTATGAAATGATAGACAAAGATTATAAAATACATATTTCTTGCCCTAATATATATATGTTTCCTAGAAGCTAAAAGTCTTAAAAGTCAAGAACTAAAGTTAGTCAACTATCAGACAAATCAATTCTTCAAAAACTATAATTAATAGTAAAAAATGGCATAGTATTATTTTTCAATAAGATTTTTTTAATTGCTATTCTTTTTTGAAGTTCTTGCCTTGCCTTCCTTACTTGCTTTGCTATTTAGGTCACTGTGTAGATGAAACTGGATGGTAAGCAACAAATAAATGCTAAATGGAATAGATTTGCCAATATTTCTATATTTCTATATTCAATATAGCTATAGCTATCTATCCTCATAATGAATGACAGTGGAATTACAACACTGGAAGCACCTTAGTATTCAGTTAAGTGATACAATAGATAGAGCACAAGATTTAGAGTCAGCGAGATCAAAGTTTAAATTCTACTTTTCACTTACTAGCCATGTAACTAGGACAAGTTGTTGAAATTCTCTGTTCCTCACCTTCCTTTTCCACAAAAGAAGGGGATTGGACTCAGTCGATGACTTCTAAGGTTCCTTCCAACTCTGAATCTATGAAGTTATAATTCTACAAAGTTGATGCAGGACTTAAAAAGATAAAGTAGGGAGGAAGGGTTCAACCTAACCAAATACCTCAAAGATTTTCAGTATCATCAGTGTGAGTATCTTATCCATTAATATGGATCATAATCATTCTTTGGTGGTCTTTGTTAATTCTTGAGGGAGAAAACAAAACAAAACAAAAAATTAGCCTGTAGTCAACATGGAGATTAGTCTATCTCCAAATTTAGCTGCAATCTTCTTTGGAAATAAACTTATAGTCTTGTCATCAAGCCTTTATTTGAAGCCTTTGTAGATCTGTAGGACCCTACCTTCTATGCACCGGGCACTGTGCGAAACACTTTACAAATATTATCTCATTTGATCCTCACAATTATTGCAGTTATTTCATAGTTGAGGAAACTAAGAAAAACAGGTTAAGTGATTTGCCCAGAGACACACTGCTAGAAAGTGTCTATGGCCAGATTTAAACTCAGGTCTTCCTGCTTCTAGGGCTGGCACTTTGTATACAGAGCTTATATTTTGAGAACCCAAGGTCATTTTTATGGCATGATGATCAGAAGCAAGATTTGGGAGGTATTATAGAACATTTGCTGATTACATACTGCTCTATGATCCAACACACACACACACACACACACACACACACACACACACAGACCTTTTTTGCACTAATATTTTCCTGGTCGTTCTATATGACTATGAATCATAAAACACTGTCTCATACAGAAACACTTCTTTGGGGATGTGTACTGGAAGTGCAAATGAAAATTGTTATTCTTTTTATTCTTTCATAATGTTCTCTGGGAGTAGATGCCAAGACTAAAATAAAATATAGAAAGATACAAAATTTCTCAAATCTTGAGTGAAATAGAGTAACTTGACTTAGAGGAAACCTGTGTTGTTGTTACTTAAATGTTATTTGAATTAACTCTTTACATGTGCAGGGGAAATAAATTCAATATTATTGTTCTTACTTAGAAGATATTAAGAAACATTGTTGAAACAATCACTTTAAAAGACTTCATATCTTTGAACAAGACAATGACTAACCATATATACAGAAACAAAAAAAAACACTCTACTGGGCAAATCAATGAGGAATTTTTAAAAATTTAAAAATAAATAAGGAAGACAAAATCCCTGCCTTGAAGGAGCTAATCGTCTAGTATTGGAGATAAAACAAGATAAAGATATACATAATCATAATGAATGATGAATCATTATAAATATCATTTGAAACATGAAACAATGTTTCAATGTGATTAAGCGGGGGCTCACATGCCCCTGAGGAGATTAGAAAATATTTGATTAGGACAGCTAGGTGGTGCAGTGGATAGAGCACCAAGCTTGGAGTCAAGAGGACCTGAGTCCAAATGTGGCCTCAGAGCAAACACTTGACACTTACTAGCTGTGTGACCCTGGGCAAGTCACTTAACCCCAATTGCCACCCAAAAAAAATGATTAAGAAAATGGTATTTAAGATAAAATTCTCAAGTATGGATAGGATTATGGCAAGAAGGGGTGACAGGCGAAATGAGAAATTCAAACTGGAGATATTGGCATGAGCAAAACTACAGAAATGAAAAAACAATCTGTGCATCCTCACAAAGCAGTATATAGTAGATCTGACCTGTGTTAGAGTATATGCAGGAGAAAGAGGATGCTTGAAAGTTAAATTCAGGACAGATTATGGAGGGCCATCAATGTAAGACTGAAAAGATTGAATTTAATTGGATATGTAATACAGAATCATTAGAGGTTTTTGAATAGGGGAAGGACATAATCAGTCTATAAAGGAAAAGTTCAGTTTATGCATTAACGTCTATTAAATCATAAAAAGTAAGCATAAGAAATCATTTTAAATGAGCTTCTGAGATTATTTTTCAAAATTAATGTATTGTTCAGACATTCAAACAGATGAAAAGTTAATGCTGACTACCTGATCTATATTTTCATTCTTTAATGTTATACATTTGATAAGAAATATTTTACTGTTATAAATAGAAGCTCCAATAAAATCTTTGTTGCTATAAAGGAAAGCAGAAGACATTAAAAACTTGTAGCCAAATTGAATGATAAAACAAAAGTTCTCCTCTGTAATCTCTATTACCATTAAAAGTAGATTAATAATGACAGACAACAGAATTATGAATTCTGTTTCATTGTAAGTCTAAAGAAAACTAAAACAGCTACACAGAACACTTGATCATCTCACCTAACAGTACTCATGATAAACACAAGCAAAATTATCACTGTAAAAAATAAGTATAGATTTTGTGCCTCTATTATAGAGGATGAAAAAGTAGAGAAATTCTAAGACTTTCAAATGATATGCCAAACATAATCAACTTGTACCTTGATACTCTAACTTTAATACAAACGTGTATATAAAACAAAACCTGTATATTTGAATGGATGGTTTAGTACAAGAAAGGAAAGAGGCCAAAGCTTTTAAATTATTCAGAAATCTTGTGCTTGTCCTGAATAGTCACTCCAAGAAGTACATTGGAAGTCATTGGATTATGGCAAGCACAAAGCATCACTTAAAAAAAAAAAAGGGAAAAAATGGACTTGTGTTTTGATAGACAGGAAAAGACCAGTTACTGATATAGAGTCCTTTCAGAGTCATCAGTCTACATGAAGTCACATCGTGGGTTTGGTACACCAAGGATCAATATCAATATCATATTAGGAAAAAAAAAGAAAAGAATTAAAATGAAAAACTCCAATATGACCTTATTTAAGCTGTCAACTCTCTCAAATACAAAATAGACTTGACATTGATTCACATAATTTCTTAGAGAAATGTGAATGGTTCAAAACCACTGCAAAACAAGGAAATAAAAAGGGCCCTCTGTGAGACAATATTTAATCGTTTCACTTCCTAGGAAGACAAAATGGCCAAAGTAAACACTACTTTACAAAGTTCTTTTAGGGAAAAAAAAAGTATTACAGAAAGCAATTCAGGAATGCTATCATTATCTCAGGAAACAATAGAAAAGTATATAAGAACATGAAACTTAGGAGAGTTTGGCAGGAGATTCAGCAAATTCAGATTATTCCAAGAACACAGAAATGAAACTAGAAATAGGATAATAATGAGATGAAAATCAATATGATAGAGTCTGGTAATTTTTCTATTATGATCTTTTCTCATCAGTTATAATAGTTTAACTATCACTTTTGGAGAATATCACCCATCTCTACCCAATGTACTAGGAAGGGTTAATGACACTAGTGTAGTTGGGAAGAGTGGCTCTATCTGACAAAATCCATGATTAAATTAATAATGAGCAATTCCTCCATTTGGTAAATATTGCACTGTTTCCATAATATTTTATCCTGTGCTATTCTTCTTGATGTTCTGCCATAAATCTTCTACTTATGATCTACCTAATACAATGGAGGACGTTTTCTAACTCATTTAGCATTTTAAGAGTACCAATAAAACACTAGAGAGCCATCCATCTGCTTTCACTACATAAGTACCTTACCTCTATTTATGCCACTTATACCAACTACGTGTTTTTCCATTGTCCTTTGAATAAAAATAGTACCTCCCCCCCAGCTTTGGACATTGCGTGTTCCATAATTTATAGCCACATGGAATCCTTGGGACAATATTGAGGATAAACAGATTCCTTACAGGTGATGAGGTCCTCTTTATGTTTCTCTTTTCAAATGGCATTGGGCTGAATACATCAAGATATGGAATAATAAGAACTTCTTCAATACGTCTCATTTCCTCTTATAATAAATCAATCTAACAATTCTTATGAGATGTAAGGTGTATACAGGGAAGACTAGTACCTCTGGTGTGAGAGCTGTTGAGCCCTTCTCAGGGCTGCTCATCCACCTCTGACTCACAGAACTATCACCTGTAGCTCCAAGAACCTGTAGCATGTGCAGTGGCCACACCCCAGTAAACCATTTTGGCAGATGAGCTAAACCAGGTTGAGGGTAATTGAGAGGTCTGTAACTCTGCAGTGAGTTAAGGGAGTGTCTACCCCAAATATGAAGACTTCCTCTAGTGGAATGTTGCATTACATGAATATGATATATTATTGCTGTGCGTAAGAAATTGTGAATGTGACAGATATTGAGAATCATGGAAAGGTCTATATATGCTGATGCAAAGCAAAGTAAGCAGAGCCAAGAAAACAATATATAATGATTGAAATAATGTAAAAAGAAAGAAGATCCATGCACAAAATGATAAAAAGTAAATGTAGCCAGATTATAAAAAATCAAGCATAATTCAAAAGAAGATAGATGAGAGAACTCTCAACCCATCCCTTTGTGGAGGTGAGAGGTCCATAGTATTGCACATTGCACATTGACATGTTTTCTGTTTTTTTTTTCATTGCATTGATCAATTATGTTGATTTTTTTTTTCTTTCTTTTCTTTTGTCCTTAAAAATTATTACTTGTTATATGGGATGGCTCTCTGGGAAGGGAAGAGGAAAGAATACTGAGGAAATCAAATATTTTTTTAAATGACGTCAATAAAAGTTGTGGTTTTTTAGAAGTACTTTTCGAATGGAGATGTTTTTATCCATTCTTTATGCTAAACATATACATAATTCCGTGAATAAAATTCCGTGGAATAAAAAAAGGAAGGTATAAACTCTGTGAAGTTATTCACCAGGGTTATGGAGGATGCATTGTGACTAATATAAACAGAAGCATTGCCTTTCAATGGCAAAAATGTTCCAAATGTTGCTATTAGAATCACAAGATTATAGCTGTAGAAACAGAAAGAATCTTAATAACAATTCATCTACCCCACCACATTACAGAATAAAATGAGACTTCCAATTTTGAGGTGACTTTCATTTGGCATTCAAAGCCCTTTGTAACCTGTCTCCCTTCTGCCTTTTCAGTCTACACCTTACTCCCTCCCACGCCACTTGCAAATCCAGTGGTAATGTCCTCTTTGATGTTTTCCATATAAGACACTATCTCTGGACTCAATGAATTTTCACTGCCATGCTCCATGCCTGAAATTCTCACCTTCCTTCTCCCTTGCTCCCCCATCTCTGCCTCCCTTGCTTTCCTGGCTTCTTTTAACTTCCACCTAAAATTCTTCTTTCTACGAGAAACATTTCCTGGTCCTCCTTAATTCTAGTATCTTTCCTCTGTTGATTATCTCCAATTTATCATAGAAAAATAGATATTCAGAAAAAGCTCTGGACTTACTCTCTCAGAGCAATGCCAGCTACATATCTCTTGTCAGGATTTAAGGTCATCCTTCAGGGGCAGTAGAGTAGTTTTCTCTAATGCTATAAGTTCAATCACCCATTCTGCCATTTAACCAATTAAGATTAGCTTTTACAAAGGGACATGCAATTATATAGGAAAGAAAGAAAGAAAGAAAGAAAGAAAGAAAGAAAGAAAGAAAGAAAGAAGAGAGAGAGAGAGAGAGAGAGAGAGAGAGAGAGAGAGAGAGAGAGAGAGAAAGAAAGAAAGAAAGAAAGAAAGAAAGAAAGAAAGAAAGAAAGAAAGAAAGAAAGAAAGAAGAAAGAAAGAAAACATGCCTCTAACAACTGGATAGCACTCTCCATGAAGCCATCTTGGTCCTTAGGGAGAATGAGCTCAAACTTAACATTTAATTTTTATATAAGTCATTTTTCCAATTCCCTAACAAATGCAGCATGGCCAAAGAAGACATGAGTCTACATGTCTGCTACCACTGAACTGGGACAGGTGGATCGCTCAGTTCTAAGATCTTCACCAAGTGCATTCCAGCAAGTGTCAGTATGGAGTCCAGATCTCAGACTTCTGGTGGCTCACATTATCTATCTTTCAAGGCTCACAAGGATATAGCTATCTCAAACCTCTTTCAACTCAAACAGTAAAAAAACAAAAACAAAAAAAACACCAAAAAAAAAAACCTCATAAAGAGACACATAACAGAGAACTTTATTTGTGGGTCACACATCACTCTCAGATGGAGAAGATCCAAGGCCTCATCATTGTCTTCCTCACCTAAACAGCTCTGGACTTACTCTCTCAGAGCAATGCCAACTACATATCTCCTGTAGGAGTTAAGCAGATTAGTGCATTTTGAATGTCCAGTACTATCTACAAAGTAAATCAACAGTCTAGTTCTTTATCATATGGTTAGCTAACCAAAATCACTTAGAGAACATCTGTTCATACTCCAAATGGGAGAATAGGGCTCTTCCATTATATTTCATTATGACTTTCCAGAAGTAGTCTCTCCAGCCTATGCATACTATGTTTGTGTATAAGTCTCTTGTTGGAGATAGTCAGACAAAGAGACAGAGAGACAAGCAGACAATGGGATGGACAGATAGATTACATAGACAGAGGAAGAGGGGGAGAGAGAGAGAGAGAGAGAGAGAGAGAGAGAGAGAGAGAGAGAGAGAGAGAGAGAGAGAAATAGACCAACCTGCAGATAAATAAAGAACTTAATGGGCAATTGAATAAAGGAAGAGCTTAGACTAGATAACATTTGGCAAGTTGTGCTATGCTTTCAGTGAACCCACAAAACTTACTGCTACGAAAGGCCATTATTTCAACACTATTTTAAAGGAGAAGAGAAAGTGCATTCAGAAAAATATATTCTTGGATTTGCTGAAGAAGTAAGATTGGAAGATGGAAGAAGAATAAATTTGTCAAGGATTCAGGGAAAAAAAGTATAATGATCTAACAGAAGTTCCTAGATCTAAAATAAGCCATTTCCAAGAAGCAGATGTGAGCATTGAATGGTACAGGGGAGAAAATACTGCCATGCCTGTCTTTGGATTATTTACTTGTCCTGATCACCTTCATAACCAGCATAAAATAGACATAATTTTTTTAAAGCAACATAAGAAATAGGATATAGGAGAAATGTGGAAATGGCCTCTGTAAGATAACCTATCAAAGAAAGATCAGTTAAAAACTTTTTAAAGGTTAGACAAGTTTGGAAAGTATGTTTATCAAAGATATCTCTGCTCACTATATTTGTAAGTAATTTGTTCTCATACCTCTGTACACTGCCTGTAATAGCATCCTTTTTCTTTCACAAAATAAGGTTGGTCTCATTCATGAATGTGAGAAGATTAATTTTTCCATGTATAAATTCACACTTTCTGAGTACATGAATATACCTCATGGGCATTATAAAGAAAAGAAAACTGACAGCATCGAGATTTATTTAAAGGAAAACTTTCAAAAACTTATCTGTGTTGAAATGGAGAAGATTATTAAAATAGAAGATGGAAAATGAGATATGGGAAGCTATTTTGAGATCTGCAATACTAAGTTCTATGACTTGCAATATTCTTCAATTTCAAAGGACATTTTAACCCACAGTCCATTTCAGAAGAGGAAAAAAAAAAGCCGAAGAATAGGCTAAGCACTTGGACTTTGTCTGCAGAGCTAGAAAGAAGTTGAGTATTGAGAAACTATATGGTGCATTTGATTAATGTAGATAACTAGCCTGGGGAAATGGGGTCCTGTATTATCTAGGTAATTGTCTCAGTTCTATGTTTTCTTTCCTTTGCAAAAAATAGGCTCAAAACATCAGAATTCTCTTGTGCTTGCTGCTTTAACTGCTAATTGATTATTTGCTATGGGGTGGAATTGCTATTCAGCCCCTGAAGAGAGTAATCTATATCAGCAAAAAACACTACATATTGGGATATTTAGTTCTGCCTATGGTGTGAGAGGAGAGGACAGGGGAGAAGAAAATAGAAAAGAATTAGGACCTGGAAAGGGAGAATCAGGCAGTCAAGTAGCACTTTTTAAAGCACTTTCTATGTGCCGGTCACTATATCAAGTGCCTGCTTGCATGGAGCTCACAATCTAAGGGGAAACAACATGCAAACAACTATGTACAAATTAAATAGAGATAGACAGATAGATGATAAATTGAGGGTAAGCTTAGAGTGAAGGCACTTATATTAAGGAGTAAAAGGTCCAAATTAAAATAGTGTCATAGATAAATATTATGTGAACCTGTGAAAGTCACCTAACCTCTCAGTCTGTTTTCTCATCTGTAAAATGGTAATAAGAGCATCTACATCACAAGGTTGTTGTAAGGATCCAATAAAACAAAATATATGAAACACTTTGTAAACCTTAAAGGGTATATGACTATTAGTGATAATAATGATGATAATGATGATGACGATGATGATAATTAGTCACTTTACCTCTCTGGTCCTATTTTCTACCCTTTGAATGGGATGTCCCAGTGAAGACTCTTCAGTGTAATTAAGGCTTGGCATAAGACTGGGTGGGATGAGGAGGTCCCATGAAGACTTTTTAGAAGAATAAATAGAAATTATATTGTGACTCAAGGCAGGCACAGCAGCCCAACAGGCCTAAGTTTTGATTTATTAGAAATCACCTGATTTATGGGAATCCAGCCCCAAGTACCACCCCCATGCCATTGTTATCTCAGAAGTTAAAGTTTGCAAAGCCTGAAACCCTTGAAGCTGCCCCCCCCCATGCTTGTTGCTATATTTTGGTTGTGGTGACCTGGCTATACAGTACAGTGTCTACCTTTACTGCACATTTTTAATTGTTTCTTTGGCAACACTTCAGTAAACTAAGGGCCTAAATACGCATATGTATATAGTTTCTTTTGTTTTGTTTTCTGTTTCTATAGATTGTGAACCAAACATTGGCCAGTTGGTGGGAGGGGGCTTTACCCATTAGGGCTATTTAATCTGGTTCTGCTTCTGTAATCTGTCTCCCCTCATCAGAGTATACTGGTGGAGGGACACACTATTCTCTAGAATAGCAAATAAATTAACTTTCTGTTTCTCCTTGAAAAACCTCCAAGTGTGTTTTTTAATTTGAGTTGCATCCCACACACCTTGTAAAATAAGGAAATTGAACTAAACAACTTCTGTGTTTTTTTTCAATTTATGAATCTATAATCCCATATTGACAATCTGCATCGTTTTTCTTATTGATATTGAAATAAATTTAAAATAACATGCCCATTTCTATTTAACTCTTTGATATGATATATCATATATGGCAGTCAGACTTGATAGTCACTAGGGTCTGCTACATTTGGTTCCTGGTGATGCTCAGCCTCTTAGTTCTGAACTTTCCAAATTCCCACTACACAAAGAAGGATGAAGAAGGGGAAGCTAGGTGGTACAGTGGATAGAGTTTGGAGTTAGGAAGACTCCTCTTAGTGAGTTCAAATCTGACCTCAGACACTGACTAGCAGTGTGACCCTAGGCAAGCCACTTAACCGTGTCTTTCTCAGTTTCTCATCTGTAAAATGATTGGAGAAGGAAATAGGAAACCATTCTAATATCTTTGCCAAGAAAACCCTAAATGGGGTCTTAAAGAGTTGGACACAACTAAAAAAAGGACTGCACAACAATAACAAAAGAAGGTCAGGGAAGCAGAGAAATTTTTCAAAGTAAAATTTTGAACAAGCAACATACCTGAACATATGTATCCATTATTATGTCAAAAAAAAGGTGGTCTTATAATCTAATGTCAGTATCTTGTATTCTAATATGATTTTAATGTAATAGTAATTTTCCTAATATTTTATCAGTTATCATTTTAACACAGTTATTTAGGGAGTTTTTATATAATTCATAATAATCTCAGGTCTTTCACTGGTGTCTGAAAGAATTTCTTTGTGTAATCTTAAATATTTAGGGGAGAAAATTCTCCTGCCTCACATCCATTCTTTTTTTATTTTTATTTTATTTTATTATTATTATTATTATTATTTTTTTTTTGCTGAGGCAATTGGGGTTAAGTGACTTGCCCAGGGTCACACAGCTAGTGAGTGTTATGTGTCTAAGGCTGGATTTGAACTCAAGTATTCCTGACTCCAGAGCCAGTGCTCTATCCACTGCACCACCTAGCTGCCCCTCTCACATCCATTCTTAATTGAATGTAAGTTGAAGATTCTATTACCATCTTAGTCATTCTTCCAGACATCTAATGAATGAAAAGTGACCCTTTCTGGCTTTATATGCAGTTGCCCTTCCACCTAAAGGGTTCTCTCATCTTTTTTTCGGGTAAAGATAGAGAAACTAATAGATATTCTTTAGTGCAAATGCCAGAGATTGATATCTTTCAAGTTTAATCAATTCTTTCACTTTCTGGAAATTAATGCTTTTTAAAACTGAAATTGTTTACTTCACAAAGTAGTGATCTACCTGCCACTGCAAATATTCAAAATTAGATAGTTATCTGTCAGAAATTTTACAGAATGGATTTTTGTTTCAACTCTAAAATCCTGTGAATGTATTGTTTAAATTCTTCCCCTCATATGCTCTTCACTGCCCATGTCCTCTCATTTCCCAAATCATCATATATTATAAAATTTCCCATCAATATCAGTGACTCCACTATCTTCCCAACATCCTGGACTCATAATTTTAGAAACATCTACTCTTAGCCATTGATAAAGTTTTGCTGATTTTTCTTGAGAATATATCTCCTTTTTGTCTTTCAATTAAGTCTCAGCCCCTTTCTGGATCCTAACCTTATAATTTGATGACTGTTAAAGCCCTCCATTTAGTCTTATTTTCTATCAAATCCCAAAGATTTTGACCCTTGACGTGCATTCATTCATCTAACTCCAGAGTAGCTGTTATCATGTCACTCTCTATTTCCCAACCTCAGAAGTGGCTCCCATTCAGCTTTTGAAGAGAACTAAGGCTATTAGCTAGATGCACAGTTAGTGTGTATATTTTGATTGATTTCATAGGTCTATTTATCACCAAAGCAATAAATTAAGTAAAAACAGAGAGATGTTAAATAATCTATGCTGCATTATGGGCTTATATATCTTATTATAATTCCAGAATGTACTGTTAGTTGTATGGGAGGGGGGCAGGGGAAAGAGTAAAGGTGTGAGGAAGAGAGAAGGCACTAGATCTGTTGTTTCAATAATATAGAGAACTCCTACTCTTAACTCTGCAAGTCAATAGTAATAGGTTTGCCTGGGCGATAAAAGCTTAAGTGACTTGTTCAGAGTCACATAGCCAATATGTGTCAGAATGATACTTAAATGAAGGTCTTCCTAATTTTGTGGCCAGCTTTTTATCCATTATACCACACTGCCTTTCATTAGTTATATTATCCATTTGAATATGTTATCCAACTAGTATGTAGACTCTAAGGAAGCAGACACCATCACCCTTTTTGGGTAAATTACTTTGTTGATTTCCAAGTCACTCCCCTCATTTTCCTTCTTTTTTTTTCTTTTCTAATCTTCTTCCCTAAATCCTTTTCATTTTACTGATACCTTCATTCTCTCCCATAGAGATCTTAGCCATTACTGATGGGGTGATGGGACCTAGACCCCTAAAAGGAAAAGACCATGTCTTTGAACACAGCCCAGTCCCTGAACTTTCTCATACAATCTAGTCACAAAACTCAGTCCCTAAACTTTCCCACACAACCCAGTCCCTGGCCATTTGCCTGAAGCATCTGGCCCATCCCAGCCCACCTAGGTACTCAATAATCTGTTTAATTGCCCCTTCACTATGGTTCTCTGACTACTTAACTCTTTTCATTGTCTGCACCTGGACCACCCCAGGCTATTTACCCCTCCCTAATCCCATCCAGATCTTCTCACTGTCTTTTCTTGTATGTAAGTACCAATCTTACCCCCATTAAATTGTGCAGATTGGCTTAGAAATCAAGCCAACTTCCATTGGTGATACAAATAAACTCTTACTTTGACTGAAAGAAGGCTTCAGTGGTCAAATTCTTTTGAGGCAGACCCCCCTGTACCCTTACATTTCTGGGTTCCTAGCACCCTAAAACAAATATTATCATTGCTTAAAGTATCAGTTCTTTACATACAGCTCCCAAAATTATATTTCTAGTCAAGACTCCATCCTTGAGCTTTAGTTTTGTATCTCCAGGAAATATCCGCTTGGATATTCTGCTGACCCCTCAAACTGTTGTTCAATACAGTTTACTTTTCACCTAAAGACTCAGCCCTCATTTTAATATGATTATTTCTATCAGTTTAATTCTAAGCCAAATTCATTATCTGTTTGCAATGTTTGTCCAAAATATGCATCTACTAATCAATATCATATTATATGTCTTCTTAATGGGTGGGGGAGAGACTGGATAGAGGGAGAGATTTTGGAACTCAATTTTTTTTTCAAAAAATGGATATTAAAATAAGTAATAAGTCACACACACATTTATGTATGTGTGTGTTTGTTGTTGTAGTATACACTAGTGGGTTATTGCAGCAGATCTATCTAAATAAGTATTATCTTATGCAATGAATAAGTTAAATTGCTTTTGTAAAAGTGCAAAGTTCTTTTAATTGCCCTAACTTTTTCTGCTAAAACAAACACCACCTCTTTTTAATAACAATATTCTTTGTATTTTCATCTGCCTTTAAATCGTAGAATAATACTATCACTGAAGAGTTGAAATTGAATGTCAAAGGGTAATGGGGAGAGATATGCAACATACTGGAGTAGTCTCAGTAGCAGCTCTAGGCTACCACAAAACGTTAACAAGGAGTAATTACAGAGGATTCTGGGAAGATGGAGGTGTAGGTCAGAAAAATCCAGGCTCTCCAAATTTCTTAAAAAAGAAAATGAAAAAAAAAAAAACCAGAACATTGCCTGAAAGTGAACAGTGCCAGCACAAGTAAATAAAAGTCAGGGAAGCAGTTGTCCTCTTAAGATAATTTGAGAGGGATTTAAAAATTTTTTTTATTTTTTTCTGGCAGAGCCAAGATGGCAAAGTGAAAGCAGCAACTTGCTTGAGCTCTCCACCAAACCCCTCCAAATACCTACACAAAAATGGCTCTAAACAAATTCTAAGGCAGTAGAACCCACAAAAAGACAGAGTGAAAACAAATTTCCAGCCCAAGACAACCTGGGTGATTGATCAGAAAGGTATATCGTGCCAGGCCAGGAGTTGAGCGCAGCATGGCGTGGGCCCACAGGCTGCAGCAAACCTGGACCAGGCCTCAGAGGACTGAATCATGACAGCTGTGGCTGTTTTGAGACTCCTCAATCCATGAATGCCAAAGACAACATAGAAGGTCAGTGAGAAAAGTCTGTTTCTGCGGTGCTGAGAGAGGAGGACGGGGTCTCAGGTTCAGTTCCCTGAGAACTCGGCCCTGGGGGTGGGCAGCTGCTTCCCAAGCTTCCGGCCCATAGCTGAGGGGGAATCGAGTGGCTGATCAGAGGAGGATTGCAGGGATCTCTCTGCTGGTGCTGAGGCAGGAATTTCTTGCTTTGCATGTGCTTGGATCTGGATCACAGTTCTGGACAGGGGTCCTGAGGTGCGGAGGAGTGCTGGCATGTTGGAGCTTGTAGTGGCTATGGACAGGAAACTTTCTTCACAGTTCCATGAGAGAAAGGAGTGGTTTTGATCACTAATATGCCACAGCACACTCCAGGAAAGGAATAAACACCTCGCCCCTTATCATACCACCTTGGTAGAACTGAAAATTTACAGGTCCCTACAAGTATCTCTGAAGACAGCTATATAAACCCCCAAAGCTTGGGACAGTACATTCTCCACAGACTCTTACCTTAACAAAGAGTTTAAAACTCAAATAATTGGCCAGGATCACGAGCAAGCAGAGCAAAAAGAGTCAGACTATATTATCTTACTTTGGTGAAAAAGAAGATCAAAATATACAACCAGAAGAAGACAACAAAGTCAGAGCTCCTACATCCAAAGCCTCCAAGAAAAATATGAATCAGTCCCAGGCCTTGGAAGAGCTCAAAAGGGATTTTGAGAAGCAAGTAAGAGAAGTAGAGGAAAAACTGGGAAGAAAAATGAGTGATACAAGAAAATCACAAAAAACAAGACAACAGCTTGCTAAAGGAGACCCAAAAAAATACTGAAGAAAATAACACCTTAAAAAATAGCCTAACCCAAATGGCAAAAGAGGTCCAAAAAGCCAATGAGGAGAAGAATGCCCTAAAAAGAAAAATTGGCCAAATGGAAAAGGAAGTCCAAAAGATTACTGAAGAAAATACTTCCTTAAAAATTAGAATAGAGCAATTGGAAGCTAGTGACTTTATGAGAAATCAAGACACTGTAAAACAAATCCAAAAGAATGAAAAAATAGAAGAGAATGTGAAATATCTCATTGGAAAAACAACTGACCTGGAAAATAGATCCAGGAGAGAGAATTTAAAAATTATTGGACTATCTGAAAGCCATGATCAAAAAAAGAGCCTAGACATCATCTTTCAAGAAATTATCAAGGAAAACTGCCCTGATATTCTAGAACCAGAGGGCAAAATAGAAATTGAAAGAATCCACGATCTCCTCCTGAAAGAGATCCCCAAAGAAAAACTCCTAGGAATACTGTAGCCAAATTCCAGAGTTCCCAGGTCAAGGAGAAAATATTAGAAGCTGCCAGAAAGAAACAATTCAAGTACTGTGGAAACACAATCAGGATAACACAAGATTTAGCAGCTTCTACATTAAAGGACCGCAGGGCATGGAATATAATATTCTCGAGGGCAAAGGAGATAGGATTACAACCAAGAATCACCTACCAGCAAAAACTAGTATAATCCTTCAGGGGAAAAAATGGTCATTCAGTGAAATAGAGGACTTTCAAGCATTCTTGATGAAAAGACCAGAGCTGAATAGAAAATTTGACTTTCAAATACAAGACTCAAGTGGAACATGAAGAGGTAAACAGGAAAGAGAAATCATAAGAGACTTATTAAGATTGAACTGTTTACATTCCTGCATGGAAAGATGATATTTATAACTCATGAGACCTTTGTCAGTATTAGGGTAGTTGGAGGAAAAAAATTATATGTATGTATAGGTAGATAGATAGATAGATAGATAGATAGATAGATAGATAGATAGATAGATAGATAGATAGATAGATAGATAGATAGATAGATAGATAGACAGACAGACAACACAGGGTGAGTTGAAGATTAAGGGGTCATATCTGGAGAATAAAATTAAGGGATGAGAAAGGATTATATTTGGAGAAGAAGAAAGGGAGAGGTAGAATGGGGTAAATTATCTCACAAAAAAAAAAACAGAAAAGAAAATGCTCTTACAGTGGAGGGGAAATGGGGGAAGGTGAGAGGGAATGAGTGAATCTTATTCTCATAGGATTTGGCTTAAGGAGGGAATAACATACACATTCAATTGGGTAAGGAAATCTGTCTTACCCTACGGAAAATAGGAGGAGAAGGGGACAAGAGAGCAGGGGGATGATAAAGAGGAGGGCAGATTGGGAAAGGGGGTAATCAGAAGCAAATACTTCTGAGGAGGGACAGGGTCAAAAGAAAGAATAGAATAAATGGGAGGGCAGGATAGGATTAAGGGAAATAGAGTTAGTTTTTCACAACATGTCTACTATGGAAGTGTTTTGCATAACTGCACATGTATAACCTATATTGAGTTGCTTGCCTTTTCAATGAGGTGGTGGGGAGGGAGGAAGGAGAGATTTGAAACCTAAAGTTTTAGAAACAGATGTTTTAAAAAAAAGTTTTCACATTCTACTGGGAAATAAGAAATACAGGAAATGGGGTACAGAAGTCTGTCCTGCCCTACAGGAAAATAGAAGGGGAAGGGATAAGAGAAGGGGGAGAGAGATAGAAGAGAGGACAGACTAGGGAAAGGGATATTCAGAATGCATGCCATTTTGGGGTGGGGGGAGGGGTGAGATGGGATGAAAATTTGCAACTCAAAATCTTGGCAAAGTAAATATTGAAAACTGGAAATAAATAAATTTGTATTTTAAAAAAAGAAAGTAAAAAAAAAAAGATAACTTGAGAGGACTTTGGAAAAGACTTAAACTCCAGGAGTGGAGGTTTGGCCTAAGTGAAATGCAAATACCTCCAGGCAGACTCTGCTGAATCAACAAACAAGGCCTGGGGACAGCTGGGGCAGCTGAAGTCTTGGCCTGAGGAACTATCACCTGACAGAAAGTGTAGAGGTCAAACAGCTGAGCTGGGGAATATTAAAGTACCTTCTACTGTCTTAGGCCACCAAGCCCAGCTGTGTTGACCAGACTTGGTCCTAGGTTGCAGCTGTGAGCAAAAAAAAAAAAAAAAGAGCACACCCCAGTAAGTGCAGTAGCAGAGGGGCAGGGCTGACTTTGCTTACTTGTAAAAGAGCAAATGCTTTGGTTTCAGCTCCAGGCCAGAGGGAAAAGCTGAAGTTTGCAGCTATGGGAGGGAGCAAGAACATTTGAAGGACAGCATGGCTATGGAGTACTTGTCAGGACTTGGCTGTGGAAAGGAACACCTGAGGTTGGGTCCTGGGCAGAGCCCAGAAAATAATAGTAAGAAGGATCTGAGGCCTGGGGCACCATTCCCCATACCTCAGGGCTAGAGCCAGATTACAATAATAAGCTGTTAAAAATAAAATAAAACAAAATAGATGTAAAAATGAGTAAGCAAAGGAGAAAGAACCTGATAGTAGACATCTATTATGGAGATAGAGAAGATCTGGGTTCATATTCAGAGGAAGAAAGTGAAGTTAAAAAATCCATTCCTCCTTCAAAGAGAAGCATTAAATGGCCACAACCCCAAAAAGAGTTCTTGGAAAAACTTGAAAAAGTACTTCAGAAATCAAATGAGAGAGATTCAAGAAAAATTAGGGGAAAAAAATAAGAGCAAGACAAGAAAACAAGAAAACTATGAAAGTCAGGCAACTAAAAGAAAAGAGCCAGATATAGAAGGGCTTAAAAGTCTTCTAAATTTATAAAGAAATGAAAGGATGAAGGGATAGGAAAAGGGAGGGACTTTTAGAAGGGTATGTAGATGAAGAATTAGGAAGATGAGGGAAGAGGATTTGGGAAAGACTCCTAGAGAGTTAGGCAGATTAAGGAATAGGAAAGCAAGATAGTGGTTGGAAGTAAATTAGACACATGAGAAGGGATAGGATAGGGCCAGAAGGATAAATAGGATGGAGGGGAATACACAACTGGTGTTTATAACTTTGTTCTTTCTTTTTTTTTTAAATCAAATTAACCAAAGGTTTATCTATTTTATTGTTGCTTTTGTTGCTGTTTTCGTAAAACCAGCTCTTAGCTTTATTTATTAGTTCAATAGTTTTCTTAATTTCAGTTTTATTAATCTCCCCTTTGGTTTTCAGTATTTCTAATTTGGTATTTAATCCAGGATTTTTAATTTGTTCTTTTTCTAGATTTTTTAGTTGCATGCCCAATTCATTAATCTTCTCTTTCTCTATTTTATTCATGTAAATATTTAGAGATATAAAACTTCCTCTAAGAACTGCTTTTGCTGCATCCCCCAGTTTTGGTATATTGTCTCATTACTGTCATTCTCTTGGATGAAGTTATTGATTCTTTCTGTGATTTGTTGTTTGAACCACTCATTCTTTAGGATTAGATTATTTATTTTCCAATTAATTTTTAGTCATCTTTCCATGGCCCTTTAATATGTATTATTTTTATTGCATCATGATCTGAAAAGGATGTGTTTAATATTTCTGCCTTTCTGCATTGGATTGTGAGGTTTTTATGCCCTAGTACATGGGCAATTTTTGTATAGGTGCCATGTACAGTTGAGCAAAAGGTATATTCCTTTTTATCCCCATTCAATTTTCTCCAGAGTTCTAACATATCTAACTTTTCTAAAATTCTGTTCACCTTCTTAACTTCTTTCATATTTATTTTGTGGCTAGATTTATCTTATTCAGAGAGGGGGAGGTTGAAGTCCCCCACTAGTATAGTTTTGCTGTCTATTTCTTCCTGTAACTCCATGAACTTCTCCTCTAAGAATTTGGATGCTATGCCATTTGGTGCATATATGTTTAGTAACGATATTACTTCATCGTTTATGGTACCTTTTAGTAGGATTTAGTTTCCTTCCTTAACTCTTTTAATAACATCAATTTTTTTTTTAAATTTCTGGTATTGCTTTGTCTGAGATCAGAATTGCTACCCCTGCTTTTTTTACTTCAGCTGAAGCTGTAATTGTAAACAATCTATTGTAGGATTATGGTTTTAATCCATTCTGCTATCTGCTTCCCTTTTATGGGATAGTTCATTCCATTCACATTCACAGTTATGATTACTCTCTGTGTCTTTCTCTCCATCCTATTTCCCTCTCCCCTGTTTATGTTTTTCTGTCTCCTTTCTGCCTTTCCCTCCTCACTAGAATTTTGCTTTTGACTACCACCTTCCTCAATCTGCCCTCTCCCTTTTCTTTCCCTTTTCCCTTACTACTTCTTCCCTCCCCTCTATACCACCCTCTCTTTTCTTTTCTCCTTTCCTCTCCTACTGCCTATAGGATGAGTTAGATTTCTATAAGTAGCTGACTATGTTATTCCCTCCTTGAACCAAATCTGATTCAAACATTGCTCATCGCCTCCCCTTCTTTCCCTCTACTGTAATATGTCTTTGTTCTTCTTCATGCGATGTAATTTACCCTTTACTGCCCCCTCCTTTCCTCTTCTCCCATTACAATCTATTTTCACCATTTAGTTAGGTTTTTTATCATCATATCAATGTCAACTTAAACCCATCCCCTTGTCTATAACCCTTCTAAATGTCATAATAAAGATTCAATTCTCAAAAGTTAAAAATATCATCTTCCCATGTAGGGATGTGAAAAGTTTGCCTTTGTTGAATAACATGTTTTGTTTTGTTTTGTTTTTTCTTCTTTGTTTACCTTTTTATGCCTCTCTTGTATTTGAAGATCAAGTTTTTCATTAATCTCTGGTCTTTTCAACGGGGAAGTCTGGAAGTCTCCTATTTCATTGAATGTCCAAGTCCCCCCTGAAAGATTATGCTCACTTTTGCTGGGTAGTTGATTTTTGGTCATAATCCAAGCTCCTCTGCCTCACATGATATCATATTCCAAGCCCTCTGATTTTTTAATGTAGAAGCTGCAAGGTCCTGCATACTCCTGACTGTGGTTCCACAATATTTGAATTATTTCTTTCTGGCTGCTTGCAGGCTTTTCTCCTTGACCTGATAATTCTGGAATTTGGCTATAATATTCCTTGGCATTTTCAGTTTGGAGTTGATCAGCGGATTCTTTCGACCATTTTACCCTCTAGTTTTAGGACCTCAGGGAAGTTTTACTTGATGATTTTTCAAAAGATGCTGTCCAGGTTCTTTTTTTCATCATGGCTTTCAGGTAGACCAATTATTCTTAAGTTATCTCTTCTGGATCTATTTTCCAGGTCAATTGTTTTTGCAACAAGGTATTTTACATTTTCTTCTATTTTTCATTCTTTTGACTTTTTTTGACTGATTCTTGATGTCTCATAGAGTCATTAGCTTCCACTTGCCAAATTCTAATTTTTAATGAATTGTTTCCTTCAGTTAGCTTTTGTACCTCCTTTTCCATTTGGCCAATTCTACTGTTTAAGGAGTTATTTTCTTTTTCCATTTTGTCAATTGTATTTTTAAAAGAATTGTTCAATTTTTCTTCTATTTCTTTAATTTGACTTTTAAAAGGCTTTTAGGGCTTAAGACCAGTTCATATTCCCCTTTGAGGTTTTAGATGTGTGTATGTTGACAATATTGTCTTCTCCTGTTACCAATATACCTCTCTATGGTCACTTTTTCCTTTGTTGCTTCTTGCTCATGTTATTTGCCTTTTTTCTGGCTTTTAAAGTTGGTCTCTGCTTCTGGGGCACAGAAGGCACTGACCCAGGCTTCTTGTGCTGCAGACTAGGGACCAGGTTACTAGGTATTTTTTTTGTGCTGGGGCCTCAGGTGTTGTGCATCTGGTAGGTTACCTGGGGCTGAGCTGGAGCTGGTGGTGTTGACTAGTGTGTGCCTGGTGTTGGTGCTTGCCTGCTTCACCACCCCGGGGCTCAGGATGTCCTGATGCTTTGCTGAGGTGGGGCTTGTTGCTGGCTTGCTAGGATGCCTCCCATCCTGTACTAGTCCCCTTCAGCCACAGCAAGAGGGACCTTTCCTGTTAATCCCCCAGCCTAGTTCAGTTCAAAATGAATAAAAAATTTAAGGAAAAAAAGGAATTACAAAAAGTGGAAAAAATAATGTCATCAAAGAAATGGGTTAATAAAAAAAAGATGTTCCAGTCACATGGTACAAGAAAAGGTCAACCAGTGAGCAGACAGTGTGTGTCATTGGTATTCTCACAATATCAAGAGAAAGTTAATAAGGTACTGAGCAATCTGGTAATTATGGGGGAAAAAGTGTTTGTATAATTCTCACTATTTACCACCACTATGCTAAGAACTAGGTATACAAATGTAAAAGTCAGGCAGTCTCTACATTTAGAGGTGATGCATAAATGGCAAATAGTGGCTAAAGAAAGAAATTTTAATCTAATCTAGAGAATCACCATAGGAATGGTGAGCCTATACTTAGTGTAATTGATTTATACACACTTCTCAGAAATGATGGTAGTATTGATTTGGTTATTGTTCCTAGAGAGTTGTAAGCATGGGGAAGATGGAGGGGTTGAGGGGAGGAGAGGTGAATATTAAGGAAGCCCAATGGAAAACTGGATAGGATATGAAGCTTGGTCTTTCCTCAGGTTGATTAGATAACACTCATTCACATACCAATTGAGGCAGTTCAGCACCAGGGCTAGAATTTAAAAGCTGAGTGGACTAACTCTCCCAGTGAGTAGAGTCTTGGTTTCTGGAGGTCCATTCTGGAGAGTGCTCTTCTAGGTGAGAGAAGTTGAAGCAAGGATGACCTAGGTGGACAGCTGAGTGGGATGACAACCATGGTTAAGTTTTGGTTAGATATGAACCAGAGTAGCACAGGATGGGCAGCCATGAATAGTTTATAATCTGTATGTTTGGAGGGAATATCCTCAGGGATGAGATCACATATCCATTCTAACAGTAACACTCCTATTCACTGAATGTCCTTAGGTTTGAAAGTGTACTCTCTTTGCCTTTCCTCTCCCTAACTTCTCATATCCCATCCATTTGACAAGTCCTATCAATTCTACCTTTACAATCTTTCTTACCTTCTTCTCTTTTCTTTTCTTTTTTTTCTTTTTTAGGCAATTGGGGTTAAGTGATTTGCCCAGGGTCACACAGCTAGTAAGTGTCAAGAGTTTGGTCTGAGGCCGGATTTGAACTCAGGTACTCCTGACTTCAGGGCCGGTGCTACCTAGCTGCCCCCCACCTTCTCTTTTCACTCTGCTGCTACCTCATTAACCTTCTTCCTAGGCTGATACCACAGTCTCGTTAGCATTTGTCTCTACTCTCTCCCCTTTATTTAATCATTCACAGTGATGCCAGATTAATCTTCCTTGTGCACAGAGCTTGCCATGTCACTGTTCTACTCAACATTTTTCAACCTTTTTTTTAATGTCCCACTGAATAACTTTCAAACTTCTTAGCCAGGCAGGTCCCACTACAGTAGAATACCATCTTGCATTCATATTTTGACCTCATATTACTCTCCTCTGAATATTTAGTAATTGAGAGAACCCAAACATGCCCTACTCTCCTCTCCTTTCATACTTTTGAACATTGTTATTTAAGCCTAGAATAAGCTTTCTCCCTATCTACAGACCTGTTGAATAAGCATTCAACAGTTTTAAAGTCCAACTTATATACTAGTTTATTCAGGAATCTCTCTTCCCTCATCCTTCCCAACCTCCAGGCAATTAGGACCTTTCCTCCTCAGACCTCACAAGGAACTCTGATTATCCATTTCCTATGCATTTATCATTTATGATTTTTGTATTATTGTTATGTATATGCCATATCCTTCTCTTATAAATTGAGGAAGACAGAGAAATAGGTGTATAAAACTATTTGTATTTCCATCAGCATCAGTACCACCTTCAGCTCAATAATATGTACTGTGTTGTTGGATAAATAGATTGACAAAATTTATGTATTTCAGCCAGTTGTTGTAACATTGTGTATATGCTGCCACAAAATGTTGTGTTTCTTCTACTAACTGCCAACATATTACTTAATTTTCATCTTTTCCTCCAACAGTTTAGGACTTTCTGTTACATCTAAACTTGCTTCTCACACAATTTACTCTCCTTGGTGACTGCCATAACAAATGCCTTTTCTAAGCACTGTCATTGAAATCATACTTCTCCAGCTCCTGTAGAATATTCCTTAAGACTTGACATCTTAGGAAAGCATTTACATAGCTTCCTGAATCTGATAAATCCAGGAGGCTTCTTAGCACAAGTGAAAGAGAGAGAGAGAGAGAGAGAGAGAGAGAGAGAGAGAGAGAGAGAGAGAGAGAGAGAGAGAGAGTATGAATGAGACTATCAACAGTTGTAATTACTTAAGTATACAAGACACACAAGCTAAGTTTTTCAAAATTTCAAATATTCCTGCTGCTCTTACAACCCACACTCTCTTCCCTATCCATGACTGTTTTTACTCAGCCCTGTGGGGTGCATAACTACTGGTAAAGGGTATTTCTTTTTTACTTTTTAAAGGGTAGCTGGGTAGGAGGAGTATGCAGCTGCATGCTTCTAAACAATGCCAAGTGCATGTATTTTACTGCCTTTAGGACTAGTGGGGGGCCTTGTAGGAGGAATGAAGAATCTGTTTCCTGGAGTAGGCAAGTAACACTGAAAGGCTTTAGTTTAAAACTCTTCTCTCCCACACGTTTCTCTAAGTTGAGATTGTTTGGTTTAAGTAGTTTCTCTTTTGATGTTAAAATATGTTGGTGTTTGGGGGAGAGGGGAGGAAAAGCATTGGATGCATTAGGTCTATTGATTGACAGATCCATTACTCATGCCTTAAAGTCTGTTTTTTTGGCTTTCTGTTTTTGTTGTTGTTTTTGTTTTTGAAACAGTTTGACACCTCTTTGGTCTCTTCTCCATGATCATGAATTTTGATTGAGAGGAGCCAAGAGGCAAAGACAATTTCCAAGTGGAGCACTTAAGCAAAGGTAGGCTTAAATGGAATTACATAATTATGTAGAGTAAGAAGGCAGCAAGAGAAAAACAAAGAGAGTGAAAGGAAAACAAAACAAACAAACAAACAACACCCCCCTTTAGATCTGTCCCCAGATTGCCTACTACTGAAAGGTAGTAAGTAACTTCTGATTTAAGCACATCTCACTCACCAACTCAATTGAATCCTGTCATTCTGGATTCCTTACTCTCCCTAGCTTCTCATATCCAGTTTGTTGCTGAGTCCTGTGTATTTTACCTACATAACACCTCCTGAATATGTCCCCATCTTTCTTCTGTCACTGCCACCACCCTGGTTCAGACTTCATACCTGAACTATTGCAGTAGTCTTTCGGTTGGTCTCCTTGCCTCAAGTCTCAACCTACTTCAGTTCATCCTCCACTCAGCTGTCAAATTATTCTTTTTAAAGCACAGGTCTGACCATGTCAGCCCCCTATTCAATTAACTTCCAAGGGCTCCCTATGACTTCCAGGATCAAATATAACCCCAAACCCTACAGAACCTGCCCCCCTCCTCACCTTCCAGTCTCCTTACACCTTATTCATCCTCACATACACTGTGATCCACAGACACTGACTTCTTTGCTTTTCCTTGCACAAGACACTCCATCATGAAAATCAACTTATAATAATAGTTAACATTTGTATAGCACTTTTAAAGTTTCTAGAGTGCTTTGCATAGAATTGATCTTTACAAAACAAAAACAAAAACATGTTAGATAGGTTCTTTAATTATCTGCATTTTACAGATGAGGCAATTGTGGCTGAGAGAAAATTATCATAAGGGGACCTCTGGGGGAAAAAAAAATCTTTGACTGCAAAAATAATGATTCATGGGGGAAGGGAGGAAATACAAAAGGGGAATTGGTTAATGGGGAGAAAGGAGTAGGAATACAGGACTGAGAAGAGAAAAAGCTAGCCAACTATCTCAGTATCATCTATATTCTGTGTATTATATTAGGTACAAGGATGAAGTCCTTATACCAGCCATACAGGAGCATATATTCTTGATGTAATGTCACATTTCTCCAACTCCCATGTTCATTCTTCCTCTTACACACCCCAGTCCACTTTCCCAAATACTCAGTACCCAAGTTTTTATATATGAAGAAATGTCAAATAATGAACCTTCTGAGAACAAAGCTCCTTTTAACAAAATTGGTCACAGAACAGCGGGATTTGAGGAAAGATTCCATACTCCTCATTACTCAAAGTCTGCCTAGGAAAAGAAAGTGGTGATGATGTCTTTTAGATAAGAGCAGGAGCCTAGATAAAGAGGAAACTGCATTCTTGAATAGCATGCCTCTATGACTGTAGAGATGATAATCCCAAGGAAAGTGTGACTCTTTTATTCTCATTCCCTAACTTAATACATCCTGCCAGGGCCAGGAAGCCACGGTTTCTGCAGGGCATGCTAAATTCAAGAAGGCCACAACTTTCTGTGGTGTACCAAAAATCCAAAATGCAATATTGGTAGTTTGCTATGACCCTTTTCATCATGTACATAAGAATGGGTTTGCTATTTAGGATTTTTGTACCTGGGAGTTACAATCTACTTTTTGGAATATACACAAATTGATTTTTCTTGCCAGTAAATGTTTGGTGAACCCTTCTCAGAAGGTTTTTTAAATGAATTAAAATAAAACAAAAATATTACAAAGGAAATCAATTATACATCAAAATATTTTTCTTTTGAGAGTTCATAGATGTCAGGTTAAGAACTTTTGATTCAAACATAGCTAAGATAATAAGCAAGGTCCATTTCTCCTAATATTTATATATTTGTGGATTTGAATTGTATTTCCTGCCTAAAATCCTACCAGAATTTCAGCTAGCATTCATATGTAGAATCTGAAGGGAAAGCTGTTAGCACCTCTATCAAAGGGCCTTTATTCTTTTACTACAGAAAACCACCTGAGGCCAATTTCCTAGAAGTGGCCAACTGGGAGAGAGAAGTTCCTTTGTAAATACTACTGCCATTGTCAATTGGTTACAATTACCTATGAAGTTTCTTGTTATATTCTTTCTTTGATGATCACTCCTTAACCCAGACAAGAGGGTCTCCACTTGTCTCCAAAATTAAGGCTTCTAGTTTGAATTTATGCCTCAATAGCCTTAGCAATAGCCTTAGCACCACTTTGAGCAGCAATAGGGCCTACAGGCACAAACATGGACACACACACACACACACACACACACACACACACTATATCTAAATAGATATAGATATCTGTCTATATGTATGTAAACAGTATAAATGAAAAGACACACACAGTCAGTGATTAAAATTTTAAAAAAGAGTCTTTGTGTGCATAAAAATATTTATAGCAGTACTTTTTACGACAACAAATAATTGGAAGCAAAGTTGGATAATGACATCTGGGTAATGTCAGTCAGTCAATAAACATAAGTCCCTACTATGTGCCAAGTGGGGCACCTGGGGGCACAGTGGATAGAGCACTGAGTCTGGAATTAGGAAAACCTGAGTTCAAATCTGAACTCAGTCACTTTCTAATTGTGTGACAGCCACTTAATTCTGTTTGCCTCAGTTTCTTCATCTGTAAAATGAGATGGAGGAGGAAATGGCAAAAACCACTCCAGTATGTCTGCCAAGAAAACCTCAGACGGGCTCATGAAAAATTGGATATGACTGAAAACAACTTAACAACAACAATATTGTAATGATGATCAACTGTGAAAGACTTAGCTACTTTGATCAACACAATGATCCAAGACAAGCCCAAAGGACCAATGATGAAAAATCCTATCCACCACCAGAGCGAGAACTGATGGAATGAGTATAAATTGAAGCATACCTTTTCTTACTTTTTTGTTGTTTGTATGTGTGTTTCTGTGTGTGTTTGTGTGTGTGTGTGTGTCCACAACATGGACAATATGGAAATAAATTTTGTATGACTTCACATGGATAATCAATATCGTATTGCTTACCTTCTCAAGGGGAGAGGCTGGGACAGGAGGGAGGAAAAAAGTTTAGAACTTAATTTTTTAAAAAGGATGTTAATTTTTACATGTTAATGTGAAATATTTAATGAAATAAATAATATAATATTTAAAAAAGAAAGAGTTTAGATCATCTACCAAGGAAGAAGGGAGCAACTCGAGGACTTGAGAATTTTGTTAAAACACATTCATTACTCAGAAATTGTATAGTAATGATTTGTGGTGTTGATATTGCTGTGTACTATTAAGTACAGCTTGCACTTTTTAAAGACAAATTCAGTATGTTAGTTTAAAAAATAGAGAATCATGGTAAGAAATATGAACTCATGCAAAATAAAGTAAGCAAAATCAGGAAAAGTGTAAATGGGTAGGTTGATATATAGATAGATATAAATAGATATAGATATCTGTCTATATGTATGTAAACAGTATAAATGAAAAGTATAAGAGCAAAACAATCTAAACTGAATACTGTTGAATTTTAATGATCAAACTTGGTTCCAATGAATAGATATAAGAAGACACATGAGGTTTGGAGCACTTATTACATGTCAGACTTTTTAGATATGTTGACTGATTTTGCCAT
Organism: Phascolarctos cinereus; assembly: GCF_003287225.1. Lineage (NCBI taxonomy): Eukaryota > Metazoa > Chordata > Mammalia > Diprotodontia > Phascolarctidae > Phascolarctos > Phascolarctos cinereus. Next base: position 137,241,724 of record NW_027556180.1, on the reverse strand, counting down.
TTTTTTGTATATTTTTAAAAAAATTCTTTGTTCTAAAGGATAGCTCTCTTGGGGGGAAATGCTGAGGAAAATGCAAGTGATGAAAAAAATTGATTCAATAAAATATGTTTTTTAAAAAGAAAGAAAGGTGGGATGGTCAATCCTCTCAGCAACCTTTGCAAGTAAACTGCAACATTGGAGCTGCTATGTGTCCACTGAGCCCCTCCCTTTAGTTGTTATAGAGAGATTCAATAGCCAGAGCTGAGGTGATGCAAGTATAGTTATTACTGTACAGATTTGAAAATTGTTGCCATTTATATTTAAATAACTTGCATAAACACATATATTATTTGGCAGGATATATTATTTGTTCAGCTTTTGCACTCTTTTTGTGCCCCAGGGAATTATGGGGAACAAAGTTTATTACAACAGTGCAGGTTCCCAGTATGCTCAGGACGCAGACTGAGAATCTGACATTTCAGAAAAAAAAATGGCTCAATTTGCAGTTCAGTTAGACACATTTCAGAGTATACTCAATTCATTCTCACTACTAATGCTTTTTAATAATGTTTCACTCAACAATAGGTAGCTTTTATTATAGTAGCACATCTTTTTCAAAGTCTTATAGATTTATCAATGGTATGTCCAAATATTTTTTCACCTGAGAAATGATATATATGTGTGAATATATATAAAATATGTATATAAACCCACACATATATCTATATGTTCTGCTTTCTGAAAAATTTTAAACTGAGGTTTGGACAAATGAGATTTCATATTGACATTTCACAGATTTTTCCCAACTTTCTGATAAATATCAGTCTTTTCTCAGGAATTATAATTTATTATGTCATAAAAACAAAGAAAATTTACTAACTTTCTTGAAAAATGTGATGCATAATTCACTATTTTTATGTCTTATTATACTGTATTGCATGATCAAATAATATTGTGGGTGCACAGTATAACAAAACCACCTTAAATACTATATTATTTGAAAGCAAATCACGTAGAGAATTCCATTATGAATGAAAATTATCAATACTATACTTCGTTCCGATCATGGAAATAAATGAAGGCTCATCCAATTAATAATTAAAATATTTTATTCTACCTTTAAGTAATAACTATAAAAATAAGTAGGTGTGTTAAAGCTGCATCTTGTACTGGTCCCCCTGGCCACCACTCCCTTCTAACAGTACAGTAAATTTTATGGGTAGCCAGTAAAAAAGGACATTAGCAAGAAGTGAGATTACAAAGAGCAACCTGAAAGTTACATACAAACAGTCCCAAATGTATCACATATTAAATAAAATTCACATCCCAATAATGTGCCAAATCAGGAGAATCCATCTCAGCTTTGCTTGTCAAAATTCTAGTCCTATGATATGTAAATTCTAGGTAAAACATACAGACCTCTACAGCTCCAGACCAGCAGAACACAAAAATGTACTGCTAACTTTAAGATGATTTGGGTATGTTAATGAGCTAACTCCAAAGAGGCATAAACAGGAATTGGTCTGTCCCACCCTACACACACACACACTATAAAAATGAGAAATAAAACTTTGGTCTCTCGTGTACTTTTCCCTCTCCTAAGGGTTCATCTCTAAACTGTGGTTACATAAGTGACTCATCCTCTCTTTGGCCGCCTTCCTCAAGCTGCCTACCTCCTTTTATCATCTGCACCCCCATCCCCAGGTCTTTGCTTCTGTATCCCAGTTATTCATTGCTTGTTTATGTATTTCCTTTGCAATTCACCCTTACATTCATGGTTATTAATTGTGTTTGCTGCCCTGTTTCCTGCTGTCTATCCTGGTCTTTCTGGAGAAATACCCAAAGAACCAGGAATGCCTGCTCCTGTTTCTTAATTTCATAAATTAATGATCAATTCAATAGGTTTATTATTATCATCAAAGAGGAAATTTCCTAATAGAATCAATAACCTTTGTTTTATGAAAATAATACTGTGAAACACCACCAAATAATTATAGACATTTCCACTAAATCTACAAAGCTTTTAAATAGCTGCATGTGCAGCCCGTACAGTCTTTTTCAAGCTTGAAGATACTCCGTACTATAAAACATCAGAATTACATCAGTCCTGTTAATATGAGAGAAAATGCTTTATAGCAACTCAAATTGGGTTTCCTCAGCTATCCCTAGACACTAGAGGGAATATTCTCCAAAATTTGCTTATTCTGAAAGGTAAATCATGGCAAATAAACAGGTATTTCATCAGAGAGGTTGAAATAGTCTTTCAAAAAATAACAGCTGCATGTGCAGCTTGTACAGTATTCTGGAGACAGCTAGGTGATACAGTGGATAGAGTCCTGGGCTTGGAATCAGGAAGACTCATCTTCCTGAATTCAAATCTGACCTCAGACACTTACTAGCTATGTGACCCTGGGCAAGCCACTTAACTCTGTTTGCCTCAGTTTCCTCAGCTGTAAAATGAGTTGGAGAAGGAAATGGCAAACCACCCCAGTATCTTTGCCAAGAAAAACACCAAATGGGATCTTGAAGTGTCAGACACAACTGAAATGAATGAATAACAACGTATTCACAAATTAAATATATGTTAGAATAATCAGTTTTATTCTTTGCTAACTCCTTGTGAGAATCAGGTTGTTAAGTAAAACAGAAGACCGACTTCATACATAAGCACAACAGGCATTCTCTATATGTTATAGTGTAAGAGGCTATCTCATAACCAAAAATATATACCCTAATGGCATGCCACAGTAACCAAATCTTTTTAAATTAGTATCATTCCTTGTGGCTTAAGACATATATTACTTGAAAAAAAGGTAACAAATTAGCCAAGATTGGAAAGGTGGGATCCTCAGATAATAGTACACAGGACAAATATATATTTTTACAGGGTGTAGAACTACAGAATATTATAACTGGAAGGGAACTAATATAGTATCTAGTCCAATACCATTCATACAATATATTCTTATGATGTGCCTACTATGTGCCAGGCGTTGTGTAACTACAGAATCACAGTGCTGCAGATTTTGAGAGTTGGAAGGGACCTCAGTAGTAATCTAGTCCAACTTATACTTCAAAGGAATCCCAACTACAACTGATCTAGCAAAGTCTGATGTTGGAAAAAACATACATCCTCGCTTTTGTGGAAGGCAAATTGACAGCTCAATGAATAAATTGGCCTGGGTTTTTTTCTGTTTGAATTTCCTAAAAAGCATGTACTGAAGGTATGTTGGGGGTGGTACTACAGCTTCCATAGTTGCTAATGAGATTTGCCTTGCTCCTGCCAGAATCTGGTTATAACTGCCCATTTTAATTTGTGCCTATTTTCTGAAAGCAGGGCAAAGGAAATCTTGCCTTTCCAATAGCTCTCTAGATAAGCATCTAGCTATGAGTTCAAGGGAGGAAGCAGAGCCTTTTGTTTTGTTTTGTTTTGTTTTGTTTTAAAGTACAACAGCCCAGTGACCTTGATGTTGTAACTGAGGTGTAAGATTTTTAATAAAATGATCTAATAGCACACATATGTTATACTTAATAAACAGTTAACTGTCCATAATATATTTTTCAAAAATAAAGCATTACCAAGAATAGGCTAATAGATTTCTTACACTCCAGATGTTCTTCTGTATAGAATACTGCCAAACTAATGAACTGAGTGGAGGGCACTGATTAAAACCTGTTGCTTAGTCAGTCTTTATATGTTCAGCTGGCTTAAGATGTTACGGTTGAATTTTTAACATTCTAATCACAGCTTTGTACAGCTCTTTTTCAAGCTTGAAGATACTCTGTACTATAAAACATCAGAATTATATCAGTCCTGTTAATATGAAAGAAAATGCTTTATAGCAACTCAAATTGGGTTTCCTCAGCTATCCCTAGACACTAGAGGGAATATTCTCCAAAATTTGCTTATTCTGAAAGGTAAATCACGGCAAATAAACAGGTATTTCATCAGAGAGGTTGAAATAGTCTTTTAAAAAACAACAGCAGAAAAAGAATTACTTCAATGTATAAACAAAGAAGGAAAAGGATCCAAAGAGGTAAAGAGTAATCCTAATCTGTGTCAGTAATTTTGGAGGTAGAAGTAGGATTAAGGGGAAAGAAGAACCATTAAACACTTGGAACTAAGTTATCTGCTATAAGGCCTTTTCCCAAGGTGAAATGAGCTGAACATTTAAGGAGAAAATGGCTGTTTGTCCACCAAGCATTTACATTGTGAATCCCCAGATGCAGTCAGATGAGAATTTATCCAGGAAAGATCAGAGGAAAAAGAAATAAGTAATGATGGTTGATCTCCACTGAGGGATGATGAGGCAACTATTTGTCCACCTGAGAATAAAACTATAGAGATCCATTATAAACTCTGAAAATATGCTTATTATGTAGGATAATGTATTTAGAGCTGTAAGGGGCCTTATTTTATAACATAAGTTCCTTATTTTATAGATGAGTAAACTGAGGCAGAGAGGAATTAAATTACTTGCTCATTGTTTAACAATTGATAAATATCCAAGACAGGATTTGAATTCAGTCTTCTCAACTCCAAGTCCATCCTTCATCTACATAACCACTTCACTGACTCAACTCTTGCCAAACTTCATAACTATTTCATATTTCACATAGTACATGTGATGTACTTGGGAACAAATAGGACTTCTATAAGGAAATGAGAAAATGTAGCCAAAGATTATGTAGTTTGATGTAAGAAATTGAAATCTTAAGAATACAAATGCTATTTTTATCACTGCTGTCAATAGAATATAAGGAAATTGGAACTAAAGGGCAGGATTGGGAAAGTGAGCAACTAGTTAAGGATATTTTGCTTGAATATGAGATTTGTTTATTAGCTTTATATATAGTAATAGCAAGCATGATGATGAATGGAATAAACTCAATAAGGATGAGTAAGAATGTATGTCTAGAGTTTTATAACTATAATCAAAAGGGTAAAGGAAAGGAGATTGGAAAATTGTTTATGAATATGAATGAATGAATAAAGCATTTAGTAAGCACTTACTATATGCAAAGCATTGTGCTAAGTATTGGGAATGCAAACAGAAAAGTGAGATAGCTCCTGGAATCAAATAGTTCACAATTACTTTAATGGAGCTATCACATAATGGAAGATTTCAGCTTGAAATCTAGATGGAAAGTTCGCATGGTCCTTCCCATAGCAAAATAGATGGTAATTTCTTGTCTTAAATGCCAATTCCACTAGTAACATGGTCTCATTTTCTGTGTTGAAGGACTTTGATAGTAAGAATTTTATTTTCTGATTCTTCAATAGATGTAGTATAGTACCTGTAGAAAAAGTTGCCAGGGTGTATCTCCTGGGGTGCTGCCTCCTAGGATGGTGACTGTGAAAATCAGGATAGAATAAACCTAAGGTGTCTGGGTGCAAGATTCTGGTCTATCTCCATCGTGGACTGTGGGGGAGATGGTGTTCTGGTGGTGATGGTTTGACTTCCTTGACACGTGCTATCTCCTGTCTCTCCTCAAGTTTTCTTGCTGCTTTGTATCCAACAAGTTAGATAACGTTGAACAAGGTGTTCGGTTTTTTGTTTGTTTGTTTGTTTTGGGGGTTTGTTTTTTTGTTTTTAAAACTGAGGTCTATGGACCTTCAAGATATTTATGGATCAGTTTTAAAGGATCCACGAACTTAGAAAGAAAAAAAATACATCTTCATTTTCATTAACCTGAAGCTGAAATTTAAATTTTCTTTCAATTTCATTTAAAAAAATATTCTGAGGACTCCATAGGCTTCTCCAAACTGCCATATTGATACATAATGCAAAAAATACTAAGAACTCCTGAGTATAATAATAATATCAGGCTTGCCAAGATATTCACAGGAGACAAATAATAAAAGGAACTGGAAATTAAACTTAAAGTCACAGAAGTCTGCATACAAATGCACAAAGTATTGGTAAAAAGCAAGGTGAACTAGTGATCCTAATTCAAGGAAGCAAATTTCACTTCTTGATATTATGGAAAAACATGTTACTAGACTAGAGCTATGAAATGGTTTACAGTCTTTCTTTAAAAAAATACAAAAACAAAGTACATGCAAATGGTGGAAAGAGTCACAATGGATATATATGTGAGAAAATCCTGGAACCAAAGAAGTGTGGTAAAGAGCATTTGAACATCAATGTAGTAAACAAAAGCACTACTGTCCTCAGACCAGTTAAGACAGAAATAGGAGCTAGATGATGGGACTGGGAAATACCACAAGATTGGATTGGTTCTTTGACAAAATACTGATAAGGTAATGAAATTATTTGAATATTGGCAAGAGTTTTCTTTTTGCCGAAAGGAGAGCAGGTAATAAAGTTTTCATGCCACATAAAGATCAGTTCAAATGAAAGAGGCCCATAATAATAGCATTCACTTTTTCAGTATAAAGGGGGCAGTGGAGTTTTAATGGAGCCTGAAACAGAAGCATCAACTCATCTATCTAAAGGGCTGCCATGTGGAGAAAATCTTAGAGTTGTTCCATTCAGTCCCTGAAAGCAGAACTAGGAGCAATAGGTGGAAGTTACAAAGAGGAAGATTTACACTTTATGAAAGGAAAAACAAAACAATAACAACAACAACTTCCTAAAATTAAGAGCTATTTAAAAGCAGAATGGGCTGCAGTAGGGTGAAGTAAGTTTACCTTCATGAGAGGTCTTCAGACACAGCTGGATGACCATTTAACAGGAAGGAATTATTGTTTTGGAACTCTTTGTAATACCTTCCAGTGATGAGACCAGTGATTCTGAAGAGGTTTCACCTGAACAAGACTTTGAAGTAAAATAATAACTTCTGTAGGTAAAGCTAAAGGAGTAGTCAATTTCACACATGGGGGAAAGTATGTGTAGGTGTAAAGAGGCAAGAAAGAGTTGGCCAGCTTAAAGGAATGCTAAGTACTCCAGTGTGGTTGGAATGTAGGGTTCATAAAAGGAAATTTTGTGGAATAATAGTGAGAATATTTAGCCTGGAAAAGTGAAGTCTTATCAGAATCATGGTAGATGTCTTTAAGTATTTGAAAGACTATTATAGAAAAGAGGTATTATATTTATTGTTTGATAGAATTTGAAAAAAAATGAGTGGAGATTAAAGAGAGACAGATTTGGTTGGGCTTAATATAAGGGATAACTTCATAACAATTAAATATGTCCCATAATGGAATATCTGTCTCTGGAAATAATGGGCTCCTCTTCATGACCCTCTGATTAGAATTCTTGGTCAGGGATAAATAGGATTAGGTGACCTCTGAGGCTCTTAATAAGTTTGAAGCAGTAATTCTTTCATGAAGAAAAAAGTAGATTGAAGCAGGAAGGATTTTGAAGACTATTTATGGTATCAGACCTGTGAATTTTGAAGATTACTTTGGCACCAATGTTAAAGCTAGATATATATGATAATAAAGAGATCAGAGACAGGAACGTTAGTAGGTTATAACATTAGTCTATTTGAGAGATATTGATGAGCACCTCAACTAGGTAGAGTGGTAACGATATGAGGGTTAGGATAGATAATAGATTTAGAACCACAGACTTAGAATTAGAAGGGACCTTAGGGCCAGCCAGTCCAACAATCCCATTTTACAGTTCTTTCTCTGTAAACAGGGACCAAAATACAAAGGTATTTGGGGTCATACAGTAGAAAGTGGCAACACTTGATTTCAAACTTAGGCCTTCTGCCACACAACTTTTCCCCATAATCAGAGAAGAAAGATATGGTAAATATTTATGGGATGAAATCAATAATACTTTGTATCTGACTGGTTGTGAGATAAAAGAGAGGGGAAAAACAAGTATGATTCTTACGTTGAATGACTAGGAAAATTATGATTCTATAAGTAGAATAGTGTATTTAGGAGAAGAGAAAGGGTTTTCTTTTTTGTTGTTTGGAAAAGGGGTATAATAAATTCAACTATGGATATGTAGTTTTATAAGCTGGTAGAATACCTCAGTGGAAATTATGGGATTAATTATCATAGGATTTAAGTTTGGCGATTTTAAATTAGAAATTCTATTTTAAACCCAATAACCTACTCCTTCATATTGCTTCAACTACATTAAGGATTTCATTGTTGAGTCTTTTTTGGTCATATCCAACTCTCCATGATCCCATTTGATGTTTTTTGTTTGTTTGTTTGTCTGGTTTGTTTGTTGGTTTTTTGGGGTTTTTTGTTTTCTTTTGTTTTGTTTTTTTTGGCAAAGATACTGGAGTGGTTTGTCATTTCCTTATCTTGCCCATTTTACAGATGAGGAAACTAAGGCAAACAGGGTTAAGTCACTTGCCCAGGGTCACTAGTCTAGTAAGTTTCTGAGGCCAGATGTGAACACTGATAGATGAGTCTTCCCAATCCCAGGCCCAGCACTCTATCCATTGCACCACCATTGCCCTACATTATGGATAGTCATATGCCAAATTTCACCACTAAGAATAAATGTACAAACTCTGGCATTCCTCTACATGACCTTAACCTCCCATGCTCTTGTAATCAATTCTACCTATGGTTGTTCTTTCCTAAACCTCTTCCTTTCCCTCAAGGTGAACTCAATACTTTCTCTGTCCATCACCACTTGTCTGACTTTTCTTTCCTCCTTTTCTAACATCAGTTCCAAAATGAGCCACTTCAGCTTTACATTAAATCTCTTGCCTCTTTTCTCCTTACTCCTTTAAAAAACAAACAAAAAACTCTCGTTTAATATATGCTGTAACTCTGTAAAGCTACCATCCTGTAACTCTCGTCTTATCACTCATATTCTTTGAAAAAGCTATCTGTACTTGCAACTTGTACTTCCTCTTAATTACTCCTCAACCCTTTGTAGCTTCAGAATGAGTTGATACACATACACTGATGTGCAGATATGATGATGATGATGATGGATAATTATAGCCAATACTTAAGTTTTGAAAATCACTTTGCATATATTATCCCAATTGATCTTCACAACAATTCTGTGTGGCAGCTAGGTGGCAAAGTGGATAGAGCATCAACCTACAGTCATGAAGACCTGAGTTCAAATCCAGCCTCAGACACTCACTAGCTGTATAACCCTAGGGAAGTCACTTGAACCTGTTTGTTTCAGTTTCCTCATCTGTAAAATGAGCTACAAAAGAATATGGAAAACTAGTCTATTTTCTTTGCCAAAAAAACCCCAAATAGGGTCATGAAGAGTCATATATGACTGAAATGCCTGAACAGGTGCTATTATTATCCCCGTTTTATAAATTAAGAAACTGAGCTCCTCAACTCTTTGCAATCTAGCTTCTGACCTCATCACTCAACTGAATCTGCTTTCTACAAAGTTACCAAAGATCTGTTAACTGTCATATCTGATGATATTTTCTAGATTTTTCCCATTACTTAAAATTGCCATCCTCTTTCAAGACATCTTCAATTGCAAAACATGCTTATTTTGTAAAATAATATATTTGAATAGGAGAAGATAACAGCTTAAAGAGCTAACAACTAGTACACCCAAATGCTATCAGATAAAATGGTTATCCCTAGTTTGTGGCAATAACTATATGTGCAACCATGGTCTGCAAATTAGTAGATTGTGTTCATACGGAAAATTCTCTTCCCAACCCAATGACTTATTTATTGGATGAATGGAAGGATTTTTGTTTCAACTATACAATGTTTCACACTTGACCAGCTATTTATTTCATAACTTTTGAGAGCACTGAGTGATTTTGGTGATATTTAATATAGAGCTTACTAGTGAGGTGACAAACAAATGCTGCTTTGATAGCAGTTCAATTAAATTCTTGACAGCATGAGGCAAGCATGCTTGCATAGTGAATATGTAAGAACATTGGGAGCTAAAGAAGTAAGTTCAAATTCTGCCTCAGACATTATCTAGCTGTGTGAGTATGAAAAATAACAGTATAGCTATCAGAAATTCATAAGAGACAAAATCCAAAAAAAAGAGGCAGGAAAAAAAACTGCCTCAAATGTCAATACACATAGTATGACTAACAATTCTTGTAAACTAGAAGTCTTAAAGTAAGGATTCAAACTGGACATCAACTGTACCATTGGGGATTAGTGGGATGAGATCCTTGATGGGAATTTGACTCTGGAAGGGTTTTATGGGTATATCTTATTTATTTTAGAGGGTAAGTAAAAAGTTAAACTATGTAACATATAATAAGAAAGTATACATGTGAAAAAAACCTAAAAACTAGAGAACTTAAGAATGATGAGGTGAATACTTGCATGAAAATAAAGGGAGGAAAAAATAGAAAGTATGTCATTGGAATATACTACAGACCACCTGAACAGGGAGAAGAAATAGATGAATTGTGTGTGGAAAAAAAAATAGCAGTCCTGATACAAAGGCATAACATAGTAATTCTGAGGATCTTTAATTATCTGAATATACAGTGAAGCACTTTCTTTGTGAAAGACAGAACACTATTTTGACTTGAAGATTTTCTTTAATGGCTAGAGAAATGATTTTTATCGTTGTTATTCAGTCATTTCAGTCATTTTGGACCCTTCGTAATGTATTGGGAATTTTCCTAGCAAAGAAACTGAAATGTTTTGTCATTTCCTTCTCCAGATCATTTTGCAGATGAGGAAACTGAGGAAAACAGGGTTAAGTGACTTGCTCAGGGTCACACAGCTAGTAAGTGGTGAGGCCAGATTTGAATTCAGGAAGATGAGTCTTCCTGACTCTAGGCCTGGCACTCTATCTGCTGTGTAATCTAGTTGCCTGAAGAACAGACAGGGATATTCTATTCTAGATCTGATTCTTAACAATGAAGAACAACTCAATATTACAGTAGAACTGATAGACACCACGGGAGTAATTGACCATTCCTAGTCTTTGTGATAAAAGAGAGGAAACCTTGGAGCAGTCTGCCATGTGGCCTGCCATGTTTAAAAGTTTAAAGGAAAAGATAGATAATATTAATATTCTTTAGGGGAAGTGATTCAAGGAGGGATAAGAAGTTTTAATAAATGAGATTCTGAAAACAAAAAGAAAAGCAATTTCCATAAAGAAGAAAGGGGTTAATTGGCTTAGGAGACTAGTATGGGAACACAAGGATGTTCACAACTTAAATTTTATAAAGACAACTCCAATTTTTAAAAATGAAAAAAATGTGTCGTACTTGGGAATTGATTATTATATTCTTGAACCTACAAAGTGTGTTGGAGTTAACTCTACTTTGATCATACATCTCTGAAGAAAAAATTTACAAAATGTATCTATTTTGTCTTGCAGTTCAGAATTCATGCAATATGCCATGTTAAGAAAAATGACCAAGAGCTCTAAAAATTAAATGAGCCTGATCTTTACTTCATCTTTCTGTGTCATGTATTTTGTATTTTATGTTAACATGATGAAAATATACCAGTGAAGCTGGCGTCTTATCTCTGTGGATATCCCTCATAATGACACAGATTGAAGACCTACATTATAAAAAAAAATCATCCTTATCCTCCCAAAAGTTAACCATGTGGATCCAACATACTGGAATCCTTGCCTGTGTTCTCTTGACATCATGAAGTTGCCAATGAATCATTTAAGATATACATTGATTATTGCTCATTCTTTTTATATGACTAGCCCTCCTTTCCACCAGTCTTTCCTCCTCCTGGATGTTTCCCCAGTAGTAGTCTTCTAACCCTCCCCATGCCCCATCAATTTACTTCCAGTGTTTATATTCTTGTTTACATTTCTGACATTGGGGTTCCATCCACCTCTGAGATTCTATGAGTCTATGGCATTATTCTACATCAATGTTAGCACAACTATGAATATTTACTCTGTGCGCGTATGTGTTTGTTCATGTAGGTGAGATATCCTGGCTCAAATCTGAGAACATTCAGGTAATCATAGGGTAAAACAGGGAAAACACTGCAATATTGGCACTTGAAGGATGACTAGATGTAATAATATTTACCAGGCAGGAGACTTTATAGAACACCCTGATGCCAGGACAAAGGAAATTTCAATGCTGGATGATGGGCTCATTTTGAAGCAATGAGACATAGAACTGTCCTATATTAGCAATTTAATCCCACTTTGAAAGGAAATTTTCACCTTCAACTCACTGTTGTCTAAGTGAATGGCTCTAGATTTGAAAGGTTGCTGATTCTCTTTGAGATTGTCCATCAACTGCTGTTACTAAGTAATTTTTCCTGAGGTTTTGCTTACAGTTATTATGTAGTTACCCTCCTCTTCTGGGTTTACCTTTTGGTTTTCTCTTGACCCATAATATTTCTTCATAGCGTAAGACATTTTTTTTTTGTTTCTATGTCTAACTTCAGTTTATGACTCGTACTTTTGTACTAGAGGCAGACTCTGTCCCATCCCGTTCTCTTTGATGAGGTGGTAAAGTCCTGTTTTTTTTTCTTTTTTTTCTTGACCTAGATTTCTTGGGCAACTGCCACTGGCTTTCTCATCCCCTGATGTTTTTAGATTCAAAATGCTGGTGGGTTTCAGTGTCCCTGGTCAGAGGTCTGAACTTTTGTCCCTTCCAGGTCTTTCCTGAGCATGTGCAGCTTCAGGATCCTAGACTTGTTGCCTGAGGTCATGATAGTTTTCATGATGGGAAGCATCTTTCAGCGCTCCTGGATTTTACTTTTCATTTTTATGCAGTCTTTGGCTAAATGATAGAGTTTACTGAAGTTTCTATTTGGATTTCTACATCACTATTAGATACTTATTGGAGTATAGGTTGGAAAGCTGGTCTACTTTGTGATATTTTATGAAATTATTTTATCTGCAATAAGTCTTTGTAACTGAAATTTAACCATTTGTGGTCACATACATAGAAACTGTGTTGAGATAGAGTGGGCAAAGCTCATTTTGTTTTTGGAATCATTTTTGATTGACATGAAAATGTATTTAAGGGATGAAGGCAGGATCATCATACTGCACCCTTCTGGCCTACTTTCCCAGTTTTCAATGTGTTTATATCTTTCAGCAACCACAACAGCAACCACAACAATAACAACAGCAAATTCTTGGCTTTTGTTTTTGGTTAGGGCAGAATCTTGCTGTCTGCTTATAAATGAACACAACTATCATATGTGCTTTACATTTTCTCTTCTTTAGGAAAAATGTCCACAATTCTTTCTACCAATCCTCATTTCCTGTACCTTAATATTTTGACCACCTTTCTTTATATTTGCTCCAATCTGACAATGTTCTTCTTACAATATGGTTCTTCTTACAATACAATCTTCTTACAAGATAGTCTGTTCAGGGAAGCCTGCAGTTATACTGTCACCTCCCTCCTTCTTTCCACTATGCCTCTTTTAATATAGCTTTAGATTCCATTAACTTACACTTTCACTTAACTTTACTGCCTAAGGTAAACTTAGCCCTGGCTGAATGATTCTACAAATCAATAGCAGTACCCACTGTTGCTGCAATATTACTCTAACTCAGTTATAAGCTGACCAGGAGACTGCAGATAAGAAATAAACAATGGACTTTGCCCATAATGAATTGCTTTTGAATGTAATAAACTTGTTACCTAAGCATGAAAACAACTCAAACTACTTTAGGGTCCATAGGAACAGGATTCCATTCAAAATCCTTTCTATATGGAGCTGGTGGGAACACTGACAAATTTTTCATTAGTCAGTAAACACTTATTAAACATCTATATGTCAGTCATGATGCTAGGTGCTGGGTATAAACAAAGAAGCAAAAGACAGTCACTTCCCTCAAGCAGCTCAAAATCAAATAAAGGAGAAAACAAGCAAACAGATATGTACAAACAAGCTACTCATGGGATAAGTAGGAAATAGAGAGGGGAGGCATCAGAATAAAAAAGGGATGTGAAAGTTTTATTTTAAAAGATGAGACTTTTGTTTGAGACTTAAAGGAAATCAAAGAAGCCAGAAAGCAGACATGAGGAGGGAGAGCATTCCAAGCATGAGGGATAGCAGAGAAAGTAATCAGAGCTGAGGGATGGAGTGTCTTGTTTGTGGAACAACAAGGAGATTCTATGCCACTGGATCAAAGACTATACAGGGAAGTAAAGTAAAAGAAAACTGGAAAGCTAAGGGGGGGCCTAGATTATAAAGGGCTTTGAATGCCAAACAAAAGTTTTTGCATTTTATACTAGAAGCAATTGAGATTCCTTGGAGTTTATTGGAAAGGACAGGTGATGAGGAGGAAGTCCAGAACAGGGTAGTGTAAGAGTTGAGAAAGAGATATAAATTGAAAAAAGAAAGCTCCAAAAGTGAAGTTGATACTTCTTGACAATAAATTACATATAGTGTTTAAGAGATAGTGAGATTCAAGGATGAAGCCTAGTTTGTGAGTCTTTTGGACTGAAAGGATAGTGTTGCCCTCTATACCTCATCAAGTCCTTTGAATCTAGTTTCTATTCTCAATCAATTCTCCCAAATGACTCAAGGATCAAAACGTACTCTGGCTTTCAGTAAGAGAGGACGCACCCCTCCCCTTTGAGTGCCCAAAGTCTACTGAGATGTTAAGACTGAAAACACATTTGAATAGGATTCTGAACTCTAATAGTTTGGTTGAAATAATACCTATTGTGAGTGTATCTGATGACTTGGAGTCAATAATACCTGGATTTCAGTTCTGCCTCTATGTGACTGACAACATTTCTAAGCCTCAGATTTATCTCTAATTCATAAAAAGAGGTCAATAACTACCTGAAGTACTCACTTTATAAGGTTGTTATGAGCACAAATGAGATAATGCATATATAGCATATGTTCTGTACTTACTATCCCAAACTCCAGTTACACTACCAACATGTTGAGTTTTGAGAGGAAAACTGCTGTATTTACTCTCAAGATCTAGATGTATATAGCTGTGCTAAAAGAATGTAGTATAATCCACACCCAGAGAAAGAAACATGGAGTCTGAACGCAGATGGAAGCATACTATTTGCTCTCCTTTTCCTTTGTTGTTTATTTTATTGCTTCGTTCTCATGGTTCCTCCCATTAGTTCTAATTGTTTTTTACATCATGACTAATGGGAAAATATGTTTAACATGAATGTATATGTAGAGCCTACATCAGATTTTATGCTGTCTTGGCGGGGGGGGGATTAAATTTAAAATTCAAAATCTTATGGAAGTGAATGTTGACAACTGAAAATAAATTAATTATCCAAAGGAAAAATAAAAAGTATAGTATAAATTGACATTGCCAGACTAAGCACTAATCACAATATTTACAACACACTGGAAAGTAAGTTTCAAAAATAATTTTTAAATTTAAAACGGAATACATAATCTCGTAGCAGAATTTCTTGACAAAAATATTATGTTAAAATAAGGCTATAACCAAGCAAATTTGAGTGGCTCAATAGTTAATCAAGCAAGGAAAGTAATTTACTGATGTTGAGTTAATTAAATTGTATTTTATTTCAGCAGCCAAAGAAATGTGTCCAGAGAAAATAAACTTAAGACTATTATCTTTTTAGCTCAATAAAATTATACGCTCATGGATTGATGTTAGTATTTGGCAGTACCTATCTGTGTGAAAAGACATTTTCAAAGATAAACTATGGAAAATCTCATTACAGATCAGCATTAATAGATGAAATTTTGCAGTCTATTTTGATAAAGCATAGTAACTTTCAACTCCAATTAAGCAAAATGTTGTCTTCCAAAATAGAATTCTATTCTTCTCATTAGTAGATTTTGTATTATAAAAAATACTCAATTATGATTATTTTATTTTGAATTTCATTGATAAAAAAAATTGGTAGATAATTATTTTGACTCTTCAATATTGTTTTGTCCTGAAAAGCCTAAATATTTATAATCTGGTCCTCTATAGAATAAGTTTGTCAATCTCCAATTTAGATAATTTTTTCACAAGTTTATTAATAGTTTACAATTCTTTGATAACAACTGTGTTCATATGCATTGACCATTTATCTACTTGCAAATAGCTTTGGTCTTAAATATTTCTATAAGTTAACTATATATTTAGATATCAAACTCTTATTAGAAATTTTGATACGAACGTCTTTTCCCCCAATGAACCATTTCCCTTTTTATCCTAAGTGCATTATTTATCATTATGAGACGGCTACTCAATTTCATGTAGTCAAAATTTTTCTATTTTACCTTTTATAATTGCCTCTGTTCTTTGTTTATGAATGCATCCCTTACTCATAGCTTTGAAAGGTATGGTAAGTTATCTTTTATTATTTTCTGGTGTGATTTTTAATATTTAGGTTTTTGAGATAAACTGTTTCTGATTCCTCATCTAGTCTGTTCCACTGATTTACTTTTGAATTTCTTTTTTTTTAGACCAATAATAAATATTTTTGATAAGCACTTGGAAGTCTCTAAGTACCATTCCCAAATTATTCCTGCCTTTAAAAATTTACTTCTCTTGATATTTTAAGTCTTGTCTTTTGTCCCTCAAATGAATTTATCAAGTATTTTATGGTATTCCATAAATTGCTGCTTTGATAATTTGATTCACATAACATTAAAACTCTAAATTAACTTTGGTAGTACTATAAGTTTTACCATATAGGCAGTGTCCAAATATGTCCACTGAATATTCCTTCTATTCTTTAAGTTGTTCTTTATTTCTTTACGAAGAATTTTGTAACTGAATGAAAACATTGCATATGCTTTGGTAGAAGACTCCAGAATATCTTATGTGTTTTTAAGTTATTTTCAATAGGACCACCACTTGTATTATAGTCTTCTGGATTTTGTTATTTTTAAAGTTAAATTTAATTGATTTGTGTGAGTTCATTATTTAGGCTACAATTTTACTAAAGCTAGTAATTATCATTATTTTCTTTGCTGAAACCCTGGGATTTTTTTTTCTGAATAAGCACAATTTCTCTTCTCTTTGCTTGTATTTATGACTTTATTTGTTCTCTTTTCTTTTGTATTACTAGCATTTTTAGAACTATATCAAATAGTTGGGAAAAGACAGACATCCTTATCTTACATCTGTAATTACCAGGAAGGCTTCAATTATTTTCCCGTTGTATATGATGCTCATTTTTATTTCAGATAGATTCTTTTTAATCACATTTCTAAAAATTCCACTGTCTGTGTAGTATTTTGACAAAGGCTTTTGGCTATATCTATTGAGATTATCATATCAATTTCAATTCTTTCTTATTCTTTAAAGATTGTTTTTCTAATGTCAAATCATCCTTTCTCTCTTCGAATAAATCCAACATGGTCATGATGAATGCCTTTTTGAAATAATTATAATTCTTTGCCAGTATTTTATTTAGAGTTTTTAAAAATATATATATTCATAAGTGATATCAGTCTATATTTTTCCCTTTGCTTTATCTTTCCTGGCCTCTGGTATTATGACCATATTTGTCTCATATAAGAGTTTGGTAAACTATTTTACACACACACACACACACACACACACACACACACATATATATATGTATAAAATTTTTTGCTTTTTGGTGAAGCAATCAGGGTTAGGTGACTTGCCCAGGGTCACACAGCTATTAAGTGTTATGTGTATGAGACCAGATTTGAACTCAGGTCTTCCTGACTCCAAGGTCAGAGCTCTATCCATTGTGTCACCTAGCTGCCCCTATCTTTTATTTTTTTCAAGAATAATTTGTGCAGTTATAAGCATTAATTGTTCTTCAAAAGTTTGATAGAGTACTTCTATAAATCCATATGAACTAGGAGATTCTTTCCCCTGGCTCTTCTTAACTTTGGATGTTCTTTTACATGCAATTCCACGTCTTTTTATTAGATTGGATTAGATTTAAGATCTCTATTTGGTTTTCTGTTTGAATATTTTAAATTTTTTCAATTCATTTTTTTCTATTGTGTTCTCAGTTTCATTGCCATATAACAATGAATACTAAATTTTGATTATTTGCTTAGTTTTGATTTAAACTCCTTCATTTTCTATTTTGTTAAATGCTAGTCTTATCTGGATAAATTTTGAATGGGAGTTTTATGTATTATTGATAAAAGGTTGTTAAAGGGATTTAGAAGAGTAACTCATAATTTCTTCTGACAAAAATATACTCTAGAGAGTAACATTTTTCTTTTAAAAAAGTGGACAAAGAATGTTGATTATTTAAGATCAGTTTAAGGAAAATAGGTATAAATTGTGAGTTTCTTGAGAGTAGAGAATGTTTCTACTTTTCTTTGTACCCTCAGAACTTAGTCCAATGACTGGCACATAGTAATCACATAATAAATGTGTCTCAACTTGATTTACTACCTACCTATTAATTTATAAAATTTATAAACAAATAACATTTAAATCCATATTCTTTAAACCCTGAGGATCCCAGCATATTGTTAATTTTTTAAAAAAGATAAAATTTTATAATTATAGTAACAAAATACTATAGCTATTTCAAAAGGTACCAAAGGAATACAATGATTAGGTTGCATTACAATGTAAATGTAAAATGTCTTAATTTTTAGAGTTTGTCTCCTATTTAGGAATCTTTTTTTCCATTAAAACTATCACATCACAATGTCTTCATTTTCTTTTATATCCTTGTACTCTATCATCACAGAAAATATTTTAATCCTTATACTCTCTCCTTTACATTAATTTTCTCCTTTGATGAATGTGATATGATGATAGGTAGTATTTTTTTTTTTAGTTTCCAATTCTATATTCATGGATGAAGAGAGTGGTTTTATATTACTGAGATCTGGGGCAACTTTAGGGGTAGCTTAATCAACCATTAAAAATTATGAAGAGCTTACTATGTGTCAACCACTGCGCTAAGCTCTGGGAATACAAAAAAAGAGGCAAAAGATAGTTCTTGCCCTCAAGGAGCTTCCAATCTAACTGGGGAGACAACATGCAAATAAACTAAAAGAAAGTTACATACAGGCCAAATAAGAAATAATTAACAGAAGTAAGGCGCTAGAATTAACAAGGGCTAGGAAATGTTTCTTGAAAAAGATGAGATTTAGATGAAATTTACTGAGAAAGGATAGGCTCTGTTTGGTCTAACCTTGCATCAAGTTATTGAAACTAACGATAGAAAAGGTAGCAAAGCAGTTTTAAAAATTAAAATTTGAGGAAAGACACCAAAAAAGTGTTACAGAGCACAAGGCTTAGACTGACTCAAAGACACTGGGTTATTTAAGGAGAATTTGAAGGCATACTTGAGGCAAATGGGGATGACAAAGTAATATATTCAAGTAATCAGACAACTGACAAAGTGTGGGAAGTAAAAGAAAAGTCAAGAATGAATATATAAATTCTTCTAATTAAATTCTAGAAGCCTAAAAATTGTATTATAGACAGGAAAAAGGAGGGATGAATTTAACAATACTCTAATGGGATAGGAGACTTGAATCTGGAATGAAGTATTTTAAGGGGAAAATAAAAAGCAATACTAATGATCATGGTTCACATTTGTATCAGGCCAAACGTTATTAACCAAAAAATGGGAGAAGCTGATTTTTTCCTCTGAACCTGTGATTTCAAAAGCTCCTCCTCTCCTAATGTAAACCAATAGCTATTCTACAATTTGCATTCTTTTATTTCCTTTTAGATGTTATTTTATTTTTTCCAATTACATATAAAGAGAATTTTAACATTCATTTTTTAATAAAATTTTGAGCTCCAAGTTTTCCCTCCCTTTCCTCCCCCCTCCCTAACACAGTGAGAAATTTGATGTATGTTATATGTATGCAATCATGTAAAAAATCCATGTTAGACATGTGAAAAAAGAGTTATGTGGAGCACTGAAAAGTTAAGTGACTTGCTCCATCACACACACGCTAGATGCCAGTTGTAGGATTTGAACTGTGATCATTCTGACTCTGGGACTGGCTCTCTATCCACTCTGTCACACTGATTCTCAGAACATGAACATACATCTGTGGTGTATGTGAGTGTCGGTTATGTAGCTTCTGTGTGTCCATATGTGTCTATCTAGGTGTGGCTATCAGGGATGTATGGCCAGAAATCTTTAGAATCTCCTCTGCTTACTCTTCTCCACAGGAAACTTTGATTCCTACAGGAAACTGAGGCCACAAGACTGGTCACTCTGCTCTCCTCAAAAAGAGACCCTACCAGGTTAGATATTAAACTGCTTCTTAAATATTGCAAGTCTAGGAAAAATATTTTTTTTGGTTGCAAGATCAGCTCCCAATTGTTATCTCTCTGAAGGAGGAATGACCAAGCTACGTACCCAAGGCTTGGCCCTTCCCTTATTCCAGACAATATCAAAAAGACATTGAGGACATCTAGGTGGCACAGTAGATAGAACACTGGCCCTGGAATTGGAAGAACCTGAGTTCAAACCTGGCCTTAAACACTTATTAGCTGTGTTACCCTGGGCAAGTTATTTAACCCTGATTTCCTCCCCAAAAAAGACATCTAATATTATACAGATAGGAATATGCCAGACAATATCTCAAATAAATGAACCCTCCCACCAGAAGTAAACTATCTCAGCTCAATGAAGAGAGAGTCCCAGATCTCAGGAGAAACTTCCTGAAATCTCTACTGTAATAAGTTGCAGATAGGACATAATCAAGGTGCTAGGTCCCGTTCATGTTGGTTTCTTTCCAGAATACTTCCTTCCATTCAAGGACCTCTCTCTGAACAGAATCTCGAACTGTGTGTCTTTTCTCTGAAAGTTAGAAGCCAGAAGACCAAGATTTCTCCTTTCCCAAGCTTTCATCAGTTCCAACCCTCACACAGGTACAGAGCATTGAAAAATCGATCTCCACCAGTGATGAGAGCCCTACACAAATAGGCTTGAGCCCTGTTTTACATACAGAATCCTGAAAACTGATGACAAACTTCTGGATGATAGATATTAGTGGATATTGAGAAATGTTTAGGAAATCTGAGATATGTGATTATCTGAACTCTATAGAGGATACTAACACAATCATGGTATCACTCTCAGGGACAGAACATTATACTGGTTGAACTATTATTGTGAACTGCTTTGCAATTTCTTGTTGCAGTGAAACATATATATGTACATACACACATACATATATATATATATATGCATATGTATAAATACATATGTATATTTATATAGATGTGCATGTATATGCACATATATGGATTTACATATGGATGTATATGTATATGCACACATATATACATGCACATATCAACTTTTTTTTCCTTTTTACTCGTGATCTTTAAACCTCCAAACTATATAGAAAGCCTCAAAGAATTGTCTAACATATTCTATGTTAATAACAAATGCATGGATTGCATCAGTGTAAATTCAGATTTGGGCCGAAATATTTTTTTTTGATATTTAACTTTTGATCAGGAATTTATATGTGTCTTCTTTTATATTTGAGAATCTAATGTTTTGTGTTAAGATTCAAAATGGCTATTCAGAACAAATTTTTAATAGTTAAACCATTTCATTTCCTACTAATTTTACAATATTTTGCTTTAATACTGGTTATTTTTTTTCTGCTGTTGTTCTACTTTCTGTTAGGCACCTTTCGCAGTAAATAGAGTAAATAGAGCTCTGTATCCAGCTTCTGTATGACCCTGCACAAATCACTTATCCTCTCAGCTTCAGTTTCCTCAGCTGTAACATAAGCATAGTTATAGCAACTACTTCATAAGGTTTTTTTTGTGACCATCAAATATAAAACAAATCAAAATATAAATGCTAGCTATTATTGCAGGCAAAACTAGGTGACAGAGTGAAAAGAGCTTCCAACTTGGTGTCAGGAATACTTGAGTTCAAATCCAGTCTCAGGTAATTCTTAGCTGTGTGACCTGAAAAAGTCATTTAATATCTTAGGAAATTGTTGAAAACATCCCGATGATTGGTCTTTGAGTATCATATGTTTTCTCTGTAGTTGTCTAGAACAAATATTCAAGCCATTTAATTGTGATAATAAAAACCCAAAGGAGGGACGGAAGAGGAAGGGGAGGAAGAGGAGGAGAAATATGCCCCCACTGCCACCAAAGACTCCTAAACCTTTTGTCTCACAGTTCTAGCCAAGAATTGATTTCTAAACTATTTCTTTATCCCCAACAAATATACATTGAGTAAATAGGGAAAAATTAAAAGAAGAGGAACTGATGGTGAAATACTACAGTAAGATGGGGTATGGGATATCTCATGAAGATATTTTTGAAAGGGGCACAGGTCTATTCACATTTAATGAATAATTAAGCTGTGTTCTCACCTGATTAATGTGTAAGGGCCAAATGGAGTATGAGTGATTTCAATTTTACCATTAAAATTCCCTTACTATCCAGTTACATTTTTGCAGTTTTCAGCAAATCCACTGGAATGCATTGGACAAAGTCTTCAGTCTCAAATCTTGAATAGCTCTTTACCAGTTTGGGCAACTTCTCCATTATTCTTTTTTTAATTCCTCACCAGTGCCTTTTACAAAAAGTTGAAAAAAGTTCATGTGGCACAGTTCATAATCAAAGATGGCAACTGTCATTCTCTCATATTTCCAAATATATGGTGATACAGTTTAACAGACATCATTTTATAAAGCTCTAATAGGTTAATGCTTGTTTGCTTGCTTGCCTTCCTCAACTCAAAAAAAAAAATGAAAAGAAAATCAAGATTCTCTTCTGGAAGGGAAAGCTGGATCCCTACAAAGTTCCTTGAGAACACAGAGCTTTCCCTAACATAGATTGGAGACCTAGGATTGATTGAAGTCACTCCCTTACCCTTCAGGTGAAAAACCAAACCAATTTGGCTTAGTGTTAATTAGTAACACTGGTCCAATGGTTCTAAGAGGAACTTGGTTGTTGATCATCTTACTTTCTCATGGAGGAGCTATGCTACTTAGGGCTCAGTTCCCAAGGGCTACAACAAAATTAGCTCGGTCAGTGTTCAACCATTAGCTAATGTAAAAGGAAAAGAAAATAGAGCCTTGTGCTCACTACTCCTAATAGAATTAGTGACCTGAGATCAACTGGAAGTCACTTTCTCAAGCTTTAGGTACAAATCCAAAACCTTAGGTGAAAACTCTTCCATGATTCTCTGTTCTTAAAGGCATCCAACTGGGGTACAGACAAATGTATGTTTAAAATATATGGACGCATTGTATTATATTTTTTCTTCCATTGGCAAAGAATTTATGAGAAGTAAGAAGATAAGGGGGCTGATGAGAAGAGAACACCCAAGAATTGCAAAAATAAATTAAATTACTTACATCTTGCCATTTACAAAGCAAACAGCAAAGTATGAGAGTGGAAAACAGCAGTGATTGATCACATGGTTACAGAAAGCTTTCAAATCACCATTTTCTTATGTGCCAATATGTCACCCAGATCCAAACAAGCCTGATAGCCCAAGTGGTTTTCATTAAAAACAATTTGGGGAGATTGGGAAAAAAACATTCTCGATAGGATTATACGGGTTATGCTTAAGATCTTATTAGATATTGCTTCTTTTTTCATTTATTGACCTTTGAAACCAGAGATAGGGATAGGGACTAGACCTATGATTTCATTGGCGTAAGGAACTCCCGGGTGAAGAAACTCCCTCCACCAATGCCGATCAACACTTTTTCTACAACTTTATGGTTGTAGAAAGTTGCTCTAATGACTGAAAAGTGACTTGCCTGGGGTCACAGA
Source organism: Phascolarctos cinereus (assembly GCF_003287225.1). Taxonomy (NCBI): domain Eukaryota; kingdom Metazoa; phylum Chordata; class Mammalia; order Diprotodontia; family Phascolarctidae; genus Phascolarctos; species Phascolarctos cinereus. The sequence goes on along the minus strand of NW_027556180.1, from coordinate 137,218,208 downwards.
GCCAATATGTGCCAGGGGCAGAACTTTGTAAAACTCTGCAATGTACAGAGCTAATAAGAACAGATAATTTTTTTTTAACGGTCTACAGCATGTGGTACTCTTTCTTTTCTTTTCCTTTTTTTTTAATATAAATTTATTTTTAGTTTTCAATATTCACTTCCACAAGTTTTTGAGTTCCAAATTTCTCACCCATTCCCCCACCCCAAGATGGCATGCATTCTGAATACCCCTTCCCCTGGTCTGCCTTCTCTTCTATCTCTCCCCCTCCCTTCTCTTATCCCCTTCCCCTTCTATTTTCCTGTAGAGCAGGATAGACTTCTGTACCCCATTTCCTGTATTTCTTATTTCCCAGTTGCATGTGAAAACATTTTTTTAAAAACATGTGTTTTTAAAACTTTGAGTTCCAAATTTTCTCCTTCCTCCCTCCCACCACCCTCATTGAAAAGGCAAGCAACTCAATATAGGTTGTACATGTGCAGTTATGCAAAACACTTCCTTAGTAGACATGTTGTGAAAAACTAACTCTATTTCCCTTAATCCTATCCTGCCCTCCCATTTATTCTATTCTTTCTTTTGACCTGTCCGTCCTCAGAAGTATTTGCTTCTGATTACCCTCTTTCCCAATCTGCCCTCCTCTCTATCATCCCTGCTCTCTTGTCCCCTTCTCCCCCATTTTCCTGTAGGGTAAGACAGATTTCCATACCCAATTGAATGTGTATGTTATTCTCCTTAAGCCAAATCCTATGAGAATAAGATTCCTCATTCCCTCTCACCTTCCCCTGTTTCCCCTCCACTGTGAGAGACTTTTCTTTTCTGTTTTTTTTTTGTGAGATAATTTACCCCATTCTACCTCTCCCTTTCTTCTCCGAGTATCATCCTCTCTCATCCCTTAATTTTATTCTCCAGATATGACCCTTAATCTTCAACTCACCCTGTGCCCTCTATCTATCTATCTATCTATACATACATACAATTTTTTCCTTCAACTACCCTAATACTGACAAAGGTCTCATGAGTTACAAATATCATCTTTCCATGCAGGAATGTAAACAGTTCAATCTTAATAAGTCTCTTATGATTTCTCTTTCCTGTTTACCTCTTCATGTTCCACTGGAGTCCTGTATTTGAAAGTCAAATTTTCTATTCAGCTCTGGTCTTTTCATCAGGAATGCTTGAAAGTCCTCTATTTCACTGAATGACCATTTTTTCCCCTGAAGGATTATACTCAGTTTTGCTGGGTAGGTGATTCTTGGTTGTAATCCTATCTCCTTTGCCCTCTGGAATATTATATTCCATGCCCTGCGGTCCTTTAATGTAGAAGCTGCTAAATCTTGTGTTATCCTGATTGTGTTTCCACAGTACTTGAATTGTTTCCTTCTGGCAGCTTGTAATATTTTCTCCTTGACCTGGGAACTCTGGAATTTGGCTACAATATTCCTAGGAGTTTTCCTTTGGGGATCTCTTTTAGGAGGAGACCTGTGGATTCTTTCAATTTCTATTTTGCCCTCTGGTTCTAATATCAGGGCAGTTTTCCTTGATAATTTCTTGAAAGATGATATCTAGGCTCTTTTTTTGATCATGGCTTTCAGATAGTCCAATAATTTTTAAATTCTCTCTCCTGGATCTATTTTCCAGGTCAGTTGTTTTTCCAATGAGATATTTCACATTGTTTTCTAATTTTTCATTCTTTTGGATTTGTTTTACAGTGTCTTGATTTCTCATAAAGTCACTGTCTTCCAATTGCTCTATTCTAATTTTTAAAGAAGTATTTTCTTCAGTAATCTTTTGGACTTCCTTTTCCATTTGGCCAATTTTTCTTTTAGGGCATTTTTCTCCTCATTGGCTTTTTGGACCTCTTTTGCCATTTGGGTTAGGCTATTTTTTAAGGTGTTATTTTCTTCAGTATTTTTTTGGGTCTCCTTTAGCAAGCTGTTGACTTGTTTTTCATGATTTTCTTGCATCACTCTCATTTCTCTTCCCAGTTTTTCCTCTACTTCCCTTACTTGCTTCTCAAAATCCCTTTTGAGCTCTTCCAAGGCCTGGGACTGATTCATATTTTTTTGGAGGCTTTGATGTAGGAGCTTTGATTTGTTGTCTTCTTCTGGTTGTATATTTTGATCTTTTTCACCAAAGTAAGATAATATAGTCTGACTCTTTTTGCACTGCTTGCTCATGATCCCAGCCAATTACTTGAGTTTTAAACTCTTTGTTAAGGTAAGAGTCTGCTTCCAATGTGGAGAGTGTACTGTCCCAAGCTTCAGGGGTTTGTAAGCTGTTTTCAGAGATACTTGTAGGGACCTGTAAATTTTCAGTTCTTCCAAGGTGGTATGAAGGGTTTACTCCTTTCCTGGCCTGTGACCACAAGTATTCCTTTCTGTCTCCTAACTGTGAGGAGGGGTTCTCTCCACAGCCACTACAAGCTCCACCAGCCAGTGCTCCTCCTCACCCCAGCACTGCCTCCCAGAACTGTGACCCAGATACACACACGGGCAAAGCAAGAGATTCCTGCCTCAGCACTGGCAAAGAGATCCCTGCAGTCCCTCTCTGATCAGCCACTGGATTCCCCCTCAGTCTGTGGGCCGGAAGCTCAGGAAGCAGCTGCCCCTCCTCCCCCCCAGGGCCAGCTCTTGGGGAATGGAGCTGAGACCCGCCTTCCTCTCTGACCAAGGACAGAAACAGACTTTTCCCACTGACCTTCTAAGTTGTCTTTGGCATTTGTGGATTGAAGAGTCTGGAAACCTCCACAGCTTCCCACGATTCAGTGCTCTGAGGCCGGCTCCAGGTTTGCTGCGGCCTGTGCGCCCACGCTGTGCTGCGCTCCCAGCCCGTGCGATACACCTTTCTGATCAATCATCCAGGTTGTCTTGGGCTGAAAATTTGTTTCATTCTGTCTTTTTGTGGATTCTGCTGCTTCAGAATTTGTTTAGAGCCATTTTTTATGAGTATTTGGAGGGGTTTGGGGGAGAGCTCAAGCAAGTTACTGCTTTCACTCCGCCATCTTGGCTCCGCCCCTTGTATTATCTTTTCTACAGAGAGCACACTAAGATTTCCCTAGGGATTCCTTTACCATAGATGTTCCCCTTCTAAAAGATAATTTTCTCTCCATCTCTACATCAAAAGGCACACCAAATATCCCTCAGTGGAATAGATTCCTGACATTGCAAGGACAATCCAAATTGAATTTCTCACTCATCTCTAACTAAAACAAGCTGAAGTTAGGGTTGTGGAAGAAAAACAAACTCAATGAGAGAAGAAAAAGAGTCAGACCTTAGAGAGGTTGTGGGCATCTACAAAAGGGATTAAGCACTTAGGGTGGATATTTCAGGGGTTTTTTTTGCCATCAGGCAAGCATATTCTAATTTATAAGTATCTCAAAATAAGGCAAGTGATCTATGTCTGTTTAAAAGAAGAAGAAAGCTAAGAGTAGTGGTGCTCCCTTGTAATTCCAGCTACATGGAAGGCCAGAGCTGGCAAATCTCTTCAGCCTGGAAATTCTGAGCTGCAGTGGACTATGTCACTAAGTGAACTCATTAAGTTTAGCATTAATAGGGTAAACCTCTGAGAGAGTGAGAGAAGCACTAGCTTATTTAAGGAGGGATAATCAGATCCAGATTTTGACCTGCTGGCTAACTCACTCATGACGATTAGTAGTATTATCTGGCTGCTTAAGTGTCTTCTGCTCTTCCAGTCTGGATGAGATAGAGAAACATTTTTTTAAATAAATAAAAGAAAAGAAGAAAATATAATTTATAATTTATGCAACAGCATTTTAGATATGCAAATTACATACTTTTCATAATCATCATTAATGTGTGTAAAGTAATGTGTAACATAGCAAGTATCAGTACTTAAATATTCAATCATGCAGCATTTATTTTTAAAGTAGACTGGCTTTTTAAAGAATCACACTTTTGTATCACAGAAGCTTAAAACAAAAGAGAGAAAGGAAAAAAACGTTCAACTTTCTCTACTGTATCCCAAAACTAGTGAATCCAATAAAGGAGTCTCAGGTGAAAAATCTCTCTTATGAGTCAATGAAAACATATCAGGCCTGATATTTATTCCAGCCAAGAGATAAAGTCCCTTACAATGCAGTACAATTAGTCTCTGGATTTACTCAACCACAACATGGACTGCTTTACCTAGATGATGTCCAGAGGAAGGTTACCACTTTTCCTTTCAGTCTAAGGGAATCCCTGAGAGGTGGTGCTGGAGGAAGATTCCTAATGTTAGGTTTACAACCCTCCAACAACATGCATTTATTTGTGATTATTAGTTGCTATGAATTAGATTTAGTTTTTAGGAAGGGGTATTTACTAAAGTGATACACTTGGTACAAAGCATTCTTTCAAAAGTCTGTTACATACTTCCCCACTAATAAATAAAAAATACAAAGGAATGACAGCTCAAGCTTAGAAAAATTATGTAACAAAAGTAATTCTCAACTTCTAAAAATCCATTTCTGGAGCCTTCAAGATGTTCTCTGTAATTATGATATAGTTTCCCACCTCACCCTCTTTTGCTAGATTCTCTGTAGAGCCTTGAAAACGTGTCTAGTCTACGTCTGTTAACCAGTGAAGACACTGCTTTCAGATAGTCAGATGCTGCTGCTAGTACACTGATGGAAAGTTGGGGAGTTTAAAATCCTCCAAAAACTTTGAATTTCACAGGGTCCTCCTCCAGCCAAAAGGGAAGAATAGGCCAAGGCTAAGGTGTTCTATGCTCTCACAAGCAACTCCTTCTCAGGGATTTGTTCAGAATTGACCTGTCCTGGCTCATCACTTCAGATTTTCTCATTCTGCTATGCCCAAAGGGCAATCAAACTGTGTGTACCTTTTGATCCAGCAATATCACTTCTAGGTCTGCATCCCAAAGAGATCATAAAAAGGGAAAAGGACCTACACATACAAAAAAAAAATTACAGCAGCTCTTTTTGTGCTGGCAAAGAATTGGAAAATGAGAGAATGCCCATCAATTGGGGAATGGCTAAACAAGTTGTGGTATATGAAAGTAATAGAATATTATTGTGTTATAAAAAATAATGAGCAGGAGGATTTCAGAAAAACCTGGAAAGACTTACATAATCTAATGGTAAGTGAAATGAGCAGAACCAGGTGAATATTATGCAAAATAACAACAACACTGTGCAATGATCAACTATGATAGACTTAGCTCTTCTCAGAAATATAATGATCCAAGATCATTCCAAAAGATTCATCATGGAAAATACTATCCACATCCAGAGAAAGAACTGGTGGAGTCTGAATGCAAATCAAAGCACACTATTGTCATGCTGTTTTTTTTGTTTTCTTTTTTCTTTCACAGCCTGACTATTGTGGAAATATATTTAACACGATTGTACGTGTATAATCTATAGCAGATTGATTGCCATCTTGGGGGGGGAAGGAGGGAGAAAAATTTAGAACTCAAAATCTTATGAAAATTAATGTTGAAAACTATCTTTACATGTAATTGGAAAAAATTAAATTGTATTTACAAAAAAAGAATCTCTGATTCCAAATACTGGACATTTGTAAATAGGTTATGTTACTCAGTTTCTCAGCCTATCTGAGCAGACTTCCTATCACACCTAGGTGTATAGATATCTAAGACTTACTAATTTCTAATGAACAGTCCAGAAGAGTCCTCACCTGATAAAAGTGTCAGGGCTAAGTGGAGTTCTATGATAACTATTTATCTGTGATACCAGTCTTACAATAACTGACTAAGTCAAAGATTTGAATTTGATAATCATATGGATCCTTAATATCCCATGGCTTGAATACTTCACCTCAATTTAATTGAAACCAATTCTTACAATGCTTCATTCCCCAGGAGGGCAAGTTAGTTATAGGGGAATAGTTGTAGATCTATTTCCAGTATTAAATTTAAAAAATTGCATAGTTCTTAGTACATACATCTCATGAACTATAATGCACTGTTTTCACTCTGCATACTTGATGTGTTCCTTAAAGAGAGCAGTTACTTTGAAAATAAAGAAATCAGATTGATAATATATTTGTAGCTTAAGGAGGAAAATCTCTAGCTAGTCAGTTAAAACAAGACCTAGAAATGACTATGGCTCAGATCATGAGCTTCCTATTGCAAAATTCAGACTTAAAATGAAGATAGTATGGAAAACCATCAAACCATATAGGTATAACCTAAATAACATCTCTTATGATTATGAAGTGCAGGTAATGAATAGATTTAAGGGCTTAGATTGGGTAGATTGAGTGCCTGAAGAACTATGGACAGAGGCTTGCAATATTGTACCAGAGGCAGCAACAAAAACACACTCAAAAGAAAAAGAACAAGAAAGCAGAACGACTACCTAATGCAGCTTTACAAATAGCTGAGGAAAGAAGGAAAACAAAAGGTAAAGAAGAAAGAGAAAGATATACCCAACTGAATGCAGAATTCCAGAGAATAGCAAGGAGACATAACAAGATTTTCTTAAATTAATAGTGCAAATAAATAGAAGGAAACAATAAAATGGGAAAGACAAGATATCTTTTCAGAAAAATTAGAGATATTGAGGAGAAGTTTCATGCAAAAATGGGCATGATTAAAGACAAAAACGGTAGAGACAACAGAAGCAGATCAAGAAGAGGCAAGAATACACAAAAGTACTATACAAGATGGAGCTTAATTACACTGCTAACTATGATGGGGTGGTTACTGATCTATAGCAGATATCCTGGAGAATGAAGTCAAGTAGGCCTTAGGAAGAATTGCTAAAAATAAGGCTGGTGGAGGTGATGAAATTCCAGCTGAGCTATTTAAAACCCTAAAATATGATGCTGTTAAACTGTCGCATTCAATATACCAGCAAATTTGGAAAACTCATCAGTGGCTACTGGATTAGAAAAGATAAGTTTATGCTCCAGTTCTGAGGAAGGGCAACACCAACAAACGTTCAAATTAATGAATGATTGCACTCATTTCATATACCAGCAAGGCTATGCTTAAGCTTCTGCATGCCAGGCTTTAGCAATATTTGAACCAAGAATTACTAGAAGAGCAGGCTAGTTTTCAAAGAGGCAGAGGAACCAGAGACCAAATTGTCAACATTTACTGGATTATGGATAAAGCAAGAGAGTTCCGGGTGGGAAAATTTATTTCTGCTTCATTGACTACACTAAAGCCTTTGACTGTGTGGATCACAACTAAATATAGAAAGTCCTCAAAGAGATGGGAGTATCAGATCATATTACTTTTCTCCTGAGGAACACATAAACAGGCCAAGAAGCAACATTTAAAACTGTACGTGGAACAGCTGATTGTTGAAGATTAAAGGAGTACGATAAGGCTGTATATTGTTACCTTATTTATTTAACTTATATGTAGAGTACATCATGTGAAATGCCAGGATGGATGAATCAAAAGCCAGAATTCAGGTTGCCAAGAGAAATAATAATCTCAGATGTACAGATGATACCACTCTGCTGGCAGAAAGTGAATAAGAATTAAGAAGTCTCTTAATGAGGATGTGAAAGAGGAGAGTGTGAAAGCTGGCTTGAAGCTTAACAACAAAAAAAGTCTAAGAACTGGTCAACTATTCCTTTCGCTTCCTGGCAAATAGAAGGAGAAGAAATGGAAGCAGTGTCCGATTTTATATTCTTGGGCCCAAAGATCACTGCAGATGGCACTTGTAGCCATGAAATTAAAGGACACGTGTTCCTTGGAAGGGAAACTATGGCAAATCTAGATAGCATACTAAAAAGCAGAAACATCACCTTTCTGCAATATAGTCTCCATATAGTATATATATCATACATATGTACGTATGTATATGTGTGTGTGTGTGTGTGTGTGTATTCCAATATACTTTCCAAATAATCAAAACAATGGTTTTTCCAGTAGCAATATGGCTATGAGAGTTGGAGTATAAGGAAAACTGAGCACCACAGAATCGATACTTCTAAATTGTGATGCTACAGAAGATTTTTGAGGGTACTTTTGACAGCAAGGAGATCAAATCAGTCCATACTTAAATAAATTAATTCAGACTATTCACTGGAAAGTTAAATACTGAGGTGGAAACAAATAATTTAACCATATAATGAGAAGATGAGAGTCCTTGGAAAAGACCCTGATATTGGGAAAGAATAAAGGTAAAAGGAAAAGAGGACTGCAGAGGATGAGATGCCCACTGAACCATACCAGGTATTAGAGATAAAAAGTTGAAAATGGAACTCTCTCAACCCTTAAGGAGCTTGCATATATCAGAATATTTTAAAATATTATTTCACACAAAACATTTAAAATAATGCCATTCAGTAATTCTTATATCCATAAACTTCAATATATGAAACATAAATAAATATGCTTAAGTATCATTGCTGATTTAATATATGGGCTATAATTCTACTTAATTATTTTGTTTAGAATTAAATTATCTTTTTGTCATACTGATACAACCAAATTTTAAATATTTCACATTTCCAACATTAAGGTAATTTGGGGAGAGAAAAAGAATGAATTTTACTTTTGAAATACAGCCACATCTCTATCATCTTTTTTTTTAAAATCAAAGCAACAAAATATATAAATAGTTCCCTTCCCATAACCATTGTCTGTTATTTTGAGTACTATTAATATACTTTTCATGAAACAAGGGATAACAAACATACCAAAATGAATTTAAAAATGCAGATTTTTAAACAAAGGTTTGGCTGCAGTTACAATATGAATTAAGAGCTTCCTTATAATTTAGGATGGTGTTCAACTTCTAAATAGCTGCTTTTATTCAGCTTAATAATCTTTCTATGTTCCTGACAACTTGTTTGGCAAAGGTATCAAATGGACTGCATCTTTATTAACAAAACATGTACCTAATATGAGTCAGGCTGGTAAGCTTTCAATACCTTATTTTTAACATTATCCCTCAGGAAAATTAAAGATGATTGAGTGGGCTGTCAAAAACCTACACTGGCATCACCTATGGCAGTTTTCTTTCTCCATTCCTTGCACTCATTGTAATCATGCCAGCATTTAAAACAGAGTCACAACAGGGATATTAGCAAAGAATCTTTTCAAAGGGCAATTCTCCATGTTAACAGGTAAGATTCTTCAGACTAACTTTGATTTGTAGAGCACAATTTCTATATAATTATTTTTGTTAAACCATTAGAGCTACATGTTAAATGTCTCCATATTTCTCACATTAAATAAGATTAATAGATAAAAATGAGTTGGTTTTCATTCAGTTCACATGAGATTGAACTGTTCATAAGAGTAAAGGTTACTTCTATGGAAAGCAACATGGTTTAGTGTGAAAAATTCCTGTTCAGAATGAGAAAGATCTGAGTTCAAATTTAGCCAGCAATGTTTCATTTCTTCACAAAGTAAATTGGGAAGATAATATATTGTCTATTTCAAAGGTAATATCCTAACCCCAGTCTTCATGCAGAAAAAACTAGTTTTGCCTTTAAAAGTATTGAAACTATCTTCAAGATCTGCTTGGCTCAGGCTATCAGTATCGCGGCCTAGTGTATCTCTCCCTAGTTGCTTGAGTACAAAACAACCATGAGGAACTCCAACATCTGATATTTGGCTGGATGATAATGATGGACAATTCAGGGGTAGGGCAGCCTCAGTCTGGTGAATCAAATTGGGGCGTCCTCCTTCTAGAAAATCATTTTCTTGCAATGGCCTACCAAATGTCCTTTTGTTGACTGCTGAATGACCTACCAATGTCTCATTTCATTCTAATATGTAACACAAACTACCAGGCAATTGGCAAGAGTCAGGCCCAGACCTTAACAAAAGGATTGCTGTTAACAAAGCACTGTGTCAGTTTGAGTCAATGTAATGATGATTTGGAAGGTTGTATAGTTGTTTGTATGCCTTATGTTTCTTAGTGCAATCTCAGAGTGTATATGAGCATAATATTTGATGGGTGATTCATGATCCAAAGCCAGGCAGAACTGATGGCACGTGTTCAAAGGACTGGACTCCTATTGAATGGTACCCTTATTACACTCATAAGAACTGTAATTATAGGAACTTATCCATTGTTAAAGCACTTACTATTGCTATTGGCAGCTTTGTAAAGTCATATTCTTCAATCTCTACCAATGTTATATTTAGCTCAGGATCTGACTTTCTTATTAATTTATTTTGATTTATCAACAATCACTTACATAAGCTTTTGAGTTTTAAATTTTCCCCTCCTCCCTCACCACCTCCCTCCCCAAGATGGCTCACAATCTGATACAGGCTATACATATACATTGCTATTAAATGTATTTTCAAATTAGTGATGTTGTAAGGAAGAGTTAGAACCAATAGGAGGAACCACCAGAAAGGGGAAACAAAACAAAACAAAAGAAAAAAATAGCAAATAGTATGCTTCGATCTACATTCAAACTCCATAGTTCTTTCTCTGGGTGTGGACAGCATTTTCCATCATGAGACTTTTGGAGATGTCTTGGATCCTTGCATTGCTGAGAAGGGCTAAGTCTATCAATGTCAGTCATTGCACAACATGGCTGTAACTGTGCATAACATTCTCCTGGTTCTGCTCACTTCACTCAGCTTCAGTCCATACAAATCTTTCCAAGTTTTTTCTGAAGTCAGCCTGCTCATCATTTCTTATAGCAATATAGTATTCCATTATATTCATATACCATAACTTGTTCAGCCATTCACCAACTGATGGGCGTCCTCTCAATTTCCAATTCTTTGCCACCACAAAAAGAGCTGCTATAAATATTTTTGTACATGTAAGTCCTTTTCACATTTTTATGATCTCTTTGGGATATAGCCCTAAAAGTGGTATTGCTAGGATATTTTATACCCCACATTTTATAAACTTTTGGGCATAGTTCCAAATTGCTCTCCAAAATAGTTGGATCATTTCACAACTCATGATCTGACTTTTTTCTTTTTTCTTTAAGTTTTTTGAAGTTTAGCTTGGCAATGCTCCTTAGAAGCCCGTATTTCTATTGCCCCTGGCCTCTTTTACCTTGCGTCTTCACTCTCAGTAACGTTAACAGCAACTCCTTCCAAATGTTGCTGATCATTTTACATTTTGCTTTCCTTTAATAAGATAGCATGTAACTCAAATGAGATAGATTCTTGGGAGAAATTTACATGCCATTTTAATTGTTACACATACTAGTATCAGTGCCTAAGAACATATCTCTACACTTAAGGAAGAAATGTTGCCCAGGAAGCTTTGGACCAGGTAAAGTATCATGAGACCTCTTAACTCAGGATTCAGAAACCATAAGCTAAGAGTTTATTCATTGAAAGAGTAGTTACTTGGATTGCTTATTTTCACAAGTAGCTCCACTGACATATTCTGCTACATCATGCCCCAAACAATTCTCTGATTCAGCAGAAAAGGTGGTGCAGGAAAAAAAAATGCTGAATGTTCCTTGGGTAGTAGAAAAGACAAAGAATATACTGAAGAGGCACACTTCCCTGTGGTGCCTTGTTTCAGTCAGCTTGGAAAGTTCAGTCCAAGAAGATGAGATTTGGTGAAAGGCTGTAAGAGCATAAGAAAAACATGAGCATTGTTCTTCACAAGCCCTAGAGTAGAAGGGAATCAGGAAAGCAGGACATCACTAAAAATGTCCTGCTGATCTCAGAGAATATATGGGATACATTGTGACAATGCCAATTCAATTTAATTTCTCCTTTACTGAAAGGAATGAAAGAATCTAAGGCAAATATAATTCCAGTTAAATTTCACAAACATTTATTAACTGCTTACTATTTGCAGAGCTCATCATGGAATGTGAAAACAGTCTGGAGATGGGGCTTAATTTGAATCATGTGAAATAACTGGGTAAGGGCTGAGGGAGGACACAAGCACTAATCAAGGTTACTAAAGGCCCTGTGCATGAAAATACAATGTGTGTTTTTCATGAGAAACAGTGCCTCTTTGTGGTCCTTAAGCAGCAGCTAAGGTTGCAAAGGCCTCTTCCTTTAGTCACGAGAAGCTTTAGTTTCTTTTTCAAAAGGGAATAGTTCCACAATGGATTTCCTAGGGCAGTCCTGATTTCTCTAGAACAGTTCTAATTTAGAGAAGATAAGATGCTCTGTTAAAGAAGCTCTGCATAGGGAACTTTTTTTGCTTATTCAGACTATATTTTCTTTTATTTTTAATAAGAAAATATAGATGCCAAAGGATAATTATTTTTCTTTGCTTCCTTCAACCCAAGAAAAAGGCTACATAAAATTATTTTAAGCTGCCCTTACTCATGCTCATGACAACAGAATATATTAATCATAAGCAAAAGACTAATAAACCTCCCACAAAATAGGCACAAATGTTAATGTTATACAAAATTCAAAGAAAGTGTTTTTAAAAAGAGAAAGACATACTTTATTTCCCACTCTCTAGTTCCTGCCTGTGACAGATACATGTGTCTAATTCAAGATCTATTTTTTTGTTTTGTTTTGTTCTGTTTTCACTCAATTTGGGAATGAAGGGCAAGGAATGGGGTGAGAACTGTGACATTCTCTATTGAGTGTCTCCATGAAGTAAGTCATTTGTGAAATATATTAACTATTTGTGGCAGCTTCAATTGAGCTATGGGAGAGGGAGGGAATAGAGGGACTAATTCTTTGTGTTCAAAGACTATGTATGTTACCTTTAAAAAAAGGTACATCATCACTACTCCAAAAAAAAAATAACAGGGAAAAACAAAATCATTTTAACCATCTTTTATACTTTTCAGCCTTCCAAATATTTCAAAAAATATAGAATTTTTAAAATGCTTGCAAAATTTCCATTGAATAAGTTCATATTGAGCAGTCTGTCTTCTGTTTCATAATATTATAACCTTTTAGTATTTCTCTTTATAAAAGAACACAAACAATTGCTTACAGATCACTAAATTGCTTTAAAAGCAAAGCATCATTAAAACAATAAAAAGGCAGATATGTGCATACACACATATACTGCTGTTGGTTAGGCATATATAGATATATATGTGTATGTGTGTATATATATGTATATATATATACACACACACACAAACACTTAGTTTGTATGAATATTATACACTAATATACAAAGACATGGGTTCACATTTATTTATATATTTATATTTCTATATACATTCACATACTTTTCCAAGCCCTGAAGTTTTTGGAAGCTGTACATATAAGAGATGAGTAAAATGATTTGTACATTTTCCCTATCCTTTTAGAGCAGCAATGACCCTTTGTCTTTTTTAAAGGTAGCTCACATATTCTTTCTTTTTTTTCTTTTTTTTTTTTTGCTAGGCAATGGGATTAAGTGACTTGCCCAGAGTCACACAGCTAGTAAGTGTTATGTGTCTGAGGCCGGATTTGAACTCAGGTCCTCCTGAATCCAGGGCCGGTGCTGCACATATTCTTTCAATACAAATTAAAGAATTTACAGGAAGAATATGCTAGATGATTACAAGTGGTCAATGTATTTAATGACATTTTTACTCGAGCCATTCAATAGAGATTCTGTATATATCATACATACACACACACACACACACACACACATATACGTATATAAGTACATCATGTTTTATATATATATATATACACAGAAATATGTTTTATGTTATACATATTTATATACAAATATCACTATACATAGTGATTGCATACTATAAGTCATATGATAATATGTGTAACATGGCAAACCTACCTGCCTTTGGAGTCAGCAACACCTCTCTTCAAGTCCTGACTTTCCCAGTATATTGCTATGTGAACATGGTCAGGCCAGTTAACCTCTAAGCGCCCCACACAATTCTCTAAAAGACCATAAATTACAGAGTCACAGTTGTTGCTGTTTATCCTTCATTTTCAAAGGGGATCAATGACATCACGAAATGATGTCTTCACTCTTCCATGAATTGAATTTAAGTGATCCAGAACTGCACAAAGTCATCAGCCTCACTCTCTCTTCATAGCCATCAAATTCTAGTGGCAAAATAAAAGTCATCACGACTTTTAATTCAACATGGCAGTGGCCCAGGATCCAGTGGAAGTCCCTGGCGTCTCCAATGTCTGACCAATCTCTAAGCACTCCACAGAACTAGCCTCAGCTGTTTTCATAGCCACCAGAACAAATTGTTCTCATCTGCCCATTCCACTGGAGGAAGTCTTTAAATGCTTGGGGTATTTATGGGTTTGATGCCTGTCAATTATCCTCAATTTGGTTTATCCCATCTAACAAGACACTTTATTGGGGTGTGGCCACTGTGTGTGCTACAGCTTGTTGAACCCACAGGTAAAAGTTGAGTGCCAGGTAGACACTAAAGTTGGAGGAAGAGCCCTGAAAGGGACTTGGCAAGCCCTAGCACCAAAGCTGCTCTCCTCCCTGAACACTCCATACACTATGCACACGTGCACAATGTAGATTATACATGAGTACTTGTATATGTACATTTACGCGATATTGATATCTATAGTTGATTACTCTACATATCTACACACAAATATAACAATACAGATTTCCTCCTTTTTATGCTTTTGCTTTTTAATGCTTAACATTTTTTAAAAAATAATCTAACAACTCATATAGTCATTCTTTAATATAAAATATTCTTTGGACCTAAAAGAAATCAGAACAGATGTTAACATAATTCCTGCTGTGAAGTTAAGGATACTAATGTAAAGTATAACATAATCTTATCTAAATCATCAATACAGATATTGTTGTATTTCAACAGATATTCCTCACTAAACATAATGATCTGCAATTCTTTGTTGATAACACATAATGGAATCAAAAGATAAATAAAATCTACCAATATAAAAAGTATTATATGTCTGCATGTGGTATGTGGTATCCTCTGTGTGTGTGTGTGCGTGTGTGTGTGTGTCTATATATATATATATATATACATATATATATAATTCTCATAGCATCATAACAATCAATCTTAGGATGTGAAATGTGTTAGGCCTACTCTGATTTTTTTAAGATCTAGGGAATGTTTCATATTTTTGGCTGACATAAATTTTGTGTTCTTTTGAATGTGTTTGAAGAATGTCATTTAAATAATTGTTTATACATATATAATGTGCTCATATAATGATTAAGCAATTATAGAGATATATAACTATCTCCTTGCATTTAGGATGTTTACAAATATTTGAAATTTTGGCTGCATTTTTCAATTATCTTTCTGTTCTTTGCATTCAAAGACATGTCATTATTATACAAATCCATGTATCTACATGTGAATGTGTATGTGTACATATAAGACACATATGACTAAATAATATGATGGATTAATTATTAATTTAGACCTAACATTTCATTAAATGTCACCTTTCAAAAGTTATTTATATCTCTAATATTTGTTTCATATTTATACTTATTCATATTTTATTTGTATTACATGTATTTAGTGATTTAATTATTATTAGTATATAATGATAGATAATTTAAAAGTCAGCATTCACTAAAATTAATATTTGTGGTTTAGGAAGCAATTAAATTCCTATTTAGATATGGAAATCAATCTCAGATACCTAGTAGACCTTTATGTATATGCATGCATATATACATATGTGTATATTTTTATACATACATACATACGTATATATGTATACATATAAGAATGGGCACAGTTACTTAATAATAATGAGATATGATGGGATATATCAATATATTGGTCTGTTTTGGTATTACAGCCTATTGATAATCACTTCTAATATTAAATTTAATAATTTTTAAGTTAAGGAAAAATAGGAAAAAATAAGCTATTCTACATTTATAGCATACTTCTGCATATGTCTGGAAGGCTACTGCAGACTTTGCTAAGATAAATATGTATATTTTATGAGAAAATGTCAATTCAAAATGAAATTTCCAAAAGATAAAAAATCTCCCACAACAGTGCCACAGTGGTGTTTAAAAACGTGTATCACAGAGTGAAACTATTTTCATGATTCTCAACATTTTTACAAAAGTGAAAAAAAAATCAAAAGATCGATCAATTATCTAGTTTCCAAAAATTCCATTCTTGGCTTCTTAAAATCATGAAGACTGACAAAAATATTTAAGCCTTCTAGTAAATGGAAGCTGTTGTAGATATAGGCTGACTTGACCCTAGTTAACAGAATAGAACTTGTGAGGGTAGATTCATAATTGGGAAAGAATTAGAAGTCCTGAACTCCTCAAAAATTTTTAGGCAGAACTGATGAAAAAATCAAGCAAGCCTTTTGGGCAGGATTCATTTTGCTGTAATCATGACCACAAGAAATAGCTTATGCACACACAGATAAAGTCTAGGTTATCTTTAGTTTAAGTTGTATAAAAGATGTAAAGGGCAATTTTAAAAATTAGTGGTTAATTTTTACTAGGCTTAATCTTTTAATGACTATGGTCTTTTCTGGAAATAAACTATTCATCTATAGGAAATTAATAAATACTTCTAAGGCAAAGAGATGCCATTTCATGTATTAGACTGGAAGAGGTCACCTAGCAAATTGGTTCCAACGCCTGCAAGTGACTAATTTACTTCACAAAGGTGTATGGTTTATTTCTAAATATTAGTTTGCTAAATACTGGATATTCATTATTGTCCCTGTTGCTTCTCCCAGTAATTTTTTATTGAGCAACCAAAATGTACTCTCTCTTACAAGCACAGGATTGCATACTACCTATACCATTCTCTAGCAAATTATATTATTTATGATAGGAAGGAGGTAAGCTAAGACCTCCTTCAAAGAACATTTCCATATGATAAACAGTGGGGTTCAGATTAATAGCTAACATTAAATAGTGCTAAAACTGGCATACCAGAAGACTTGGATCAAGACTAACTTGTGGTTCAGGATGAGAACAAGCTAGAATAAAAGATGAGTAAAAAATGGTAAATTCAAGCTACAAATACATCTCCATGCCTATTGAAGTTCTAGCAATCATCAGAGATGCATATATTTGCATTTTAAGCAGATAAATGCATTTCAAAACATAATTGGATATCAAATACGTTTGATAGCTTTTGTTTACACAGCGCCTCTGCATATGTGAATGTTATAACTAGTACTGCCAATAATTTCAAATCATTTCAATAACTTGTCATTACTGTCAATATTTGAAGCCTGAGTATAAAAAAGGAGGAGTCATATAAGTTGCAGAATGTTACTGTCAGTAAAAATAAAACAACTCTTCTGATTGACTATGCAAACCTATTGATAGCCAATATATTTGTACAGGCTTAATTCACAAATAACTAAAATAATCGCTTTGTATTTTGGTGAGATTTCTTCCTATGAAATTAAATGATCATAGGTATTTTTTTTAAGGAACCAGTACCTCTCAGAAAGAAATTAAATTCTTCAGATTGCTTATAACAACCCTCCATTTATTTCCCCATTCTGTAATCATTGGCCATAGGAATTTTTTTCAGTAACCATGAAGTAATCAAAGCTAAATCATATGATACCAATGACAACATTACACACACACACACACACAAAAACTGTATCCTTGCCCAGCTCTAGTTACCAACACCAATTTGTATTCAGAAGAGAGAAGAATATATGAAGACTATAGCTTTTGGATATTTATCGTAACATACCTTGAATTCATGTGAAACTGTGCATTCAAAGTTATTCCAACCTATGACTAAGGATTCAACCCAACGTTGAAAGACTGATGGCCATCTTCATGCCCACTGCATCCTACTTCTCTCTGATACATGGCCATGTTTTTTTTTTGTGGAGGTCTTTCACTCCTTGTAGTTCTGAATTTCTGCCTCCTCTTCACATAACCCTCCCCCATCTACCATGAAGTTATTATTGTGTGCTAGTATATAGTCAGGCTCTTGCTTTTATTTCATAGGAATAGAAACATTATTTCAAGCTACGCTCCAGATGTCCTGAGAACAATTATTTTGCTTTGTTCTCTCTGGTTCCAAACTGCCTTTGCACAGCACACCATTGCTTGGAAATCCATATTGCTCCAAGAGAGTTCAGTTACTATGGTAATTGCTCTGTTTCTAGTTGATTGACGTCATCATTAGTGACTCGGTGAAATGTTAAATATGTTTAGTATATTACTCATTCATGTAGACAATCCATAGGATTGTAAATTTAAAACTGGAAAATAAGGTCATCTAATTCAATTCTTTCAGTTAATAGATGAGGAAACTGAGTCTCAGCAAAGTAAAATATAAAAAAGATATGCAGCATATATGTATATATACATATAGTATATACATGTGTATATATATGTATTGTGTATGTATGTATATATGTGTGGGTGTGTACATATATCCTCTAAACTTCATCAGTAAAGTTGCTATTTTAAGGAGTAATGTTCTCTCTCTCTGCATGTGAACTATTGATTT
Organism: Phascolarctos cinereus; assembly: GCF_003287225.1. NCBI lineage: Eukaryota > Metazoa > Chordata > Mammalia > Diprotodontia > Phascolarctidae > Phascolarctos > Phascolarctos cinereus. The sequence continues at coordinate 137,199,897 of NW_027556180.1, read as the reverse complement.
GAATAGCAAAATATTCATATAAAATGGCATAAATTGTTCACTGTGAGCTCCCCATCTCCACACACATGCATACAAGCAATACATTATGTGTATGTGTGTGTGTATGTATTATATATACACAAATGTTCACATATAGGGTAGCTACATGGCACAGTGGATAGAGTGTCGGGCCTTGAGTCAGGATGGCTCATATTCATGACTTTAAATCTAGCCTCAAATACCTAGTAGCTATGGGATCCTGGGCAAGTCACTTAATCCTGTTTCTCTCAGTTTCCTCATCTGTAAAATGAGCTAGAGAAGGAAATGGCAAGCCATTCCAGTATCTTTGCCTAGAAAATCCTAAATGGGGTCACAAAGAGTTGGAGACAACTGAAAACCAACTTAACGACAATGTGCACATATATTCTATGCATGTATGTAAGCACAAACGTAGACACACTATATTAATATAATTAACTTTATTGGAGAAATTCTATTAGGCCTACTCTAATTTAGTTCCAAAGAATGTTTTATATTCATAGCTGATATATTGTAAGTTTGCCTAGAGTCACAGCTCGTAAGTAGCAGAGTCTGAATTGGAATTTAGGTCCTCTGACTCCAAATCTATTGTATCAACTTGACATTTCAAAGTTACAAATAGTTTGAATATTGTTTTGTAGTATGGAGTTAGAGAGAGAGGGGGGGAGAGAGAGAGAGAGAGAGAGAGAGAGAGAGAGAGAGAGAGAGAGAGAGAGAAACACAGACAGAAAGAGACAGAGAGACAAACAGAGACAGAGACAGAGATGTGTGTGTGTGAGTGTATATATATATATCTATATAGATATAGATATAGATATAGATATATACACACACACACACATATATGTATGTGTATATATATACATACATACACACATTTTTGTTTTGAGAATGTATATATATATATATGTAAATATATTGTATATGTACATATACATGATTGTGTCTGTGTGTGTATGCCTCTCTGTGGCATCGAAACAATTGATTTAAATAAGAAAATATTAATGTGAAATGGCATAAGTTGAGCTCCCTTCCCACACACATGCAGACAAACAATAAACTGTGACTGACTCTTTTTTTTTTCTTAGTGACACTCAAATTGGTTATTTTCCCTGCCTGTACATTAAGCTTATCAATGAACCTATAAAAGTACTTTTTTCACTCCGGTATATTATTTTTCCTAGTCTGGTACTTGCATATAAAGAAGTCAGTTACACATTAATAATAAAGAAAATAATCACTTCCAGAAAATAATCAAGAAACTAAAATTTTGCACTTATAGTATAATCCTGTGTAATCATACCCCTTTCAGACTGAAGAAATTACTCTTTTTATATTTATGCCACTTAGCACAAAATGCTTAGTACAGTGCTTGAAACATAGTCCAGCATTTGATAAATGTTTATTGATCGATAGACTTGACTTTACACTCAAAGTGCTTTTATAGGCTATCCAATTTGATCATCACAATACCACAATCCAATGCTGTATTGGCTGTCCTGATTACTGAATCTGTCACATGGTCCAATATATATGTATCCTCAGATGTGCAGAACTTTACAATTCAGCCATATTCTTGCCTACTGACTAGGTAGTACTCTCCCAGGCCAGCACTCCTCTAAGTTTTTCTACCCTTATTGGAATGAAAGTTCTTTGTGGGAAGGAATTGTCTCATTTTTGTACTAGAATCACAGAACTTTAGTATAGTGCTTGGCACATAATAATCCTTTCATTCAATGTAAGTTAGAGGTAAGCATTATTACTACTTGTTCTAATTAAGAAACTCAGGCACTATGGATTTGAATGTTTTCTTCAAGATACGGGGCTAGTGAGTAGTATAATCAGGTTAAGAAAACAAGTATTCCCATTTTTGTTCAATTTTTTTCCCTCTTTTTTACCACATTAACTTTCTGCTAGAGTGATTTTTAAAATTATTTATTATGAAAAATTTTACTTTCTGACTTAGAAATAAAAAGTTGTATTTCAAAAGTTCGTTAAATCAGTTGTTTGAAACCTTGAATAAATTTTCCTATGAAAATAATGTTTATATGTCAATTGGGCTTCTTCTCCAGGCTACAAAACTAATGTCCATGAAGTATAGGTTGCACTAAAATTTCTATAGGACTTAATTATCATGTATAAAGTATTTTGATGCAGAATAATTGTTGAGTTCCAAATTTTAATGCCAGAAACATTTTTAAAATGGACTGACTCAACTCTAAGTCTCTAGTGGAAAGGCTCAAGTATGGAAGACCCTATGGGTTGTGGAGGAGAGTTAGGATAGAGACTTTGGAACACAGAATAGAGTAGGAGGATGAAGAAGAAAGGGAAAAAGTAAAGACAAAAGGTAGAAGTTTCAGTGAAACTTGAGGTCAGTGAAAAGTTTCAGTGAAACTTGGGGTCAGTGAAACTTGCTATTGGGCCTAGAATTTCTCATCAATTGAGATTGACTTTTCCCTCTTCCCCCCAACACTTCTTAGACCCAGAATGACTTTCTGATCACTTTGTTTCTTATTTTCCTTTAGCCACAGAAATTTCATTGCTTGCTTCCTTTTTCCATGGTTATGGGCTATTCACTCCAAACGGGTAGGGATCACAATATGTGACCTCAAAGCTCAAAGTCCCTTCTTCTTCTGAGATTATCTGAGTCTGTCCTTTCTGTCCTGTGTGGATGCCTATGGGACTGAAAAGCCATATCCCAGCTTTTCACATACTCCCCTTTCGTGGGGACAGGTTACAATCCAGTGGTTCTCAAAGCTTTTCTTTTGTTTGTTTACTTTTGTTCATGGGCACAGTAATATTCTTTGCCATTAGGATTCAGAACAAAAAATTGAGAGAGAGGAACACATGCATGTTGCAAGTGTAATTCTATATGATTTGAAGCTCACCTAGTGAGAAATGTTTCAGTATAGACTCTTTAAGAAATACTCGTACAGTCTCTTGAGTGTTTTTCCCGTATCTAAATAATGTATTGCTGATAATGATGGAGAAACAGACAAGGGATTAAAAGACTCCTTGATGTCCACTCCATATTTTCTTTTTTTATTTCATTTAGATGCTTTCAGGAAATATGAGTATCGTATAGATTCCAATGGCGAGACTACTTCAAAAACAAAAACAAAACACACGAACAAAAACCCAATACACTGATGTAAGATCCATCTACATTTCAGAGAAAAATGGGCCTCAGTGAACCTTGACCACTTCATCATGGGATTTTGGAGTGAAAATCCTATGGTGATGAGAAGATTAAGTTACAAATTAGGTTAATAAGAAGACTGAACTCCAGTTGGTGGGGAATAAGAACAGTGGTGATGGAATAATGCAGGAAAGATACAATAAGTTTGTTTATATACCCCTTTCCAACTAAAAGAACGCAGTTAAGGTGGTGAATTGTCTGGAATACTGGGTCTGGAGTCAGGAAGGTCAGACCAGGGCTCAAATCTAGCCTCAGATACTTATCAGCTATGTGATCTTTGGCAAGTCACTTAACTTCAATCTGTCTCAGTTTCTTTCCAGGTAAAATGGGGATAGTAACAGCATATACCTCAAAACGTTGTTGTGAGGATAAAATGAGAATATTTGTAAAATGTTTAGCATAGTGCCTAATGTGTAAATGCATATTTATTCCCCCCCCCCGCCATTGGTAGTCATCCACCTTAAATTCATTTTGGACCTGCCATAGGGCTAGCATGGATTGTGGATAGGGAAAGAACCCATGAAGTAGCATTTAAAGGGAAAAGTCATCAAGAGAAGATCCTAAATGACAGAAACAAGGAAGGGAGGGGAGTTTCTACATAAGAGATTTAAATAAATTTTGTTATTCCAGAGTACCATTGCTTAGATGCATAATCTTAAATCTGGAAAAAAAATTTAACAATATGTTAATAAATCAATTTTCTTAAAAATATAGTATAGACAACAACATGCAAAATTTTAAAAAGCTAAGTGTCAGTGTTTCCATTTAAGTGAAAGATAAAACATTTAGAAAAAGTGATAAAAGTTACTTTATACACAAACTATACAGTACATAGTACTTGCACATAGCAGTTACTTAATATATGTTTGGGAAATGGAACTGAATTGAATTGAATAAGTAATACAACTTTTACCCATATGTTATGCTCTGAAGTAGAATTAAAATAAACTACATTTTTATATGACTTTTAGTAAGAATTGAACACTAATTTTTTGGAGGCTAACAGAGGTCAAAAGTCCTTTTTTTATACTTCATCATAGCATAAAGGTGATTCTATATTCTCCAATGATATAGCAGAGGCAGACAAACTATAGCAGCCCCCAAAATCTGGGGAAAAATTGAGGTATAGCAATGTCTCTTGTGTCTAGCTAAGGCTAGAGAATTTCATCATCAAAAATTTGGCCCCTAGGGGGTGTTTTGTCCCCCTAAAGTAACTCACTAATACTCTTCAATGTTATACTAGAAGGATTGTGTTCTGTTTCAGTTAAGGTTCAGTTACGTTCACAGTAAAATTTTACTGATTCTTAAAATGCTGAAGTAAAAATACAATATCACTTTATCTTATTTTGAAAAATAAACACCTCTAAAGTGACTATGTTCTTTCCATCCACCTATAGTCTCCAAAAAAGTCTCCAGAGCTCATGGTCTAGGATATTCTACTCTTTCATCTCCAGGATTCCTGCTATAGGCAGGTATTATTCTGATTGGTGACTGTCATATGTCCATTACATTTAAATAGGCCCCAGATATGCCTCACATTTAGCCCCTACCATTTTCTTACCATCCAAACTATCTTAACCCCTTCCCAAGTTTCCAGCTCTAAAACTCTACTACTGGAAAGAGTGTGCCAATCATTTCCCTGTGGCTTCACTAGCCATCCCTTTAGCTTCCCAAACCAAAATAGCCCTCCCTGACCATCATTTTCCTCTTTGTATTCTCTTCCTTATTAGGATATAAGTCTCTTTAGGATATAAGTCCCTTTAAGGCAGGGATGGCTCACTTTTATATTTATATCCCTTTCACCTGGCACATAGAAAGAGTTAAATTTTTTTTTCCCTTTTCATTCATTCTTTCATTCAAAACAATAGGTATAAGAAACAAAACATGGCTCTAGAAAAGTGAATGTTATTAGTGTCTTCATTATTTGGTACTTACAAATTTCCGTATGCCTCCAGTAGAAATAACGATAAGCTAGAAGAATATGCAAAAACATAAAAGAAAAATAGGAAAAAAAATTATAGCAAACCTAATGAAACTGAGAACCAAACCAGGATAGATGGACAGAAATGCTGTCATTGCCTAAAACAGCATAAGTAGCCAGAAAAGGCAAACCAGTACTAGACTGAAATATTTCATTAACTCCAACTTTTGCATTGTTCAAGAAGTAATATGAGAAAGAGGCCCCCAGTAAAAAGAAAGAATAGAATTCCAGAGGCAAGTCAAAAAATAAGAATAATAATAGCTATCATTTATACAAAGCTGTAGCATTTGCAAAGTGATTTAAAATATTATCTCCTTTGATTGTCACAACAACTCTGAAAGGCATGTGCTGTTATTATTACCATTTTACAGATAAAGAAACTAAAGCAGACATAGGTTAAGTGACCTGCTCAAGGTCATATTACTAGTGATTGCTGAGGCTGAATTTGAATTTAGGTCTTTCTGACTTCATGCTTGGCCTTCTATTCACTGTACCACCTAGCTGCTTCTAAAACAAAATAAAACAAAGTGAGAGACCAAGTGAAAACTATGAAATACACTGTGGCACATATTAAGATTTAGATAGATAGATATGTGTATATGTATCTATGCTTATGCATATATATGTATATGAGAGTAATAAAAGTTATAGATCAATAATAGACATGACTTTGAATGGGAAATCTATTTCATTTCTTTCCCAATTGCAATGGTACCTACTCTCAGAACACCCAGGCCAAGCATACAAATTTTTCAGTGGAAATCAAAGGGTCCTTTGTCAGCACAATCTCAGTGGTGAAAATAGTTCTTCAGTGAAAATCAATTGTTAGGACAATTCTGTGTGTAATAATCTAGGTGGATTTCACTATGAAATTAAGAAAATGATAGAAGTTTGTGAAGATATGATTTTATTTTCATTCTTCGAATCAAGCAATAAACTGTTGATGGCAATGATCAGTGGGAATTGTCTTTTCTGTCAGAGAAGCATTAACTTGCCTTGCCCTTCAGTGAATAGTATTACTTAGGCTATGATTCAACATCCTCTTCTCTGGGTTGTTTTCTTCTGGTAGCAGGTTCAGTGTGAGTAGAGAAGACAGTCATTCCAGGTTCATCTTTTCTTTTTTTTTTTTTTAGTATATTTCATTTTGAATATTCCTGATGGCTCAAAAACATTCATAAAGATCTGGAATTTTTTTTCAGCTGTGGACAGAAAATAAACCACTGCTGCAGTACTTTGGAATTACTGACCATGTAGAATTCCTCTTTCTGTTATATCCAAACTAATGAATTGACACAGGACAAAGATCTCAGTGACCCTTCACTATTACTGAAAGGAGGTAACACTTAATCTTTGTATAGCACCCGTTTCGATTAATCTAACAGAAGGGGCATGTAATGCCCTGAGACAGTTTCTAAGACATGGCTAACCTACAAGCTCAAAAGCCTGGAGTATATATGCAGGAGATTTCAAACTGCAACCAGAACAAAGAGAACATTTGTTTTATTCAGAAAATCTAAGCATTCCTTCCCTGTTATCAATGGAAAGTTGTTTTTAGCATTATAGGCATTTAAAAAGAGAATGAATGGGGAGTTCTGAAATGAGAAGATAAATTTAGGTATCAAGCACTCACTGAGGTATAGCTTCCACTGAAGGGTACTACATTTATGAAGGCAAAGCCAACTTAAATAATATTCAGCTCACTGATGAATAGATATGTCAATGTAATGTCATTGTGGTAAATATTTACTTCTGAGTTTACAGTATGCTCAAGATAGGTATTTATTAATAAATCTCTGTGTAGATATTTTAAATTCCTATGGACTTTAAAAAATGATGACAGTAATATCTTTATACATAAACACTTCAACTATGATTATAGCTATGAATTAACTAATTTTTTAAATTTGATTTTATCTTACACTGACTTGACCATTGCCATTATTAAATGTGTTGTCTATGTGCCTGACTGTCTAAACACAACCTTTTCATTAATATTCTAGGGAGAAAAAGGGAGCTGAATGCAGAACTTCTTTAAAAGAATAATGAACTATGTTTAAGAAATAATACTAATAATAGCCTTGCAAAGCACTTTATAAATATTATCTCATTTTATTCTTACAGTCAATCCTGTGCTATTCTTATACTTATTTTACAGATTAGGAACCCAAGATGGACAGAGGTTAAGGAACATGCCTGGAATCTGAGGCTTGATTAGAAAGAATACCCAAACAATTGGAAGTGAAAATAAAATCAGAATCAAAAAGGGCAGTGATTTAAAGGGCTATTCAGATGACCTTTCATTTCGGTCTTGACTGAATCTACTTAATCATTCTTTTTTTCCTGTAGAAAAGAAGATTCAGCCTCAGTAAGAAAGCTAAAATAGTCTGACCATTTGCCTGTCATATCTAATGTCTTTTGTTTGCTATCAGATTGATGAGGATACACTGATGAAAGTGAATGTTGTATTTTATGGTATGTAGGATGGATCATCTTGCCTCTAACAAAGCAGATAAGCAATTGCTTTTCAGTTTATTTTTTCTTTTTTTTTTTTTATTAAGGCAATTGGGATTAAGTGACTTGCCCAGGGTCACACAGCTAGTAAGTGTCAAGTATTTGATCTGAGGCCGCATTTGAACTCAGGTCCTCCTGACTTAAGGGCCGGTGCTCTATCCATTGCACCACCTAGCTGCCCCTCAGTTTATTTTCTTAGAGTTTCCTGGAGATACTGAGCAGTGGAGTGACTTACTTGTCTAAGTTACATAGCCATTATATGTTAGAAGTGGTACAAATATTCCTAGCTGTAAGTCTGGATATCCATCCACCATGCCGCAATGCTTTTCATGGTCTATCTTAAGGCCTAAAATTTCACTATTATATGTTTGTTATTTGGGATCGTTAGTACCTTACTTCCTTCTGAAGATCACTATTAAAAACTCAGTTACTGGGGCAGCTAGGTGGCCCAGTGGGTAAAGCTCTGGACTTGGAGTCAGGAGAACCTGAGTTCAAATCTGGTCTCAGACACTTGACACTCACTAGCTGTGTGACCTTGGACAAGTCACTTAACTTGAATTGCCTCACTAGAAAAATCAAAAAAACAAAAACAAAACAAAAAAACCTCAGTTACCCATAGGAGAAACATCTTTACCTCCTATCAACTGACTGATAGGCAAGACCTTTCAGAAATGGAACAAACGTAGGTACTTGAGAGGTCACCTTTTGGTCTAGCTTTCATTTTTAAAGAATATGTGACAATATGAACATAAATAATAGATAACCCTCCACCCCAACCTCAGGTCCTAAGTCTCTACCTTCTCTCAAGTATGCTTAGACTGGTACTTTGAATGCAGAAAGCAGAATTCCATACCCATATCCAATGCACCTACCTATATATCCCTGCAAATGTTTCTTATTGAAACATGATTTTGACCAAACTATATGGTTTAGTAATGCATTCGGTCGCTTACTCATTATAGTCACAACAAAGTGCAGGTTACATGGGAGCCCAGCGCATGCATAATGGGAACATCTAGCTAAGAAGCAATCTTATATATAGTAAAGATATAAATAGAAGTATTTTTGATGCATTTAAATCAAATTTATAAAGAGCTCAGAACACATATATTATCACCATTATTTAAGAAAAATAAAATTCTTAAGTTACATTGTCAGGAGGCACAAGTTCTTTGTGTATAAATTGTCAATTTATTGAAGAGAAAAATTTCTATAGTTAGTGGGAATATAGATTTTTAGTGGATAATATAATAGTTTAAAAAACTATAAATCATTATGTACAAATTTCTCATTCCCAGAATGAAATGTGAATGTAAAATTGCAAAACTGTAAAAAATAAAAAAAAATATTGCAAACTTCATTTAGAGCTATACATTTTCATTCTGTGAATGTATATTGTTGTCAAGGACTTTTTTTTTTTATAAATTACTTTAGTAAGTTTAGCGTTAATTGTTACTTGGCTGATATATTGTTTCTGCATGCCAAAACAAAACGTCCTTTTATTTGCAAGTGTAGGTGACTATATTTTCATGCTGGAAGGCCTACTGAAAAGATCCAGACATACTAATTTGTTTGGAAAAAGAATATAGACCCAATGCCAAAAACTTAGTTTTCAGTCCAATGTGTCTTTGAAATTAGGAAATGAAAGTATGCAGAGTTATGAAAATGAGAAGCTGGCATTTATTTAAAAGACTGTGAATATTTTGATGGAAATAGTGAAGGCATTTGCAATAAATAGAAAGGAGGCCAGAGAAAGCTATAAACACTATTACAGAAGGCCACCTTTGGAAATCAGACAGTGAGGGAAGAAAACAAATTACATGTGTTACAAATGGTAATTATGTATTTAATTATCAGTTTGCAGAGTATCTATTACCTGTATTTTGCCTTCTGTTACTTCATTAATTGATGAAATATTAACATTCATACAAAATGTTAAGACCAAGAAAAAAGAGAAAGATACAAATTATCCATTTTATTCTTCTTCTTTTGCTAGTATCTGATTTAAAGGCTAAGTAGAATAAAAATAGAAACCAAATAAATAAATTAAGTAATGGACAAACTATGGATTATACAATCCTGTTAAAATCCTAAAATTTGAAGCCTATGGATAGATCCCTTCTATAACCTTAGTAAATATAATAATAGAATCATAAAATATTACATTTGGAAGGAATATTAAACATCATTTAGCCCAAACTCCACATTTTAAATGTGGGGAAACTGGTGTCCAGAGAGGTGAAGTTACTATACCTTTAGCCGTGAACTGAGTCACTAAATGTGTGACTCCCAGGTCACATGCTAGTTCCTAACAGGGCCATGACTCTGTACTACAAACCTAGTGGTCAGCCAAAATCTGTTTGAACATTTTATTTATTTGAATTGTGTCCCCTTTTCGTTAAATATATAGGTCATATAGATTATTATGAATAATATGATAGTTAAATGTTAAGCATACATAATACTAATCTATCTTAATTTTGATTAATTTAGCATTTATTACAAAATTATGAATTGTCTACTAGTTCACCTTGACATGAGAAATAACTTAGACATTGCTTATTTATAGGGTGATTTGTATTAAGAGGACCCTTCAAATCAGTGCAGTAGTGTGAGACAATCAAATCAATATAATATTTTAATTTATATCATGAATTTCAAAAAATAAAACCTGTTACTAGGTTTATTTTAAGACATTGAGATTAGATGGAAGATGGAGCAAACTTGATTATATCTCTGTTTTTTACAATATATGAAAAATTGACAAAAGAAATACTATTGAAAAGCAAAATCACACAAATGCCTAAAACTTAGTGAACATTGTCATTGAAATGTTCCTGATTGTCAGACGAATTTACTTGACAAATACAACTGTCAGGGTTTCTCAAAACTAAATTCAAAACCTCTTTAGGTTTATGATTTCTAAATTTGTGTTCTTTGAATCAGGTTTCCACAATCTTGGCTTCCTTTGTTTTCTTGTAGCCCCATTCCATCTATACAGGGAATTTCTTGTTTTACAGAAAAACAGTTATTTACAGCCTGAGCTGAAGAAAATTTTCCATTAATCATATACATTTTTAAAAAATTCCAAGCCAGGGAAAATTGCCCTGTGCATAGCATTAGTTTTTACTTACATATTTGTAAATTATCCACAAGTGTGTTTTAGAGCGCAAAAGTCCAGTTAATTACATAAAATGTTTTTATCTCTTCCTTATTGTGTGGGAGAGTTAGGATGAGGAGTAGAGGCTTTAAAAAGATTTATCTATTTTATGTATAACAATTTTCAGCAATCAGGTAGTGTATGCCACATAAACACAGCATTTCCTTCACTAATTAAAATGATATTGAAATTAATGTTGCTATGTAATATGCCTATGTCTTAGTTCTGTGCCATATTACTAGACATTTTTTCTCTGTATACATAACATTGTTACTCAACTTTTATGAAATTTTTTTTTAAACATCCTTAACTGGAAAATATCAAGAATATATATATATATATATATATATATATATATATATATATATATATATATATATGTATATATATATATATACATATATATATATAATTTTAAACATCAAATTACATATATTGTAATACAAATATTTACATCTTATAAAATATGTGTTTAGACATATTTCTCATGTCATTTTGCATAGTTGTTTGTAATACAAATACCATGTACATAATTCATTTTTACTCAGTCTATTAAGGATTTAAATTGTCTTCATTCTAAATCTGTAGGTCTGATATCCTCTTTTTTCATCTCATGAAATGCAACACAAGTTCTAACACAGTTAAGACCATTTAAAACTTTCTACATGAAAACCTTAATTCTGATATACAAAGTTGGATAATCACAATTTTACTCATAAAGAGAATTATATTATCATATTTATTTTTTAATGAATTAAAAAATGTTCTTTTCAAAAGTTTATACACTAATGTATGAAAAAAAGATTAGTTTTAATATCACTGTACTATAGAACTTATATTTCTAACAATTTTGGACACAGCAATAATAAGTCTTTTAAAAGAAAATTTAGTATAAATATATGACTATTCATAGAAATAAATATCCACATTGGACTTATTTATAAACTTTTAAACTATTATTTCTTTTGAAAACAGTGAAATACTGATTGTAATATGTATTATAAATGTGAATTTTGTAGTGCATCATTCATTCAACACTTTATTAATCATTCCTTACTTTGCTATATTCCTTTCAACTAAGAAATTGCTTTAATTGTTGTTATTAATTTTAAACATAAATGTAACACATTTACATGTTTAAATTATAAATAAAAATGAAAAATAAAGACTATGCTAATGGAAAAGGACAATCTTCATTTGAATCAGATGACAGTCAATGTAATCATGTTGAAAAGCTGTATCTTTGTTTTTTGTCCACATACTTGAGCTAAAGTTAGCAAATTTAAGATACCATTGTGACCCAAAATATAATTCTACATACTTATGAACATTGCATTAAAAGAGAACAGTATTTTTATAAGGTTATAAATATCTAGTAAAATGGCATATGTTTGTATATGAGTATGCATACACACATATAATTAAAACTTAAAACTGCACTAAGACTTTCATGATAGCCTGTATGTAAACATCAGGTTCTGTAACTATATTTTACAGATGTGATACAAAGGCACAACGTGACCATATTTGAATGCATTAAGTAATTAATATTCTAAAACTACATTATAACAACTATATACATGTGTTCTATGGAGAGGATGAGGATTTGCAATTGTCTGCATAAAACCTTATGATAACCTCATCCAAAATTCATATCTTTTTTTGCATGGTCAGAATATAGAGCAACACCCAAAATGAATGTACAAATATATTTGCTTTCAAATATAAACTGATTCTTTTGTGAATTCTACTAACTGCAAAGAGGTAGATGTAAAATATTTAGATCTTTTTTTAAAAGAAATTAACTGGTCCCACTCATATATTGTTACCTGTGAGATAGTAAATGGATGACAGGAAGGTCTCCTGGATATTAAGTAATTTACTTTAGGATATAATATGAAGAATAGTTAAACAAAATGAGAAGGCTTAGAGTGGGTCTAATCAGCATAGGAGTTAAAGTACATCCACTCAAGAGACATTGCAGATTTTACAGAAATTGCAGAAATCACATCAAAGTATCCAATACTTTAGAAACAGATGCTTTGCAATAGTATATATAACGCATATTGGATGCAACATCCAATATAATGTTTAAGGAAAGCAATCAGATTAGAGATCAAAGAGTTTCCAATTCACAGTCATTCAGTCTCCAAGGCATCCCAGGAAATAAAAGAGAAGCACTATGATTAAATATTTACCATTCTCTATTTGCTTGCACCTCCACCTGACTGGACAATATTAGATAACTGTGGAAGGAGAGATTACTAGACACATATTGCAAACACAGGACACCAAAAAAGCTTGGAAGAGTTCTGGTGCTGTGTCATTCTTGGACTAGAAATTCTACTCAGTAATTTTCACTTTATATGAGGTTTTGTGTGGACCTCAAATCAAAATTTAGAAAATCAAATTACACTCAGATAACTGCCTGTTTAATTGAAGCTCGACTGTGAATACTTGTAAAATGGTTTCACAACAACTAAATTTTCCAGAACTTTTTTTTTTGTAAGAAAAGCTTCAAACAATATATTCAATATATTTTCAGAATATATTTTAAATGCTATTCTACAAATATTGGTGATATTCATGAACAATTATAATTATTATATTTTATAGGACCAAATCTCAAGACAGTGAAGTCAGCCTTAGAAAAAAATCTGTCCCTATGTGTAGGCATTCACCCAGAACAGTTTATTATTACTTCTCCCTGGAAGTAACCTTCCTGTGCTTAAAAAATAGTGATTTTATTTGATTAAACATAAAGGAAAAATAAAGCAATCCCAAGAAAGTTACCTCAACAGTACAAACACCTCAGCAGGTGTAGAAATACCAAGAATATTTCTCTTGAAATTATTGGGGAAAAAGGCAGCTAGGTGGTACAGTGGATAGAGCTCTGGCCCTGGAGTCAGGAGGACCTGAGCTCAAATCTGGCCTCAGACATGTAATACTTCCTAGCTGTGTGACTCTGGGCAAGTCACTTAACCCCAATTGTCTCAATAAAAAAAAAATTTGGGAAAATTAATAAATACCTCATTAAATATATTCTTAAATTTGCCATTAGATAAATAAAAGAAGTGTCTTTAGAAGTAGTCACTTTACTACCTTTTCTGAGTGTTTTCGTCAATTATGACAGCAAAACAGAATGGAAGAATTAGATCGTTACTTGGATAACTGAAGCAAAATTCCTTCCTACATTTAGTATGCAATCTAAAAGTTTCATTTGGGAATAAATCTATCATTTAAAAGGATGTCCTTGTCTTAACAAGATTTTTTTTAAGCGAGGTCACCAGACAGCCTCTTTATGAAATATATATGTCTACAGAAAATTCATTTTAAAAAATCCAGATTCTTTTTCTACTGAAAAAGAAGTCATATGACAATGATTAGATATGCATAAAGTCAAAGCAATAGTGCTGATAGCTCTGGAGAAATTATATTAATTGATGCATCTGTAAGGAAATTGATTTTAGTATTCAATAAATTTGAGAAATTATTAGAAATCTGCATTCTGCAAAATTGGTAGAGAATTGTAAATATGCTTTGTTCTTATTGTGAGGTAAACAGTGATGAATCAGTTTTATGGAAAGACTGATTAAAAATAATTCTAGAACTCTTTTCCTATAAATAAATATATAACACCTCAACTTAAAACTATATTATCATTAAACACATTATTAAATAATGCTTATTTTCCAACTACAGCAGTCTAAGCATGACATGGTACCTTTAATTTTCAATGTCTTTCAGGCCTTTAGTCATCTTGTATTCTTGTAATTGCATTATCTTAGTAGCAAGAAATTGACTTATTTTTGAAATGAACTTTTGTCATTACTGTTATTTTAAAATTCTGTAATTCTAATGAATCTTGATGATTCCCTTAAGTGTTCTGAGAGATAGCCTTAAGACTATCAGCTGAAACTGGTAAATAACAGTGGCTAGCTAATTAAAAACTATATGGAGAATGAAAAGTATTTCATTATTCTATTGCATTCCAGTTATGTAGAAATGCTGACATTTTTTGCTGATGATTAAGGAGAGAATCTTAGAATATTCAAATGACAAATGAGGTATGACATTCACTGCATCCTTACTATATTTTTCTAAGTAACTAATTTAAATGGAACAGAATTCTTTACATATTGTCAAATACGAGTAGAACCTACATTGTGCATAATAAGATTTCTGATTTTTTTAATCGCTACTAATGCATATATTCAGATATTCATGAATATTTATAACAAAAATGGAAAATATTCAACTCAGGATTTATAAATGGATTGGTGAATACAGACAAATAAAACCAAATTTAAGGTGGGGAAAGTATTAGCTAATTTTTTAAAATAGATAATATTTTTGGAAAATAAGTATTCATCTTAATAGCCATATATATCACAGAAATCACATTTCTTTTCAAAGTTGGTGCTGTGATGTAAAAATGTACATTCCAATGTCTTCTAAGGGACTTCTAGGTCCTTGGATATTGCCTTTTCACTGACTTCAAGTTTTACTGAACAAATCCTTTTAAGGGGATTTGTTCTGTGAAGTTTGGATCTAGTCAAAGGGCTGCACTTGAGAACCTAGAGGGCCACATGTGGCCTAGAGTCCACAAGTTCCCCACCCTTGCTTTAATGACTGTGACTTTTTTCAAAGGAACTATAAATTTGAAATTTCTGTGTTGTTTTTATAAATAACCATTTAATTTGACTATGCAGTTTTGATATCAAAATTTAAAAATATACATTTCAAACTAACATTTGTACAAATATCTTTACAAAATATCTTTATCCAGCAATATTTTTCATCAGCATAGATATTAAATATATTCATGGGATATAATATTGAAAGAATAGTTGTATAGTGTAAAAAGCAAATGTGATCAATATTAATAATTTTTGCACATTTCTGCTGGACAAGAATCACATTTTGAATTCACCATATATACAAAACCATATATCTAAAGAGCTTAAAGTACTTTACAAATAAACATTATACCCATTTTTTACAAATTAGAAACTGAGGCACAGAGGTAAATGAGTTGCTAACGATCACATTATGAGTCACTGACAGGACCAAGAATAGAATCTGGAACTTACACAATTAAGACCCAGCTTTTTGCTCCAGTCCTCTATAGGAAATAACACAAAATAGTTTGCAGCTATTATTTCTGTCATGTGGAAATTCACTTTAAAGGTAGAAAAAATAATTCATGTTTACAATTTTACTCCTTTAAAAAATTTAATCCATAAGGAACAAAATATAGTTTATGATTAACTGAATGAGTTATTTACAACATATAAATAAAGCCTTTATATTTCAAAAAAAAAGATGAGACAAAAGATAATTTTCAACTATCTGATTATGATTCAGTCTTCATTCTATCAAAGGGATGAGGGTGGGAGAAGGATTTATCTGAAAGGTTTTCAAAGATGGAAATGCATGGGATTTGAGTTCTGGGATCTCCAAGAACCACTAGTATGTAAATTGTTTGAATGTTTACAAATGACAATGCCACTTCTGTTAGCATTCCAAGAGTAAATAAATTCTTTTCCCATCATTTAACCTAAATTAAAGCACAAATACACAGATAAATATCTTGGAAAGTCTATCTTTCTGGCACCTAAATATAATAGGCCAAAAATTTTTAGAGTGGAAAATATTCCATAAGAATCATGCTCTATTTATGTAACACCAATATGACCAATATGCTATGTTCTCCACTGCTGTCCTCTAAGCCCTCCTCAACCTCTACCCTAATTACATGAAATGATCACTTAGATGTATTAGTGTGTGGTAGATACAAGTTTAGCCATTTTTGCTAACTGCTCCTTCAGGACATTAGGGCAGCTTTTGCTCCATAGTAATTTACTAAATGTGGGACCATATGTGCTACCACATTTAGTAAATTACCATTGAAGCTCACTTTATGCTAGCCTAGTGGCCTGAGGGAGTTAATGCAGTTTCTAAAAAAAGTGCTTAGCTTACTCCCAGAAAGGAGTCTCTGTCCTGGGAGGATCTGACTCACTTACCTTAATTAACTCTGGACACTAAAATCTTATGTGAGCTTTATAGGCATCCATCAAAGAAAAACTAGTTCCATAAGGAAATACATCTTTTAAAAAAAGTAAAATAGATTATTTAGATAATGTTCCCTGATACTGTTTTAATATCCACTTTAACATTAATTTAATATGAGACTTTAAGCTTAATCTTGTAGTTATATATGTACACACACGCATATAT
This sequence comes from Phascolarctos cinereus, assembly GCF_003287225.1. Lineage (NCBI taxonomy): Eukaryota > Metazoa > Chordata > Mammalia > Diprotodontia > Phascolarctidae > Phascolarctos > Phascolarctos cinereus. The sequence continues at coordinate 137,182,788 of NW_027556180.1, read as the reverse complement.
ATATACATATACACACATGTGTATATATACACACATACATACATATAAACACATAAACACACATACATATACATGTTGTTTAAACATGGTAGAAATATATTCAATGTCTCAAAAATAGTAGAAAGCTCAAATTATCAGATTTCAAATATTTGCTATTATGGCATAGCATTTTAAATACTTGATAATCTTCTATATAAGAATTAGAACATTAAATATCAAATTTTAAAACCTTTATAATTATAGCCAACATATATACAACATTTTAAGTTTTGTAAACACTTTATATGTATTGTTTCATTTGATCCTCACAACAGCCCTGTGAGGTAAGTGCTATTATTATCCCCATTTTAAAGATGAAGATACTGAGGTTGTGACTTGCTCAGTCACATAACTAGTAAATGCCTGAGTCAGGATCCTTACTCAGGTCTTCCTGACTCCAAGTCAAGCATTCTATCAACTACATCATCTAACTGCTTTTTATGAGTTAACCAATATAAGCTGACCTCTTAATCAAATTGCATATATTAAAACCATCACTTTTAATAACATGGTTTCAAATTAATTTTAGAGTGATTACCCACTGTAAGCTCAATATTTTTGCAACAATATGAAAACATATAGATTTAATGCCTAACTAATAAGATTCTAATAATAAAATAATTTAGCATACAAAATAACTTGAAATAATGTCATGGAGTCATTGAACACTGTAAGAAACGGCATTGAGTTGGCAAATAAGATTGTTCAAACCTATATTGCTAAACTGGATGCAATAGATGCCTTTTTGTCAACATTTTTCCTCATCATTTACATGAACATCATATTACCAACAAGCTTTGGGAAGCCAAAAGGAATAGGAGTGACCATATTCCAGACATAACTTTCAATACAAAGAAATAAAGATTTGCATATATGATAAAAAACATAGTGAAGGATGTAACGTGTTCAGTCCTTTAGACCCAATTCAATCTAAAAAGATGCTTTTCTTAACTGATGAATACTTAGTATAATAGCAGGTAATAAGTTTATAAAAAATGTGATACAGACTCTAAAGAATATGAGTCTGAGCAAATCAAACTTTATACTAGGGGTTATATCTACACATCATATTTTAATTGGTTTTGTATTCAAAAGCCTAGTTGGCCAAATTTGATTCAGGCCATAGTACATAGTGTATATAACAAAGAAAGATGAAAGGCAAACCTAGAAACTTTATCAGACCAGGGGCTGGCATGATATGAAATTACTCTCAGTGAAGTAGGAAATGTTAATAGCTTCTTGAGTTGACATAAAAACAAAACAAAACAACACCCGAAACATTAATATTAATAGTCCCATGTTACAGGTGAGGAAAACCAGTATAAGAGAGGTTATGTGACTTGCTCAGAGTCATACAGCTATAAAAGGAAGAACTAGGACTAGAACACAGATGTCCTGAGTCAAGTCTTTCTATTAGCCAACATGAATCAATTCCTTTTAGTATTATAGTTAGGTAAATAGTTCTTTAATGTATGAACCTAGATAAAATATGCCCTCAAATGTAAGACATTTCACATCAATTTGATAGGAAATCTGTAAGACTAATGACAGGGTATGATTCATAAGAATTGACACCCCTGCCCCAAAAGGCATTTTTCTTTTAGTGTATATACATTGCAACATATGGAATGTTGAACTAAGATATATGTTACAATTACTAAGGTTATATGACCTAGTTTTAGTTTTATTCAAAGACAGCATGTTTGTAAAATGTGTAAATGAAACATCTGGAGAACATATAAATGCATCATTTTTTTCAACAATAAGCACATGGTCATCAGTATTACGTACAAAACTAAGATGATAACATGCATATAAAAGTATGATTTCATCACTATATAATAATTATCTATTCAAAATGTGTGTCATTTAATTTATTCTATAATTGAAACAAAGTAGTATTAATTGCCCTAGTGGTAGAATGATTATAGAAACCTGTGTAATATGTACCTTTAATCTCTCTCTTACTACAATACTGTTAAAAAGTCCCTTCAGAATAGTAGCTCATACGGGATTTAGGGAAGAAATCCACAGCAAATTTAAAATAAACAATCCATTTCTAAATGAAATTTAGAATTTCAACTTAACATCTAGTTTGACTCTGATTGTTAAATATCATTTAAACTTAGAAATAATTAAAAATAACTGGATCTAATCATGAAATATATCAACACCGGCTTTAGATATCCAGAGAAAACAATGACTTTGTTTTCTGACTGGAATGTGCAATTTCTAGCACAAAATAAGCAGCTGGTAACAAGATAGGTGGGTTGACACTTCTGAACTGTTATTATTGAGAAGATATTTGGAAAAAATTGAAAATTGAGTAAAACAGGTTGACTTGAACTTTATTTATAAATGAATTAGTTGAATGTATGTGGTTATGTTGACTAAATTTACAATAATACAAACACTACTTTATAAGCCAAAAGAGATCAAGAAGGAAAAATCAAAAGGCAGGTAGGGAAAAAAAAGGGACATAAAGATAATTTGGATAGGAGACTATAAAATTTAGGTGTTGAAATTATAAATGCTCTTATAAAAACATTAAAATAAATAGGCACTGCCTGAGAGCTAAATGCTGTTGTTAAATTAATATTAGTCTTAAAAGATAAACATTTGCCTAATATGTATACATAAGAGGAGCTCAATACATACCGACAAAATAAATAACAAATCAAATCTAGATTTTTAAGTTAATTACAAAGATTCAAAATTGAGAATTTTTCATGGAATTTGTATCCAGATATGAAGATATAGATAGACTATATCTGTATTCATGTGATTTCTTCACAATTTGAAGTGTCAAATGTTTTATATTTGGAGTCTTTTATATTATAATCCACAATATTTCAAATGGTCTATCCAAGAATAGAGCATATGGATGTAAAATTTCTGACTAGCATATAGATTTATAAAAGTATTTTCATTGACTAAAAGATAATTCCTGTCATCTCCCTTCTTATGAAAAAATGCAGTCTCTCAAGTGTACAACTACTGACAATCTGGAAATACATATATACATACATACATATATGTGTGTGTATATATATGTATATATATATGACTTTTCCTTTTGATAGTTCAAGTGAAATTTATTATAGAAACACAATCAACCTTACTTAAGGAGCTATTCAAGTTATAGTACAGAGATGTCTCTATGAACAAAATTTTTTTTATGATTTACTTAAAATCTGACATGTGCATAATACATTGAACATGGTGTAAGAAACATGACTTTTGCATGCTGTTTTTTTTAAATAAATATGCACATCTCACTTAAACGCTTCTGCAAGTATTACACTTCAATTCAAACTGATACAAACCATGGTATTTTGAATGCAAATATTTTGCTTCAAAAAAAAATACTTACAAATAAATATTTTCTTAGCACAACAACTAATCCATGAATCTTTAGATAAATACATGAAATTAAAAGGCCTTTGAATGTATCATTTTATGACTTCAACTGTTAAACAAGCTTTTAATTATTTTTTAAGTTATGCTTTTGTGGGGATAAAGAAATAAACTTTTTCATGCTCATTGATAAAGGTTCCTGGAAATTTCATTAAAAGAGTAGAAGTAAATTTCCATTCTTCATAACTCAGGAAATGATTCACAAGTATAGATTTAAATACTATCTAGTAGGAAGATGTCTAATAAACCCAATACTGAGTTTCCTATTTTCACTTTGATTGAGACTTCATGAAATATCAGTTATTCCTTTTGTAACTGCAAAATAAAAATGCTATGGAATCTTGAAAGTCTGTTTTGACCACAAATGATTTAATTCAATCTTTGTATTAATTGATATTGAATGCTCTGACATTCAGATGAAACAGGCAATAGGTGCAAAATCTTTCTCCATCCCCCCAAATTAATACAAAAATGATCGACCTCAAAATGCTGACATTCCCAATACAAAATTATATTCCTGTCTTTCATGACATAAATAGAATGACAAAAACAAGAGTGGGGAAGAAATGGTTATATTATGTTTCATACCCAAGCAAAAAATATTCTATTCTCTTCTCTCTTCTTCCCTTCATCTTACATTACTGAAGAGTGGTCCATGAATGAATGACATCAAGTAATTATTAGTCAAGAGGGAAAAAATATAACTTTGAAACTGGAGTTGTATTGAATTTTTCTAACACATATATGTACACGTATACATATATGCAAGTAAAGCCATAAATACCTATTAAAATTTGAGAAATAGTGAAAAAAATCATTAATTTGCAGGGTTATAGCAGTATAAAAACAGCAAAAGAAGCCTTAACATACATAGCCAAGCTTTAATCAACTGGGTACCTGATTGCGGGGGGGCATTGATGGATGTTTTATCAAATACAACACTTTTTGGAAGAAAATAATCAAGTAACTTCATAATGATATATTTGCTACATGATGATTTTTCCCTTTGAAAATAAGTTAATTAGAAATGTCTGGTTTCTGGTATTTTGTGCCTGTTTAGGGTTATTTAATTCTACATTTAAAAATACTTCATTACTTTAAAATGTTTACATGTAGAATTTCTGCAGTGTGTTAGTTCAGGGTCATCTGAAAAATGTAAAATATTAAATGAAACATGTAAATTGAGAACTTATTTTCTCTATTCACATTATCTTGCAGTTGCATACCAATTTGAGATCACCCATTAAACTCTATCAAAGAAGCGACCAGCTTTTGACATTTCAGAGAAACAGCAGTCATTTTGCTCTTCGTCTCCCATTGATCCCCGAGAAAAGAAATCTTAGCATTATTTAATACAAAAATGTGATACTGTGGCCTGTATGTTAGGAGGAAAAAAACAAATCTGAAGTGTTAGTGCAGTTAAATGTATAATTAAAGCTAATCTGACTCATTTTTGCCTATACTTCATCGTGTAATTAATTTCTTTTTCTTATTTTGGAGGGTAGGAGTGTGGGGGAGGGCCAAATGTTAGAAAGAGCTACAGGAACTGAGTTATCTGCTTAATTGCCTCAATTTTTCATGTGGTATGTATCTGGCCTGAATGAAAAGACCTGATTCTAATATCAGAGCTTAAACCTGAAGAGAATAAATGCAAATGTATTTTTAGACACGGACAAATGGGTACTATTTTTACATGAATCCTGTTTAATTCATAACCTTAGTCAATAGTTTATTAGCTCCAAAAGGCTTCTGTAAATTAGCATGTAACCCACTTAAAGTTGAAGCCGAACATCATTCCTTTCTCTTGGTTAATTTACGTATCTGCATTATAATAATGATAAGATAAAATAGAGAATGCGCTCTTTATTGAATCATGTATCTGAGTCTCTGTTTCAGAGGGAAATATAGGAAATTAAAGCAGTAGAAAGTAAAATATTCTCTTGCACCCACATCTTAACTGATGTACAAAACAACATGCTATTATATTTTAAAAGTCTGGGGATATAAATTCTTGATTCATTCTTGAACATCAATAAATATTAATATGGAGTATCAAAAATCAAACCTTCTCAGGGACTACTCTTAATAAATGGTTTTTGAGTGATTGACCCAAAGGTAGTATATATGATATTGTATATGTTCTGCAGTTTTTACATTATAAAATGAAAAAAAATCAACAAAAAGTTATTCTTTCATGTATTCTATATTGTATTGATAGCCACTTCCTAGTTCTTTACTGCTGTTATTTTTTTCAACCATATAGTTCTGACCTGCCCTTACTTTCCTTCTTGGCATTGAAGTACATATGTGTATGTGTGTGTGTGTATATACACACATTTGTGTGTGTGTGTATATGTATATATATACACATATACATATACTATATATACATATATATATGCATATATTATATATATGTATATGGAGACAGAATTATAAGATATAGAGATAGGTGCTCTTTCATCATTAATATACCGGATAATTTCATGATAAAACATTTTGGAAACCTTAGAAAAATGTTTTGTTAGGTATGGGCAGGGGCAGAAACAGTTATTTTAAATAGAAAATCAAGAGAGAAATGCTAAATAGTCGGATTTGACCAAAATAGACTCTAATCAATATCACAACATTAAAAAAATATAGGAAGATTAAATTTACATAACATTCTTTGGAAGTTCTTTTATTTTTTATCCACTACTATCACATCTTTCTTGTCATTCTTATCTCTGTGTATGCATGTGTATATACACACATATATGTATATATACATACATATGTTCATATGTATGTATACATATAAATATACAAATGTATGCTTTTAAACAAAGCTTAGTTTTGTTGAGAATCTCCTTTTCTAGTTCCATTCTATCTTTCATAAAACTTTACAGTATTTCAGGATAATGAAAGAGTAAGGGATTTTGATTTGTACCTTTTATTTAAAAGGAAAAGAAAGACTACACACATTTCCATTATGATACCAAATAATATTGTTCATTGTTCTTTCCTAATAATGAATTAAATACTGAGTAGACAGATGAGGAGGAAGAATTTTTTTTTTCATGATCTTAGCACAAATCCTACACCTCCCCCTTGTGAAACAAACAAACAAAAAAGTTAATACAAAGGAAAATGCTTTAAAAATAAGAGAAAGAAATATAGGGGCATACTGATATTAAAAGAGGTAGTATGAGGTTTTTATTTTTGATTTGGGAGCCTAGGGAGTTGTTCATTTGTTTTGTTTTTATTTTTCCTCAGGGAAGATATGACTACCCATTTATTCTAAATTCAATCAGTTGCTGTCAATTTACTCACTGGTGGATGCTGCCTCTTTGTGGCAGGATGCCATGTAAAGTGTTTCTTGCACATTTCAGGTTCATGGACTACCCTTGATCTTCTGACACATTCCATTTAAGGTTATTGGTTACTGAGAGAGCCACCAAAAGCGGAATGGAATCTACAGACCTTTACAATCCAAATTACTTCAAACAAGCAGGTTAAGACCTGTAAGACAAAGACCAATGTACTGGCCAAACCTTGTCCCAAGGTGAATAGATGGCATATATCTAATCACCTGTATTTTGAACATTTGAGAGGAAAGTTCAAACTCAGTCATAAAACTCATTATAACCTTTGAATATAAATTTATATAATTTGAAATATGGACACAATGGCAAGCTAATAAGAAAAACCAATCATAATAGCCTATATAATTCTTTGATAAAACTTGTGTGAAGCAACATTACTTACCCTGTTCCATGTATTAAATGAACACTTTAGAATGGAAACAAAATATAAACTTGAAATTTCACTAATAAGCATATTAGTGACACATTTAGAAATTTCTAGCTCCCTCAAGCACAAAACTGATCATTATAGTATATTAAATCTCCATAAGTATGCAAAGAATTGTTTAAATTAGGCTTAGTGGATTAGCTCCTATCTCTTCCATCTTGATTAAAATTGGAGAATCATTGACCTAGGAGTCAGATATTTTGAACTTCAGGTAATTATTACTTCACATCCTCACATTTCAAATAGTTATCAAGTATGTAGTCATAAACTATTAAAAATTTCATGTGCTGAGACACATACAAGACATCAGTAGCCCCATCTTACATTGATCCTGTCTTTATGGTAATCAATTATCATTGCCTGCTGCCCAAAGGGGTAAAGATATATAAATTTGCGCAGTCCATCATTTGGTGTTCAAAGGTGCCAGTCTAGAAATGGATCTGTACAAGTGCAATTTATTTGCCTAAACAATCAGGAATTGGCTACAATAGTAGTCAAATTATATTTTGTTTGGTTAAATGAAAAGAGAGGCCCTTTTTTCTCTCTCACTTGAAAACTACAATTTCCATATATTCCTTACTAGTTAGTCCAAACTTCCCTAATAGGAAATGCTTTAACTTGTTGGGAAAAGTAACAGTTATTATTTTTATTTTTATGCAGACCCAATTGTGTGGATTGGATTGTCTTCTAAGATTTAGTCACATCTACTGAAAATTTTAGAATTAGAGTGCCCTCCTGATACCACTTCAGCTTTGGAAATGAAGCTCCAAACAAATCATAGACTAAAATAATGAAGGAAAGTGAAATGCGAATGTGCATATAAAAATAGGTGCTACAATAAAATATTTTTTATATTTCATCAATAAGTTATTTTGACTAACCAGTTATGGATCATATAGCGCTGCACTTTTTAATGGTTTTTCCACATCTATACTGATCCTTTTCAAGGTCATAATACTTTTTTTTTTAATTCAAATGTCCGGAAAGCATACAAACACATCCTTTAAAAAGAAAAGAAAAGAAATGTTGTATTAAAGTCGGGGTGTGCTAATCTCTTTCCAGAAAAGCCATTTATACCCACCCAATGGCTTAAAGGGGGGAAGGGAATGAAGTATCAGAGGAGGAAGGACGGAACCTGTGCCCTTCGGTCTTTGAAAAACAGAAGTATTTCCCATTATCAAAAAACTTCATTGACCTTTAAAAGTCACCCGTAAAAATGGCCCTCCATACAGCTCCTTTCCCTCCACTGACACAAGAGCAAGAGTTGTGCCCAGCTTACAGAAACATTTCCTAATTGTAAAAATAAAATGAATTTGCACACCCTTTCAGTATCATTCGCCGTAGCTGAAAATCCTGTGCCAAGGCACTTCACCTTAAACGTTGAAACAACACAATCAAACTGGTTCATCATATGTTTGCTTGTTCGTGTGTTTGTTTTAAATACAAATGCTCTATGGGGAGTTTTTTTGCCTTTAGAACTGGCTAAATGTGGTCTGTTTTTCCAGCACTTCGAGGTAGTCCGGCTCAACGTTTAGTTTTGCTTTTAATTCCAGATACTCATTCCTGTTGGGTTCTACATAGACAGTACTGGGGGGACTATAGAGCACCGTTTCCCGGAGCCTGCTGTCCCCTGCCCCCGGGTGCAAGTACTGGTGGGGGCGCCTAAGGTCATAGTTGGGGGAAAAGGTATAGGCAGCAGGGCTGCAAGGGAATTTGGGATATTCCGGGAGGCTACTGCCAGCCGTGGTGGCCGAGCAATGTTTATCGGGTTCTAAAATGCCTCTGTAAAAGCGATCAGCGTCTTGCATTGGTGACAGCAGCTCCTCCCTCGGTTCAATGGTGCTGACACTGTAGGCGGGGCTCCGCAGGTGGTGGCTTTCCCGCCTCTCCTCTTCTCCCTGCTGTAGCTGCAGCTGCTGCTGTGGCGGCTGCTGCTGCTGCTGCTGCTGTGGCTGCTGCTGCTGAGGCTGCTGTGGCTGCTGCTGCTGCTGAGGCTGCAGATGGTGATTACTGCTATAGGTTACCTTGAGCTCGTGCAGATCTTTGTAATCCTCCACCGAATTGCCCTCCCTGGAACGGTAGATGGGGTTTTTGCACATATGGCCCAGGGGGTGGGGGATGTATTCATATACGTGGCCCGCAGGGGTTTTCACTTTAGGGAGGGTTGGACCCCTGTGGTGAGTATGCGAATGGTGGTGGCTGCTGCCCCCGCTGCTGCTGTACACACTGTACTGCATGTTGAAAGAGCTCACGTCTGAGTTGTTGGTGCTAGTGTGGTCGCTCTGGTTCTTCTTTCTCCTTTTCATCACCAGCACAAAGAGCCCAGCGGCCACAAAAACTGACATGATGAAGACAAGAAGCAAGCTGAGGATCAGCACAGACAAGGGGACCGAAGAGGCGCTGTTGCCAGAGCCACCCCCCGCAGTGGCGTCCGTGCTGTTCAATCTGACTGTGGAGGGCAAAGAGGTGGTTCGTGGTGGGATCTGTATGGAGGAGGGAGTAGGTGTAGAAACCACTACGTCAGAATAGTCTGGGCACAAAAGCTCCGACTTAATAGACCTCATATCGGTCTCCTCGAACTTTTTGGGGGCCTTGCAAATGACCTCATCCACAAGTACCCCCACTTTAAGCTGTTCCACCCACAACTTCATGCCCACCACGTCACAAGTGCAATCCCAAGGGTTGTCATTCAAGTCGATCTGAATAAGAGATTTCAGCTGATCTAACACTCCACTCACAGGCAGCGAAGAAAAGTAATTGCTCCTTAGATTTAGCCTGAGCAGCGTGAGACCAGAAAAAATGCCCCCGGGCAGGGCCTGTAAGAGGTTGTTGTTTAAAAACAAGAGCTGTAGGTTAGGGACTGTGTCAAAGGTCCCAGCCTGGATCTCCCGGATAATATTGTATTGGAGGAAAAGATACTGCAAGCTCTGTAGGCCATAGAACAGCTCTGGGCTCAGGCGTTCAATCTGGTTGCCATTAAGATAGAGTCGTCTCAGATTGGTTAGATCCCCAAAAGCACGGTCCTGGATCACCGAGATGCGATTGTTTCCAAGGTGCAGCAGGTCTAGCCCTGTAGCCTCCAGAAAATCCGTCCTACGCACAACTGTGATGTAGTTCTCTGTCAAGTACATCTTCTTAGGGTTGTAGGGCTTGGGCTGAAGCTCTGAGATGCTTTCTATCTTCCTCTCCTGGCAGTTGACATTGAGACCCAAGTCAGAAATCTGCAGATTGCAAGAGCACGCAGTAGGACACTCCAAAGGCACCGGCGATTTAGTCTGGTAGGCGATGCTGGGGCCATAGTTGCTGTAGGCCAAGTCCTTAGAGGGCTGGCGGGAGGTGGGGCGCACCCTGGGTTTGTTGGGTTGGCGGGTCCCTTTAGGGGGCTTCAGAGGAGGCTTGTAAACAGCAGAGGAAGAAGTGGCCACGGAATTGACGGAGGCTGGGGTCGTATGTAAATACCCCGTAGTGCTCAAGGGCGTCTGGGGCCTCATTTCATAGTCCGAGATGAGTTTCCTTGGGCAAAGCTCCTGCTTGGACACTTCATCCAAGTCCCGCCCATGTAACCGGAAAGGCGTTTCACAAACCACATCCCCTACCAAGGCAGAGTAGGAAATGCTGTCCAACCAATCCTTAAGTGAGATCAACTCACAAGAGCAATTCCAGGGGTTTTCTTCTAGCTGTAATTCCACAACTTTATCCATGTGCTGCAACAGCCCTATGTAGGGCAGAAGTTTCAGCCGGTTGCCCCTAAGGTCTAGATGCGTTAAGGGCACTAAACGGAAAAGGTTGTTGGGTAAACTGGACAAGAGGTTGTCATTGAGGATCAGCACCTGCAGCAAGTGCAGTTTGCCAAAAGCATTAGGTTCAATGGCACTGATGTAATTGTAATCGACTTGTAGATACTCCAAACTCTCCAATCCGAGGAAAGTGTCATCCCTTAGTAGTTCCAGTTTATTATTATTCAGATGCAATCGCCTTAAACCTCGAAGCCCATGAAATGCCCCTGTCTCGATGTCCTGGATGACATTGCTCCCTAGATGTAAAATTGAAGCCCCAGTGTAATTGACAAACTCATTGGGGTAGAGACGGTTCAAAAGATTGCCAGACAACAAGAGGTGGTAGACTGGAAACCGTGGAGGGCTGATTTCTGTGAGGCTGATGATCCCCCTGTTTTCACAGCTCACTGTTAAGATTCCGTCCTTCTCCTCACAAGGACATGCATTGTCACAAATTTCCCCATAATAATCGATGGTTTCTGCACACGAAAAGACGAGAGATGTTACAGCAAACGCTATAGTCTGCAGCATCCAGATATGCATTTTTCTGTTGAGATCCTGTTCCAAAGTTAATGTGGAGCAACAAGGGTACATTTTACCTCCTGTAAGAAAGCAAAAGAAAATAACAGAATATGACCAAAAAATTTAAACAGCAGTGTTAGTTTTTTTAAGTTTTTTTCCCCCCTCTACACTCTGGGAAAAGAAGGTTGTTTGTATGAGGTCTTTTTTTTTTTGGTCTTTATTTATTGTTAAGACTAGGAAGATATAGAAGCTCATCTAAATTTCAAAACTGACTGTCAATGATTAAAGGGCTGCTTTGCAACTCGGGGTGAGTTAAAGATATCTTTACAAATATAGAGTCATATTAGATACTGTCCCATTTCAGGATTTTGTCCTCCCTCCTCCCTCTCCCCAATCCCCCAAGATCAACCCATAAATATATATAAGATGGCTGTCAGTTCAGTTTCAAGGTTCTAATTTAAGAGAAAAAGAGCACCATTTTATGAGGTTTCCCACCTCACCTATTACCGAGCCCTCTTTCTTTTTCAGAACCTCTTCGGTGAACAGCGCACGTTAAGGTCTTTACCTCACGTCTTTTTTTTTTTCTCCCCAGAGAAGCAAAAGTGCTACGTATACTACTTTAGTTATTTTAGACAGTTGCTGGAAATGTCTGTGTGGGAATCCAAAGGATACTTTTCAAAAGACCAAAGGGAAAAGAAAAAGTAAGTTAATGCAGCAAAATAATCCCTGATCAGCTCTTAAATCACCTATAATGTCTTATAGAGCTTCAAGTCTGTAAGGGATATGTGTGTGCATGTGTATGTATATGTATATATGTGTGTATGTGTATCTATATATACATATATATATGTATATATATATATATATATGTATATATAGATACACATACACACAGAGGGATTCTTCTCTATGATAGACTTTTCCAATAAAGCTATTAAGCACATCAGCCTTCTAATTGCACTTAACAGTACCTCCCCCGGAGTGCTTATTGTTCACTTTCCATCTTTGATCATGATAGCAATGTTACCAAATTGAGGCTTAAAGCTACAGAAATAGTTGCAAACGATGGTATGACTGTGAAGGACTAAGAAAAGACTTCCGCAATTCTTAAACACCTATAGATGCTTAGAGTTAAAGGGAACATTCTAATCACTCATCTAGAATCTGCCCAAACAGGAAAATCGCTAGGATTGTCACCAAAGCCTCAGCCCTATCTGACAGCATTTACTTTCAATGTTTATTAAAAATTAGCTTGATAGCAGGGGAGAGATCTAAATGGATCTCATGGAAATACCTCCTTACCAACATTCCGCGAATTGGAGTTGCTTATTATAAAGCACCGATAGCTGTCAGTGATCTTCATCCTTCAAGGGAGAAGACACCTGAGCAGATTAAAAGCCAAACTAGAAAGAAGAAAAAGAAGAAAACTACCCAGTGACCTACGTCAGTGACTTAATGCTCGAATTTTCATTTAGCCAGAAACAAATCCGATTTCCTTCTCCCACCCCCCCCTTCTGTCTCCTTGACGCTTCCTCCTACTTTCTACTTGTGGATGTCAAAAACACTGGGGAGGGGGGGAGGAGAGAAAGAACATGGGGAGAGGAATGTCTATGTATTCTTGCACTGGTTGGGTTGGTGGGGGAAGAGAAATAACCCTTTTTTTTCATTCTCCCCACCCTAAACATTATGTTCCTGAAAAAAGGCTGGTTTTCTCTGGTCAACCCTGCCGTAGCCTTAATACTTGTAACTGAAGTCTCATGTCCAAAATAGTACCCCGAAACCAAATCTCATTATTGCAAAGGGATTTCTGTGACACGGTTCCAAAGCTGTATACCTAACACTTTGTACGCGTTAGAAAGAACTCTTGAAATTGTACATAAATGTGCAAAGATACATACATACACATTTATGTGTATTAAGGCAGAGGTCTGAATATTGATATTATGATATTGAACATTTCAAGTATTCACTAGCTCCGAATCACAAAAGGCAAACAGCTTCACTGCTAAAGGCAGCACAGACATCCTCCATAAAAGCAAAACATTTACCTTGAAATTTCTTTTCTCCGCTCCATCAAATCCATTCATCCATTCAGCGGGTGTTTGTTCCCCTCCCCCTCACCATCTCTTTGCCCTCCCCAACCCTTTCCACTCCCTCTCCTCCCCCCCTTAGAAAAAAAAAAGATCATTGTAAAATATGCCCGACCAGTATTAAACTCTCAGTCATTTGCAACTTTAATTTAATAATGACTAATAAGGATCTAGGAGCTTTCCCAACCTCATCACGACCACCTTCCTCCTAAGGAGATAGAAAAAATAAAGAATATAAAAGTTGAATTTGATGAAGGTTGAAATTCTGGCCCGGGGACGCAGCTTGGGTTTAAATGCCCCTGTGCTCTGCTATTTTTCTGATCTGAGAGATTCACATTGTTCTTTTTAATTGGGGGTGGAGGAGGAGGGAGGTGCCGTATTTGGTTTTCCCCCAAAGAGTTCAGACCCTGGATTACCGCACTGCATATCTTGCACTAAAGAGCTTTCAGTCCCACCGACAGCAGCAGCGGAAACCCTGGCCGGACACTGCTGTCCAACTGAACAGGAGCAGCAGCAGCAGCAGCAGCAGCCGGGGCAACAGCACCCAGAGTTACAGGGAGAGAGATTCCTCCCTTACTCTCACCCCTCCCCCCACCCCCGCCCCAAAGAAAAGAAAGGAGGAAAGGGGGATGGGAAAGGAGGGGGGAGATACTTCCCCCCAAAAAAAGCAGCCTTAAAAAAAAGCAAACCTTATACTTACTCATTTTTATATCTCCAGGGCCCAATCATCGTAGCCACCCTTAAAAATGTCTATTTGGGGTGTGTGCTGCTTGCGTGCAGCCGAAGCAAAGACCAGAGGAGGCAAGCAATGCAGTTGGGGAGGTTGGATAAGAAATGCACACAAACACCACCACACACAAGGAGCCTCCACGGTAGCCGCCACCACCACTACAGCCACCGCCACTGCCACCGCCACCACCGCTGCCGCCGCCGCCGCCGCCACCTCTACTGCCACCGCCACACACACACACATAGACGGAGGCGGAGGTCCAAGGGGTTCCCAGAGCTGCTCTTCTCGGCGCTCTCCCCAGTACCAGAGAGAAGAGGGGGGAGGGGGAAAGGGGGAAAGGGAGAGGGAGAGCGAGGGGCGATCGAAAGAGACTGGAGAGAATGGGGGGGGAGGGCGAGCCGGAGAGAAACCGTGAGGGAGGGGCAAGGCAAGGAGAGAGCGTGGGAGGGGGGCGAAGGGAGGAGAGAGGGCTGCACAGACAGCCTTTCGCTGACAACGTGACGGTCAGCTTCACCAAGCACTTCACACACACACACACACACACACACACTCAAAAAAACCCTCTACACAACAGCCTCCTTAATAACGGACAGCTCCAGTTCTCTGCGTTCCTTACAAGCATCCCCTGCTGGTACTCACACTTTCCATTGAAATAGGCATCAACTTTCTCCCTAACCGCAGCAGCTACACGTTCAAGCCTCCTCCTCTGGTTTCTTTGCCAAAAGGGGGAAAAATACAGACTCCGACCTCGTTTCCTTCTCTTCCTCCCCTCCCCCTCCCCGTTCCTCCTCTTTTCTTCTTCACACCATTTTCCCCTGGTCAGTCACACTCGCCCAGGGACTAGCCAGAGGGAGAGAAAAGTAACGGTGTCCTTGCATGGTTCTCCGCTTCTTCTTGCAGCGCACACTGTACATGGTAGTGAGGGGGAAAGGGAGAGGATGGCACTGGTCCCCTTCGGTGGCGGCGGCGGCACTGGAGGCAGCAAATCCTCCTTCTCCTTCTCCTGCTGCTGCTGCTGTTGATGCTGCTGCTTTCTCCTCCCCAGATGCCACAGCTGACGACTCCAAGCTCCAGGGTCCAGCTGTGGTGGTGGCGGCTGCCGCTACCACCGGTGCTACCCTTGCCTCCGCTGCTGTTCCCTCTGCACCCGCTGCACCCTCTGCCTCTCGGGTTGTTGCAGCCTCTTTTCCCAATCAGTATTTGGGTGACTCGGGCGTCTGCTGCTTTTTCGTTTCATCCCGGGAAGGAGTTGTGCAGGGGGAAAAAAGCGCCTTTCAAGATTCACTCGTTAGATTCATCTTATTTTCCTCTTTTATTGGAGCTTTCTTTCTCTATCCGACGTCCTTTGGGTGCTCGAGGACAAGCAAAACAATGTTGTGTGCCCATCGCTACACAAAAGTCTGAGAAAGTCGTGTTCTCTTACCACGTCGCAAAGGAGGAGGCTGCAGCGTAAGCGATTCCGATCTCTCTAAGCCTTTTCACCAGGAGCCAGCATGGGGCCCCGTCTAATGTCTAGTACAGTTGTTTATTATGGAGCGCAGCTCTAGCCAGGCTGCTGCAGACATGCTGGAGCGGGGACAGAGCAATGGCGCTCGGTGACCAATAGATGGGAGTATAGGGCGACAGATCTCCTTAGGCTGCACTGCAAAGTGTGAAGCCAAAGCTTCCTTGGGTATCATATTTGTGCGGAGGTGATGAGCCTTGGAGAAAATGTGCATAACACAAGCGTGCGACGGTACAGACTACCTAAAGGAGGGAGGAGTGGAAATAATGCCTACAATGTAAGAGTTGGTGATATTCGGGAACAGGCAATAGAGTGTTGTGTTGATTGCCTTTCTTCCTTTTATTGAGAATGGTAGCTCACGTCCTGAACAGTGTAAAATAAAATTTAAAAAAAAAGGTGGGGGGAGGAAGAGGGTATATAGAGTTCTTTCTAGCTGACAAGAATAACTTAGGAGAAAAATAAATTGTAGGCTTGATTTTTTTTCCTGGGTAACATAAAATAATTTTGCCATTTTGAATGATTTCCAGACATATGCGTGTGTATACCCACATGGAGATTAAAGAAAAAACAACAAACAAACAAACAAACAAAAAACCACCCTAAAACAAAACAAAACGAAAAGCCCATAAATGAATGTGTGGAGAGGGAATTTCTCCGAAGACTTACCTGCTAAATACCATTGCTCTCAGCTACTCGGTAAGTAGTTTTGAATAAATGAAAGTTTCATGAAATGAGACCCTTACCTCCCTCACCCCTTCCCAAACCTATCTCGTTGAAGGGCAGTTAAATTAGTATGGTATAGCTTGGACATAACAGTTTAGTGTGTGTTGTGATTGTGTCTAACAAGTATAGATTATAAATTGATTATGATAAATGGTAACCCTGATTTAGAACATACTGGTCGCATATTTTCCTGTATGGTTAATAGTTGGATGGTTTAGTCTGGGGAAAAAATCTATTTATACTTGTTATATTATGATAGTGTGATCTTACCTAATGCCAACTTTGGATCATGCCTGATACCATGAAAAATGAAAAAAACCATGGAAAATCAAGTCATATTAATTTCATATTGTCATATATCTGAGCACACTATGTATGGGAGTAGGTGGGCACATTTATCTCTTTATGCTGAAATGTCACACTGTTGATTAGAATTTTCTCTATGGAGGCTTTTGTTTTATCTATCCACTGGCATTTCACCTGCACTGAAATTTACTGTAGGAAATAAAACCCCTGGATAAAAAAGACAAGGAGTAAAAAAAAATAAAAAAGATAGCAACAAATTGGTAATCATTAGGTATGACAGTTAAGAGAAGAATGCCATATCAATATAAGTTCTAGTTAAATTAACTAGGAACTTTCCCTTTTCCCTGTAAACATTGGGTCCAGGATACACATTTCTGGTTTACACTAAATATTTATGTAAACATTCCTGTCTTAAATTAAAAAGTATCACACTTTTTCAATATCTGATCATCAAAATTGTTCAGCAGATTTAAAAGTAATCAAGTACTTTAAAAATAAAATAAATATTATTGGACTATTTTATTAAACCTGATTAATTGTCATGACAAATAATTTTAACATGTATTTGGAAATTTTATAAAAATATGATCATTGATATTGGTACATAAACTAAAATGGTCTCTGCTGAGGATGATCAAGTTTCCTAGTCTGATAAAGTAGTTTATTCAATTATACAGAAATTTTCAAGATACATAAAACATAATTATGCCACTTAGTTACAAATCATGTTATTAAACCAGCATAATTGCATTTATGATAAAATATTTGCTTCCCTTTGAAAATTGATGATCTTTAAAAATATGATTCAATTAAAAATGTGATTTCTCATTATCATAAGGTTGGCCACAAGGCAATGGTTGTTGTTGTCATTGTTGTTTGAGGGGGGCAGTAATTCATATAACTGGTTACTAACATAAGGAAATTGTAATTTGTGTGGGTGGAGAGAATAATCATTCAGATGAAATTATAATATAGAATGTATAGTATAATATGGAATGGAAATGAATTTAAATATGTTTTCTGAGTATTTAGTGAGAAATAGTAGTTAAGTCAAATTCCAGGTTGTCTTTTATTTGTCATCTGAATATATGCTGATAACTTTCTAGTCAGTAGCCTACTTCTGAAGTATTAAATAAGAAGTCATCCTTACTTGTCACCACTAGGTGTCTCTACATGTCCCTCTACAGGAAACTGCTATATAAGGAAAGGACTGAGCACCAAAGGAGGATATAAGAGGAGGAGGGGGAGGGAAGATAACATCAAAGGAATAAGGAAAAGCCTCATTAATAATTTGTAAAGTCCTATTTGACTTTGACCCTTGAATGTGGCAGAGGGTGGAGAAACAGCAAATGAATTATATAATAGTTATCAATGCCATCTGAGCTTAGCATTTTTCGATGTGAGTTCAAATAATCATTTTTTAAATTTTCAGTATAGTATGCAGCACAGATACATCATACACATATTCAAAGATATGCACACACATAAGCATATAAAGTCCACAAACATTTTGGGAGCAGAAAATGATAAGAAAATCAACTTCAAGAATATTGTCACTAATGCCAAATAAATAGGTATTTTATGTTAGGGGGTGATGAATATTTGTTATTAGGAGGTGGAATTTTCTGTGCAAATGATTATGATTGAAAATGTTTCATTCATTTTGTGATTAGCTAGCTCTCTAGTCTTAGCGTAAATAAATCACATGGATACAAAAGCTTTTGGCAAGAATTAGTGCAACAGGTGGCCTTCCTTTGACCCTTGAATATCCAGATGAAAATTCAAGCAACAACTAACATATGGATCATCTAGAATTTATAGTACATTTTAAGATAACAACAATATCTAGAATTTATAGTATATTTTAAGATAACAACAATATAAATATATTGTGTTTTCATTTTGATATGTGGACATATTGTCATGGCATCCCTAAACATTTAGACTAAGGAGAGTAATCCTAATATGAAATATATCAGTTAATGGTCTCCTTTGTGCTGCTAATTACATAATTTTCATCTTCATGTGATCTGTCTCTTTGCCTTTATAATAATGAACAATTGAAAACATAGGTTTTTGGAAAGCTTAGTAGCCTGACATTTATATTGATAAGGAGATGGGAGTGGTAAAGTATCAGTCTGCTATTTGTTCACTGTTGATGAGAGTCTTTGATCAGAATTAGAAACCAATGTTGAAACACAGCTTGCATGTATATTCCTGAATTTTCATATTAATGAGCTTAGTTACTGAATCAGGATCAGATTTCAACTGTTCTAGTTTTTAATAGGTGAACTATGAGAATAGTAATTGCTAAGGTTTTGTACCATCTGATATTTAGTGATTATAATTTACTTCATAGAAAAAACAAATGATACCATTAAATAACAACTAAAAAACCTAAATTCTATGAACTGGAAAATTGTTTTTTGGTTTTCTATCAGTAGTAAACAAAAATCTCTCCAATAAAGTAAAAGCATGAGACATTTTCTGTGATTGTATATCTATATGGCTGATAAAATGACCACTGGCACACCAAGACTATTTGACAGGTTCTCCATGACTAGTCTACTCTTTTTGCAATTGTCACAGACCTCAGTGATCATTATGAAATATGAATTAACTATTAAAATGATGAATGTTAAGCCAAATTGACTTTTTTCATGTTTGAGTAGACATAACATCAATTTTTTATTAGAGTTGTACACCTTGATCCTTATAGCTTATAGATGTAAAATCACAAGAGGGAGGAAGGTGGCTATTTTGCTTGCTAACCACTTAAACTATCTTCAAAAATATTTGCTTATTATGAATTTATTGTTTTGAAGAATAACACAGTAGGTGACCTACCTTTTTTCAAGAATTGGTTATTTTATTCATGTGTATTTCTTTCGCTGACAGATTAAAGCCACTCTATGCCTTGGTGGACAACCTTTTTGAATTGCTGTGGCTAAAAATCTTCATTTCTTATAGCCAGTTTTCTGGTGATATGCTTCTCCAAAGCTAGCCTGTGACATTACATGGAAGACAGGCCATCACTAGATCTTTCTAACTTGGACATTACAGAGCTTTAATTTAATAGCAAAATTCAGGGTCTCTGGGACAGAAAGACTTCCTTACCCTGTGACCAAATTACTGATGAGAGTCTCCATAGTTAGCTAGGCTGACCTTTAGACAGCAGACATATAGTCACTGTGACCAGTCATTTCACTCTCCAGTCCATTCACACAGCTCCAAAATTGATTTTTGATTAACTCAGGTTTGAAGATGTCACTCCTTTGCTCAAGAAAATTCTGTGACTCCTTACTACCCTTAGCATAAAATAAAAATGCTTTTATTCGGCATTTAAAACTCTTAAAAAATTGGCTGCAGGCCACTTTTTCAGGCTTATTATGCAATACTCCAGCCAAACTGGACTACTTGCTGGTTCCCTGGACAAGATAATTTCCTGCCTTCATGCCTTTGCATAGACTTTCCCTATGCCGGCAGCACACTGTCTTCTCACTTGGGCCTCTTAGAAATCCTGGCTTCCCTGAAGCTAGAACTCAAATGCCACTTCCCACATGAGACCTTTCCTAAAGGCCCTAGGGATTATTGTTGTCCACCAATACATCACTTTGTATTTACTTATTAATCTATTTTCACTTTGTTACCTGTGTGCATGCTGATTTCCTCTGGTATTATATAAGCTCTTTGAAGTGGAAATTTTCTTCTTTTTGTTTCTGTATGCTTAGTGCCTAATGTAGTTCCTGGAACATAATATACACTTAAGAAATCTTTGTTGAATGAATGAATGTTTCCAAGTACGTAAGCCAAGCCTTTGCATATAACTTTCTATATTTTGCCATAGCCTTCAAGAACTCAGAGATACCTACACACTACAGATGAGTCACCAGAAGAAATTTTTAGTTGAGTTTAGCAGGTTACAGAGAAATAAGCAGTCAATAAGCAATTATTAAGGACTTACTATATGGCATCTACTGTACTAACTGGAACACAAATACAAACTAATTAGAATACAAACACAAATAAAAAAGAAAGATAATCCTTGCCATAAAGGGGTTTACATCATGATAGAGAAGGCAACATATAAAAGGAAACTGAAAAAGGGACATTAGAGGGAAGGTACTCAGCTTAGAGGCATGACTGATAAGTCCAGAGGAGTGTAGTCCGGTCAGAAATTGAGATGGTTGGACTGGATGTTATCCTAAAATGAAGGCTTTGGGAACAGCCTTCTACCCTCCAATCAGAGGCAGAGTCCCCAGTGGCAGAATTGTGAGCTCTTCTGAGATAGCAGTTCCAGGCCTAAAATGGAAACCAATCATTAAACATTTATTAAGTGCCTACTATATACCTGGTACCGTGCTAAGTGCTAGGAATACAAAAATAGGAGCAAAAGACAGTCCCTACCCTCAAGAAGCTTACAATCTAATGAGGGAGACAACACACAAACACACACACACACACACACACACACACACAGAGCAAACTATATATAGGATAATTAGGAGATAATCAACACAGAGAAGGCACTGGAATTAATAAAGAGAAAGGCTTCCTGTAGAAGGTAGAATTTCAGTTTCTTTAAAGGAACTTAAAAGAGGCCAGGGAGACCAGTTGGCATATCAGAGGACAGAAAGCATTCCAGGCATGAGGGATCATCAGAAAAAATGCTCTGAGCTGAGAGATGGAAATGTCTATGCAGCATCCAGGAGACCAATGTCATTGGATTGAAGAGTATGTGATGATCAGGTTTTGAAGAGGTTTCTGAGGCATGATGGAAAAGGAGAGAGTAGGGCAGTATTATGTGAAACCAGAACAACAAAAAAGTAATCTTTGGTGTATATACAAACTTTCATACTTTGCATGTTAGTGAAATCATGTAAGTCCTGCATAGAACAGATGCTTAAGAAAAGTTTGCTAAATTGAATTCAGTTTAATTCCAGATTGATAGAAATTATCATTATTATCATTATTACTATTATTATTATGCAATTCTAGCAGATTGATTGGACAGACTTATTGCTTTAGTTAAGATTGTTCACCTTCCTTTATAGATCTACTTAATTCTTCCCTTTCCTTCATCTCATATTTAATCACTTAACTAAGACTTGTTGATTCTTTTTTCTTAGTGACTTTTATTCATGATTTCTTTTTCATTTCCCCTTCTACCACCTTTGTCTGTGCCTGTATTACCTCATTCCAAGTTGATTATAATATTGAATTTTAATTTTTCCCTATGTTCTGTTCCATATAACATTGCTAAATGTTCAACCAACTACTTTGGAGACATATCTGAATGGATTTCTATTGACATACTAAATTCAATGAGTCCAAAAAAGAATTTATCATTGTGCCCCTTAAATTCACTATTCTTCCAAGCATCCTAATTTTGAGAAAATTGTAATTCTTCTTAGAAAAGGCTAGGTGGGATAATGTATAGAGCACTGACTGGGCCTGCATTCAGGAAGACCTGAGTTCAAATGCACCCTCGGACTAACTGTATGACCCTGGGCAAGTCACCTAACCTCTATCTGTCTAAGTGTCCTCTGCTGTAAAATGCAGATAATGATAGCACCTTCCTCACAGAGTTGTTGTGAGAATCAAATGAGATAATATTTGTAAAGTGCTTAGCACAGTTCTTGGCACATAGTAGCCACTTAAAAAACACTTTTCTTCCCCCAACCTCATCACCCAGGTTTCCTTTATCAGGGAAATTATTATCTCTTCCTTTTAATTTCCTTTAATCCTCCCTCCCCCCAGCCTGTATACATTCAGACCTCTACAATGTCTTATGTCTGTCTCCTCTTTGTTCCTGTGTCCCAGGCTGATTTTTCTCCCTCCTTCTTCCATTCATCTACTATACATCTTACAGATTAATGTTTCAAAGACAAGAAATCTGACTGTATCACTCCTGCTCAAAATCTTTCATGATTATTGATATGGCAAAAAAATAGACTTCTTAATCTGGTACTTAAAGCCTGCCACAATCAAGTTCCTACCCACCTTTTCAGAATTATTAAATATTAATTTCCTTCATATGCTCTATAGTCTTGTCAATCTGGCCTAGTCCCTGTTCCCTACACTCAACATGCCATCTTCTGTCTCTTCGTATTTGCATGTCATCACAAATACCTGTAGTACATTCCCTCTTAATCTCTATCAGATTCTTAATTTTCCATCAAGTCACAGCTCACATGCTATTCTGTTTGGCTCAGTAGTTCTTTCTCCTTCTAAAATTTATCTTTAATTTATTTATCTCTATTCCTCAGTATGTAAACTATTTCAGGACAAAGAATGCAGATGTTTGTTTGATTTGTATTACTGGCAGCTAGAAGAGTACCTTGCATATAGTAGGTGCTTAATAATACTTGTTCAATTTAAAAAATTTATCCTCCTAAAATAATTTTTAATCATTTCACTTCTTTTCTCAAAAACCTCAAATGGTCTCCATTGTTTACAGGCTATATTCAAAAATTGTGTAGCCTGACATTTAAGCAACTCCAATTCCATTCCGTAAATAGATATTAAGTATTTATTAAGTACAAAATATTATGATAAGTAGAAATAGAAAAATAAATAAGATATGGTCCCTACCCTCATGCTTATCTAAACTCATCTTATAATACCCAGTGGAAAGCTTTCATTCTGCTTTGTCCAATTCTCTCACTGTCCTTAATCATATTATTACCTTTCCCCAAGTCTAGACTTTATTTTGCTTATACTACACCATCACTTCTAATCTCTTTCCCTATTCATCCTCTCCCCACTCATTCCTTTTCAGTCACTAACTGCTGTCCTTCAGGGCATATAGCTTATAGCCTACCTCCTTTGATTACTGTCCATAGTCATATATTTAGCATGTAATCATATACTGTCTCACCTTGTTAATGAGTTTGTATGTATTGTCTAGATAATAAATTAATAATAACAAAAATAACATCATTTATTTAGTACCTACCATGTGGGAGCACTGTACTAAGTACTCTACAAGTATTATCCCATTTTTATCCTCATAACAACCTTGAAAGGTAGGTGCTAAATTATCACCGTTTTAGGAAACTGAGGCAAAGAGAGGTTAAGAGACTTGTCCAAGGTCATGGAACTAGTAAGTGTCTAAGGCTGTATTTGAACTCAGGCATTCCAGACTTTATCCACTGTGCCACCTAGCTGCATCAACCAGTTTGTAAATCCCTGTAGGGTTCAGATTAGGCTAAAATACAGAAAATGTCCAATATGTGTCCTAATATGTCTCTTGGAATTCGTAGCTTCCATTAAGGCTCAGCTCAAGTGTCAACTCCCACAAGACATCTTTGCTGATTCCTCTAGTAGTTATGTTCCATATTAAGATTACCTAATAATTTATTTTGTATAATTTTTCTATTGAGAAATGATAATAGAGAGCTGGCCTGAGAGTTGGTAAAACCTGGGCTCCCAGTGTTCATCTGACATAAATTTTCTGTTGGAGTCCAGGCAAATTACTTGAACTTTTAAGTCCAACACTTAGCACGATGGCTAGCACGTAGTAGAAGCTTACTAAATGCTGCTGATAACTTCATTTTGTGGAACGGCCAGGCTAACTTGCCTCCATTCTTCTTCCAGTCCTTTTCCTGACTTTCTGAACTTCAAAATCTTGCCACTTTTACTGTTTTCTCATCATGTACCTTCCCTCAGTACCAGGGACTCCCTTGCCTTTAAACATCCTATCATCCATAAGGCCTGCTCACTCTGGAATATTGGTCTGGAAGGCCTGCCTCTTTTCTCCTATTAGTGAGTTCCTCCTGGAACCTCCATTTGAGGGAAGAGTATAGGCTGGTCTGCCTTAATTTCCTTTCTGGTCCTTTTACTTACTCTCCAGACTTTAAAATCATCCACCTTTTCCTCCCATCTCCTTCAACTCCCATCTTTTGTATTGTCTTCATTAAAATGTAAACTCTTTAAGGGTAGAGACTATCTTTTTTTGCTTGTGTTTGTATCCTCAGAACTTAGCACATTGTGCTTGGCACATAGTTTAATAAACGTTTCCTTCCTTCCTTCGTTGCTTGACCCTAGCGTCTTTTAAACAACTCTGTAAGACTAAGTTTTAGAGAAAATGATGGCCTGCACAGATGGAGGGACTTTCCTCCTCTGGGAGTTTCCAAAACAATAACAGCATAGATCCAGTCCCTGTGCCCTATATTTTGTATTTAATTATCCATATGCATATTGCTCTTGCCTAGTAAACTAGAAGGTAGAATCTGCTCAATTTTTGTCTTTGTATCTTCCCGGGGCCTGAACCTAAGAGGCATTATTTAACAAATGCAGTGCTCATAAATGATAATGATGAAGAATATGTTGAAGATGATAATTACAACAAATAAGGGCAATGCTGAATGACACTTAATAATGCTCTTGATTTGCATTTTAGTGTAGTCCTCGATTGAATAACAGTAGGGCAAACCTCTGTAACACCATTTTGACTAGAAAAAAAATAAACCAAAATACAGTCATAGAACACTAATACAGGCTTTCGAATTCACGTGAATCTCAATTTAGCAAAATCTCCATTTTATGATTGTCTCTAGAGATTTCTTTTATATCTAATAAATTTCAAAGACTTCTAGTCCCAAAAGAGTACTGCACCCTCTCTCCTAAGGTATCCATCTGCTCTAGATCCATAAATATGAGAATCAGTTTCAGTCTTAAGCAGATCTGACCATCTAGAAGAAGGATCAAACTCTTTGCCTCATTGTATTTATGATACTATTCTCCTCACTTGGGCATATAGAGGAAACTTCAGTAACATATGGTCTTTCAGCCCATACTAAGTTAATCAGAGGCCACATGGCCCAGAACACCAGTGTAGGACTGTAGAATCTCAACCCTGTGCCTAGCTCTGGCACAAATTAAATAATTTGCAAAAAATTGCTCTGAGTGTAATATTTTAATTTTTTTTTCTCAATCCAAACTTATATTATGAAATTTAATAAATTTATATTTGATACATTTTTATCTGTTTGAAAGGTAAATAATATATACATATAATAATGTTATTATTTATTATAAATTAGGGTCTTTTTTCCTAATACAGATTCTTAAATTAACTTCGTTGACATGAATTTTACTGTTTGTAAAATTCAAAATAGCTCAAAGCTATGAAACAGAAAGCTGGCTTTTCATGGTTGATAGTTCTTGATAGAGTATTCCTTCTTGTTATAAAAGCAATACTAAATCAAAACTCTAATTCCATGGCTAAGGTGGCACTTTTATATTAAAAAAGAAATCTTTAATTGCTGTAATGTTTCTGAGTTACTGATACTTTTATAAAACAAAATGTTTTACTTCAGATTACTATCAATTGAATATATCATCAATTAACTCTCATCTGTATAACATACATTATGTATGATCCAATAAATATCTGTCATTGTATTTTCCAGATGACAAGAGCAATGTCTGACCACCAAATAACTTTTGATCAAGTGGCACTACTCTTGTCAATGAAATCATATCACAGGATAATTTGTAAAAACAAAAACAAAAACAAAACCCTCTCATTCTGGAATTTTGTGTTTTACTTCTTAAGTTCTGATCATACTAGCACCAGTATAGTTACAAATTATAAAATGTTTTGGAGTTAGAAAGAAACTTGCAGATGATTTTGTCCAAATTCCTTATTATGTGAGAAGAAATCGAGACCTAGAACTACTAGCCCAAAGTAGCACAGATGGTTAGCTGTAGTGCTGGGAATTGAACTTTGGTCTCCTGATTCCCAGTCCAGGGCTTTTTACATGATGCTATCTTTAATTTCATTGGAGTCCTTTCATTTCCAAAATTATCCTTGGGCTAAAACATGTTTGAAGAGAATGAATGACTTGAAATATTCTGTTTTTTTAGTGTTGAATTCTGTTGAGTTATTTGGATCAGAATTCTTCTACTTTGTGAACCAGCCTCTTGAAATTCATAGGCTATCATTCACAGAAAGTGTGTAAATAAATTGTAATAATTATGTATTAACATTTCCTGACCTAATCCTTCACTTAAATCATTATAGAAAAGAGGAAAACAGACTCAGAGACCAAAAGTTCTATCTGACTAGATTTCTTATCCAAAACTGACCCTTTCAATTAGTCACTAGGTCATATGTCCCCATCATGACAGTATAGTTTTATGATAAGTAATATCCATGTGACCTACCTTATGAATTCTGAACTTTCCTTGGAGATACCAGCCTGGTAAGGAAAGTACACACACACCACACACACACACACACAGATAGCTTAGTACTTACTTGAAAACCTAAACTAATACTTGTGATATCAAAATACCTTGTCCTTGTGGCCCTGTGTTGGGGAAGTGTTTCTGTTTCCATATATCTTATCAAATTTTATTTACTTTTATTTCAATACCACTTGAGTATGTATTGCTAACTGAATTTTAAAGAATGATGATACTTACCAAAGTTCATATCAGAATAATAGAATTTAAGAGTCAAGGAAGAAAATTTAAAAGTGGCTTTTATAAAGAGTTATTTTCCATTGAGTTGATTTTAAAAGAAATGAACAAGCTGACAAAAAGCTCTGCCATTTTCATTGTGAAACACAGACACTCATTTCCTAATCCAACAAGAAGAATCAAAAAGGAAAATCATTTATATGAAGGGCTAATCACACTTTTAAGAAGATTTATTTCTAGTTGCTTAAGCATTTCTTTAATGTTACATATATTTTATATTCCATTAAAAAGGCAACAAATAGCAGCATGAGATTTGTAAAGCATTAGAAAAATAGCACGTTTTAAATGTTAGAATCTATCAATTTATCTGGCTAGCTAGCTATCATTTATTTATCTATCCACCTATATCTAGGTATCCTTGGAAAATTACTAATCACCCAAAATTATTCTTACAGTTAACACACTATATAGAAAGTAACATTATTACATAAGCACTATACATTTCCCTAGCAACTATTAAAATGTTTTTATAAGTGGATTTCCTGTCCTTCATTTGGAGTTTTGACTATTAGTTATAACTTCAGATTTGCAAATTAGGGATTTATTAAAATTTAATGCATTTTGCCATTGTCTTCATCATGACAGAAGCTAATAAAGGGTAATGCAAAGAACATGAAACAAAAGTGCAACCAATGCCTGAATTCTAATCCAGCTTCTACCACTTAAAAGTTGGGTAACTATGAACTAAATCTCTTAGTCTTATTTCCCCCATGTATAAAAGTAGCGTAATTGTGCCCAAAGTTCTTGAATAGATTAAATGAGGTAGTATGTGTTAAGAGCTATATAAATGTTAGCTATTATGATGTGTATGTGAAAAAAAGGATTGTAGTTTTGCAACATCATTTTACATGAGGTCAAGAACAAAGAAGAATCATCCTTTTTACTTTAGAATTCCATGGAAAGTTATTATAAAAGAAAATTTCTTAAAATATTCATTCTTTTATATATGTACATTGATGCTGATATTCACATCTACATCTAAGTGTATTTATGTAATTATTTGTTTATTTGTTTGTTTATTTACTTACTTACTTGGCTGAGTCTGTTTTTCACTTGAGATGATTCAATCATGAGTGCCAGGCACTATGCTAAAGTATTGAGGATACAAAAAGAGGCAAAATACAGTCTCTGCTCTCAAGGAGCACACACTCTAATTGGCAAGACAATATGCAAATATACATACACACACACACATATACAGAAATTACATAAAGTATAAATAGG
Organism: Phascolarctos cinereus; assembly: GCF_003287225.1. Classification (NCBI taxonomy): domain Eukaryota; kingdom Metazoa; phylum Chordata; class Mammalia; order Diprotodontia; family Phascolarctidae; genus Phascolarctos; species Phascolarctos cinereus. The sequence continues at coordinate 137,154,174 of NW_027556180.1, read as the reverse complement.
AAATAATTATTAGAGTGGAGGCACTAGAATTTATAGGGAATATGCAAAGCTTCCAGTAAAAGAAGGAATTTACTTGCTACTTGAAGGAAGTCAGGTTGCACAGTAAGTAGAGCAGAGGAGGGAGAATGCTGCAGGCATGGAAGACAGTCAGAGAAAATACCTTAGATGAAAGATGGAGTATCTTGTTTGTGGAACAGCTAGGAGGCCAGTGTCATTGGATTAAAGATTATGTGACAGGGAGTAAGGTATAAGAAGTCTGGAAAGATAGGAAGGGACTAGGTCATGAAGCACTTTGAATGGCAAACAGAACATTTTGTGTTTAATCCTGGAGGCAATAGGGAACCTCTGGAGTTTATTGAATAGGAGGATGACATGGTTGGACCTGTACTTTAGGAAAACCACTTTAGTGCCTGAATGGAGAATAGATTGGAATGGGGAAAGATTTGAGGTGGACAGACCCTGTACCAGTCTATTACAATAGTCCAGACATGATTTGATGAGGGCCTGCACTATAGTGGTGGCAGTGTCAGAGGAGAAAAGGGGGTATATTCAAAAGATGCTGCAATGGTGAAACTGACAGGCTTTTGACTCCTAGGTTGCAAGTCTTTGAAAGTGGAAGGATGATATTGTCCTCTACATTAATAGAGAAGGGAGAGAATAGGAGAGGGAAGGGTTTTGAGAGAAAGATAATGAGTTTTGTTTTGAACATGTTCAGTTTAAGATGACTACTGGACTTCCAGTTCGAGATTCTGAAAGTCAGTTGGAGATGCAAGATTGTAGATAAACAGAGAATTTGAGGCAGCATGAGTATATTTGGCAATCATCACCACAGAGGTGGTAAATCCATGGAAGCTGACAAGATCACCAAGTAAAGAGGGATTATAGATCACCAAGCATAAAGCGAGAAAAGAAGAGAGCCCAGGAAAGAACTCTGAGGGGTACCTATGATTAGAGGGCATGATGTAAGAAGATCCAGTAAAGGAGACAGAGAAGGAGAGGTCAGATAGGTGGGAGAAGAACCAGGAGTAGAATGGTGTCCTGAAAAACCTAAAGAGAACGCATAATAAAGGAAGAAAGAGTGATTGTCAGTGTCAAAGGCTGCAAAGAGGTCAAGGAGAATGTGGATGAGGAAAAGGCCACTGGATCTGGCAACTAAGAGATCATTGATAACTCTAGAAAGAGCAATTTCATGATAAGTTAGAAGCTGGATTGTAAATGGTTAAGAGAGAGTGAGAATACAGAAAGTGGAGCCACCTATCATAGATTGCCTTTTCAAGGAGTTTAGCTACAAAGGGCCTCAAATCTCTTCCCCATTCTGATCCATTCTCCACTTGATTGCCAAGATATTTTTTTCTGAAATGGAGATCTGAGCATGGCATCCCTGCTCTAGGAACATCAATGGCTCCCTATTATACTTAGGAACAAATAAAATGCCATTTGTTGACAATTTTGAGATTTCTATACCTAGACGTTTCTTATCTTTAACGGTCTTCTTACCTTTTACTCCCCTCCATATGCTCTGCCCTCCAGTTGCATACCCCTTAGTGTTTCTCTCACAAAACACTCCATCTTTCATCTTTATGTTTTTTTTTTTCATTTGCTATGTCCAATTCCTGGAATGCTTTGCTCCTTCACTTCTGTCTTATAATTTTTCTGGCTCCTTTCACAACTCAATTCAAATGCTACCTTCTTCAGGCTTTTCCCAGTCCCCACAGCTGCTAGTATCTCTTCCTCCCAAATTACATCCCATCTATTCTACATATTTCATATATACCTAGTTTTTCACATGTTATCTCATTTAGTAGCTTGAGTGAAGATATCATCATCATCATCATCACCATCATCATCATCATCATTATCACCTTTCTTTGAATCCCCAGCACTTAGTACAGTTCACAGCACATGGTAAGTACTTAATATATGCTTGTTGACTGAGTGACTAGTTACCTTGCCTCAGTTTCTACTCTTCGAATTCCATGTGGATTCTTATGCCTTCCCATTTCTAGCTCCTCCTGTCTGTGACTTATCAAGAGCCAGATTCTTCTTTAAATATGTTTCCTGGACTCAGTGAAATGATTTTTAAAAGTCACTCTGAAATGTGGCCTGTAATTCTTTATCCTATCTTATTGATTTGATTTTTAATTCATTCAAGGGACTTACTCTCGCTTCAAAAAGGAATCATTTGGTACAGTCACAGCATCATTGTCATCTTTAACAAGCATTTTTTGTTGGAGTTTGAGGAATTAAGGATAACACTTGAGGTTGGGATTTTGGATGACTGGGATACTGGTGGTGTTCTTAATAGTACTGGGGAAAATGGGAAGAGGAGAAAGAGTTTTGGGGAAATCATAATGAGTTCTGTTTTGGACTGTAAGTCAAGATAAAGGTTAAAGCTGGATAAGTATATCTGAGAATCATCTACATAGAGATGATAATTGAATTCATTGGAAATAATGAGATAAAAAACTGAGACAACAGGGAAGAGGAACAAGCGTAGACCTTTTGGACACCCGCAGTTTATACAGTTAATTTTTTTATAGTTAGTTTTACACTTTGTTATTTCTTCTTTTCTGTGATTAGTTCTTGGGCTTTCAAGATATCTCTTCAGCCTATGAAAACCTAAGTCTAGTTCTATACTAAGATATCTGAATAGGACTTCAGTGGATATTAAGTACACATATTTATAAAGAAATTAATACTTTCATATCTTCTAATATTTCATTTAATTATGTGTTCTAGAATATTTATAACTTTTAAATTATTAAGCACTCACCCTTAATACAACATGCCCCAAAATCTTAGTGTACTTAGTAGCTTTAGTAGCTACTAAAAAGCTTTGGTTTTTTGCCTTAACATTTTAATACCTGGGATAGAGCACTGGCCCTCGAGTCAGGAGGACCTGAGTTCAAATTTGGCTTGCACACATACTAGCTGGGCAAAGAAATGGCAAACCACTGTGGTATCTTTGTCAAGAAAATCCCAAATGGAATCATAGAGAGTTGGCCATGACTAAAATGACTCAAAAACAAAACTTAATACCTGCACAAAAATAGCTTTAGAAGCATTAGTCACTGCTAAATTTTAAAAATGCATTAAGATTTTTGGGATATCTCATATACTTGCATAAGACTGCCTGTGAAATGATTATATGAATGGAATAAATATATGTATTTGCTCCATTTACACAGTAAAGAATCTATCCATTCTAGATTTTTTTTTTTAATAATCTGAGATCTTTGAAAGGCTCATCATGAAAAGGCTGGCCAAAAGATGATAGCAATATCTGATCACATTAACCCATGATGATCATTTGCTAATATGAGAAGAATTTGAGATCTGCCTTGGTATAGGGCAGTCTCATGCCAGTGTTGTAGATTCTTTGAAGTGCTGAAGATCGTTATGCATTTCCTCCTGTTGCAAATTTGACGAGCCTAAAATCAATCAGTTTTTATATTCTATCTAGGTTTTAAGTTCAGATGCACAGTTAGAAAGAAACCCAGAATCTGTCCACTTTTAGGAAGGCATGTCTTTTCTCAACATGTCCTTCTAACATGAGCTCAAAGAGCCTGCAATAGCACTAGAGAAGGCATCTTGGAGTTCTTCCAGAAACTCTGAGTCAAAGAGCAATGTCTGCCTTCACAAAGAAGCATTCACAGCTGTCAGAAGTTAAATGTTCATGGGACTCATCTTACAGCTGCAGTACTTCGAGTGTACTGTAAACATCCATGGCAACAAGAATTGGTTCACTTGATAGAAAGACAGATACAGATATAGATGATACAGATACACACACACACACACACACACACACACACCACACACACACACACACATATATATATATATATATATAATACAGGCACAGATGCCTATACAGATATAGATATAGAGGTGTGGATATAGGCATAGTTTTATATTTATAGGCATATAGATAAAAAAAATGACTTGTGCACATATGCATATGTGAATATGTTTTCATATGGATATTTACAATATATGTAACCAAAGAGTATTGCTGCTTACTCCTTTAGTATCTTTACCTAAGTGGTAACAAATAATTAGGAATTAGAAATGCACAACACATGAAGCATCGTTGTCCTACTCTGCCTCTACCTCTATTCTAACTGTAAGGTTTCTGCAGTTAATTTCCACTGTCAAGGAAAACCCCCTGGTTACTCCTCAACTGTCAGGGAACTTCCTGTAGGCAAACACCTGTGGACACCTGCTGGCAGGCAAACATAAGCTTCATGATTAAAGAATTTATCATGTAAGTCAAACTTGTCTGTACTCATGCATGGTTGCAAACACAGAAATAGAGGCATTTGTATGCTGACATTTATACATTATAGAATAAGCAGATTAAAAAATAAACCTTTAGCAAGGTTTATCATTGCTGAGCAAAGCAAGTTTAAAAAGTGTGGTGGTTTCTACTTTTTTGGATGATCAATCCTAATTTGCCATTTTAGAATAGTTGGACTGACATGATGTAAAATCAGTCATATTTCTGTCTTTAAATTCTATATTCTTTAAATACCCCAAATGTATTTTCAAAAATAGGAAGCAACCATTCATTCAGAAGCTCAAATTGGCTTAATGATCACTCATATATTTAATACTTTATAAGTGTTACAAAGGACTCTTCTTACAGCAACACTGGGTTTAGATGATTTAATTATTATAGGCACCTTTTTAAAGCTGAAACTGGAACCCAAGAAGTGACCTGTCTATTGTTCACCCAAGTAATAAATGGGAGCTAGAATTGGATAGCAACTCTCTCTACTGTACTTTCCATGATTTGTCTATCATGTTGCCTTTTTTGTTTAACTCTGTGTTAAGTTAATGTGCCTAATGCATTTTTCTTTAGGAAGGAAATTTGTTCTCTAACATCAGGAGGAAGCTGCATCTGTGTGGCTTGTTTTAGATCAGGGCTGCATAACCACTAGAAGTCTCTTTTTACCTGTTTGATCCTAAGAAAAAAATTATTTTGAAGCATACATTTTTTAGTGAAAAGCAATGCACCAATATAATTGATTGTTTGCCAATTAGCAACTCAAAGATATGACTCTTTATGACACTTCAAAAATTATTTGAGTTATTATAAAGAGGTCTTTTATATTAATTTTTTCATTGGAATCGCTAGAAGATTTTCATCTTTCCGGTTTTTTAGTTATTTTAATATTATTTACTGAATATCACTGTTTGCCTCAGTTTCCTCATCTGTACAATGAGCTAGAGAAGGAATTGGTAAACCCACTCCAGTATCTTTGCCAAGAAAACCCCAAATGGGGCCACAAAGTGTTGGATGTGACTGAAACCACTGAACAACAATAATATGATGAAAGTGACACCAAATTTAGTCAGAGGTCCTGGGTTTGAATGTATTTGAATGTATACAATATTAGGCAAGTTCATTAACCTCAGTAGACCTTAGTGTCCTGATCTATAAAATAGCATATAGGAAACCTTTGCTGACTGCAGCAACCATATCTATAATCAAAATATCCAAAGCATCTGTGATTCCACTGATATTGAATGTTTGCTCCAATGGTATAGATTACAATCCATCCACGTCCAGCCAATCTGGTGGGATACTTTTTCATGTTCTCTTTTTAGCTTATGTGGGGGACAGGGTGGGGTGGGGAATTGGTGGTTTGCTTTTTTTTGAAATCATCTGAGCTGCAGTGGAACATATGGACTATCCATTGTTTATCCATTGTTTATCCTATACTCTTGCTTTCTCACCATTGTCTGTTCCTTACCAGACTTCCATTGTTTGCGCATGGTTTTTGTTTGTTTATTTGTTTGTTTTAATAGAGTTTTTCAGCTTGCCTACATCAATCATGTACTTCTCTATTGTTCTTTGAAACTTACTGATTTAAAAAATGTTTTATTAAATTTTTTATGACTTGTAGATATAAAACAAAAGCAGCAGAAGAATATTGGTATTAAAGAAAATGGACTTTTATTTGAAAGACAAGTTTGCGGTCATTGAACAAAATTTATTATTTCCCAAAAGCATTCCAATCAGCTTTCTTCCAGTTTAATTATAGCCTCAACTCGTTGTCCATTTGTGGTTTCTATTCAAGAAATATAAACTTAAATACAATAATATGCATAAAGTTCTCTGAAAACCTTGAGTTGATTTATCAATGTTAGCTATTATGATTATATTGTCACCATTATTATTATTCTTGTTGTTCCTATTTTGCTTAATATTTGAGGTCTATAGATTGACTACCTAACAGGATCTCATAATCTGAACAATAGATATTCTTTATACACTTGCTTTTTCTGTGTAAATGGCTAAGCCAATTTAAAAAAAACGTGGTTATGTTCTTACTATGGAGACTGCAATGTTCTGGAGTGTGGTGCAATACTATTATGTTATCAGCAAAGAGGAGCAACTAGAGAATCTCCTTGTCAATAAAGAATCTTCAATATGGATTGGGTATTGGGTATAATTCACCTCAGAGGTGAATGCCTTTAATGAACATATGTTTCCCTGTTTTATGACTTGACTGATTTTAATGACCAGAGTATCATCAGACAAGGTTATCTCTGTTATTCCTTTCCAGGAATTTAACACAGTTTTAACTCTGCTCAAGAAACGCCTTATTGGAAGAAGGCCCTGAGGGTATTATTTTATCTACAAATCAAATGTGTGTGTTAAAGTTGACATTAAGTACAGTGGGATTCTGGACTGTTTTCATCTTCAATTCAATTGGATGATGGTAAAGATATGGTTTACTGTGGCAGACCTGAATAATAGAAATTGTGAAAGCCTAACCATTCCCTAATAATACTGTCATCAAGGATACCCCTGATTCATGTGCATATTATTTTCAGAAAAATATATATAGCTATTGAAGTAAGCATATAAGAAGATGACAGTTACTGATGGTCTTTCTTTTGTGGGACTTTCTCCAGAATGTTAATATCTTCTGTACCTTCAGATACCTTGAGGTATGATAACTGAATGTCCTCATAACTGTTCTCTTTTAGAATTATTACTTTTATGCTAATTTGGCCTCCCCATCTACTTTTCTCATCTTTATTATCTTTAGAAGGTAGCATGTTTCAGTGAACAGAGTGTAGAACTTGGAGTCAGGAAGATCTCAGTTCAAATCCAGGCTCAAAAGCTAAGCATCTTGGACAATCACTTTGCTTTTCTTACTCTCAATTTCCTCATCTGTGAAATGAAGGTAATAAGTAGCACTTATTGACATTTTTTTTATGTTGTTCAAATGAGATCATGTATGTAATGCTCTTTGCAACCGTTAAAGTACAATGAAGAGCCATCTTAATATAGATGATGCCAAGAGCTATATATCCAGGACTGCTTAGTCTCCTGAGTTTTACTTCTGCTTCAAAAGCTGCCTACTAGATATTTCAAACCTCCATAAGCATCTCAAATTCAGTAGATTTAATCCTTCCAGTGAGCCAAGTTCTCAATCTCAATGTCATTCTCAATTCCTGGCTCTCTCATTTCACATACCCAATCAGTTACCAACTTATTCCTCTCTCTGTAACATTGCTTACCTAATTCCTTTCCTTTCTACTCTTCAACTACCTCCTTAGTGTAAATCCTTATCACTTCATATCTGGACATTAAATTCCTTGAGAAGGTATTGTTTCCTTTTCTATATCCTTTGTATCCTCCACACCCCGCCCCTAACATAACATGGTACCTGGCACATGACAAATGCATAATAAATTCTTGTTATTGATTGGCAATTGTTTTCCCTGCCAGCCTCAAGCATCTCCCCACTCTAATTCATTTTCAATATAGCTGACAAAGCAGAGATGTGGATATATTAACTCCTCCACTCAATAAATTTCAGTGACTCCTTATTAATTCTGGGATCAAATATAAACTACTCTGTTTTGCATTTAGAACTTTTTGCAACTTGACTCTTATCTTTCTAGTCTTCTTCACACATTACACACCTTTCCCCTTCCAAATATTCCACAGTACATCCATACAAGCCTACCTAGATTTGCTTACACATAAAACTCCATCTCTGTGTCTTTGCACTGGCTATTCTCCAGACCAAGAATGCTTGACTTCCCTGACTCCACTTTTCTGACCATCTGGCTTCCTTCAGCAATCAACACAAGTGCCACCTTTTATAGGGGCTTTTCATAATCTCCAAACTGCCAATGTCTTTCCTCTAACGTGACATTGTATCTACTTTGTATACATTTTCATATGCCTGTATTAGTATATCTTGTAATTATCAGAAGGTAACATTAAAAGGTAAGCTGCTTGCTTTTTTTTTTCTCCTTTGTATCCCCAGTTTTAGTGCTTGGCACATAGTGTTTGATGATTGACTGATAGAAATATGAGCTATAATTCTTATTTGATGCCATTTTGACATTCTGTCTAAGCACAGCTGGACCTATGACATTAGAACATAAGTGTGATGGCTCCTTCATCCTTGCTGGTACAAAGTTTCACGTAAAAATCTTTGTGGTATTTCCAGGTTTCTTCTGGTGGTTATCATCCTTATAGTTTTATGCTTAGATGACCTTGGAATAACTTTGCTTAGTTGGGCCTTTGGTCAATCATTCTTTCACCTCTGTTTTTATTTTATGGAATGATATAGACATTATATTTTCCCACCGTTCATTTATTCAATAACATTTATTCTATAAGATTTTATAAACTAATTTATATTTTATATCTGTGTTACCCTTGATTGTCCTGTGTTCCTAAGTAAGTTAAGTGTTTGCTGACTAATGAAGGAATTCACCCATCCATGTGGAAGAAAAATGGAATGCCATATATCATTGAATTTTAGAGATAGATAAAACTCTTAGAGATCATTTATTCCAGGGGTGGAGAACACATAGCCCATAATAATTCCAAGTATGCCTGAGCAAAATTAAAATGTAATCAGGAAATATTGAACAAAACAAATAAAAATACACTAAAACACAGATTTCTAATATATGATTTTCTAAGTCAATATGTAGTCAGTTGGGATTCTTATATATGATTATTATTTTTTTTCAGCCGAAGACAATGTTTATTAAAGATCCATCATATTGGCCAGACTCTCAAAGAATCTGAACATCTGTACACTATTGGCTAGCCTTTTAAAGAATCAGAGCATTTGGCTATATTTTAAGAATCTGAGCCCCTTAATAGAGACAAGGTGGACTTTATATACAGAAAGACTGTGGAAGGGATCTAGGAATGGCCAAGTAGTTTGTGGTGACTGGAGGAAGGGTCTAAAGAGGATCTGGATGGGAGTGGCCAGTAAGCTAGGGTGAACAGAACACCAGGGACCTGGACCATTTGGCCAAGGGAGAATGGAATCAATACAGGATTAAGGGTGGGAAGTGGCCAGGGGCAAACTGGAAGTAAAAGAACAGAATTGGGAGATTGTGTATAGCCACAATGAGAGGCCATTCAAGTGGATTACAGCCTCAGGCAAAAGCCAGGGATTTGGGAAAGTCCAGGGTTTTTTTTTTTGGGGGTCCAGATCCCAAAGACATGGTCTTTTCCTTTTAGGGGCTCAGATCCATCCCCATCATTCCTCCCTCAAAGAAATGCAACCCAAATTCTTTTGCGGCAAGGGGTGAAGGTCTCAGATTCTGAAATGGCTTCCTGCTGGCAAGAGGCATAGAACTGTCCGGGCCTTGAGGGAGTCCCAAAGAGGAGGAACCAATCACAGGCTGCATCCAGGAGATAATGGGGGGACAGTGGCTGGTACCTGCTATTTGAGGTGAATGGCCTGTAGTCCAAGTTTGGAGGCTAGCTTCTCTACTTTGACCCATCCCTCTTCCCTCCCTCCCCATGGCTGCTGAGAGTTGAAGTGGGGGTGAGGGAGTTAGCAGAATGTGCTGAATCTGGGTGATGCTTCCAGGCAAAGGTTGCTCCAGGACCCAAGGCCATTGCCAGTGGGGCCCACGTTGTAGTTGCTGCCTCCCTCACTTCATTTTGCCAGGTGGGGGAGGGTGAATTCAAAGGTGAGGGGGAGGGTAAAACTCTCTTCTTCTATGAGAGGGGTTAACAAAACCCTCTTGACTCAAGCTAAGGGAGTGACTAGGGTTGTAAGGAGGTGTTTCAAAATTACTTAACAGTAGATCACAAAACCTCCAGAATCTGCTAAGATGTTTTCAGCTGTTCTAACTTTTCACTGTAGCCTTCATGAAGGAAGATTCAGGGGTGTAGAGGGAAGGGCGTAAGTAAGCGTCAGGGAACCAATAAGCACCTGTAGTTTTCCCAATTCCTTAGTGCTGAGAGAATTGACAGAATCGGGCTTATGCTTCCTGATAGGTCGTCCATCTCTTGTGGTCTGAGAGACTGAGACCCTTCAAAGACCAGAGTACAGGATGGGTCGTCTGGAATGAATTCACAGACTCAAACATTCTTTAAGTCAAGGTGGCAAAGATTTATTGTTACGCTTTTCAGTAGGCAAGGATTCTAAAGAACCTGCGAGAGACTGAGGATGGAGCTAGGGTTTATATGGAAAAAAGCATGGGAAAGGAATGATAAAGTAATCTAAAAGTCCAGGTGTCTTTGGGAGCTATGGATGAGAAAGTACAAGGAGTATACCAGACAGAGAGGGAGATGCCAGAGGTATAGATCTTTGGAGTCTGGCAGGAGGAAGAGTCCTTGGGCTGGCCAAGGACAAAACTCCTTGGGCTGGGCAAGGCACCCCTCTCCCTCTGTCTTGATGAGAGAATGCTCTGCAACAAGGGAAAGCTTTCTCACAAGATAAGAACTTACTAAAAAATTAGGAGGCTTCCAGAGACATGATCTGAGGGCTGGGGCCTGAACAGCCCAGCTATCTCTCACCCAGCTTTGTGTAGCTGCTCCAGGGAGAGAAATAAGGGTTGTGCCAGGACCTACACATGAATAGCTGCTAGGCACAGTGTCCTTGTGCTAGGGAGTGGTTGTCAGAGACAGTGTTTCTAAGACTAGGGAGAAATTGGGGTCCAAGTAAAAGCACAAGCACCCAAGCACCCCATCACATCCTTGTCTTCTATGTTGCATGTACCCAGGTCCATGGCCTTAAACTGAATCAGTGGACCAAGAGCGTAAGAGTGTCAGGCCGAGTTTGAGACAGCCTTGTAACTGTCTGCTCAAAAAGTACATCCAAGCTTTTCTAGGTGCTTGGAGAGCAACCCCAATTGCAAAGCAAGACAGAATGGGAGGAGGCTTATATACCTTCCAGTCTTGGCTGGAGAAGAACTTGGGGTTAGGTAACTTCCATGTATGGACCACCAAAATGTTAAGGTTTAACAGTTTAGGGGTGCTAGGACCCCACAATCATGACACATGAATGAATTCAACCCAAGCTTTCTTTCAGCCAAAGACAAGGTTTATTAAAGATCTGTCATATGGGCTTTTAAGGAATATGAACATCTGGGAGCTATTGGCTAGACTCTTAAAGATTCTGAGCATTTGTCTAGATTTTAAAAATCTGGGTTTATATATGATTATTGAACCCCATTTCAATTTGGGTTTGACCCCACTGAACTGTTCAAATCCCCTCAACTTACAGGTAAGGAAAATTGAAACCTATTAAGATAAAATAACTTTTTCAGGGTCGTACATGGCAGATCTTGGAATAGAAACTATGTCTCTGGGCTCTCAGTCTAGTGCCATTTGTAGTACACCATATTGCTTCTCTAAGCAAACTTAGTGATTTTCATGAACATTGAAACATTAAAAAAAATAAGAAAGATTTATAATCATTAAATGTATTATAGCATGTTTCGAAATACCCACTTGTCACCTACCTCTGTAACATTTAAACCCTTCTCCATATAACTATGACATTGTGAACATTGGACCACAGAGGCAGTGATCTTAGTTTACTGTAGGCATTACAGATGTTGTGTCAACAGCACATAAACTGATGATTCTGTGTCTGGTTCATACAACTGTAGAACCATATAGATAACATAAAATATCATTCAAGTTCTTTGAATTTATGGGATAGGTTCTTTTTTTAAGGTTCTATTATTTTTAGTTGCTTTGTTAATGTCTATTTTTGTATGTTAAATTTGATCCCATAAAGTCTGACCAAGTCAATTAAAACACTTAGATTCAGTAGAGATACAGATTGGGTTGGGGTATTATTATTATGACATATTTTAATATTTCTTCTTGATCGGATAACAGTATCCAGAAATCATTAAGTAGGTATGTGCAAATATACATATAACATACATACATGCATGCACATATGTATATCTACCATGAGTGTGTTGAAAAAAACTGAAAATAAGTAATGAATCTAATATATAACATATACTGAAAAAAATAGACATTTACTAAATAAGACAAAATGATTAAACTAATGAAGTCTGATATGAATATTTTGTGGGGAGCTAACAAAAATATGTAACACCAGGAATCATTTCTCAAAATATAAAGTATATTAACAAAGTATATGAGCCATTTTCAGCAGAATTATAAATGTGAGTGGACATTTGGATATATACTCCAAACAGGTTATATTAAGAAAAATGCAAATGAAAACTCCTAGTTTTCATAGCACAACTTGTAAATTGGCATTGACAATCAAAAGACTAGAAACAACTAATTTAGGAGGGGGCTGTGAAAAGACAGGCACACTAATAATACTGTTAGTGGAAGTGTGAAGTGATTCATTCATTCTGAATTTTAAATTGAAATTATTCCCAAAAAATGATTAACTATTTATATCCATTGACCGATTGTTCCCTTTACTTGGTATATACACCAAAGAATGTAAAGACAAGAAAAAGGGGGCAATCTGTATGAAGATATTAATATCATTCCTCTTATTGTAGCAAAGAATTGGAAACAAAATGAGTGATTGTAAATTGTGAAAATGGCTAAAAAAAACCCCAACCCTGTGATATATGAATGTATTGACATATTTTTCTGCAATGAGATAAATAGGAAATATTTGGAGAAATATGAGACGATTCCTATCAACTGACACACAGTGAAACAAAAACCAAAATAACATTATGAGGGTGATTACAATACACATAGATAAGATCACCAAAAGGAAGTCAGATTTTGAGTAACTGAAAAAAAACAAATCTGGACATCTGATAATGAGACATGCAGTACTTCCCACATCATAGCTGAGAGCTGAGAAGAATGTTTTATATATATGTTCCCATATGGTCAGTTAATTGTGTTGGTTGTTTTTGGTCTATTTGTTTTACTTTGCTACAAGGAAGGATTTGATCTAGAGTGTGGACGGATAGACAGACATGATTATGTAATGACAAAAGGACTCCAAACAACATATTTTAAAAAGTACCTGTGTGGAGGTGGAGAAAAATAATGATTAGGTATTGTACTTTTAGGATTAGATACATTTTCCTCAAATATTGTTCATTGGAAACTTATTCCTTATCAGCCACCAAGATATGAGCTTATGTTGACATCAACATTTCACATGAAAGGTTTTTATGCTATCACTAATTATAATTGTGTTACCAAAGTAGTGCAGCTGCCAGAGCAGCCCAGGGCATCTGCTATGTAGCACACAGTGAAGGGGTTGCTTTGTGGGAAGGCAGAAGAGCTCCCCTCCAAAGTGGAGCTGCTTAAGCCAAGTCATTTTCATCCTCTGTTGATCCTCAGTTGTTACAGGTTTGTATTATCAGTAGCCATCTACAAGACTAAACATTTGCTGTCCTGTGGATTTCACATGGCATTTTGGCCACTGTAAGTAGAAAATGAGAATGTTGGCAAGAAAAGCAGTTCAAAATAATGAGTTTTCTGAAACCCATTCATGCACATTCTTCCAAAACAGCTTGAACATGAGAAATGCAGGAGGAAATTACTCTCTTATACCTTAGTTTTCTCCTCTGCCATAATGAATATATGCAGGTAATGATAGGTACAAGTTAGGGTGTGTGTGTGAGGTGAGGGAAGGTTGTGAAACATATAAAACACACATTTTTTTAATCACTGGAAAACATTTTAATTATACCTTTCCTATAAATGTCTCCATAATCTGTGTTACTTGCATAACCTTTGAAATACGCATATGGCATCAGAGTCGATTTTCAGCAATGAGTATGAACTTTAAAGCTAAAAAGAAGATCAAAAGGGCAGAGTGAATTTCATGTGTGTTTGGAGATGCAATGAACTTTGTTATTGATTTCTTAATTTAAATGTAGTAAATATGTTTATTTTAAATATTTATATAACATTTTCTATCTGAAGTCCTTTTCTTGCTGCCATATTGATTTTTATTGCTTTTAACCAGGACATAAGAGATATTACATCCAAACTTGCTTAATTGGAAATGAGAAAAAATTGGCAATTTCTATTCAATGTTGCTTCTTGTTATCTAGATGTGAAATTATCCTTATTTCTTCAGGATCAAATGATCATAAAAAAATTAATCTAACAGTTAATGTTTTCCTTTTGAATTTCCCTTCTTTCTCTTTCAATAGGAAGAAAATCAAAATGATAGTGAAGCAGACATGTATTATAATTCTAATTCACATTTATATTGTTTTTAGATTTACAAAGCAACTCTCCTAGGAGATAGGGAGTGCAAATGTTATTATTATTATTTTTTTTAATAGACAAAGAAAGTGAGTCTACAAAAGTCTAAGTGACTTGTTTATGGTCACAAAGCCAATCAGACATCAGAACCAGAATCTCAAACCAAAGTCTTTTGATTGCAGATGTAACTTCCTTTTTAGTATATTAGTCTTCATCTTTTAAATATAGCTGGAATTAAGAATGACTTAATTGATTATGCAAGCTTTCTGTTGCTATTACGCTACAGCTGACAGGACTATTTGCATATATTTCTGCCATCATCTTCTCTCTCAAAAACAGTGCCATAATTCTGAACTTTCCAGAAGGCACGGTTCTGTATGAAATGGCACTGATGGAATTCACTGCACATACCACATTGCTTAAACTTGTCACATTCCTGGTCTTTGGCTTGGGAGCTGCTGCAGGTCTCATCAGAAATGCCATTCTTGTGAGCATACTCCTGCACAGGGAAATCATTCTCCCCTTCATAGAACCAGCATTGCCACAGTCAATTTTGTGTTGAACAGATAGGAATGTAGATTGTCAGACTACCTTGTCTTGATGTTGATTCCATCTACCAGGGCCCAGCAAGAGCCTCAGTGCTGGGGGATGCCTTAGCTCTGAGGGATGCTGACATAGTTGACCCTGTGTCCATTGTACTAGTACCAGGCCTTCCATAGCTCAAAGGGAAGCATGTATATCCTGGGATTTAAGGATAGGTCTTGCATACATAGGACCAGCTTCTCCCCTTCACACCTCACCACAGTCTCTAGAGCCCAGGTTCCTGTAGTCCCAGAGTAAGAGCAGAAGCCCAGCAGCTATAGTAGCCCTGCTTATGCTTCCTCTGTGCGCCTGGTCCTCTCTCACTGTTTTCTCTCTGTTACTCACTTTCTCAAGATGGAGAACTAGTCGTTTGTCATGTTTAGATTTTTTTTTCTCTCTGTGTTGAGATTGGGATAGATCTTTGAAAAATCAATGCAATGCAGTTATAATACAAAGAACCTTATATTATTATGTGTTTGGGATGAATATATGTGCATGCCCACTGGCCTATGGGAAGTTAGGATATATTTTTGGAAAAGTATCATGAATATTGTGCTGGACTCCATGGGGAAATGTAAGCCACTGAAGATAGAATTCAGTGTACGGCAAATACTGGCTTTGAGGGAGTTCCCTAACACAAGGAGCCTTCCCAGGTCTTCAGGGAGATATTCAGAATTAGGTCAACATAGCTGAAGGCACTTTAGTTTGATTTGTAGGGATTGCACTTTTTTTTTTTTAACTGGGGAGGAGAGTTCATTAGGTAGTTCTGATCAGCTTGAGGAGGTTAAAGCAGGGGTGGGGAATCTGTAGGCCTGAGCCCACATGCAGCCCTCTAGGTCCTCAAGTGTAGCCCTTTGACTAAATCCAAACTTCACAGAACAAATCCCCTTAATAAAAGGATTTGTTCTGTAAAAATTGGACTCAATCAAAAAGCTGCACCCAAGGATCTAGAAGGCCACATGTGGCCTGAAGGCCATAGGTTCCCCACTCCTGGTTTAAAGAATGGGGCTATTGCTTGCAGTTCTTCATACCCTTAAGAATCATATGGACATGCTTAGTTGTCATTTTTAGAGAATTGGGAAGATCTCCTGGGTCTGGTTAATATTCAGCCCTTTTATACCTAATTGAGGAAGTGATGAAATATCCAGGGATTGTTTGATTGCCTCCATCTATTATGTCTCAGAACCACCATTTTTAAGTGAGACTTTCATTGTTAAGGTAGTGAACACTACATTCTTTGGGGAGATATATAGAGATCTAAGCAGAGAACAGATCAGAGACCTAAGAGTGGATCTTGGTTCTTGTTGGTAAAACATCAGATTTTTCTTTCTAGGAACTTGCAACCATTCCCTCCCAGGCCTCACAATGTCAGGTATAGAGAGGTGACAGAGCTTCTACATTCAAAGTATGGTACTAGTCTGGGTATATGTTTGAATAGCAATGGTTATTGTTGTCCAGAAACCTTGAGTTTCTAGACTAGGTAGAAAATAGGTAAATTCTGTTATTAAGAGAGAGAGAAAATTGCTAAGAATGGAATTTTGGGGTGAGGGTAGGGGGTAGAAATTTGTTATTTGTTCAACCTCTCTGTAAGTGCTGGCTAAAATGCTATTTTAGTCATGCCACCTGCAGATATTTTTAAGGGGATCTCCTTGATGCTCTGGAAAGTTTTGATCTGAACTTTGTGGCTGTAAGGAACAAAAATAAGAAGACAGCAAGAGCCAGGGAAGCAGTAGTTGATTGAGTGATATCTAAAGAAGCAAACCAGGAAGAAGGAGTAGAGTAGGAAGTCTATGGTTGCTACAGGAGCCATGAGAGAGAGTTGTATGAATGATGCATTTAGAACCTAGTCAGGGAAGAAACATTTTTTTTTTTTAGGCAATTGGGGTTAAGCGACTTGCCCAGAGTCACACAGCTAGTGTCAAGTGTTATGTGTCTGAGGCCAGATTTGAACTCAAGTAGTCCTGAATTCAGGGCCAGTGCTGTATCCACTGCACCACCTAGCTGCCCATGATTGTTTTTTTGTTGTTGTTTTTTTAGTGAGGCAATTAGGATTAAGTGACTTGCCTAGAGTCACTCAGCCAGGGAGTTTTTATGTGTCTGAGTCTGGATTTGAACTCAGGTCCTCCTGACTCCAGAGTCACTGTTCTATCCACTGAACCACCTAGCTGCCGCAGGGAAGAAACTAAGTTCCTGAATCCCTTGGTGTTGAAGAAAAACATACCAGTAGCTTAAAATTTCCACCTCCCACTTCTTTACTGCGGGGTTCTCTGTGTTATCCTAGACATGAAATACCAAGAAACTGGTGCATATTACAGGGAAAAAAAAGCATAGACTTAGCCTTCCATTTATATGATGGGTTATTCAGACAGCACATACTTAATGAAATTGCTTTCCTTGCCGGGAAAGCCCAAGCACTTAAGGTAACATTGTAGGCTTCACATCAGAATGGGTCTCAGGAATAAAGGCTAGGAGTTGCCAATTGACTAGCATCTTCAATTTTATTTTCCTCCCTGTGGAATTCCAAACCATTAGGGTAAAACTACAAAGGTAGAGGCTTAGATCCCTGGATGAAGAATGGGCAGGAGAAATGTATCCACTATTTGTTATGATTCCTTTATGTGTTTTATGCTTTCAGTAAAATAACAAAAATTTCCTTTGTCTTATATTTATTATTACCTTAAGTGCACAGAGGAACTAGGAATTTTTTTTTAAGCTATCAGTGGAATTTTGGAGCTTGGAGTTCTGGACTACAGATTTTTTATATGTGTGTGTATGTATATGCATGTCTGTATGTATGCATATATATGCGTGTATGCATAAATGTATATATACAAATATATACACACATATAGATAAGATAGATATAGATACAGAGTCGTTGTGGCATAGCAGAGAGGCAGAGAGGCAGAGGGCAGACCTCTGATCTAGAAATCAGAAAAAAATCTGGTTGAAGAACTGCCTTTGACACTTAATTCTATGAGCCAAGGCAAGTCAATTAACCACTCGGTGCCCCAGGCAACTCTTTAAGACTATAAATTGTAGAAGAGTTGCAGTTACTGTTCTACTTTGGTAAGAAGGATTTCCTTACCAGGAACTCCTTACATTTATGAGATCACAGGTCCAGACAAATATATCTATGACTATGCTTTTACCTGTCTATGTATTTCTTTTTTATTTGTAATTTTCAAAAATTTTAAGCTTAAATATAAAATAAGAAAAGAAAAAAAGAAACAAATACTAAAACTAAAATAATATGAAAGGAAAAAAAAGAAAAAAGCATTACCACATGCACAGCATAACATGAGAGAGGATTCAAAATATACAGAAATAAATTTCCATTTCAAGAAAGCCTTTAAAATAAATACTATGCATTCTGTTGAGAGCTGTCTGTCTTTGCTTCATTTTAAGTTTTCTTCTGTTCTCTGCTGTGTGCTTTTTACTTTGTTAATTTTTCTCCCTCTTTCCCCTAGGCTACAGTTAAGCATGGAAAAATTTATATATTTGCATACACATATATACAAACACATACATATATACACACACATATATAGAGACACATATACATATACATGGATATATAGACATAGATGCACAAAGATACATACATATATATATATATATATATATATATATATATACACACATACACACAAACATATACCCTTACATTTATACATTTATATATACATATACTTAAATATCAATATAGTGATGTGTAGACATATGCATTCATATGCTTCTTGATAAGACCATACTATACTTATTTATCCTCTGTTTCTCTGAGAGTAGATAACCTCTTCCTTCATAAGTCCAAGTATTTCCATATTTTTCTAAGTCCACCAACTTGTCATTTCCTATAACACAGCAATATTCCCATCTTAGACTATCTAGTTGTTTTAAACCGCCCAAAATAACTTTGACAAATATAACTGATACATAGTGTAGTTTCCCTATTTTTCTCTTTTGATTAAATCTATTTTAGCCTTAACTTTGCCCAAGATCATAATTACCACCCCTGCTCCTTTTTCTTAATTTCAATTTTCTTAATTTCTCCTTTGGTTTTCAATATTTCTAATTTGGTGTCTAATTGAGGAGTTTTAATTTGTTCTTTTTCTAATTTTTTTTAGTTGTATGCCCAATTTATTGATCTCCTCTTTCTATATTTTATTCTTGTAAGCATTTAGAGATATAAAACTTCCCCTAAGAACTGCTTTCACTGCATCCCATAAGTTTTGGTATGTTGTCTCATTATTGTCGTTTTCTTGAATGAAGTTATTGATTGTTTCTATGATTTGTTGCTTGACCCATTCATCTGTTAGGATTAGATTATTTAGTTTCCAATTATTTTTTAGTCTATCGTTTTTTTTGGCCTTTTATTACATATACTTTTCATTGCATCATGGTCTGAAAGGGATGCATTTAATATTTCTGCCTTTCTGCATTGGATTGTGAGATTTTTATGCCCTAGTATAGGGTCAATTTTTGTGTATGTGCTATGTACCGCTGAGAAAAAAGCATATTCCTTTCTCTCCCCCATTCAATTTTCTCTAGAGGTCTATCATACCTAACTTTTCTAATATTCCATTTACCTCCTTAACTTCTATCTTGTTTATTTTGTGGTTAGATTTATCTAGTTCAGAGACGGGGAGGTTGAGATCCCCCACTAGCACAGTTTTGCTATCTATTTCTTCCTGTAACTCTGTGAACTTCTCCTCTAAGAATTTGGATGCTATACCATTTGGTAAATATATGTTTAGTAATGATATTACTAATGGTGCCTTTTAGCAGGATGTAGTTTCCTTATCTCTTTTGATAAAATCTATTTTTGTTTTTGTTTTGTCTGAGATCAGGATTGCTACCCCTGCTTTTTTTTTTTACTTCAGCTGAAGCATAATATATTCTACTCCAGCCTTTTATATTTACCCTATGTGTATCCCTCTGTTTCAAATGTGTTTCCTGTAAACAACATACTGTAGGATTATGATTTTTAATCCATTCTTCAATCCACTTCTATTTTATGGAAAAGTTCATCCCATTCACATTCACTGTTATGATTACTATCTGTGTCTTTCTCTCCATCTCCTCCCCCCATTTATGCTTTTCTTTCTCCTTTCTCCCTTTCCCTCCTCACTAGTGTTTGGCTTTTAACCACCACCTCCCTCAGTCCCACCTCCCTTCTATTAACACCCTCCCTTTTCTTCACCTTTACCCTTACTACTTCTTCCTTCCCTTCTGTCTCCCTTCTCTTTTCTTTCTCCTTTTCCCTCCTGCTGCCTACAGGGCAAGTTAGATTTCTATACCTAACTGATTATGTTACTCTCTCCTAGAGCCAAATCTGATGAGAGTAAGGATCATCTCCCTCCCTTCTTTCCCCTCTACTGTAACAGGTTTTTGTGCCTTTTCCTGTAAGGTAATTTACTCTTGTCTGCCTCCTCCTTTCCTTTTCTCACAGTACATTTCCTTAGATCAGATTAATTCACTTACTTAGATCCATTTAACCCACTTGATTAGATTTTGTTTTATCATACCCCTTTAAAATGATGTGGTAACAATACAGTTCTCAAGAGTTACAAGTACCACCTTCCCTTGCAGACAGTTTGCCTTTATTATCATGGTTTTTTTTTTCCTGTCCCATTTACCTTTTTATGTCTCTCTTGAGTCTTGTATTTGAAGATCAAATTTTCTGTTGAGCTCTGGTCTTTTTATCAGGAAGGTTTGGAAGTCCCCTATTTTGTTGAATGTCCACCTCCTCCTCCCCTGAAAGATTATGCTCACTTTCTCTGAGTAGTTGATCCTTGATTGTAATCTAAGCTCCTTTGTCTAACGGAATATCGTATTCCATGCCCTATGATCTTTTAATGTAGAAGCTGCAAGATCCTACATAATCCTGACTGTGGTTCCATGATATTTAAATTGTTTCTTTCTGGCTGTTTGCAGTATTTTCTCTTTGACCTGGGAATTTTGGAATTTGGCTACTATATTCCTTGGTGTTTTCAATTTGGGGTCTCTTTCAGGAGGTGATCAGTGGATTCTTTCTATGGCTATTTTATCCTCTGTTTTAGGACCTCAGGGAAGTTTTCCTTGATGACTTCCTGAAAGATGCTGTCCAGGCTCTTTTTTTTTTATCGTGATTTTCAGGTAGACTAATAATTTTTAAAATTATCTCTCCTGGATCAATTTTCCAGGTCAGTTGTTTTACCAATGAGGTATTTTATGTTTTCATCTATTTTTTCATTATTTTGTTTCTGTTTGATTGATTCTCTCTCTCTCATAGAGTCATTAGCTTCCATTTGCCCAATTCTAATTTTTAACAAATTGTTTTCTTCTATTAGATTTTGTACTTCCTTTTCCATTTAGCCCATCTTATTTTTTAAGGAGTTCTTCTTCTTGGTGAGTTTTCATGTCTCCTTTTCTGTTTGGCTTATTCTGCTTTTTAAGGAGTTGTTTTCTTCAGTTAATTTTTGTCCTTCCTGTTCCAAGCTATTGACTCTTTCTTGCATATCTCTCATTTCTTTTCCCAATTTTTCTTCTACCTCTCTTATTTGACTTTTAAAGTCATTCTTGAGCTCTTCCAAGAAGGCTTTTTGGGATTCAGACCAGTTCATATTCCCTTTTGAGGTTCCAGATGTGGGTTTGTTTACAATTTTGTCTTCTTCAGAATTTCTGCCTTGATCTTCACTGTTCCCATAATAAGAATCTATAATACGTTTCTTTTTGCACATGGTGCTTACTTATTTCCTGGCCTTTAAAAAGATTGAGCTCTCCTGCTGGGAAGCAGGGGATGCTGATCCAAGCTTCTTGTGGTGGGATCCCAGGGCCTGGTCACTGGCTTTGTGTGCTGGGGCCTCAACTGCTGTCAGTTAGAGGCTGTAGCGTTCTGGCAGCTTACCTGGTGTTGGGCTGGAATTTGCAGCACTGGAACTCTAGGGATAAGATTGGATAGTGAGGTCCCTGGAGGTTGCCTGCTCATCCAGGCCTTTCCTTCCTTTCACTTTATTTGGCTGCTTTCAGATGGGTGTTTTGCCAGAAACACCATCCCTTATATCCCAGGGCTAAAGGTAATTACAAAAATTAAGCTGCTATAGATTCAGTTCTTCACTCTAGCCTAGAACCAAAACCAAGATCTCCAGCCTCCTCTCAGTGACCACAGCCAGTGGCGTTCCTGCCCCACTGCTTCTGCAATCGAAGGGCATGTGCCAGTTCCTTCTCTCCTGGCCCCCCTCATTCCTGAAGCACAGCTGGGCTGTCATTCTTTGCCAGCAGAGGTTCCCTGTATCTTCTCCAGCTCAGATGTCCAACTCTCCTCACTGACCTGGGGGTAAAAATTCCTGTGGTTGGGGCTGAGACAGCCTCCCAACCCAACTAACCCTAGGGTTTGACACTTGTTGTTTAAGCAGACCTAGCATGGAAGTGTTTACTCTTCACAGGGACCAAAACTAGTTCTAGGATTTTTCTTCAGATCACCATTGTTCCAAGAGGACCACTGTTCTTCCCCTACTCTTATTTATTTTTATTCCTCTATGTTCACCCTGAGGTGTTATTATTATCTTATTTGTGGGGCAAATCTGGAGAGCTTGGACCTTTCTGATCTGACATCTTCCTAGAATCCTCTCTTGCATACGTATTTCTTTAAAAAATCCATATCTCTCTTTATCTCTACCACTATCAACCTAGCCAAGAATATAAGATCCACAGCAGAAAAAGCATGAATCCAGGGACTCATGCAGGATTATGCTAGAGCCAGTTTGGAGACTCATGAGAGCAATTGTTAAAATTTACATCTCAGAAATCAGCTAATGCTACAAATCAAGGCTTATTTTATTGTTTTCTTGATTACTAGACTTAAGAAAGTGATGGAGAAAATGTTAATAATGCAGATTAAAATTAAATATGTTTGTACATTTTTTTTGAAAGCCAGTTGTTAAACATTAAACATTTACCTTTACCTTGCACATAACCCAAAACTCTGTGGACAAAGCACAAAACTTCTGGAATGTTCATATTATCCTCTAGGTTTCCCAATATATCCAAAGCAAATGCTCTTGGGAAAGAATATGGACAGCATGGGAGATTGATCTAAGGTGTAATAAGAACTATTTAAAACTCAGAGGAGCTGGCAATTAAGGGTCATACTAAGCAGCTAAATTTAGCTACTTTAGTTCAAAACATAGCAAAAGTCTTCTGGTTGCTGTCTAAATGGATACTACCTGCTACAACAACACACTTTGCTTTCACCAAGGGCTTACCTGAAGACTTCTGTGATACTTCATTGAGCATATCCTCTAAAGGCATTTGAGTCTCTATGGCATACAACAATGTTTTTACTTCTTTAAATTTTTTATGTTTGCCATTAAAATAGTCCCTGCATTATTTTCAAAGAACCTATAATGGAAGCAAGGTGAATGAATGTTTATATTAATTTCCCTCCCAAATCAGGAATTTTAAATTTTTTACATTTTTTAATACTTTAAATTTTATTTTTTAGGCAATCAGGATTAAGTGACTTGCCCAGGGTCCCACAGCTAGTAAATGTCTGGGGTCAAATTTGAACTCATGTCCTCCTAACTCCAGGGCCAGTGCTCTATGTAATACACCACTTAGCTGCCCCAGGGATTTGTTTAAAAAGAAAAAAAATCATTTCATAATAATTCTCACAGTACTTTGACTGTAACTGATTCAGTGCAATTGTCTATACCTTCTACATACAAACTCAGCATGCACAATAAAGATATTTTAATTAATAAATTTTGTTTCCATAAACATAAAAACTTTTACCCACACTTAATACTCACCTCCCAAAGCACATTTCCTCAAGAGATAAGTAAAACAGGATAGAAATGATTGTGACCCCTAAAAGTAGTACATACAAATTTACAATTTTACCATCAAAGCAAAGGGAAAAGAATGTGTTTTCAGTCTATTGTTAGTACTAATTATGGCCATAGTATTTAATCTGATTTTTTGTTGCTGTTTAAAATTAAATTTTTTCTAGTGTAGTTAATGTGTATGTTGCTTTTTTGGTTCTGTTTCCTTCACTCTTTATCACCTTGTACAAATCTCATATTTGTTTGAATTCTTTATATTTATCTTTCCTACAAGTACATGTGATATTCTATAACATTCATGTACCAGTTTGTTCAGCCACTAACCAATCATTTCATCCACAATTTCTTTCCAACTTTGAATATTTTTGTTTGTGTGGGCCTTTTCTTGCTGTCCTTTGCTTGTTACCTTTTGGGAGGGGTGTAAATCCCACAGTGGAATGACTCGGTCAAAGGGTATGAATAATTCAAGAACTTTTCTTGAATAATACCAACTTGTTTTCCAGGCAGTTGGACCAGTTCCCAGTGCCACAAACAATATATTAATATGACCATTTTTTTCCCACAGCTCTTCCAACTTGAATTTTTCCATCCTTAACCATTTTTGGAAATCTGATGAATATAAGGTCTTAGGGCTATTTTCATTTATATTTCTCTGATTAGTAGTGATTTTAAATTGTCTCTCTAATATGTACATATATGTGTATACCTATACATAAAAGTATACATGCACACATATATGATTGTTTTCAATTATTATTTTGAACAGGAGATGCACATTGTGAATGTGAGTATCCTGCAAGCCATAACCAATGAAGAATTGTGCAGGAGAATCAGGATAAATTATGTATCAGGAAAATAAGGGGGAAAAGTGGTATGATCATGTGTTGGGAATTAGGAATGGTTAGCTCATTTGCTCCATGGTATTCATACTCAGATCTAGATGAAAGACCTCAACATATTGGGTGGAATCCCCTTTTATAATTTATACAGGAATATGGGCAAGACTTGTACAGATTAAGCAAGCATGGATAGATTGCCGCCTTCATTTTTGCAGGGTTAATATATACTAATGAGATCATAGGTCCACTCAAGTAATGAAGTAATTATTAAAACTGGGATTTGAAAAAAAAAGTAAAGCTGATGGTAAAATAGATCCAATGAACAAGATTTAGAAGGAAATATGTACAGTTGTCTTGTCTCTGATAAATCCCGAAACACAAAGTACTATAGAAAGAACTTTTCATTGAATAAGAATTGATAGGGAACCTGAATAGAAGTTTTGTGAAATGATAGTTATCCCAGGGTCTTGCACAATATGAAGTGTTTCTTGTAGATGGCAGAATTTTAGTTGAGACTTAAAGGAATCCAGGGAAGCCAGGAGGTGGAGAAGAGGAAGGAAAGTATTCTACTATGGAGAAGAGGCAGTGAAAATGTTCATAGTTGGGAGATAGTGTCATGTGCAAGGAATAGCAAGAAGATGAGTGTCACTGGATCATAGGGTACATGGAAGGAAATAAGGTTTAAGAATTCTGGAAATGAAGGAGGGAATAAGATTATGAAAGATTTTGAAAGCCAAACAGAGGATTTTTATGTTAGATCCTTGAGGAAATAGGGAGTCATTGGAGTCTATTGAATGAGGAGATGGGGGTCACAAGGTCTAAACCTCTCTTTTGGAAAATGTATTTAACACCTGAGTGGAGGATGGACTGGAGACTTGAGACAGAGACATCAATCAGTAGGCTTTTACAATAATTCAGTTATGTAGAGATGAAGGCCTGCAGCAAGGTGGGAATGCTGCATAGAAGAGAGATGGTAGAATTGATAGGACTTTGTAACTAATTAGATATTGGAAGTAGGTGTTTAAAATAGTGTGAGTTATCAAAGATGACACATAGATTGTAATGCTGTGTGACTGGGAAGAAGCTGTTGCCTACAACAGTAATAGAGAATGTAGGAAGAGATGACAGTTTTGAGGAAAGGATAATGAGTTCGATTTTGGACATGCTGAGTTTAAGATGTATAAAAGGCATCTACATGATGTCCAATAGTCAGTTGGAGATGCTAGACTGGAGGTCAAAAGATAGGTTGGGGGGGACAAATAGATGCAAGAATAATGCATACAGATGATAATTAAATCCATGAGAGGTGATGAGATTACCAAAATAAATTATTTAAAGGGATATGATTAGAGAATCCAGGACATAGCTTAGTGAATACCCATTATCAGTGGGTTCAAACTAGTTGAAAATCCAGCAGAGAAGCCTGAGAATGAGCAGTCATACAGGTAGAACAATCAGGAGATGGTTACAAAAACCTAGAGAGAAGAGAATCCCAAGAAGATGAGTTTGGTCAGTAATGGCAAAGACTGGCAATTAAAAAATGATTGGCAACTTTAGAGAGAGTTATTTCAATAGAATTATGAGGTTGAAACCAGACTACAGAAAGTTAAGAAAAAAGTGAGAGGAAAGGTAGATGGAGGCACTGATTTTCAATGACTTTCTAAAGAAATTTAGCCACAAAAGGGGGAGAAATATGGAAGAACAGTAAGAGGGGATGGAGGGATCAAACGATCAAGGTATCAAGGAGGGATGGAGTCATTTTGTTTATTTGTTTTTAGGATAGAAGAGACATTGGCATGTTTGTAAAAGTAGGGAAGAAGAGAATATAAAGGAAGAGAATGAAGATTAGTGATAGAAGGGATATTGATGGGTAATCTTTTGGAGAAGATCAGATGGAATAGGATCACCAGTACAAATAGAAGGGTTTACCTTGGCAAGGAGAAGGACTATCTTTGTTTGAGATGGGTAAAGAGTGGGATAGCAGGGGAAGCATCTGAGTGATGTAAAATAAGGAGGAGGTGATAAAAGAGAGCTTTTCTCTGTGAAGTATGAGGCAATGTTCTCGATTGAGAGGGTGGATCGTGGAAGAGCCATAAGAAATTTGAGGAGAAATGAAAAGATTCCCACAGAAGAATGTGTACCACACTATTACTCTCAAATTCTCTCAATGAACCAGAATAAATTCTAATGTAGATAAATATAATCTTCCTATTCGCTACTTTAGCTCTTGAGCACTGACTGATGCATTTCCATTACACAAAGTCACCACTTAAAATGATGACACTTTAAAAATTAAACATGGCCATGTATTTAGCAGTAAGATAGAAGAAATAATAATGTCACAGACAACATATTAGGATAAATTAATAATACAATGCAATCCACAAATATACGTGAGGTGCTTTTTGTTTTTCAGTTGTTTTTCAGTTGTGTCCAACTCTTCGTGACCCCATTTGGGATTTTCTTGGCAGAGATACTGGAGTGGTTTACCATTTTCTTCTCCAGTACATTCAACAGGTGAGGAAAATGAGGCAAGCAGGGTTAAATGACTTGCCCAGAATCACACAACTAGTAAGTATCTGAGGCCAGATTTGAACTCAAGAAGATGGGTCTGCCTAACTCAAGGACAAGCACTCTATCCACTGTGCCACCTAGCTACCATGTCTGGGATTACAATGTCCCATAAATACATTTGGATCTGTGAGGGAAGAGTTGGCACATACTTTTAAACACCTGGCAGGGAATCATATCAGGGAACAAATCCCAGGTACTCAGTGTAACTTACTACTCCAAACTGCAGTCTTTGAAGACATTGTTCCATTTAGGAACCTCTGTTTCACATATAAAAGCTGCTTCTCTGTTAGTCCTTGAAGGTCTCCAGCTGAACAAATTTTCTTCTGTCCTCTACTAGCATTTGCAAACTTTTTAAACTTATACTTATCCTTGAAAGCATATTGAGAAACTGTTACCTCTTAATTTTGATAGCAGTTCTCTTTAAGTCCTAGAACTACAAAGTTTATCAAGCTGCTAATCTCTGTTCAACACAAACCAAATCCAGGCAGCTTTTTACTTACTGTAGTGTTATACAGTTTAATCAAATTGTAGTAAGTAGAAATTACAGTAAAACAGCTAAAAGTGACTGTTAAAGCAAGATAAAAAAGCCTAGCTAGCTCTTAACTCACTAGGATTCTGTGTTGTCAAATTCAGTCTCAGCATATATATATATAATATTTTTTTTTATATAGCAGGTACAAAATCTGGCTTTCTCTTATTTGCTTTTCTCTCTCAAATCAGATTGGGGCAGCAAAGGAAAACAAGGGCCCATGAAAGGCTTCACTTATCTTAAGTTCTACCCAGCACAATCTGGAGCAATATCTAGAACTGAAGCTCTTTTCCAATGCAGTTGAGCCTCTACAATTAATAAGGAATCAAGTAATTGAAGTATCTTGTCAGCTAAATGGTCTAGGTAACACTTCTTTACATGCAATTCCAACAGAATTGATTTTGATCTGATTTTTCTTTAATCTTCACTTATCAAGTTCTTCACACTTATAACTTAGTCTCAGTTTCTCATATCTTTCAATGGCTTAAATCACAGCCTCCTGGCACTCAGTGACTCATCTTTTTCTTAAAAGATAGCAATTTGTCAGTTTTCCCCTATGAAATCAACAGTCTTTTAAAAATCATCCCTCAGTCTCCAAATAGCAATATGATTTCTCATTTTTAAAAGATTTTACCCTCCTAAGTCTTAAAACAGTTATATGCAAATGAACTAAGGAAACACAATATCCTGAAGCTCTGAGATACCTAAACTGCCTACCATTTTATTTTATGTCCTTGGAACTATATTTATTCACATTCACATATTGCTGAATTTTAATAAATGAAAGTTTTATCATGCACCTTTAAATTATAAAATATTTTCACAAACGAGATGTCACAAGGTGATTTAAGTATTTATTTTCATTCCACAGTTAATTTTCTGCCCCCAAATGCTTAAATATGAACTGAAACTATTTCTTCATACATATTTATATTAAATCAAAATCATTTTCCTACTCCATTCATAGAGTAAAATGTTAATCTATGTTAGAGACAATAACTTCTCCTTTATACCAGGCCTGCCAAAGATTTTGGGCACACTGTGAGAAATGTGGAGAATGTAGAGGCCACAGGTTGTGCAGGCCTGCTTTACACATTGATTTGAATCTTTACTTTAGACAAAATTATTTTTAATGATTCTTTATGTTATACACTTTATGAAAACAGACAGCACCTCATAGTACTTTGCAAATTTTCATTATGAAATTTTTCTCCATTCAAAATATCAGCTTCATGAGGTTAGGTACCTTATTTGTCTGTGTATTCTTCTATGTCAAGGTCTTTAGTCATTAGATATAAGGGACACAAAACACTAAGTTTGCCATTCAACAACAGTAACTGAAACTTTAAAGATCATAATGCTTATAGGCAAAAAAAAAAGAGTTAATAATAGGATTAAATTGAAGAAATAATATCCACCTTCAAATAGCTTAAAATATAGTGGGGAAACAGAATAAATATAAATAAAGGCATATATCCTTAAAAGCGCTTCCATTACTGTGCTACTCTGAGGTCTCATTCTGAGGTAGTGATGACCCTGGATTCTTGAAGGCTATGCTAACATAATGCTAGCCCTGGCAAGTCCTACCAAGCTGGAAATACTCCAAGTGTGGGCCCCAGTAGGAGACTGTATGTCGGTTGTCTGAGGACCAGCCTAGTTAAGTTTGGAGAGGCTTCTCACCAGAAGGCTAACCATCAGGTGGTGAGAATTAAAAAAAAAATTTTTTTGGCCCTAGCAGCTCATGAACACTGTCTACAATGTGCATTGGTCAAATATCTATTCATATTAATGAAATTGTAGGTCCTTGAAGTTTTGAGGTATGTATAAAATATCAAGTAGAAAAAATTCAAAATTTAAATAGACCAATTTTAGAAGAAAAAATAACTAGTTGTGAAGGAATTATTCCTTCACTGCCCATCAACAACAACAACAACAACAACAACAAAAACCTGGCCTTGCTAAATTCATTCATGGGTTGACTCTTTTTTCAGATAGTGTAGAAAACAAATAACTATTATTTTATGTAGATTATTCATAAGCATTTAGAGAGATGGAAGCCCACTCAGTTTAAATGTGGTGTTGATTTTCAATCTTGCTAAAGATAGAACTTAAAAAGGAAATAATAGAACAATTGAATTAAAGAATGGTGATGCAAAAATACTAGATGAAACAGTTCATAACAGAAGATAGCATACATGTGTGTGACCAATCAAATAATCAGCAACCATTAAATAAGCAGCAGAATACTATGTTCCAAGTAGTGTGCTGATTTCTGGAAGTACGAAAGAAAAGAAAATCCTCACCTCTGAGGAGTTTGTAATCTAGACAGAAAAGAAAACATATAAATGGGCATGTAGAAATACACAAAATAAACGCAAGGGAAGGAAAGGTGTTGCGAGAACTAGGATCATCAGAAAAGACTGTATAATAGGTTGTGCTTGAACTGAGTCATGAAGGAAATTAGCTATATTTAAGACGTGGAGATCAGAAAGTAGTTCATTCCAGGAATTGAGGGAGAGCTAATGCTTAAGCATGGTGATGTAAGAGGAAGCATCATATTCCAGAAACTTAAGTCAATATAGCTGGATGGTAGAGTCCTTGGATGGCAGGGTCACTGGGGTGGGCAGCTATGTGGTGCAATATATATATATCACCAACCCTAGAGTCAGGAGGACCTGAGTTCAAATTCAGCCTCAGACACTTACTAACTGTGTGACCCTGGACAACTTCAGTTCCTCATCTGTAAAATGAGCTGGAGAAGGAAATGGCAAATCACTCTATTATCTTTGCCAAGAAAATGAAAATGGGGTCACAGAAAGTTGGACATTACTGAAACGCCTCAACAACAATAAAAAAGTCCTTGGAAGAGAGTAAATGGCAAGAAGACTGAAACAATAGCATAAGGACAGGTTATGAAGATCTTTAAATGTTAAACAGATTAACTTTATATCTGAAGTTGGAGGTAATAGGGAGCCATTGGAATTATGGAGCAGTGGGAAGACATAGACACACCTATGCTTTGACAGTTATGTGGGGCACAGTTTAGAGCAGAACAAGATTTGAATAAGACAGACCAATCAGGAGGCCATTGTAATAATCCAGGCAGGAGGTAATGAGGACCTGAACTAAGTTGGTGGCCATATGACTGGAGAAAGGGGGAGAGAACTGTGAGATTCTGAGGACTGCTGTATATCAGGACACTATCCTTTACTTTCCCAGGAGTTTGGTATGTGTGTGTGGCTAAGCATATTTAAAAGATAATTCACAAGAAAGCAAGATTTGTATCAATCATACAATGCCAATTCAACAACAAAATCTTTCAAAGCGATACACAGAATAAAAATAAAATATTTAAATAATTATGAATTTGTCAATAAATTCAAGAAAAAAACTGATAATGTCTGACATTAATTTATGGTAAAAACTCTAAAAAATAGAAATTAAGTAGTATTTTCCTCAGTATGATAAAAATGTCTTCCTTAAAAATAAGGACAATAAATATGAGACAATATAAGATGTGATGAAAAAACATTATACATATTTTCACCAAAAACAGATACAAAACAAGTATTCCTGATATCACTGTTTTTATTTAACATAGAATTGCAAATTCTAGCAATTATCATGAAATGAGAAAAATATTAGAGGGATAAATATTGGAGATGAATAATTTAAAACATCATTATTTGTAGATGATATGATAGTATATCGAAAAGTAGTTTTAAAAATAAAGTTCATATGATACAAAAATAATTTATATTTATGAAAAAGATAAAGAAATCAGCATAATAACTCATTTGTAATAAAAATATCTACTACACATGTTAACTAACTTTTATAGGAATATACATCACCAATATATCAAAAATAAAAAATGTAATTATGAATAAAGGAAGATCTAAAAAAATTGAATAGAAATGTAATTTCTATAGAGGGTCAGATTAATATAGTAAAAATGGCAATATTTCCCAAATAAATCCATATATTTAATGTAGTCAGTGAAAATATCTAGGTTCTTTATATATATATATATATATATATATATATATATATATCAAACTAAACAAAAGTACAACTAGACATGCATAGGAAAAAAAAAGGCCAATGCTACCAAAAAAAAATACAAAGCTAATGAAGTGCTTTGCCCTCTTTATTATTGAATCAGTTTCTCTAATAGTATCACCAAAACTAGCTAATATTGTTGAACAAAATAAAGCAATAGAATAGACTTATAATAACAGATATGCAAACAAAAATATTCAAAAGCTTAGTGTTTCATAAGTTTAAAAATATAAACTGGAGAATAGATTCATTAATAAATAGAATGAAAAAATTGGTTGGAACAGGGATGAGGAACCTGTGGCCTTGAGACCACGTGTAGCCCTCTAAGTCCTCAAGTGCGGCCCTTTGACTGAATCCAAAATTCACAGCACAAGAGTTTGAATTCAGTTAAAAGGCTGCACTTGAGGACCTAGAGGGCTACATGTGGCCTCGAGGCTGCAGGTTCTCCACCCCTGGAGAAGTTTTTGGGAAATATACTTATGATTGCCTGTCACACCATCTATTTAAGTAAATTACAACCAAATGACAGAATTCATCATCTAAAAATATTTTTAAAAAACTAAAACAAGCTCTTGCAGTATTTTGGAACTTCCCTTTCACTGCCCTAGAAAGCTTGGGCCTAATTTGAAAGGACTTAAAAACCCTGCTCCAGAGACTATCTACCTTGCATGCCCTGTAATGTGGCCCCAGAAGAAGGGACCAAACCATTTTTCACCTAGGGTACAGGACTATGTCTTGGCATGATTTTCAGGCCCTGCCCTCCAAGTCATCAGACATCTTCTTTGTCTGCAGATTTATGTAACTATGCAGGTTTGCTTCAGTGGGATTCAGAGTCCTTTGCCTGGTGAAGAAAAGTGATTAGGTCAAAGGAATCGAGATTGTATTTCAAACAGAAGGATGAAGCAGGTAAGTGTAGGAGTGGCCCCTCAGCATTATGCTCCTGCTCTGGTTACCCTTTTTCCCTCCCATCCCCAAACAGTGGAATGGGACCAAGTATACAGTGGATACATAATGATAATATTAGGCATCATTTTATGTAACGTTTTAAATTTTTCAATGTTCTTTATAAATATCATCTCATTTAATCCTCATGACAACCCTGGGAGGTGTTATTATCCTCATTTTAAAGGTGAGGAAACTTGAAATGAGAAAGGTTAGGTGATTTGCCCAGTGTCACATAGCCAGTAAGGCAGAATTCAAACTTTGGTCTTCCTGATTCCAAGTCCAGGTTTGTCTCAATTGTACCACTTAAATTAGACATTTGAATTTTGAAATCTCAAAAATAGCAAATTTGGATTTGGAAAGATATGTTTTTAAAAATTTTTTGTTGCTTCACAGGAGGTGGTGGGGACTAGGAGTAGTGGGTATAATTTGCAAGAAGACAGATTTCAGCTAAAATGTAAGGAGCTGTCTCTGGGCACTTGACCCTACCATGTTAGCTGTGTTACCATGGGCCAGCTATTTAAACTCTCAGTGCCCTAGGCCAGTGTTCTCCATCAGAAAATAACAAGAACAACAATAAATTTGTTAATTTAAGAATTATGTGCAGGTACCACAGTAAAAAAGACATTAGAAGACATAAAGGCAAAATAAACAACTTTAAAAATTGTATGAAACCCTTTTTTGTTCTAATTAAAAATATCATTTTTTAGTGAAAACAATGTAACTAAGTATGTTTTATGATTTTAAAAATATTCTGCGTATGTCCTAGTAGATGGGACAGACTTTCAGATAATAATTGTGTTGGTGATTATCCAGTTAATTTGATTTATACAGTTAGCCAAGCATGGGGATTTTTTAAAAGCTCCTTTATCGAAAGATACAAAAGATAACCAATAGTAGATAAAAAGTCAGTCAGTGAACTTTTTATATTAATCAGAGTAATCACTTTTAAGATAGGGATTGAACCTATTAGTTCATTGATATAGGGAGCCCTGAGGTGAGAAATTTTCTCTCTATTCATGTACACTGAATCTTCTCTGCAATTTATAGAATTAAAGTGCTTACCTAAAGCTCTGAGAGGTTTGAATTTGCCCACAGGCAGGATGTGCCTGAGGCAGGATTCAAAACCCATATCTTTCTGACTCTAAGACCAGTTCTCTATAACTCTGAACTGGCACTCTTCTTCTTCTTTTTTTATTTTCTACCTGCTTTTTATATGGTTTCTTTGCTAAAGTTATTTATATTGTTATTATTATAGTTTATTTGCAAAACTAGTATTATACAATTATATTCCAGCCAGATAGGACTAGGAGCTATACTCCAATTTTTTTCTACTCCCTCCTGCCTTTGTGTATGTGTGTAGTCTGTCCTCTAAGTTTGGAGTGCATTCTCTCTTTGTCTCAAGCCTGTCAAAAGTCTTCTTTTCCTTCAAGGTCCAGGTAGACATCCTTTTCCGTGATTCTCCTAGACCAAGTAGTCTCCCACATAAAATTTTCTTGAGCTTTTTGTATTTCAGCCTTGCACATGTCAGAGCCCATCCTGTGTAAGTTATTTTTTGCACACTTCAGAACTTGTAAGCTTCAGGAAGGCAAAAATTATATCTTTGTCGTTGTAGTTTCAGTGCCTAATCAATAAGGACAGCTATAGGTGCTTGTCAGCTTGGGTTCCATGAGATGGTAGGGAGAATTTTGCCTGTCATAAAATCTGCAAAATCATGGATCAAAAAGCAAATAGGGAGATTGAATATGGAAAAGAAATTTATGAGTGCAGTAAAGAAGAGTGTTTGTGCTAGTAGTGGCTTGACATTATTAGGGTACAGATTGGATCTCAGAGCTTCCCCTTAGAGTACATAGCCAATCGATGTCATTCCAATGCAAAATAGAAATGAGGGAAATACTCCAGTTTTGGAGTCATAGAAGTTGCTAGAGGTCAATTTTGTTTTTGTGGGAAATGTTTTTCTTGGTAGTTAGTCTAATCAGAATATCCTATGTTGCCGGTCTCTAAGATAGTGAAGGCCTCCTTCAAAGCAGGGATGTTATACTACATTGCAATTTGAGAATTTCATTATTTAAATATTTTCATCAATAGTATACTCTCTCTGTTCTGTGCAGCTATTGTATTTGCTTTTAAGAATGTCTAATATGTCCTTCATTGGCAGATTAAAAATTTGGGGTACTTTACTTAAATTCTCAATAATTAAAAAAATAAGCCACTATTTCTTCAAACTTTGTTTAACCTATGTAATAAGTACTCATGTTATGATTGTAATAAATTCACAGTTTAAAAAATTCCTGTTTAAAGAATGGGCAGATTGACAGTTGGCATCAAAGTATATGTTCACTAGCTCATCATATTTGATGTCTTCTTCTAAGCAGTTATTTTAGAGGCTGGATAGTTCATGGATAAAATAGAGTGTTTTAGTTTTGTACTTTCCACATTTATATGTGTTTGGACTCTCAAACAATAGTGCAAAAAACAATGCATACTGCTATTTTTAATATGAAAGTATTATTAAAATTTGTTTCAACAATTGAAACATGAATTCCCCTTGATTTCATTCTCTTAAATTATAATTTGATGAATTTTTTTCTTTGATACAAACAATTATCTTAATTTCAAGAAAGACATTTATATGAGGTTTCAAAAATAGGGCACTATGAAATGTAAAGATAGTTATAACATTAAATTCTTGGTTCATTTTTACTGTCAATATAAGAAATAACATTTTAAACAAGTAAGCTGTTGCATACTATGTATGAATTGTCTTTAAAATAAGCTATTTCATGAAAATGAGTATCATTATCAGGGCCTCCTATTCAGTGACCTTTTCCATTAAAACTATCCAAAAAAAGGTTCCAATCTATAACGGTTTTAATTTTTTTGTGTGTTTTATTCCTTCATATTGCAAAAAGGGCAACATTTTCAGTTTTTCTTTTAATGTGTATTATTGTAGAGTCACAGTGGCTGTTCAGTGTATTCTAGCTTTCAGTATAAGCTTTTGAAGTAGATTGTAAACATTTTTTGAAAATGAAGCTTTGTAGATTTGTGATGTGCTGAGGAAATCTAGGTAACTGAGTGGTTAGAAGAACAATTCCATTGTAAACTATTTTATTGGAATATCTGATGAATAGTGTTGAGAATACCCAGGAGAATTGGTAGAAAGATTTATATTTAACTATCAGTGCTCAGGTGGACTAAAATAACAATCCAAATTCAGACAATCATTTCATCTCTGTGTGGTTCAATTACCTGTGAAAAGGTGAATATTGTAAACTAATTATCTAAATCTTCACTGATAAATTGGTATATCTCACATAAGCCCATGAATTATGTAATATGTTTTAATCAAATTGTTTATGTAGACAAAGCCCCCAAATATTTGCCCAGGGTCTCACACATCATAAGGGCTACCTTTAGAGAGGTCCAGTGGAAGTACAATTGACTTTGGAATCTAGGATCTTAATTAAAATACTGCATTAGACACTAAATACCTGTGATGTTGGATATATTACTTAATTTCCTTGCACCTTAGTTTCAAAACCTAATGGAGTAATTTAATTGACTAAATATACATTTTTACCAAATACTAATTTAGTCTATTTTTTTAATTTTTAAGGTTACTGATACCATTTATTTTTACATTAATTGTCCCAAATAGTCCTATCCTTTTCTAATCAGAAAGAACTCCCTTATAATGATGAACAAAAATGTAAGAAAAATAAACCAGTTTGGTAAAACTAACCAAATATTAATCTTGGCTGAGAATGTGTGCTGTATTATATTTGCATAATCTCCCACTTCAGCAAAGAAGGGAGAGAGATTCATTGTTTTAGCTTTTCTTTGGGGACCAAGCTTGACCGCTGAATTTATCCAGCATTCAGTTATTGTTGTTCTTTTCATTTGCATTATTGTCATCTTTGTGCATTTCTTTTCCCAATTCTATTTACTTTGTAACATTAGCTCATAGGATCATAGTCCATAAACCATAAAATTATATATATTCACATATATACATAACATTTCATACATATGCACAATTTCTGCCTTCTTCACATTCATTACTTCTTATGGTACAATAGCATTCCATTACATCCACATAACACAATTAGGTTAGCCATCTCTAATCAATGGACATCTACTTTGTTTCCAGTTCTTTGCTGCTTCAAAAAGTGATGTAATAAATATTTTAGTGTATTTGGGACTTTCTGTCTTTGACCTCCTTAGTTAGGCATATACCGAAGCAGCGGGATCTCTGTCTTAAAGGTATTTACATTTTAGCCAAATTTTTAGCATAACTCCAGATTCCTTTCCAGAATGGTTGGGCCAATTCACAATTCCACTATCAGCTTATCAGAGTGCTTGCCTTTCTACAACTACTTCAACATGAACTAATTCCATCTTTTGTCATCTTTGCCAATTTTCTGGCTGTGAGGTAAAACGTCAGAGGTGTTTGATTTGCATTCTTTCATATGGTTATTAACAGCTTGAAATTCTTTTAAGAATTGTTTATTCACATCCTTTAACCATATATCTTTTGAGGAAAGTGGTGTCCCCTGAGGGTAAGTGACTTTCCAAAGGTCATATCATTAATTGTCAGAAGTTGTATTCTCACTTAGGTTCTTAAACTATATATCCCAAATGCTTTCCACTGTACCATCCTCTAGCTGGCAGGCCTGCAAGACCTGTGACCTTGCTACTTACAGCCCGTAGGCCACTTTGGCATGCCAAAGGATTTTAGGTGCCCCTGAATGATGTTGAGAAAAACATCCTTTGTATGTAGAGGAAATCCTTTAGCATGTTGCAAGCCACCTGCTGGCCCTAAGTGGGCTGCAGACCACAGGTTGTGCAGGCCTGATCTAGAGAAAATTTCCACATCATTTTAATCCTGTCTTTTGTACTGATATTTCCTGGACTACTTCTCTTGAATCCCTCAGCTTAACTATCCAGATTAGGGACAGTGATTGGACATGTGATTTCATTGGCATAGGGAATTCTTAGTGAGGAATTTCCTCTACCAATTTAGGTCAGTGACTTCATTATAAATCATAGTCTCAGATTGCTGCCTAAAGAATTAAGAGATTAAGTGACTTTATGACAATAGCAGGACCTGACCTGGGTCTTCCTGGTTTTGAGGGTATTTTTCTATCTGCCATTAAGTTATGGTTATAAAATTTCTTTTAATTCTTATCGTGCCTCTGTTCTTGGCAAATAATTTTTCAGGGCTGTTGAGGTTTAGAGTTGGGAGAGCTGGTTCACGTGTGAAAGAATTCACTTAGACCCTCTCTGTAACCATTGGGAGCTTTATTGATGCAAAAGCAATGGGCTAACTCTGGAAAGAGGACTAGCAACTTACAAAGGGATAGGAGTCTGTTTTATCTTACAAGATAAGGGGAGGGGTGGTCAAGACACAGGATGAGGAAGACACAGGATAGGGGACCCAGGATAAAGAATTTGGGAAATTTCATGACTCAGGATGAGGGAGAAAAGGAATTTTTATGGTCCAGGATAGGGGGAAGTTTTATGCCATCTCAAGATAAGGGAAACAAAGGCAATTCTTTTGGTGCAGGTTGTAAATCACAATCTTATCTTCTAACACCCTCAGAGGCCTGGGAAAGCAACCCTTAAGGTTATTTTTAATCCTAGGGCACTCTTTGCCCTCCACATCAGGGCTCTACTTGGCAAGCTGCAAAGTTGCTGGGTGAAACTATACTGGGGAAACTGCATGCAAATCTCTATCATGTTACCTTGGATTCTATGCAACTCACAAGTGTGGACCATGCGGAGAAGAGTAAAAGGGCTGGTAAATTTGACCCACTTCCTCCCAGCAACAATATGACTTTTGTTTGATCAGTCACAAAAGCATTGTACTTGATACATTAATTAATTTGGGGTTTAGTGGAGGGCAGTAATTTGTTTTCCTAATTTAAGCTAATACTAATAATAGCTTGCATTACCAGAGCACTCACAAAGGACAGGAAGAAAAGATAGCCAGAAATATGTTTAGATGATAGTAGAAAAACTGGTTGTATTTCGGTCTTGTCTAACTTTTTTGTGACTTCGTTTGGAGTTTTCTTGGCAGAGATTCTGGCGTGGTTTGTCATTTCCTTCTCCAGATCATTTTACAAAAGAGGAAACTGAAGCAAACAGGGTGAAGTGACTCATCCAGGGTCACACAGTTAGTATCTGAGGTCAAATTTGAACTTAGGAAGATGAGTCTTCCTGACTCCTGCCGCAGCACTCTATCCAGTGTGCCACTAGACAATAAATTTTTTATTGCAGAAAAACTGCTTATGGATAAATGACGGTGACTAACTCCCTATAACTCCTATTGCAACTATATTTACTTTAGCCTCTGAAATTACCAATTTTTTTTGGATACTTAAACAAATAGCAACTATTTTGTGGACTGTCATGATTTCTCTGCAGTACAGAATGAGTCTAAATGCTTTGAAAAGAGATAAAAGTTATAAAGCTGGATGGGAATGAATGGATCATCTATTTAATTCCTTCATTTTATAAACAAAGAAAATAAGGCCCAGGAAGGCTAAAATGTGTTTTTCCAGGTCTTGCAAGTATTGACTGGTCAGAATTAAGATTTGAGCTCAAATGACTTTGTGACTCCAATTCAAAATTCTTTCTGGCTGACTATGATGAATTCTTGGAGAAATGGTCCCAAGTCACCCTTAAGGCCTAAGAAGATAGGAGACTGAATTTGTTAAGGATCATAACTCAAATCTCGTTATTTTCAGAGAGTAGAAATTCCTGATTCTATGGCACTCTAAAAATGCTGTTCTCCTCAGCTCTCTGTGGTTCATTTTCATACTTACAAAATTGAATCCTCTGCTTTGGACTACTAATCATTTTGTGCTATTTCATCTGTTACTATATGACAAACTTTTAAGACTTCATAATTCCTCAAGTCACTCCTCCACTTCTTTTCAGTCATTGTAAGCAAAGCCCATAGCTCACTATTGTATGTCAGCACTACAAAAACATAATGATAAATACTGTCTTCCTGAGCAATCAGGGCTACTTCAGGTTATGATTTTAGAGGCTTGCAAATGCTCCAATAAGTACAATTCAATTACTGAAGGATAAATTGAATAATATTGCTTTTATGATAGATTTTAAATATATTATAAATA
Organism: Phascolarctos cinereus; assembly: GCF_003287225.1. NCBI lineage: Eukaryota > Metazoa > Chordata > Mammalia > Diprotodontia > Phascolarctidae > Phascolarctos > Phascolarctos cinereus. The sequence goes on along the minus strand of NW_027556180.1, from coordinate 137,114,200 downwards.
TTTTTTCATTATAAAATACAACCAAAAAAGCCACATACTAGAGCGCTATTGCAATATTAAATGTTTTTTAATCAAAGCATGTCCTGTCAGGATTGAATATGTTTGGGTCAAAATGCCATTTTTCAACATAGATATCAACCTGATTAGTATTAACAGTATTATCTATCAGACAATGACAAAGATATAAGTGCAGGACTGTTTCAGTGGGCCAAAGGGGAGAATGAGGCTTGAGATTTCATTTTATATTTTACTAAATTTTTCTATTCACTCTACATACAAACGTAATATAGGTTGAGATGATTATTCTCTCTTTAAAATCTGAGAATAAATATGTAATAGAAAATTCATCATCACTAGAGGTAGTAGATAATTAAGGACTAGTCATTTTATGTAACAACCATCTTATTTACATTGTTTTTCTTTTTCATGTTACTCATATAAAATCTTTCTACAAGGAAGTCTACAATGATGTTGTCCCTCCTTCATTCTTGAAAGGAACAATGTCATCAACCTCACTCTCCCATCTAGAGTCATCAAAGTCCAGTGGCAAGACTTAAGTTTAAATGACTGGCAATGGCTCGGGATAAAGTAGGTGACCTTGGCCTTTCTACATCAAGAACTCCTACTTGTATTAGGTTCCCATATTCCTAACTTCTATCAAATAGAATTTGTTTGAAGGTACCATAATTGTTGATCTCTGTTCAGTGTCCAGAACCTTTGTTTTTTCTCTGAGTATATTTCCATGTTCTCCTGTATATGTCTTGGCCTTTGAGAATTCAGCCTGTGAACCCAGGGAAAATGCATTTTTTTCCTGACTCTTTGCTTCATTAAATTATTGATAGTGTTAGTCCTTAAAATACATGAAATATCTTTACAATAACAATTTTCTATAGCATAACAAGGTTCTAAATGCTTCTCTTAAGCAAGTCAAATATGTCATAGACCTTGATGACAGCCAGCACCGTTAATAGCACTACCTTTGTTAGGTTGCTGTGATTTCTTCAACTATAGGCAGATGAAAATCCTCACACCTAATTGCTTTATTCATGTCCTTAGGGACCAGGCTCATTTTACACTTCTTAGTCTGACACAGTTTCACATGCTATTCTCTCTTTTGTAAATCACTACCCAAATCCAAATGAAGTGGAAGCCAGTTTAAAATGAATAACACATGGATCAATATCTCTCTCTTCTTCTCCCAAGCATGTTCATGCTTGCATGAATGTACATATACACACACCCACATACACACAAACACACACATAAACATATTACTGTTTTTTTTATGTATTTTTAAAATCACCATATCTTTACTAGCAGTCCACCTGATACATGCATTCTTTCAAACATATCTATAACTTTCCTTTTTTTCTACATTTCTATCAAATTCGTTATCTTCTTCACAATTGCCCTCCTCCTCCCCAACCCATTCCTCTTCCAAATTTCCTCATTTCTCTTGAAAGCACTGTTGTCCTTCTAGACAAACAGATTTGCCTCCTCAGAGTCATCCTGGATGCCTCATATTTCCTTAGCTAACATCTCCACACAGCTGCTAAGTCTTAATTGATCTTAGCTCAACAACATCACTTGCATCTTTCCCTTGCTTTCTACTTTCACAATCACCACACATGACCAGGCTCTCATCACCTCTTCCCTGAACTTCCATAGCCTCCTAAGTAAATTGCCTTATCTCATATCTCTCCACTCTCCAATTCATCCACATGGCTATTAAAGTAATATTCCTAAAGCAGAGCTCTGATCATGGTATTCCTTTGCTCAATAAACTCCTAGTATCTCTTTCTTACTTCTAGAAATCTTTCCATTTCTCATACATCTTGAGTCTGAACACTTCTCTTTACAAATACAGCCATCATGTTAGTTCAGGTCCCATCATCTTTCTTCTAGATTATTTTAACACTCTAACTTACCTCCTTTCCTTATATCTTTTAAAGCTCCAGTTACTTGTAAACATTGCTTCCAAAGTAATTTTCTGTAAGTGCAGAGAGGACTATGTGACTATCCTACTAAACCAATTTCATTGGCTTACTATCACCATATAAACTTTTCTGTTTAGTGTTTAAAGCCCTACACAATCAGGTATCAATATGTCTTTCCTACCTCATTGGACATTATTCCCCCCTTTGAATTCTGTGACATATCCAAACATGTCTTCTCTCTGTTCCTTACTCACAGTACACTCTTATCACTGTGTCTTTGCACTGGCCACCTCTGCCATCACCCTTGTAAAGCACTCCTTTCTCCCTTCTGTTTCATAAGTCTCATTCTTCTTTGTAATACTAACTACAATGTAGTTAGTAAACCTCATTTGGGCTGAATTATCTGGATACTTCAGGCAAAAGAGGATATGTTGATTTTACTAAACAGTATATAGAAACCCTCACTTTTTGCTGCAAAGTGTTTGTTAAGTCATGTTTAAGTCAGACAAATATAAAGGATAAAGCTATTATTTACAACTCCACTCAACTTCAGTTAAAGTACAAGTCTTCAATAACGTTTTGTATTACCATATGGTGTATGTGGACTTCTAAGTTGGTGAAATACTGACTTTGGCTATTTTCTAGAGATAATAAGTAAGGCAAACTAGCTCAAATGTAATACTCTTAATGGTTTAGCTTCCTTGTCTCAGAAAAACCCTGTGAATTAGTTGCCCAAATTTTATCATACCCATTTTACAACTGAGGAAGCAACTTTAGAGAAGTTAGATCACTTACCTAAGGTCACAGTAGGAGGAACACACTAAAGACTTTTGACCTTAAGTTTAGTACTGTCCCCCCTACCCCATGCTATCTCCCAGATCAATTTGATTAATGTCCAAAGTGAGGAAGGAGAAATAATTTGTAAGTGGAGCATATTTAGGAACTGTTGAATGAGTGGAAGCTATAGAAAACATTTGTTTTCTTTTATCTCATGGAGAATAGACTTTAAGATGTCAGATAAATGAGGTGGGTGTCTGTGTGTGGTGGAAGTGAGATTTTCAACATATATAAAACAATTTTATGGTGAAGGAATAAGTGTTTTTAAATGATAAATTTATATGAGTTGATGATTTTAAATGATGAACACATATCAGTTGACTTATAAGAAGAGACATTTGCAAATCATCAGTGGATGTGAACAGAAAGTTTTCAAAGGAAGAAATATAAGCCATCAACAATGATATGTAAAGCTTTCCAAATTTCAAATTGGAGAAGTGAAAATTAGAGGAAATCTGAGGCTCACTCTCATCAAATTAACAAAGATGAAAAATGGAAAATATTTTTCACCCAAATAAAGACTGATCTAAACAATTGGAGAAATATCAATTGCTCATGGGTAGACTGAGTCAAAATATTAAAATGACAATTTTACATGAGTTAATTTACTTATTCAGTGCCATACCAATGAAACTACCAAAGAATTGTTATATAGAGCTAGAAAAAATGATAAAATTCATCTGGAAAAAAACCAAAAGGTCAAAAATATCTAGGGAATCAATGAAAAAGGTGAAGGAAAGCTAGCTAGCAGTACTAGGTTTCAAACTATATTACACCATCTAACCCTTTTTTTTGAATGAACAGGAGGAAGGATAAAAAAAAATCATAGAAAAGCAGAACAGGCTTGAAATTTATATGCTTTATATATTATGTATTTAAACAGAAAAGAAAATTGCACATACTAGGGATTAACAGTTTCATGTAAAATTCTCAGACACTCACTAGGTAGGTCAGATATGACTGAAATCACTGAACAACAACAATATGAAAATGATTGTTCTATTTGGCATTTGGTAAATGTAAAAAAATACAATTCTAAGAACAAAATAAAAATCAGTTTAAATTCATCATCAAGAATTTTTTCTTGAGAGCCTACCATGTGTAGACCATACTTTGTCATTTGTGAAATAGGTATAGTAATGTTTATTTAGCAGGGATGTTGTGAGGTTAAGACTATCCCTTTTACTTCCTTGTACATGGCATTTCATCTTCTTTCTCTGAGCCTTTGTCCAGTCTCACCTTTATGCCTGAAAAGCACTCCCTCCTCACTTCATTTAGGGGGTTAATTTCAAGGAACTAATATTCACTTCACTTCCAATTTTCCTCTTAACAGTCTGTAAAAGTGCATGAAACTCCTATTTTTTTAAAATAGCATTTTACTTTTTCTCAATCACATGTCAGTCAATTTTTAACACTCATTTTCACAAGACTTTGAATTCCAAATGTTTCTACCTCCCTCCCTCCCTTCCCCTCTTCTGAAAATGGTAAGCAGTTTGTTTAGGTTATACATGGGCTATCATGTAAAACATATTTTTTTATTAGTCACAGTTGTGAAAGAAGAAATAGATAAACAGAAAAAAAATGAATGAAGTAACTGAAAAAAGTTTTGATCTGTATTCACAGCCCATCACTTCTTTATCTAGATGTGGATAGCATTTTCCTTCATGAGCTCTTTGTACTTGTCTTGGATCATTGTGTTGCTGAGAAGAGCTGAATCATTCATAGCTGATCATTACACAATGTTGCTGATACTGTGTACAATAGTTTCCTGTTTCCACTCATTTCACTTTGCATCACTTTGTACAAGTCTTTCCAAGTTTTTCTGAAATATGCCTGTTCATCATTTCTTATTGCTCGATAGAATTCCATTAAATTTATATATCACAACTTGTTCAGCCGTTCCCCAATTGATAGGCATCCCCTCAATTTCCAATGTTTACCACCATGAAAAGGGTTACTATAAATATTTTTACATACGTAGGCCCTTTTCCCATTTTTATGATGTCTTTGGGATACAGAATGCTAATGGCATTCTCAGATCAAAAGGCATGCACAGTTTGGCTGTCTTTTAGGCAAAGTTCCAAATTGCTCTCTAGAATAGTTGGATCAGTTCAAAACTCCACCAATAGTGCATTAGTGTCTTAATTTTCCCACATCCTCTCCAACATTCATAATTTTCCTTTTTTGTCATCTTAGCCTGATAGGTATGAGATGGTACCTCAGAGTTGTTTTAATTTGCATTTCTCTAATCTAAAGTGATTTAGAACACTTCTTCATATATCTGTACATAGATTTTATTTCTTCATCTGAAAACTGCTTGTTCATATCCTTTGACCATTTATCAACTGAGGAATGGCTTATATTCTTATAAATTTGACTCAGTTCTCTATATATTTGAGAAATGAGGCCATCAGAGAAACTTGATGTAAAGATATTTTCCCTAGCTTTCTGCTTCCCTTCTAATCTTAGTTGCATTTGTTTTGTTTGTGCAAAAGCTTTTAAATTTACTATAATTAAAAATCATCTATTTTACATTTTGTGATATTCTCTGTCTCTTGTTTGGTGATGAATTCTTCCCTTTTCCATAGATCTGATAGACAGACTATTCCTTGCTCTTCTAATTTGCTTATGGCGTCACCCTTTATGTCTAAATCATGTACCTATCTTGACCTTATATTGGTACATGGTGTGAGATGTTGATCTATACCTAGCTTGTACCCCATTATTGTCCAGTTTTCCCAGAAGTTTTGTCAAATGTTGAGTTCGTATCCAAGAGACTGGGGTCTTTCAGTTTATCAAACACTAGCTACTATGGTCATTTACTACTATGTCTTATGTAGCTAATTTATTCCATTGATCTACCACTCTATGTCTTAGACAGTAACAGATTGTGTATTTCCTTCCATCCTACTTTTCTTGCTGTTTGTCCTCTCTCTTCTTTCATTCTTTTTCTTCCTCACCAGTTGTTTGCTTCTGTCTACCACCTCCCCTGGTTTACTCTCTTCTGTCAGTCCCCCCTATCCTTTACTTAATCTCCTCCCCTCCTATTTTCCTGTCAGGTAAGGTAAATTTGTATATTCAACTGATTGTATATATCATTTCCTCTTTGATCCAATACTGATGAGAATAAGGTTGAAATGATGCCGATCACCCACCCTCCTATCTTTCCCTTAACTGGAATATGTTTTTCTCACTTCTCCATGTGAAACAATTTACCCCATTCTACCTCTCCCTTCCTTTTGTACAAAGTGTACTCCTCTTAATTATTTTTAAATGTCATTGCCTCAAATTCACCTTATACCCATATCCTCTATGTATATTCCTTCCAGCTGTGCTATTAGTGGTATAATTTTTAAAGTTTTTTTTTTACTAATTTATTTTGATTTATCCACAATCACATCCATAAGCTTTAAAGTTTTAATTTTTTCTCCCCTTCCCTCCTAACTTCCCTCTCCAAGACAGTGCACAATCTGACATAGGCTCTCCATACGCGTTCCTATGAAACATTTTCACATCAGTCATGTTATAATGAAGAATTAGAACTAATAGGAGGAACCACAAGAAAGAGAAAGCAAAACAAAACAGAAAAAAAAATACTCCAGCAAATAGTATGCTTCAATCTGCATTCAAACTCCATAGTTCTTTCTTTGGATGTGGATAGTATTTTCCATCATGAGAACTTTGGAGATGTCTTAGATCCTTGTATTGCTGAGAAGGGTTAAGTCTATCAATATGAGTCATCACACAATGGGGCTATTACTGTGTACAATATTCTCCTGGTTCTGTTCATTTCACTCAGCATCAGTCCATACAACTCTTTACAGGTTTCTCTGAAGTCTGCCTACTTATCATTTCTTATAGCACAATAGTATTCCATTACATTCATATACCACAACTTGCTCAGTCATTCCCCAATTAATGGATATCCTTTCAATTTCCAATTCTTTGCCACTACAAAAAAGAGATGATATAAATATTTTTGTACATGTGGGTCCTTTTTCCCGTTTCTATGATTCCTTTGAGATAAAGCCCTAGAAGTGCTATTGCTGGGTCAAATTGTGTGCACATTTTTATAGCCCTTTGTGCATAGTTCCAAACTGCTCTCTAAAATGGTTGGATCATCTCACAACTCTGCCAATAATGTATTAGTGTTCCAATTTTCCCACATCTTCTCCAACATTTATCATTTTCCTGTTTTGTCATGTTGGTCAATCTCACAGGTGTGATGCGGTACCTCAGAGTTGTTTTGATTTGTATTTCTCTAATTAATAGTGATTTAGAATGATTATTTTTTGAGAATTACAAGTATCACCTTCCCATGTAGGGGTGTAAACAGTTCAGCTCCATCAAATCCCTTATGTTTTCTTTTACCTTTTCCCCTTTTTATGCTTCTCTTGGGTCTTGATGTTGGAAATCAAATTATTGGTTTAGTTCTGGTCTTCTCCTTATGAAAGCTTGAAATGGTTGTAGTTCTAGCTCCTTTGCCTTTCAGAATATCATGTTCCATGAGCTCTGATCCTTTAAGGTTGCAGCTGCCAAGTGCTGTGTAATTCTGATGGTGGCTCCTGATATTTAAATTGTTTTTGTCCACTTGCAGTATTTTTCACCTTGAGCTGATAGTTCTGAAATTTGGCCATAGTGTTCCTTAAAGTTTTTATTTTGTGATTTTTCTCCAGGTGATTAATGGATTCTTAAAATTATTATTTTGCTTTCTGATTCCAGGACATCAGGGAAATTTTTCCCTAAAGATAAAATCAGTAATTGATCTTAAAAATAATTATTAGACTATATAAATGATAACTAGACAATTACATAGCTTTAAGTTTTGCAAAGCATTTTATGCATATTGTCTCATTTGAAATAATTACTATAGGTGCTCTTATCCCAATTCTGTAGATTGAGATAAAATAGCTGAGAGATATTAATGTACTTCTTCAGGATCACACAGTGAATAGGTATCTGAAGGAGGATAAAAATCTAGGTCTTGCTGGTTTCAAGTGCTACATATCCAATATAGAACACTATCTCTCTTTTAAAATAAAAACCAACATGAGTCTATGACAATTGTTTTAGGCATTCTTTGGGGATATTGTACAATAAGATTGTCATTATATACTGGGAAGATTACCAGATATAGGGTCATATGAATGAGTCCCAGCTAAGTACCTGACTAAGCTAGTTGTGTGGCCTCAGAAAACTCACCTAAATTCTCTGGGCCTTAATTTCTTTATCTGAAAAATAAAGAAGTTCTTTTCTTGTTTCTGATTTGGGTGTGCTTTTTCTCCTGCTTTTTTTTTTTTTGCAATATACAAGCATTTTCAAATTCCTTTGAAAAGGTAGTGTGTGTGTGTGTGTGTGTGTGTGTGTGTGTGTGTGTGTGTGTGTGTGCATGTGTGATGATTGGATCTAGTCTGAGTTAAACCCAGAACTTCTTTCTTATTTTTTTTAATGTTACATTGTATTTGTTTATTTTGAGAGATTACAAAATAAATTCTCATTGGATTTCTCAATGCAACCCTTGCATCACCATTTACCTCTTCCACTTCAGCTTTTTTATGATAATGATAGTGGTTATTCTTGCTCCATCTTTGAGAAAAGACGAGTTGGTACCATAATTGTTGTGACAGGTCTCAAAGCCTGAAGATAATTTGGGACAAGTCAGAATTACTGTAGTTCACTGTTTCTGACCTTTGTTTCTTCTCACCCCTAAACCACTTCCCTGCAGCCCCCCCCCACCATTTACACGTCTCCAAATGGAATAAGGAACCTGGAAAAGTCTCTGCCAGTACATTGTTGAGCTGCTTAAAGTGAAGAGAATGATGAGTGCTTGGTTTTATTCCTTTCAATAAAAAGTCCTACAGTTAACACAACCTTACTCTCCTTTAAGGGAAATTATCAGGCTTGTTATCATCTGTCCTGAGCTAAATCATAATCTAAGTCTTAATTTATTGGTGATTCTTCATCACTAAAGTGGGAACAGATGTCTGTGTTCTGGGGAATCTTGTCTCCAATTTGCGTTTGTTGGGTCAGAGCTGAATATCAAAAAGGGAATGTGTCATTTCAAAATGGTAAAGTTTAAGTTTCTGGATATAAGCAAGAAAACTTCTATTTACTCTTATATTAAATTTAGTCAAGTTTCTCATTAGGAACACAGTTTTGATCATTTTTAATAACTCAGTGATAAAGTCTGAATTTGGTAACAGTTCAGTAATTTGTTTTTATTTAGTTTTTCTTTTAATTCCTTGCAGATTTGAAATTCAAGATAATACTACTCACCACTGAATGGAATTTAATTTGATAGGTCAACCAAAGACCCTATTTGAAAACTGATTGCTAAATGAAGTATTAAGGGACTTCATTATAAAGCATTTTCATTATAAAATATCTGCATGGCATGGATATCAAAGGTTGAGTTATATTGAAGTTTCAGGGTACCTATAAATGAATATCAAAATTTAATTCTATGAATAGGTCTGCTTATACTAATGTTTTTCATCCATGAGGAATGACATCCACACTTTTTGTGATATACATTATGTAATATACCTTCTACACCAAGATGTTCTCTTATTAGTGAGATTCAGTCAGTAGTGTGGATCTCAAGCAAATTTCAGAAGGCTGACACTTATTGACCTGTCAGTCTTCCTCTTGGTACCATCAAGAACTCATTGTCCTAATGATTCACTCTGTTATGGTATCTATTTAAAGCTTACCCTGTTTAGGCAGTTTCCAAAGACCCAATTCTTGCCTTCACTTTGCTATCAAAACTTAACTCCCCTGTTATAATATATTTGTTCTTTGTTCCCCAAAGTTACAACTAGCTAAAGATTACACTGTCATTCTGAGATATAAATGATTTACTGTTGTAATATGCTGTCCTTTCAGAATTATTTGCATTTTAACAAACATTCTCTTAAAAAATGATAGAAATGGATTATATTAACCCCAGAGAAGGAATACATAATAGTAGAGTTTCAGCAAGTCCAGAAGCATAGCAATTTTGAAGTCTTTTGTCTTCTGATTTTCTTCAATTTAAATTGTGTAGAAAACTGTATTCTAATAGTTACTGAAAGTTTTAACTTCTTACTATGGTATTATAGAAATAGTAATGAATTTGGAGGTAGGTGACTTAAATTCCTATCTCTGTCCTGTTTTATATGTACATGACCTTTAAAAAAGTCATTTAACCTCTCTCAACCTCAGCTTCCTTCTCTAGAATGAAAGGTTTGTACTAGATGTTATAGAAAGCCTCTTCCAGCTCTAAGTCCTATAATCCTATAATTATGATTATATAATCCCTGCAAGAAAAACAATTTTTTTGACAAAAAGTTCTGGCAAACTAGTGAAAACTAGACAAGACATAAAAAAGAATCCTTAGAATAGGATAAAAAAAATCATAAATAAATAATGCGAAGCATTAACTTGTTCCACAACAGATCAAGTCCTTACAAAGTATTCTAAGTAGGCAAACTCCACTTGATTAAAGGACTATCATTTGAATTTTATTCCCAGTAGCATAGAGTAGAAATTTAAAAAAAAATAAAAAGGTTTTAATTAATTGATAGATAGATATTGGCTAATTACCAAAACAGTTTGAATTCTACATGAACATTTACCTTAATTCTGTTTGATAGCTACAGTATAAAAATGCAGATCTATTTGGAGGTTTCATAAAGATATGCCAATAGTTATAAAGCAGAATGGGTTAGGAAATGAGAGGGTGAGCAAGAATCAGCATGTATTTATCACCACTGAAGAAAGACTCAGTGAGTTTGAGTACAAAAAAGACTAAAAACTCAAATATCACTCCACAAAAACTCCTATGTAGTCAATGGAAAAAAATTATAAATACCCACACATATATAACACATATATACACATATATACCAATATACTACATGTGAAAGTATATTATGTATTTGAATGCATATATATATATATATATATATATATACACATATAAATATATATACACATACACATACTTAGGAGTTATTAAAACTGTTGGGGATTGATTGGGATTTATAAACAGCTCAGTATGATAGGTACATGTGGCTATAGATATGTCAATAAGGCTATAAAAGAAAAAAATCTTTGACCCTAGAGTTGAAGAGATGCTAGTATTTAGAATGACAATGAAACTTATTCTTAATAATACTGACTCTAGTCTCATGACTTCACTACTGATCAAAAAAGGGACAGGATCTCTGATTTTCTGCCTCTCTGTGTAGACATCTTCATGGATAATATTATTAATTTATGACTAAAGTACCCTTTTCTGAGAAAAATTCTTTTTATTTTTTATTTTTTGGATGAGGCAATTGGGGTTAAGTGACTTGCCCAGAGTCACACAGCTAGTAAGTGTTATGTGTCTGAGGCTGGATTTGAACTCAGGTCCTCCTGACTCCAGGGCCTGTGCTCTATCCACTGTGCCACCTAGCTGCCCCTCTGAGAACATTCTTAAATATTTTCTTGGAATTCCATAAGACTTCTAGTGATTTGTTCTGGGTCCAAAATGAAAACAGAGATCTAGCAACTCTGACAAGAGTGAACTCAAAATTCCATTATTTTGGGTTGCTAGTGAAGAGTGAAGCCTCACCAATGGATCCATTTCTTAATTTTGGCTAAGCTTTTGAGAGTGAAAATAACCATATCTCTGCTCACCCCAGTACCACAAAATTTCCATGAATATGTGCTTTAGACAGTGTCCTGAGGTGTGTAATCTCTGCTAACGCTGAGAACCAGAAGAAATGCTTGTGATTTATCTTGTACAACCATCATTTCAATAATAACTGCAACAAACCTTCCAGTGACATAATGCATTCTGTGGAGGTTAATCAAACAACCATCAAGCCTTTATTCAACACCTGTTATGTTCCAGGCATTGCAATGTGGATATGAAGCCAAAACCAAAACAAGAAATTTGTATTCTACTTAAGGAAATAAGAGGTACACATATCAGTATACTCAAATACTAAATGAATCTGCTAGAGTTGGACATGACTGAAACAGCAATGTGATTTTTGGAAGTTTTCTCCAACAGTGCAGGTTACAACCCTTCTGTGCCTTCCCATCCTGCAAAACTTCTTTTCCATGTCTAGGGGGACCCTACTACTAGTGTAGTAGAGGCTTTCCTTGTTTTCTCCAGGCATTGGAAGGTAACAGCAGGGGGCTCTATTTGTCATCTATGATTCCTGCAATATGATCATTTCATCTTTTCCTTTCATACATTTATTTGATGATATATTTTATTTTATTTTATTTTTTTTGAAGTTCCGTATGTAGTGCCTCATATCTGTTACTGGTTGGTCTTTCTCATTTAAGTGTTTTTCCTGGGTTTTTGTTTGCTGGTTCCTCTTTGTTTACTTCTGTGAGATACTCATTTGTAATCTTTCAGAGACTGTTGTAGTTTATATTTTGCTGCCACACACTACTAATAGAATACTAGTTTTAAACATTGATGGTTTTCTTTCCATGGGAAGATGGGGGCCATGAAAGGAGATTTGCAATTTCCTGAAGGTAGTCCACCCTTTTGTCCTCTTGTACAAAATTATATCTCATGTTCCATCTGTACTCTGTGTCTGAGGTGTATGCATGTGTGTGCATGAGTGCATACACCTTAATGCAAGATATATAACATAAATGTGCACATATATGTATATATGCATGCATGCACGCATACATATATGCATACATACACACATATTAAAGGACTATGTCCTCTCTCTCTCTCTGTCTCTCTCTCTCTCTCTCTCTCTCTCTCTCTCTCTCTCTCTCTCTCTCTTTCTCTCTCCCCCCAACCAAATGCATGCTATAATTTAAGCAATAGGAATTATTTATCCACATCAACTTTCTTGCGTGGATGGTCAAGCCATACTACTGAATTTTTATGAATTTCTTTCAGGAGTGTCTGCACAGTACCAGGACTTGACATAACCAACACAATGTCTCAAACAGGAACATCTGGAATACCTCCTCACCATCCACAGAGGAACTCTCTACAATTTGGATTCTGAGCTGTTTCTCCTCTATCACAGTGGAAGGTGCCTTTGACAAGTATACATCTCCCTGATGTTTTTAATGTTTTTGTTTATGATGGCTTTTGTTTAAAGGAGGGGTTGGGTTCACTGGAAAGACTGCCTAATTTCTTGAGGGCAATCCAGACTTCAAACCTCTTTTGAAAGTCCTAATTGTAGTGACTCTTAGAAGATGTTCCTTCAGTATCTTTGAGGATCCTTATTTTTAATATCTGCAGTTTGAAATTGATTCTTCTTTTCTTAGCTCTTTTTGGCTGAATTTTGTCCATGGTTTCTCCATGTGCCCTTGCACACTTTTTAGCAATCACCAAAAGAATCCCCATGTGAAGGTAACCTTGGCATAGGTTTTAGTTGATTGTAAACCAATGAGTTGATGTAGGAGACCACAAAAAGCTAATTAAATTTTAGTCTACATTTGTATAAATATAATTTTTTGGAAAGGCAGGATATAGTTCCACTATATTCTGTGCTGATCAGGCCATATGTGGAATAATGTGATCCATTCTGGGTGCTGTATTTTATGAGGAAATTGGAAAAAAGATCTTGAATACACTTTCTTGGTGGAGGCAATGCCTGAAGTATAATCATAGAAGTCAATCTCTCCAACACGGACTTTAGATGCACCATGCTTCAGTCTTGTGTTTTCTTCATACACACACACACACACACACACACACACACCTTCAATGGAGTCTAAGTATATGGCCTGGGAGGAGAAATTGCCCATAATTTAGGATTCTTTCAAGATCTAGGATCATCAACTTAAAGAAATCTCTATCTAGTTATCATATAGCATGCCTAATGCAATGGAACACATCAAGTTTGGTCAAAAATAAAACCAGCAACAACTACGATGAATTTTCTTTTTTAAATGATACAATTTCTGGATCTACTGTATCCCTAGGTAATAGAATTTATATTTTGATGCTCTGTAATACATAGCCAAGTTTAGAGACTTTGAACTTCCTTTCTGTCTTCCCTGTATTCTAGTTAATGATTAGAGAGACATCTGGTCAATTACAAAAATCTCTAGCTAACTCCTCTGCCTTGAATTTCCTACGGACATAGCAGGAGCATGCTTTTAGTCAGGGAAATAATTTGGTTCAATACTTCATTAACTCACCTTGTCTCTGACCAAAGGATACCATATTCCTTGATAGCTCTTTTAAATGAAAGTATATCTTTTGATGTGACCAAATTTCAGAATGAATGGACTGAGAACATGGCCTTCCATCAGGATATGTGGCTTAGTTTATTCTCTATGGCTATATTTAGTTCTGTAGGACAACTAAGTGGTACAGTGGATAGAGCACTGGGCCTGGAATCAGGAAGGCTTATATTCCTGATTTTAAATCTAGCCTCAGACACTTAGTAGCTGTATGACCCTGGACAAGTCACTCAACCCTCTTTACCTGAGTTCCTTATCTGCAAAATGCACTAGAGAAGGAAATGGCAAACCACTCCAATATCTTTGCCAAGAAAAACCTCAAACTGATATAATAGAACAAATCCCTACTATATACTTCCACTCAAAACATATAATTTCTTTTTGTTTTCCCCTGAATTCTTCTCATTCCTTATAACTTGCATTCCTGAGTCAACAATTGACTATTCTATGAAATATTTAGAAGTCTTTCAGACATATTCATAGACCATTCTTATGGTTGCAGGCCTACTTATCATAAGTGAGCTGATGATCAATATTAGAAGCCTGGTGTGGTTGTGGCTCTTAACTTGGAATCTCTGTTCCAAATGATCTTTCTAAAACACTGAGCACTGACAGGCTCTCATAAAGGCAGCCTTGGCCTTAACAGTAACATCAGGGGTAAGTTCGATTCAATTTAATTTGATTCATTACATTTCTACTCAATTCAGAAAATATTTGTCACTTCCTTTATGCTGGGCACTCTGCTAGGCCCAGCTGTCTTCTGGAATAAACTCCTTAACACCTTGGAAGTCTACCTAATTTTCTATCAGTTATTGATTAAGGCTTCTATGTACCCATATTTCATACTCGCATTTCCCTTTTTGCCTAGATTCATCTTTTCACAGATCTTTGTTGTCCATGGACCAATTTCTGTGGTAATGGGCCAGAAATTAATTTGAATGACTCCTTCTAGCAGTGGATCTATTACTTAAAAAGCATTTATTACTAAACTATCTTTGTCACAAGATTAGAATGCATGGAATACTCCTGAATATACATTAAAATGGGGAAGATGCAAGTGTTACCATATCACCTGACTTTCTCATGGCAGCTTGGCCTGGCTGCCCTGCTCTCCTTGAGCCCATGGCTCTTCATTGGGTTCAGTGACAAGAGTGACAATACCATTAGTACATCAGTGCTCTAAACAAACCATGAAAGTCAGGCTTTCAGAAATATACTGACAATGCCTGTGTACTAAGAATTCTAGGCTCATTGTGAGACAGCTCACAATGCATGAGAGATAAATGTGTATCCATATGCCACTGGTGAATGCATTGCTGCTGTTTGCCTTTTAAATGGTCTGACAAACAGAATTATATCAAGCAATGATTACACAATGGAAGGTAAAAACCAATTTTTGGACTGGAAAAAACAAGGTGTGACAATTATGCAGTGGTGACCATTATGCAGTGAAATATAGTACTCCTTTAGCTTTCCGCATTTTGAATTAGAGTGTGCTCATAATTTGATATTTAGAAAAAAAAATCACTGTCCATAGAATAGTGTGTGTGTGTGTGTGTGTGTGTGTGTGTGTGTGTATCTGTCTGTGTCTGTGTCTGCCAGTGTATTAATGAAACTTGGTCTTAGTTTCCAGTCACAGTCAACTTCATTATTGCTGCTGGAATCACTGGATTCATTCAGTTTAATTTCTGGTCCATTACCACAGAAATTTGAAATACTGCTGTGCACAAGATGAGAAATGTGTAGCAGATGCCCACATACATGTATACATGGTAGATTATATGATTACACCTGTGTGTTCACATGTGTAAATACATGTATAACCTCCCCCCCACACACACACACTGAGTTTTCTAATCTTTCTGGTCGTGCCTTGGTATTTCTATGCTGCTCCTGTTATCTATGTTCTGTTGCTGCAATGCTTCAATTCAATGAAACTAAAGGATCACCTAGTTTATTGGGAACCTGGCTAGACAGTCTTTTATGAAGATATGTGTACTTTAATAATGATTTTTAGGAGGCTGGGTCTCTGCTTTTGTTACTGATAATAACAATTCAGCTTAGGGATTTCAAGTCAGATAAGAGGGGCAAAAAAACATCACTGAAAATTCAGTGGATGTTTTAAAGGCCCTTTCTTCTGTTCTCAGTTGGTGGCAAATCTCAAACCAAGATAATGAGGGTAGGTAAAAACAATATGAAGACTCATTGTACAAAATATCTCTTAGAACTCCTAGGTTGGAAATGTGATATCACTTAAATCATTAAAGAATATAAACTCAGTGAGACAAGGACCATATCTATTTTTGTCTTGTATCCCAGTCCCTTCTATGTACTCTTCGCATAATAAATACTTATTGAATTAAATTCAATGGAAAACTTGAACCAGAAGCCATGGCATTGAGGATGAAATCTGCCTGCCCAGGGTTTGTAATCACTAATATCTGGACCTTTATCTTCAAAAGGCATCATGCTCTTTTTATCTTCGTATATACCACACGCCACAGCAGACTGAGCTTTTTGGATAATGTTCTTGCCAAGAGGAAGCTAGCTAAGATTCTTTGCCAGGGTCCCTCTTCCTTGCCTGACTACCGACAGGTTCCTATTTTCCATGACATTTTTCTCTGACTGAAACTTCTTTTCACTCAGATTTGCTGAGTTGAGAATAGAAGATGATTCTACAGAGCTTATTTATTTATATATTTATTTGTTTTCTTCAAGGTAAAAAAAATAAAACAAACAAAAACAGAACTGTTTCTACAGATTGCAAATTGTCAAAAGCCTTTAATACTTGTTTTTTAAGCTGATGCCTCATGATAAAATGCAAGACTCTAATCTCAGTTTACTGAGGCAGAAAAAAAATGGGGTTTTTGGCAAGTTTACTGTTGTTCTGACTGGTAAATCATATCACCAACTGTTCGTTTTAGTCTTGTTCAGTTGCATATCAAGGCATATTCAAAAACTTAACATGAAAAAACATCTAATTATTCAAAATCTTGAGCCTAACATTAAAAAGTGATTAGAAGGACAAAATTTACTCATGTGGAGGGAGTTTTCCCTAGAAAAATTAACAAGCAGTTAAAATGGCTGATTTCTATCAATAAATCTTCCTTATTTCCCAATGATTTGTTCTGTGGTTTGGGGAATTATTTCATTACTCAATTTACCGATCTGGAAAAGAACTGAATTTTTTTCAAAAGGTGTTCTCTTTCTCTCTTAAAAAAAAAACACACAGACTATATTTTAATCATATGACAAAAAGTTGCAACAGTGTAAGTAAACAAATTTTTTAAAAACTTTTTTTAACAATCTAATACTTTACCTGAAATAGAGTTGGAGATTCTTTTTTTCTGTGCAAAAATAAGTAGTTCTTTTCTTTGGAACAATTCTTGCACATTTTAGTGTTTCTAAGCTGGAAGGGGCCTTGAATATCACCTACTACAAACTATACCCCATCTATAATATTATAATTGCAATCAATATGCCATTAATAAGTACCTAATATGGGAATAGAAATGTTCTGGGAACTGGTATGTAAGATAAATAAATGTTTAAAAGATTACGATCTCAAGGAGTTTAAAATCTAGTGGGGGAGAAAGACACAGACACAAATACCTATGATGCAAAGGAGAGTTGAATGTACATAAAACAGAAGGACATTACATCCAGCAAAATTTCAGACAACCTTCATTTGATGATCTTCCACTTTGGATAACTCTAATTTGAATTTCTTTTTTCTCTTGATATCTTTATATAACTGTAATTAATTGCTTTTTGTTTTGCCCTATGGGGGCAATTGGAACATATATAATCCTTCTCCTATGTAGTAATCTTTGAAGTATTTGAAGACAGCAATATTAAGCATTTTCCCCTATATACCCCAGATAAACTTTAAGCTAAAGATACTCATTTTCTTCAGTCTGTCTATGGCATGATTTTAAACCTCTCCTAAATATACTTAAGCTCATAAAAGTTAATCCTAAAATGTGGCCCTGTGAGCTAAACTTAAAAGTCATTTGAGAATTAACTGTTTATGTACAATTAGATTATTGATTGGCTAAAGCAAAAGTAAAAATTAATACAAAATTAAAAAGAAAATTATTAGAAGAAAAACAGCAATAGCTCTCCTCCAATGCATTCTTTCTTTTTATCTATCAATCTGCTCACTTACCTCTTTATCCATCTATCTATTTATGTATCTTTTATCTACCTAACAGTTATCCATTCATTTATTCATTCTTTTACTCATTTCTGTGTCTATTTAGTTGTTTGTTTGTTTACTTTCTTATCTATTCATTTATTTTGAGATTGGATTACTCTAACTCACCCAAATTGGGAATACAACTGCTACTCATGGGCCCAGTCACAATATTATTAGTCACAGTGGCTTTATCCTGGTCAAGTTTTGACCTTGGACATTTTACCCAGGCAGTCTGTTGGCCCTCTACTCTCAAGCCTCACCATGTTAGTGACAGAAAGTGTGTATACCCAATCTGCTTTAGCCTTAATGTAGTTGAGAACTCAAAGTCAAACTATCTCCCAGCCACAAGAAACACCACACCTGGCAACCTAAAATCTCTTTTAAAAGTTGTTGGCTTGAAAAATAAATCAATTCTATTGCCATTTCTTAAAGAAATTTTTGGTCAGAAATGGAAGTAGATTGGTCATGAAAAAAGGTAGAATGAAAACTGCTCACTACTCTGCCTTTGTATCATACAACTATTAAAAGTCATGGAGAAAAGCCTCAGTATATTTGATAGATGTTCAAGTGCTGTTTTGTGGAAGAATAAAGACAGGAATCACATCGAAAAAAGGTATGGATGATCTGAGACATGGGCCAGGGGAAGGAAATCCCAGATCCATCAAAATGTGAATATATAACTGGGAAATAAGCTGACATTTTCTACTCTAGTAGATTTGGTGAGATAGTACTGCATCAAAACTTTTTATACTGTTATTAAAGTCTATTTCTTCCTTATCAGTTATAGACACACATCCATGCATTCACACGCATACATATACACATGTATATATACATACACATACATCCATGTTCACATATATATATATATATATATATATAATATACACATATACTTAAACACACATATATACATATATATTATATGTGTATGTGTATAACATCCTTTCAGATATCTAATTCTAAGCTTGTACCTTGTTTTAAAAGAAGTCTTTCTTCAGCCTTAGGCTAGAAACCCATTAGAGTTAGTTATCTGAGAAGAGAATTATATATCTTATGGAGGAGAAACAGACTTTAATCACACAGTACAAAGTTTTAATGGAGCACTATTTCACTCAATACACTGGGGTGGAAATGACAGCTTATTTACTAGTTATATCAATATATTATCACATTCTTTGTGAGATTGAGCCACAGCCTAGTCCCTTATAAAGTTTCATAGAACTTATATTCTGTCATTGATGTGAGTGATCCCTCCATTAGTGTACACCAAAATCCATCTGTATCTGTCCATCCTAGGTGACATCCATGCCTTCTTTTAGGTTCACCATGTGGAGTCTTCTGCACATGCTGGTAACTTTCCTCATAGTTTCTTGACATGACAAAGATTACAAACAAGCATATGGACTGATCATAAATTATTTCTTACTCTAGATCAGCATTTCTTAATCTAGTATCCATAAACTTGTTCTTTTTTTTAAACATTTTGATATTTGCATTTCCATATAATTGATTTCCTTGGAGATCCTATCTCTTTTATTTTATGCATTTAAAATATTATTTGGAGAAAGAATGCATAGGCTTCAAAAAAGCATCAACATGGTACATGACACAAATAAACTGAATAACTCCTATTTTAATATGTTTATTTTGCTTTGTAGTACTCATAATGAGTGCAAGCAAGCAGAACATGATATAGATAATTATCTTTTGCCAATGATGAAGAATTGGAAAAATTCAGTTAAGAATATGAAAAAGTCCAGCAAACTATTTTACATATTCTTCAATTCACAGTGTTTTCAGTGTAAAGATAAGCGAATAGGAGGGAGAAGATAACTATTAATGTTATCTTATTATTAGAAAATAAAATTTCAGTCGAAGAAATGAAAGAGTATATCAGCTTGTGAAATCCCACAATTAAGAAGCAAGAAAACATTTTGATAATAAAGGTGCTAAATGTGGCAGCCACAAGCAACATCACATTGGGGAAAAAAAAGATTAAGTCTGTGGTTCCATTTGTGAAAGAAGCTCCCTGTGAAGATCTTCCTCGAACAATGGAGAGCTAACATTTATCTGCAATTTATCTTCTCAGAGAGAGTTGCCTGGGGGCACTTTGAGATTAAATTTCCCAGAGCCTGGATTTATTAGAGTTTGGAATTTGAATCCTGCTTACACTTCAAGGGCACTTGTACATTACATCATTACTTACACCACATTGCCTGTAATTATGAGAGGGAGAGAGAGGAAGAAGAAGAAGAAGAAGAAGAAGAAGAAGAAGAAGAAGAAGAAGAAGAAGAAGAAGAAGAAGAGGAGGAGGAGGAGGAGGAGGAGGAGTAAGAAGAAGATGAAGAAAGAGGGAAGACAGAAAAGAGAGAAAAAGAGAAAGAAAGGAGAGAAGGAAGAAAGAAAGGAAGGAAGGAAGAAAGAAAGAAAGAAAGAAAGAAAGAAAGAAAGAAGAAAGAAAGGAAGGAAGGAAGGAAGGAAGGAAGGAAGGGAGGAAGGAAAGAAGGAGGGAATTTATTGTAAATGAGAAACAGTGTGACATAATGTATCATCTTCCCAGGAGTCAGAAAGACAGAGGTTTAGGTCTTATTTCTGACCCATAAGCCACTTTCTAAGTGTATATATTATCAATGAGTTGCTGATTTTCATTGCTCTTATTTCTACACTAGGAGATCTCCAAACAGATTATGTTGCTGGTCCAGATGATAACAATATAATAACAACAAAAGGATGATAATAAATTACTAAAGACTTTTACTTTATATTCCTAATTTGACTCTAAATTCATTTATTGCAAAGATTGTCTTACACCTCTCAAAATCTTCACAATTTACTGTATGTAAGTTGTACTGTATGTACATGAGATAAATGTAAATTTATTTGATTCCATGGGTAGAAGACTGAGTCAACAGTTTCAAAGTACATAATTACATTTTTAAAAGTCTGATCATACCCGGAGGGAAAGTCAGCTTTCATCATAGATGATAGCTAAATTGAGTGATTAAAGAGACATATGCTAATATTTCACCTATTCCATATGGCCCAATACTGAAAAGAGTGAGCCTATTTGGTACAGTATCTTTAAATGATAAAAGAACTGAACTAGAAATAAGAATAAATGCATAGAAAAATCTATAAAACAGCTGAGAAACTTGAGGAAAAGAGGCTATTTTCTTTGCTTTCCTATTCTTACATTTCAAGTGTTTTATGAAGTGCCTATTGAATTAAAAAATACTGAGGCAACTGTTCTTAGCAAAAGATACATATCAACATTCAAAACAGAAATTAAAACTCATTGTAAGCAGAAAAATATCTGTAAAAGGGAAACAGGCAAATTATAAATCCAGGTTTAGTATTCTATCCATTGTGCCACCTAACTGCCCCAACATAGATAATATAATCAATCAATGTAGAGACTAGAGTAAATAGCTATAGAGTAGGAAATAAAATAGCAGTAGAGACATCTTCAAACTCAAAAGAGATAATTCAAGAAAGGAGCCATTAATAAAAGCCACGAACTCAGATGTTTATATAACAATGTACAAGTTATAAACAACAAGCAAGATTAATTAGATATCCTAATTCAAAGATGCAATTTTGCTTTCATTAATATCAAAGTGAATTGAAAGTGTGAGTCATGAATGAATAGAGTTTTGGAAGAGTATACATTATCGAATCAATAGAATTGGTAAAAGAGGGGGTGGTGAAGTAGCATTGCATTTTAAGAAGCTATACCTGGGAAGAAGGCAGAGTAAGATAGGAAACACTAGGCTCTTCAAAATTCTCCCACAAACTTAATAAAAGTATTGCCTCAAAGGGATTTTGAGCAGCAGAAATCATCATATTTGGAGTAAAGCAATGGTATGAAAAGACACTAAGAAATAATAAAAATAAAATCAAAAGAATGAAAAAAAATAGAAGAAAATGTGAAACATCTCATTACAAAAACAACTGATTTGGAGAACAGAGCAAGGAGAGACAATATAAGAATTGTTGGACTACCAGAAAATTATGATAAAAAAGGAATCTAGATATACTACAAGAAATTAAGATGGAAAACTGCCCTGAAGTACTGGTATGAATTGAAATAGAAAGAAATCCATTGATCACTACCTGAAAGTGTGAGAAATGATTCATTTGGCCCCTACTCTATTCCAATCAGTATTAATCCATTTGATATTTTACATGAATCATATAGGAATAATTACATAAGATAAGATCTTATAGTAGGCTTTTTATAGGCCTCAAACTTTAATATAATGTTCACCACTTTTTTTTTTACCAGTTCTGATGCTCACTTGAGCAACCACAAGATTGCTGAAAAAATACATCTCCATCCCATTTTACTCAAATTCCATGTTTAAACCCAGCATGGGTGGGATGCCTTGATTCTTTGGAAAGTTATTTTTGTACCTCTGGATTACTCTCTTATGTCTAATGTGAGCAGGTGACCATCTTATGACCACTTAGTCCATGGAGATGCCCCTGCTTCACCCAACCTGTTAACCTTCCTGCTGATATGTCATTTATGGCCTTCAGGAGCAAGGTCTATCAACCAGTAAGATTCTCTATTTTATGAGGCCTCTTTTGCAGATTTGGGTATTAAATCCTATAAAAACAAGGTCCTAGATACCAGTAACATCTCAAATTGTGAGGAAGATCTGAGGTCTGCTTCATTAGAGGGAACCATAGACCCTTTAATAAAGTGCCATTGGCTCAGAGCTCTGCTTGTTTCTTTTATTGTAGGTTGGATAGTTTAAAACTCTACAAAAGAGAACCTAAGAAGAAAGTTTACAGGAACATTACAGCCAAATTTTTAAGTTTCCAGGTCAAGGAGAAAATATTATAAGCAAAAGGAGGGGAAATTAAATACTGTGGAAATATAATTATAATAACACAAGACTTAGCAGCTTCTATTTTGAAAGACCATAAGTATTAGAACGTCATATTTCAAAGAGCAAAAAAGCTGGAGTTGTGACAAAAAATAACTTATACAGCAAAGCTGACTATAATTCTGAACAAGAAAAAAAGACATTTAATGAACTGAAAGACTTTAGATATTTGTGACAAAAAAACAAGAACTCAATAGAAAATTTGACATATAACATCAAAGAGAAACAAGGCAAATGTTAAAAAAAATTATAAGGGACTTAATAGGCTGAATGGTTTACTTCTGATATAGGAAAATATTATCTACATTCTCAAGATTGTTATCATCATTTGAGAAGTTTGAAAGATAATATATTGATAAGTCTTGAGGTTGAGTTGAGTATGATTGTTCTAAAAATAAAAATGGGTAGGGAGAAGTAAAATGGAGTAAGTATACAAATAAGACGTGAATGGAAGAACTGTTATGGAGAAAACAGGAGTGGGAGTGAAAGGCTGGTAGTGTGGGAATTTGACTCACAGCTGGGTTAAAGAGGTAATAAAACATACAATTTAGGAAATCATAAAAGTCTTAAATTTTAAAGAAATGAGATTTAGGAGATCGGTTAAGGAAAGGACTTATGGAGTATGGGGGGGAGAGAACAAGGAAAGGACTCTTAGATGTGGTTAGGTTAAGAATACAAGGGCAAGTTAGTAGAAGTAATTTAGACATGTGAGGAAGGTTAGGGTATATAGGGTAAGAAAGATACATAATGAGGAAAAATAGGATAGAGAGAAATATACAACTAGCAATCTTAACTTTGTATATGAATGTGATGAACTCATCCAAAAAATTAGAATGGATTAAAAATCAGAATCTGACAATATGTTCTTTAACAAGAAACACAATTAAAAATGAGAGATACACATAGAGTTAAAATAAAGGGCTGAAGTAGAATTTCTTATGCTGCAGCTAATTAGAAAAAAAGCAGGGGTACGAATCATGATCTTAGAAAAAGTTAAAGCTAAAATAGTTCAATTAAAAAAGATAAACAGGGAAACTACACTGTGTTACCAATATTATTCAATACTGATTTTTTTTTTAGAATTGCTAGCAATACCAATAAGAGAAGAAAAAGAAATTGAAGGAATCAATCTGTCTCTTTTTGCAGATGATATGATGATATATCTGGAAAATTCTAAAGATTCAACTGAAAAGTTAGTTAAGACAATGAGTAATTTTAGCAAAGTAGAAGAATATAAAATTAACCCACATAAATCATCAGCATTTTTATATAGAACCAATAAAACCTTGCAAGAAAATATAATAAGAGATACTCCATTTAAAGTAAGTCTAGATAGTATAAAACATTTGAAAGTATATCTGATAGAACATCCCAGAAACTACATGAATGTAATTATGCAACACTTTTTATCCAAATAAAATCAGATTTAAATAATTGGAGAAATATTAAGTGTTCATGGGTAGGCAAAGCCAACATAATAAAATAACAATTTTACCTATCCAATCTATTTATTCAATGACATCACAATTAAATTACCCCCCCAATTATTCTACTGAATTTGAAAAAAAATAATAAAATATATTTGGAAAAACAAAAAGTCTAGAATTTCAAAGAAACTAATGAAAAAATGTAGAGGAAGGAGGTTCAGCAGTACCAGATCATAAATTACATCATAAAGCAGAAATTATCAAAACTATCTGATGCTGGCTAAGAAATAGAAAGTTAGACCAGTAAATGATAATAGTCACCTTGGGTTTGAGAGATGTAATGATTTAAGCTTTTGGGATAAGAATTCACAATTTGGAAAAAATTGTTGGGAATGCTGGAAAGCAGTCTGGCAGAAACTGGGCATATACAAGTATCTTAAATCATTTACCAAGACGAGGTCAAAATGGATACATGACCTAGATGTAAAGGGAGATATCACAGGAAAATTAGAGGAACAAAGAATGTATTACCTTGCCAGACATATGGATAGGGAAACAGCTTATGAATAAACAAGAGATAGAGTACATTGTAAGGTATAAAATGGATGATTTCAATTACATCAATTTAAATGGGTTTTATAAAAATAAAACCAACATAGCCAAGGTTAGAAAGAAAGTAGAAAATTTGGGAAAATATGTTTTACAAATAATCTCATTAGAAAAACAGCTGATGTGGAGAATAAGTTGAGAAGAGATAATATAAGTATTGACAGACTATCTGAAAGAGATCATCAAAAAAAAAATCTGGATACAATATTACAGACTGTTTAAAAAACAACCATGAAAGGACCCACATGTAGCAAAATATTTATAGCAGACCTTTTTGTGGTGGCAAAGAATTGGAAATTGAGAGGATGCCCATAAATTGGGGAATGACTGCGCAAGTTGTGGTATATGAATGTAATGGAATACTATTGTGCTGTAAGAAATGATGAGCAGGCAGACTTCAGAAAAACCTGGAAAGACTTGTATGGTCTGATGCTGAGTGAAGTGAGCAGAACCAGAACATTGTACACAGTAACAGCCACGTTGTTTGATGGCTAGTATTGATGCATTTGACCCTTCTCAGCAACATAAGAATCTAAGACATCTCCAAAGGCCTCATGATGGAAAATGCTATCCATGTGCAAGGAAAGAACTATGGAGTTTGAATTCAGATCGAAGCATGCTATTTGCTATTTTTTTCGTCTGTTGTATTTTGTTTCCTCTTTCTGGTGGTTCCTCCTATTGGTTCTAATTCTTCCTTACAACATGACTACTATGAAAATGTTTAATAGGAATGTCTATGTATAACACCAAAATAGCTATCTTTGCTTGGTTTCTTTTTCTTTTGCTTACTCATTTTTATTTTTATTTTATTTGGTTTGGTTTTTAGCAGCTTATCATTAAAATCAAGTTTAATCCTGAGATTTACAGTTTATGTGCAATCATCTTTTTTTTTATTATACTATGTTTTGGAAATGCTCATTTTATTCTATAAATTAAAAAAAACAGTCTGAAATGGAAATTTGTGGTTTTATATTTAATCTTCTCTTTATGTTATGCTATGTACATGGAAAATACATTTTTGCTTTTTTGTATTTAAATTCCAAATGAGTAAAATAAAAAGAAGATGTACTCATATGAGAGAAATTAGGAACTAAATTGGGTAAGATTGTGAATATCAAAGAATGTTGAAAAAGAAATGATATTGTAACTAGGTTATAATATAGATACACTATTGAAATCTATGACGAATTTTGGAGATATCACAACACTAAAACAGAGCCATGATGTGTTAATAATGCTGGGACTTCTGATTTTTGCTTTGTTTTGATTCATTTTCTTTCATTTTTCATTCCCTTAATGAACATTTTATTTTTTAAAGTTAGAGGGACAAATATGGGGAGCTGCTATCATGAAACATTCTCAGAAATAAAGAATTCATGTGTAAGAATTCAAAGGGGAAGTGATTTTTAGGGGGAGTGACTCCTTTATCTTATACTAGGGATGGAATGCTAGGGCAGAAAGTCATGCATAGTCTGAGATACAGCCTAGATTTTGAGAGAATGGTTTGCCTCTTAGACAAAGGTCTAAGCAAAATAACGAATAGACTTTAGTCCTGTTGACACAATTCTTAGTGAAATTCATCCCAGGAAGGATGTGGAGCTCTCAAAAAGAAAATTTTATGATGCAAAGAATTAATTATGAGGAGGAGGAAAAGGGGGATTTGCCAAAAAAAAAAAGACCAATGCATAGGGAATTCCACAACAAATTCCCATTTTTAAGAGACATGTACAGAAGATGAAAGCATGTATAGTAAGTGAAGGGTGAATACACAACGGTAACATTTTCTTATAAGGATAAAGACAGGAAGGCCGAAGCTTAAAATGAGCTCCGACTTGTGAGGAAAACTAAGAGACCACAAAAAGCCCTTTGGAGTTATATCTGGGTGAAAAAAGATGATGAAAGCTAAGGACTAAGGGCAAATGAAGCTACTAAAATCTTATTTTGCTTCTATTTTCTCTACCAAGGAGAACTTTTTTATCCTTGGAAAGATCAGAATAAAAATATCCAGAGGAGAGTTGATAAGCAATAAGGTAGAAAGGAAGAAGATTCCTGCCTTTGAAAAATTCAAAATGCCAGGCCAAGATGAATGAAATCCTTGGGCACTAAAAGAGCTTGAAGCGGTGATTGCAGAACAGTGCTCATTTGAGATCCTGGAGAGTAGGGTATTACAACAATATTAGAGAAGAGCAAATGTCTCAATTTTTAGAAAAGGGAGAAAGAATGAAGCCTTCAAACTATAGGCTAGCAAACAACTTCAATTCCTGGCCAAACTTTAAAACATGCTGTTAAATGAATGGCTAGTGAAGATCTCTAGAAAATGAAACAGTAATCAATAGGAGTTACCATGCTAGAATGTTTTCATTCTCATTTTTTGAAAAATAAAATTGTAGTATAGATTTTAATTGCCCTTTGAAAGGTTGAAAAAATATCCCATAATTATATCTGTACTAGGTTCTCCCACTGAATCCTTACTTTGGTCATTTCATTTAGGTAGTACATTTTTTAAAAAAGGATTAAGAGATCTATTTGGCATTTTGTTAATTTTGGTAATTTATATTTAGATAGATAAAATCTATGTTTCTTTTTGATCCATTTTCTGGCATACAGGTAATATGTTGTGATAATTACATTCATTTGTTTTCTATTTATTGTAATGTAACATTGCTCATTTTAACCTTTGTTCATTTTTTCTTCCTCATTCTTTTTAAACAGATTAGCAAAAGTTTTACCAATTTTGTCAGTTTTTCAAACAGCCAAATTTTAGAATTTTATCAGTTCCATAGTCCTTTTGTTTTCCAATTTGTTTATATTTCCAATAATTTTTAATATTTCCTCTTGGGCTTATTTTACATTTTAAAAATTTTGTTTATTTTCTAATTTTAAACCACACGTTTATCAGAATATATTTTCTTTCTTCTAATAATTACTTATCTATGTCCTAGAAATTTTAAAATATAATTTCATTACTGTATTTCACATTTTTCTTCCCCTATGATTTGTTCTTTGACTTATTCATTCAGGAATCCTTTATTAAATCTACATTTAGGTCTGTATGTTTTGCTTGTATTCCCTCTACTAATAATTATTTTTAAAAATTATTCTATGGTTATTAAGTCATATGCTTAATATTTCTGATTGTTTTATATTTTTTATAACTTAATAACTGTTCCATGTCCTGTCACATGTCCTTAAAAACAATATATGATGTGGTGTTAAGAAATAAGTAGACTTTTTAATGTTCTCATTCAGAAGATGCCATATGATTTTTATTTATAAATTTGCAAAAAGTCTATTCAATTCAATAGTTTCCCTTTTGTTTATCTTTCTATTAGATTTAATCAGATCTGAAATACTAACATTAAAGTCTTACTATTATATTTCTTATACATATTTTTGCAAATCAGTTAAATTTTCTTAATGAATTTAAGTGCTATTACATTTGAGTCATGTATGCTCAGCATTAATATTGCTTCTTTCTGTATGGCATTTTCTCTGTCTGCGTCCCATGTCTGGAATACTCTCCCTCCTCATCTGTATCTCCTACCCCACTTCATTCAAGTCCCAGCTAAAATTCCATTTTCTAGAGGAAGACTTTTTTTTAACCCTCCTTAATTCTAATGATTATTGATCTATTGATTATTTCCTAATTATCCTGGATATAGGCTGTTTGTACATAGTGATTTGTATGTTGTTTCCCCTATTAGATTGTGAGCTTGTTGTTGAGTGCAGGTATTGATTTGCTTTTCTTTGAATCCCCTGGACTTAGCACTGTGACTGTCACATATAGGTGATTAATAAATGTTTATTGATTGACTGACTTAAAACTAAAAGAAACAAACATGTCAATTGATTTTAAAATATTATAATTTTACTTTGAAATAACATTTTTCTTCTACTATTTTATGTGCCTTTTGGATGAAAAAATGCATTGCATCAAATGGCAGTTTTATTCTTTGAGTTATTCTTAAATTCCAGTTCTTCTCATGTTAAGCTTAATAGGATATTGTCATATAGCTCTATTTACATTGTAAATTTTTATATCTGCTTTGTTTGAAAGCATGATTACAATCCCATTTTGGAGAGGCAAGGGATGGGCGAGGTTTCATATGATTAATAACAACTTTTACCCTAGTCCCTCATTTTGACTTTATATATGAGAGAAATATAGTACTAATACTTAAATAGGGAAAGTAAATTAAAGAAGAAGATCTGCAGGCCAGTATCACCAGTGTATTTTTTTAACTTAAAATTTTAACAAAATGAAATCCTAGCTAATCCATGGCAATGAATCAAAATACAATTCAATACCAAACTGAATTTTTATGAGGGATTCAAAAATTACTCAACATTAGAAAATCTTTTGAATTATTAATCATATTAAAAACAAAACCACTAAAACTATGTTTTTAGGTACAAACAAAAAGCTTGGGGGAAAGAACACAGTAATTGTCAAAAGCCTACAAAGCATAGACATAAATTGATATTTTTGTTTTATAAAAGGTATTTATCCAAAATCTCAAACAAGCCTAAAATATTGGTGGAAAAATGCTACATACTTTCTGAATAAATACAGACATAATAAAGGAAATCACCTTTCCCTTCTGTTATTTGACATATTTTTTTTAACAATGTCAGCAGTAACAATAAGAAGAGAAAGAAATTAAAGACATAAAAATAGACAAAGAGATGATAAAACTACCTTTTTTCTTTTTACTAATGACATTCTCATTTATTTGGAAATTCCTAGAGAATTGGCAAATAAATTTATGGAGATGATAACTTAAAAAAAAACAGGATCCAATTATCTGTCCCAATAAAAATCACTAGCATATCAATATAGCAGTGACAACATCAGAGAGAGGTTGTAGGACAGAAAGTTTCCTTCAAAATATCTGCAAAAATGTATAAAATATCTGTGTTGTTGTTGTTTTGTTGTTTCATTCATGACCTACTCTCTGTGATCCCATTTGGGGTTTTCTTGGTAAACATACTAAAATGCTTTGCCATTTTCTTATTTTTCAGATAAGGAAACTAAGGCAAACAGGATTAAGTGACTTGTCCAAGGTCATACAGCTAGTAAGTATTTGAAGACATATTTTAATTCAAGTCTTCCTGATTCTAGGCATAGCCCTCTATCCACTGCACCACCTAGAAACAATATAACTAGCCACACTTAAGACCTGTATAAAGAAATTTTTAAAAATGTGCCTTAAAAAATAATGGCATTTAAATTGTGAGACAGATATTCAAAATTCATAGTTGGTTGCACCAATAATATAAATTATAATTCTACTTAAATTAATTTATGGATTTCATGCTATATGAATTAAACTACCAAGACAAGTCTTCATAGAGAAAGACAAGATAATAACAAAAATTCATTTAAGGGAACAAAAGATATAGGATCTAAAGGGAAATATTTCAAAAGAAGTCAGAATCAAAATGGCATATTTCTTCCAAACCTCGAGTTATATTACAAAGCAATAATCATCAATATTATTTGTTATTCATTAAAAAAATAGAAAGGTCTTTGAAACAGATTCTATAAGTAAAACTCAGAAATGCATAAATATTAGCACAGTGTTTTATCAATCCAATATAAAAAAAATACTTAGAACTCCCTTTTAGGCAAGAATTCCTGGAAAAAATAGGAAAGCAATTTTGTTAAAATTAGATTTTGAAGAAAATGTTTCTTTATATACCAAAATAAACCCCAAACTAATATATAATCTCAGTATTAAAAATTGAATCATTTAAAGGAAAAAAAAAACTTAAAGAGAACCAGATAAGAAACCTTTCACAGCTTCAGTTATGGAGAAATTTTTAAGCAAAGAATAAAGGCAATTTCAAAAGATAAAATAAATAATTTTGATTGCATGATATTGAAGAACTTGTCTTATGCAAGATCGATGCTACTAAGACAAGAGAAGTAATCAATTAGTGAAAAAAAAATATTTTTATCAACTATGTCTAAGGGTCTGATATGCAAGATATATTGGGAATTAATACAAATGTATGAAATCAAAAGCCATTCTTTAGTAGCTAAGTGGCCAAAAGGGATAAACAAAAAGCTTTCAAAAAATTGCAGGAAACTAGGGATTCTAAGAGCCAGAAGTGATGAGAAAGTGCATTTCAGGAATGGGAATGCAAGGTAACAAATGTGGGAGATCAAGTTAAATATGTAAAAAATGGCAAAAAAAAAGGCCAGTTAGATTGGGCTATAGTGTAAACAGATGGGAGTAATGTGCAATAAGTTGAAAAGATAGAATGTAGCCAGGTTGTGAAGAGTTTTACATGCCAAACAGATGTTTCTATTAAATCTTGGAGGTAACTTGGAGCCACTGGACTGTATTGCATAGGCAACGATCAGATTTGAAATTTACATTTTTTTTCCAGATTGAAAAAAAATATCTGGGAGTGGAAAAAGACTTGAGAGAGGGAGACCAATTGGTAGGGTATTAGCAATAATCTAGGTGAGGGGTGATAAAGGCCTGCACTGCAGTGGTAGCCCTATGAGTAGAAAGAGGTGGATGAATTAGAACAATGCTGTGCAGGTAGTTATGATGAGATTTTGCAACTAAATAGATACGTGGTATGAATGAAAGTGTGGAGTCAAAGAAGGAGTCAACGTTGTGAACCTTGATGAATGAATGAAAGCTGGTACTTTAAGCAGAAATGGGGAATTTAATAAGGGCAGAGGGTTTCTTTTTTTGGGAAATATGAGTGTAGGTTTTGTATAGGCTGAATTAGAGATGTCTGTGGAACATTCACTTTCTCATTTTGAGAAAGCAGTTGCTACAAGTGAGTTTAGAGAGAGAAAAGAAGAGCTTTGGAATACAGAAACTGCTAAGGTGTGATTTATGGATGATGATTCAGAAAGGGATGCTGAAAAAGGAATGGTTATAAGGGTAGGAGGGGAACCAAAACAAAGTAGTGTCTTTAAAACCCAGAGAGGAGGGGAAGTTCAAAAGTGTCTAATGCTGTAGAGAGGCCAAGATGGGTCAATATTTAGAATAGGCCATTAGTGCAATTAAAAGATTGTTGGTGACTTTATAAAAAGTCAATTTCATTTACTAAAGTGGTCATAAACTAGATTGTAGAAGTTTTAGAAGAGAGTGATAAGAGAGGAAGTGGAAGCAATGAGGAGTATAGTTGACTTCTAAGACTTTGTCAGAAGACAGGAGGATATAGCATGATAGGTTGAGGGCATGGTGGGGGCTATTGAGGCTTTGTTTTGTTTGGGAGATTTGGTTATATTGGTAGGTGTTGTGGAACAAATCAGGCTATAGTGAGAGATTGAAAATTAGGGAGGTTAATCTTCTGTACAGATAAAAGTTGATAGGAGTGAGAGCATGTATAGAGGAGATGACCTTGGAAAAAAGAACTTCCACCTCACCAGTAACTGGAGAAAATGAGAAAATATTAGGGAATGGTATCAAATAGTCGTGATCTAAAGAAATAGAAGGGAATCATGACAAATGCTCTCTATTTTGAGAATAAAGTATGAGTCAATGTCTACAGCCCTGAGGGATGGAGGAAGAGTGGTGTGGGTTATTTAAAGACAGAAGGGACGATTTGAAAGGGATACTGTGGGGAATTGGCTCAAGAATTAATTAAAGGAAAATAAAAAAAGAATTGCCTTGTTACAACAGAGAGCTAGTTTAGATGAAATAATATAAGTTTGTAGTGATCCCAGTCAACACGATATTGTGACTTTTCATGAGGTTCATTCAGCTGCTCTTGAGGAGATGGGAATAACCCAGGACAGTTTTGTTTTGTTTTGTTTTTGATAAAATGTAAGTGGGGAGAAAATGCATGAACAAGGAAATCAAAGGTAGAGTACAATACAGATTTCACCTGATTAAGTGAAATTAGAACTTAGAAGTGAGGAAAGTGGAATTAAATCTGAGATAGAATGGTGTGGGCAAGTGATGAGGAATGACAGAATTGGAGGCAAAGATAATGAATAGGTTGAAGATGGAATGACAGGAAGTTATAAGAAAAGAATTATAATTAGATATTCTCATAATAAGATAGAAAAAGCATCTTTGAGGCTTTACTGTCTACTCAGTATAGTGGCAGAGATGACAAAAGATACAAATAGTCAGTATTGGTAGAGATGTGGAAATTCTCATACACTGCTGGTGTAGCTATGAATTGGTCCAACTTTTCTGAAAAAAAAAAGATCTCAACACCATAAAAATATTTAATACAGCACTTCATTTATTTGTATTTAGATAATTTATTTTTAGTTTTCAACATTTACTTCCACAAGATTTTCAGTTTAAAATTTTCTTCCCCTCTCTTCACTCCTTCCTCCCCAAAACAGCATGCAATCTGATATAGGCTCTATGTATGCATTCTTATTAAACATATTTTCACATTAGTCATGTTGTAAAGAACCAATAGGAGGAACCACAAGAAAGAAGAAACAAAACAAAACAAAAAAGAGCAAATAGTATGCTTTGATCTGCAATCAGACTCCATAGTTCTTTCTCTGGATGTGGATAGCATTTTCCATCATGAGACTTTTGGAGATGTCTTAGATCCTTGCATTGCTGAGAAGAGCTAAGTCTATCAAAGTCAGTCACTGCACAATGTAGCTGCTATTGCGTACAATATTCTCCTGGTTCTGCTCATTTTGCTCAACATCAGTCCATACAAATCATTCCAGCTTTTCCTGAAGTCCAACTGCTCATTGTTTCTTATAGCACAATGATATTCCATTATATTCATATACCACAACTTGTTCAGCCATTTCCCAGTTGGTTGGCATCCCCTTAATTTCCAATTCTTTGCCACCACAAAAAAAGGTGCTATAAATATTTTTTCACGTGTGAGTCCTTTCCCCATTTGTATGATCTCTTTGGGATACAGCCCTAGAAGTGCTCTTGCTGAGTCAAATGGTAGGCACATTTTTATAGCCCTTTGAGCATAGTTCCAAATTGCTCTCCAGAATGACTGGATCATTTCACATCTCCACCAACAAAGCATTAGTATTCCAATTTTCCCACGTCTTCTCCAATATGTATCACTGTCCTGTATTCTCATGTTAGCCAATCTGATAGGTGTGGTGTGGTACCTCAAGATAATTTTGATTTGCATTTATCTTATCAATAGAGATTTGGAAGCATTTTTTTCATATGACTATAGATAGTGTTAATTTCTTCCTCTGAAAGCTGCCTGTTCATATCCTTTGACCATATATCAATTGGGGAATGACTTGTATTCTTATAAATTTAACTCAGTTCTCTATGTACTTTAGAAATGAGGCCTTTATCAGAGATACTGGTTGTAAAAATTCTTCCCCATTTTTCTGCTTCCTTCCTAATCTTGGCTGCATTGGCTTTGTTTATGCAAAAGCTTTTCAATTTGATGTAATCAAAATTATCCATTTTTCATTTCATGATGTTCTCTATCTCTTTTTTGGTCATAAATTCTTCCATTCTCCATAAATCTGGCAGGAAAACTATTCCTTGTGCTCCCAGTTTACTTATAGTTTCAGCATTTATGTCTAAATTGTGTACCCATTTTGACTTTATTTTGATATATGCTGTAAGATGTTGATCTATGCCTACTTCCTGCCATATTCTTTTCCAGTTTTCTGAGCAGTTTTCGACAAATAGTGAGTTCTTATCTCAGAATCTGGGGTCTTTGGGTTTATCAAACAGTAGATTACTATAGTAATTGACAATATACTGTGTTCTGTTTACCTAACCTATTCCACTGATGCACCACTCTATTTCTTAGCCAGTACCAAGTAGTTTTGATGATTGCTGCTTTATAATGCAATTTAAGATCTAGTATGGCTAGACCACCTTCCCTAGAATTTCTTTTCATTAGTTCCCTTGATATTCTGGACCTTTGTTGTTCCAGATGAATCTTGTTATTATTTTTTCTAGCTCTATAAAATGATTTTTGGTAGTTTGATTTGTATGGAACTGAATAAGTAAATTAGCTTGGGTATAATTGTCATTTTTTATATTAGTTCGGCCTACCCATGAGCAACTGATTTTTTCCCCAGTTATTTAGATCTGACTTTATTTGTGTGGAAAGTGTTTTGTAATTGTGTTTATATAGTTCTTGGGTTTGTTTAGGCAGGTAGACTCCCAAATATTTTATAATGTTTACAGTAACTTTAAATGGAATTTCTCTTTCTATCTCGCTGTTGGGCTTTGATAGTAATATATAGAAATGCCCATGATTTATGTGGGTTAGAATATTGATTTTTTTGTAGTAATGAAGAACTAAAAACAAAATTGATGCTTCTCAATGGGGAAATGACTAAACAAATTATGGTACATTCATGTAATTGAATATTATTGATCTCTAAGAAATGATGAGTGTGACCAATACAGAACAGCAATGGAAGACCTATAAACTCATCTA
Organism: Phascolarctos cinereus; assembly: GCF_003287225.1. Taxonomy (NCBI): domain Eukaryota; kingdom Metazoa; phylum Chordata; class Mammalia; order Diprotodontia; family Phascolarctidae; genus Phascolarctos; species Phascolarctos cinereus. The sequence continues at coordinate 137,078,703 of NW_027556180.1, read as the reverse complement.
AAGCAAATCAGAACCAGGAAAACAATATATACTATGAATACAATGATTAAAATGGAAAGAACAACAAAACAATCAAAATTTAATGCTATGAAAATGATAATGACCAAACTTGACTCTAAATAAGAAATGACCATCTCCCTTCCTTTTTGAGTGGACTTTCTGTAGGTGTGGAACACTGTACATACTGTTGAATTTTCTTGACTTGTTCGTTAGTAATGTTTCTTTTTCTCTCCCTCTCTTTTTCATTCTTTTTTTGCAAGAAGTGAAGACTCTCTGAGAGAGGAAGATATATTGTGAAACACAGGTGATATAAAAGATAAAATCTATCAATGAAAAGTTTTAAACAGCCAGCATGTTTTTTTTTTTATCAAGAACAGGCTCTGACAGACTAACATAACTATTTTTTTAAAATTGTCACTAAACTGGTAAATCATGGGAATAATGTAGGTAGAGAGTTATTTAAAGGTTTATTTAGATTTTACCAAGTCACTTGAAAGTGTCTTTCATTGTATTCTTGTGGAAAAAGTAGAGAAGCTTAAGGTAGACTAAAGTGAAATCAGGTGGACTTGAAAGTGGTTGAATTACTGGACCAAAAAAGGAAATCATTAATAATTCAATATCAAATTGTATAGATATTTCCTTTGGAATATACCAGGGATCTGTTATGGGATCTTTAACATTTTTATCCATAACTTTCATCATGTTACAATGGAATGTTAATAAGATTTTCAGATAACAGAAAGCTTGAATAAACAGTTCATACATTGGATGACAGAGTCAGGACCCAAAAAAATCTTAACTGTCTTGAATGTTGCATTGAATTTAATAAGATTACATTTATTATGGATACTTTTTTGTCTTATATTTGGATAAAAACAGCTTTAGAATTGGAAGAATAAGTAAACAACTCATGTGAAGAAAAAGATGAATTACTAGGTTTTACTTTTTTAATTTTATTTTTGTTATATTTGAATTCCAAACTGTTTTTTGCCCTACTTTCCAATCTAGCACTAGAGAAGGCCAAAATTTGATACAGATATGTATGTAAACTATACAACATTAAGTTCCAAATATCAGTTCTTTTTCTGGAAGTGGATAGCATCTTCCCTCATAGGTTCTTTGTAGTTGATTTGAATATTCCTATAACTCAGAATACTTTAGTCATTCACATTTACTCTGCACAATAGTTCCTTTTTTAGTTGAATCTTTTGGATTTTCCAAGTATACCACCATATCATCAACAAAAGGGAAAGTTTTATTATCTCATTGCTCATTCTGATGCTTTCAATTTCTTTTCCTTCTTTTCTTTTTTTATTTAATATTATTGTTAGCATTTTTAGTATGATATTGAATAACATTAGTGATAATCAGCATCCTTGTTTTACTTTTGATCTTATTGGGAAGTTTTCTAGCTTATCCCCATTACAGATAATGCTTGCTGATGGTTTTAGGTAGATACTTCTTACATTTTAGGGAAAAATCCATTTATACCTATGCTTTTTAATGGTTTTAATGGGAATGAGTTTTGTATCTTATCAAATGGTTTTTCTGCATTTATTAATATGATCATGTGATTTTTGTTACTGTTGTCACTGAAAAAGTCAATTATGTTAATAGTTTTCCTTATATTAAATCACTCCTCTATTCGTGATATAAATCCCAGTTGGTCATAATGTGTAATCCTTGTGATATATTGTTATAGATTGCTAGGCTTCAGTGCAACACTGTTGGTGATGGTACCATTACTGTACTCTGCTACGGACTAAGCAAAGCTATTTGATTGTGTTCAGTCATAGATACCTCATTGTAGAACATTATCAATCTGGAGGCCATTAGGGCAATTTTGATAGCAATTCATATCATCTGCACTTAAGTTGACCAAACACAGATGTTGAATTTGTTTAGAAGATGTGAAGTTGGGAGGAGGGACCATAGTAAATGTCTTCAAGTGTTTAAAGACCTCTCATGTGCAAGAGACATTAGATTTTTCTATATTGTTATGGAACTAGAAATAAAAGATGAAAAACTATCAAGAAACAAATTTGGGCTTGGTATCAAGAAACGTCTCTGAATAATTGCAGCTACCCAAAGAGGAAAGCGCTGCCTTGAGAGAGAGTTTATTCTCCTTCATTGTGAATTTTGAGCAAAAGATAAACACCAATTTATTGAGTCTTTTGGAAAGAGAATTTTTGTTTTTGGACTTGGTTTTATATAGATAGATATAGATATATAGATACATCTAATCTATATCACTATACATGTCAATTCAAGATCACTTCCAACTCTGAATGAGGGATACATACTTATTCAAGAAGAGATTTAGGGCAATAAGACTTTAAATTTACAGCTAGATCTTCAAGTCGATAGAGATGATCTTAAAGTTTATAGAATTCAACTCTTTCATTTTACAGAAGATGAAATTGAGGCCCAAACTGTTGGTTTTACAGATAGTTAATTGCAGAAGTGGAGAAAGAGAACCTAGACCTTTAACACATTAAATCTAGCACATTTTTTCCACTTTAGAGTTATTGTATTGATATCCAAAACTTGAAAAGCCAGAAACTTCATAGCTAATCTTTCAGGCAAAAGTCCACAGTAGTTTTCTTTTTTTGAAAGAGCAAAAGTCACTATTGCAGTAAGGTATAATTAATATCTGAATTTTAGTCATAGTTAGCTGAAATAGTTATGACATTCCCTTGAATATACTTGAATATTCATTATGATAATGAAATAGGAAGGAATAGCAAAGTTTTAAATAATATTTTCAGAAACATCTACTAAAGAAATTTTTTTTGCCGTAAAGTTTCAGTGAAATTGGAAGAAGTTATCTGCAGACAAAGCTATCATTCTTTGCAGACGGTATGATCATATACTTAGAGAATCTTAGATAACCAAGTAAAAAAATTACTTGAAATAATAACCAAATTCAGCAAGATTGTAGCATGTAAAATAAACCCACATAAATCATTAGCATTACTAATGTTACTAATAAAGTCCAACAGCAAGAGATAGAAAGAGAACTTCCATTTAAAGTTACTATAATCATTATGAAATATTTGGGAGTCTACCCACCAAAACAAATCCAGGAACTATATGAACACAATAATAAAACACTTTTCACACAAATAAAGTCAGATCTAAATCATTGGAAATATATCAGCTGCTCATGGGTAGGCTTAGCTAATTTAATAAAAATGATAATTCTACCTAAATTACTTATTCAGTTCAGGGTCTCATCCTCTAACATCAAGGTTGCCAGTTCTTACGGGGTTCTTATGTCCATAGACTCATCTCCCACAGCTCTTCCTCTTTCTAATGTCACAATATCACCTCAAGCACAATACTTGACTTCTTAGGTAATGCTATTTGCTCCCATCTAACCTTACTTCCTTCTAACTTCTATTCAACATGAATCTTTCCTTCAGTCAGGTTAAAGCCATTGTTTCCTGCATACGTAAAGGCCATTGCTTTATCTTTGCCTTTACATATACTGTTTCAGAGGTGTGTAGGAGCCAGCTCTAACTGACTTAGGACAGTCAGTGGTTAAATTTAATGTAAGCATTTTTACCCTACAAATTAACAAATTCTACAAATCGAGGCTTGATTTATTATTTTTTTTGTTGCCTATTTTAGATTTAAGAAAGTGTTTGAGAAAATTTAAATCCTAAATATCAAATTTAATAATATTTCTTGTAATTAAGTGTTAAACTTATAGCAGCACACTTCTGCTGGTCCTCATACCTCTATCCCAGGATATTTTCTCACCTCCTCCTGCTATCTAAATTCTACCTAAACGTCACATCCTCTGTGAAGCCTTCCCTTCCTAATCATTCTACCCCGCATTTACTTTTTTCCACCTCTGAATGTCTATTGTATTAATAGACAGTACCACAGAGGTAAGCACCTAACTTTTATATTAATCTCCTGTGTGCTAGCAATCTTATCTCTTGTAAACTACTTGAAAGCTCATACATCTTCTGTATTTTTAAGTTGCGTAAAGGACTTCTAGGAACATTTTTTTAAACTAGATAAACACTGAGTGATCCACTGATTATTTCAGCTTCTCAAGAAGGAACTCAAGAATATAGTAGCTAGGTGGTATAGTAGATAAAGTTTAAATTCTACCTAGGTAACTTAACAATTGAATAAGTCATTTAATATCTCTTCAAGCCTTAGTTTGTGGTAAAATGGGGATAATAATATTACAGACTTCACAGGGTTGTTGTAAGGTACAACTGAAATAATACACATAGAGCACTTTGCAAACCTTAATACATAAATGGTACCAAAAATTATTGTTGTTTGTCCTTTGTTTTTGAAGAGGACCAACAACGTTATAGGGTGATGTCTTGACTCAAGCATGAATTGGATTTAAGTGAGGCAGAATTGCACAAAGTTGTCAGTTTCACTCTCTCTACTAAAGTCATCAAAGTCTAGTAACAAGACAAAAGTCAAGATGACTGGAGATGGCCTGGGATGCAGTGGATGACCTTAGCATCTTCATTGTCTGACCAAGCTCTAAGGGCTCCACAACACCTGCTTCAACCACCTTCATGGCTGCTGGAACAAATTGTTCTCATCTACTCATTCCAGCAAAGGAAGTCTTCACGTGTTTGGGGTAGACATTCCTTGAACACACTGAAGGGTTTGATTCCCATTGGTTACTCCGAACTTGTTTTAGTCCATCTGCTGAGACAGTTAACTGGCATGTGGCCAGTGCACATGCTATAGTTTCTTGGAGCCACAGGTGAGAGTTGAGTACCAAATGGACACCAAAGATGGATGAGTAGCCCTGAAAAGGACTTGGCAAGCCTTTACACCAGAGCTGCTAGTCTTCCTTGAACACCCCTACACACCTAAATACACCTAAACCTTATACACCTAAAATGATTAAAGAATTGGTGTAATTACATTGAAGGAAAAAATAAGTCTTTTTATACTCACAAAATTAGAAATCATTTGATATCGCTATTGATTTATTATTTTTATTTTTCATTTTCATATTATTATCATTTGCTAAGTATATATCACTGGTTCAATTATATTACAATGCTTTCAGTTATATTATAAGTATATAATAATATAAATATATTTTCATAACTCAGCTAAATTTTGTGTTATCTCATTGGAGTCCAGTAATCACACTAAAAGACAAAAGTCTTAGCCAAGTAGAGTATAAAAATGCAACATATATTTTGGAGACAGGAAGTTTGGGTTCAGATTCTCCCTTGGCACATATTTGCTATGTGAAAATTGCCTAGTCACTTAACTTTTCTAAGTTTTCATTCCTTCATCTTAAAAAAAAGATAATAATACCTTTATTACCTACCTCACTGAATTGATATAGGTATCAAATTAAAAAATATATTCTAAATACTTTACCAACTTTAAGTGCCATATAAGTGCTAGTTATAATTGTTGTTGCTGGCATATAAATTTCTCAGAGATCAAACAATGTTACTCAAAAGTAGTTTTTTCAAATTCTTACCATAATGCTCTATAAAATCCATAATGAACATTCATAAAACCAGAGAGGTAAGCATTGATTGATATGGATTTTATTTTATTTTAGTGATATGGCCTTTTTGAGAGACTTTCTGTTAAACTACTCCTCCTTCTCAGGTCATCGCTACAATGGTGTTAATGATGCCCTTGATGTTGTCATCACCAACACATGTTTTACCTTCATGTTCATGAAATCTGAAATTATTTTATTTGATCATAGTCTGTTGTGATGCCACTGCTCCCTATGCCTTCAATCTCTAATCTTTTTTTTTGTCTTCAAAGTAACCTCCCCACCCCCACTCCTTTCCAGTTATGCCTGGGTCATTACCCTTACACTGCCTATATTCCCCTCCCTTTTCCATATTTACCCCTTGGTGAGTTGGTTTACTTTTGAACTGTCCTATTCTCTTGAGTCTCTTTGACCCCTTAATCTATTGCTGATTTTGCTCTACCAAATCTTAGACATGTACTATTTTTACAATTTCCATCCTGTGATCACTCCTATTCATGGGATTGGAAGTTGGAGAAAATCAGGAAACTGTACTGACTAGATTCACTACAAATTGCTGATTTTTGGTCTTAACTGGGCTCTCCCTAAGGCAACTGTAATTCTTTTACACTTCCCTAATCAATCCACTATATGAAGCACCACAGTATCTTTTCTAAACCTTTTTCATACCTCCTTAAGCTTTATAAGACCCTCTCTCCTTCCATCCTTTTAGCTGAGAGTCTTGTCTTATATTTAAATGAAACAAGGCAATTTACTGAGCCTGTTTTTCTCCCCGCTCTTATCTCACATCACTCAAATGACTTCTACTACTATGTCCTCTTTCACCCTTTTCTGACATGTTGAAGTGCCACATTGTTATTGTCAAGGCAAACAAACCCCCATTCCTGCCCAAATAATCCCATTCCATTCCATCTTTTCCAGTATATTGGTCCCCTCCTTCACCTTCAATCTGTCACTAATCTTCGATCTTTCCATGTCTATTGGCTGTTTCCCTTTTGCTTACAAAGGTATTCATGTTTTCCCCAACCTCAAAAAAGCCCTTTGTTATTTTGCCCATCCATGTTCGAATTGGCTTCTATATGTCCTTCCTTCTGTGGCTAAATTCTTTGAAAAGGCCATGTATGATCAATATTTGTATTTACTTTCTTCTCATTTTCTTCTTAAATTTTCTGTGGTATGGTATGGTTTCTAATCTCATCATTTCACTGAAGCTTCTCTTTCTAGAATTACCAAATGACCTTTTAATTATTAAAACTTATGGTATTTTCTTATTCTTCAATACCTCTCTTAATATATCAATAATTACCTGGAGGGTCTTCTACTTTAGACTGCAAATTCCTTGAGGACAGAGACTTTTTTTTGGAACCAGGAATATAGTAAGTGCTAAATAAATGCCAAATTGTGTTAGCTAAGTGATATGTAAATAGATATGGGCTTCTTGTTTTCTTGAATCAGTGCAGCTACATAGGAATGAAATTCTATTTCCAAAGTTAAATTTTCTGTTCAGCCATTTATAGATTTTTGGCTAGGTTATAGTCTAAATTTCCAAGTGTTAATGGATATAGATATGATCTTCTGTAGGATATTTCCTTATTTTTCATAATCTTGGAACAATAGTTGTTTTTAAAAAAATAATATTCACAGCATTTTCAACAACACTTTTAACTGCATCTCTTGGAAAATGCAAATAATTTTTTGACTTTTTCATTCTGAAGGTAAAATAGTAGTCCGACACTAGAATTTCTTGAAGCATAAATTGTGAGTTTCTTGGTCTATATTGGATTAATACATTTAAATGGTCAAAAGATAAATACATGCAGTTCTCAAAATACATAAGGAAGCTGCAGATAGCCACATTAAAATATTTCATATCACAAATAGAGAAATGAAAATTAAAATAACTCATATTCCATCTCACATTCATTACATTAGCAAAAGTAACCAAAAAAAAGATTGTTGTTGGGATTCATATGGGAGTAGAAATAATAATGGGCTACTAGTGAAGTCATTCTGGATAGAAATTTATAACTACACCTAAAAAGCTACTAAATGTGCCATACCATTTAACCCAGAGCCAGTAGTAGGCAACTAATGAGACAAGTGAAAGTGGTAAAGGACACATATGGACCAAATATTATTAGCAGTACTTTTATCATAACAAATAACTGGAAACAAAAATGGTGTCCATCAATTAAGGAATACATTAACAAATTATGATTTATGAATTTAATGGAATAGTATAGTAACTACTAAGAAGTTATGAAAGGATTGTGTTTGAAGAAATCTGGGAATAATTTATGAACTGATGGAAAGTAAAGTGAGCAGAAGGAAGACAGTTATTATATCTTGGTAAAAAATCATGATTTTAAAAGACTTAAGAACTCTGAATAGTGATGAAATATTTTAATATATGTTGGATCTCTTTTCATTTTTTACTTGTATATGAAAATGTTCGTGTTCGATGTTTTTGTTGAGGTTATAATAATAAAAGTCATGATTTTATTATTAATTTTAATATTAAAATATTTAAAATGTAAATCTTAAAAAATACTAGAAACATGCATTATTCTATTCTTATTAGCTATATTGAATATTTTCATTTAATTTCCCATGTATGAAATTCACATTCTTAATGTAGGTAAGTAGAATTTAAAAGCATCTTTTGATTTGCAAGATTGGAGGAGTATCGTTAAATAGCAAATTTTTTTTTCCTGAAAAAATCTTTGTTTTTTTTTTATTGCATTTCAATGTCATTATGAGTGTGGAGTGGGATTGAGTAGCCAAAAATTTACTTTAATCTTGTGATGCTTTAACAAAGAAATGACTTTCAGGAATCAGTGACTTCATCAGAACTCATTTGGAATAATGAATTCAATAATTGAAGAAGGACTTTGATAAAAAGGAGACTGTTCAATATAGGACATTCCTGGTAGTGATGGGCCTTGAGTCCATGTGATCTGAGTACTGGTTGAAGAAAAGGGGAGATTTTGAATGGAAGATTCAAGAGGGAGAGGCAAAAAATCTACCCAAAACTTCAATGGGGTGCCTTTCAATGTGGTATGCTAGAACATGGATAAAGGTTATGAAGAACATGAAAGTGTAAATGTACTACAGTATGACTTAATTGAGGGAGCACTGTATCAGTGAGATCAGATCCATTGTGTGACAGAAATATTCTGACTCCAATTTATCTTGGGGTAACCTCATCAGTGAAACCTTTTTTTTTTAAATCCTTCCTTAACTTCATGCTGACTAAGCAGCCATCTACCCAACCCTTTGTGAGTTGTAGACTCTTTATCCAGGAATCTGTCATTGTTATATTTCAAGCTATTATCCTAAAATCCAAATCCTATTCTCAAACAAACCTTCTTAGGCAGCTCTTCATTTCTAGATCAATATTTCTCTTCTACATCCCTTTCTTTCAATTCACAACAGTGTAGAACAAGCAACTGACCTGCCCCCTCCATTTGTATTGTTTCTTTGATAACCCTTCATAATCTTTCAAAATAATTTTGTGTTGCTTCTGCTATTATTGTATGTGTTTATGTGATCCAAAGTGCAGTATTATTTAATTTAGATTTTTTGTAGGTTTTGGTTGTCTGTTATGACTTAGATATATGAATTGTGAAGACAAGAGATGTATTTCTACTATGAATACTACATTTCTACCATGATACTACACATAGCTGTCTCATTAGCCCTGAACAGGGAATCATCAACTATTACTATTCTTCATCTCTCTTTCCAATGGTTGTTTTATGATCTGTCAGCTTCTGTGACTCTGTTATATCATTCTCTGGAGGACAAGAACAATTTTAAAAAAAATTAAAATTAATTTATTTTGATTTCTCAACAATCACTTCCATAAGGTTTTGACTTTTAAATTTTTCTCCCCCTCCCTCCTCACCTTACTCCCCAAGATGCTGCACAATCTGATATAGGCTATACATATAGATTCCTATTAAACATATTTTCACATTAGTGATATTGTAAGTAAGAATTATAACCAATGGGAGGAACCACCAGAAAGAGGAAACAAAACACAACAGAAGAAAAAAATGGCAAATACTATGCTTTGATCTGCATTCAAACTCCATAGTTCTTTCTTTGGATGTAGATAGAATTTTCCATCTCAAGGCCTTTGGAGATGTCTTAGATCATTGCATTGCTGAGAAGGGTTAAGTCTATCAGTATTAGTACCTAACTGATTATGTTATTCCATTCTTGAGCCAAATCTGATCAGAGTAAGGTTCAAACAATTCTCATCTCCTTCCCTGTGCTGTAATAGGTTTTTATGCCTTTTCCTGTAATGTAATTTACCCTTGTCTGCCTCCTGCTTTCCTTTTCCCTCAGTAAATTTTCTTAGATCAGATTAATCCACTTACTTAGATCCATTTAACCCACTTGATTAGATTTTTTTAATCATTATATCAAAATCAGCTTATACTCACCCCCTTTATACATCCCCTTTTAACATAGTGTAATAACAATACAGTTCTCAAGGGTTGTAAGTGTTATCTTCCCTTGTAGGGATGTAAACAGTTTGCCTTTATTAAGAGCATGTTGTTTCTTTCTGTTCCATTTACCTTTTTATGTCTCTCTTGAGCCTTGTATTTGAAGATCAAATTTTCTGTTGAGCTCTGGTCTTTTTATCAGGAAGATTTGGAAGTCCCCTATTTCATTAAATATCCATCTCCTTTGAAAGATCATGCTCATTTTTGCTGGGTAGCTGATCCTTGGTTGTAATCCAAGCTCCTTTGTCTTACAGAATATCATATTCCATGCCCTATGGTCTTTTAATGTAGAAGCTGCAAGGTCTTTTGTAATCCTGACTGTGGTTCCAAGATATTTAAATTGTTTCTTTCTGGCTGCTTGCAGTATTTTCTGTTTGACCTGGTGATTTCGGAATTTGGCTACTATATTCCTTGACGTTTTCAATTTGGGGTCTCTTTCAGGAGGTGATCAGTGGATTCTTTCTATGTCTATTTTACCCTCTGGTTCTAGGACCTCAGGGCAGTTTTACTTGATGATTTCCTGAGAGATAGTGCCCAGACTCTTTTTTTCATTGTGATTTTCAGGTAGACCAATAATTTTTAAATTGTCTCTCCTGGATTGTTTTTTCCAGGTCAGTTGTTTTATCAATGAGGTATTTTACATTGTCATCTATTTTTTCATTCTTTCATTTTTGTTTGACTGATTCTTGCTCTCTAATAGAGTCATTAGCTTCCATTTGCCCAATTTGATTTTTAATGAACAGTTTTCTTCTGTTAGGTTTTTTACCTCCTTCCTCATTTGGCCAATTGTATTTTTTAGGGACTTGTTTTCTTCAGTGTCCTTTTTTTCCAGTTTGCCAATTGTATTTTTGAAGGACTTGTTTTCTTCAGTTAATTGTTGTCCTTCCTTTTCCAAGCTATTGACTCTTTCTTGCATACCTCTCATTTCTTTTCTCATTTTTTCTTCTACATCTCTCATTTGGCTTTTAAAATCCTTCTTGAGCTCTTCTAAGAAAGCTTATTGGGCTTCTGACCCATTCTATTCCCTTTTGAGGTTCCAGATGTGGGTTTGTTAACAATGTTGTCCTCTTCAGTTCTGCCTTGATCTTCACTGTTCTCATAATAAGAATCTATCATACATTTCTTTTTCCTCATGGTGTTTGTTTATTTCCTGACCTTTGAAGAGATTGAGCTCTCCTGCTGGGGAGCAGAGGGCACTATTCCAAGCTTCTTGTGTTGGGAGCCTAGGGCCTGGTCACTGGTTTTGTGTACTGGGGCCTCCAATGCTGGAAGTTGGAGGCTGTAAGGTTCTGGCAGTTTACCTGGTGTTGGGCTGAAATCAGCAACATTGGAACTCTAAGGGTGGGACTGGGTAGGGTGGCTCCTGGAGATTTCCTGCTCACCCAGGCCTTTCTTTCCTTTCAGTTTCTTCAGCTCCTTTCAGGTGGATGTTGCAGGATGTTTCTCCACCTCGGGCCCCTTGGAGCACTGCTTCACTTAGTTTTGCTGAGGCACTGGAAGACTGGGCTGCCATAGAACACCTAGGCACAAAGAGGGTTTTTGAGCTGTTTTCCACTGGTTCCCCTGCCCTTACTTAGATACTAGGAGGTACTGGTGTTGGTGTTTGCCTGCTCCACCACCTGAGGTTCAGGATCTCCCCACGGTATACTGAGGTGGGGTTTTCCTGTAGCTTGCTGGGATGCCTCCCATTTGGTACTGCTTCTCTTCCCCCAGGGCAAGAGAGGCCTTTCCCATTAATCTCTCAAGATTCCTGGGCTACTGGACTGTTGCACCCCATTCTTCTTCTGGTTCAGCTGTTCCAGGGTTTTTCCTGGGGTGATGGTTTCTGGGCTTTCAGAGGTTAATAAGGGAGAGTAAGAGCAACTTACTTCTTACCAAGAACAATTTTCTTCCCAATTCCCTGCTCTCTCTTTTAGCTGAAGCCTTAAATTTGTTTTTGTGTTCTAATTATACAATTTCTCTTTTCTTTCCCTTTCTCCTATGTGTATACTATTCCATTCTCTAAACTTCTGAAGAAGGTTATCTCCTTATCCCCCTCCGTTGCTTTTGATTTACACTTTTCCCTCATGGGAAAGAAAAATCACTTCTTTATGACTTATGGAAATATCATTATCCCTAACAATCTGGGACAGGCAGATACATATCCAGTGCTTTCATTTTCTCCAGGAGGAAAACTGGCCTTCTCATGGGTCATAGCTTATGGAAGAAACATAAACATAAACAAGTATGATGCAAGTCACTACACAATTTCCCCTGATCTCTAAACTGGTTGATATCATTAGCTACATTTATTGAAACTACTCATGGGTGTTCACACTTCAATATTAGAGCTAATTACCACCTCTTGATAATTTCATAATCCCACTCAACTTCCTCCCCACAGAATCAACAGCAAATACACATCTACTACTCATACATCACTTTTCCTTCAACAAACTTTCTGTCTCACAAAATAGGTCTCACCCACCAACCACCTCTATCAATTCACTTATTTTTCCGTTCATATTTTCTTACTTATTAGGCCTTGTCTTGTTAATTACCTTCTCCCTTTTCTTCTTAGAACTTCATGATCAGGTCCTATTTTTCATCCTTTATCCTCTTTAATCTTTCTTAATCCATTTTTATCTCTAGTCCTCTTCTTTCTCACTTAACCTAATTTCACAAAACTCAGAAACAGAATCTGGAACTAGAAATTGTTCTTCTTCAAATTTTCCTACATGTCTCCAAAATTTTTCTTTCTAAACTTAATCTTTGGATTTATTCATTAGCATAAACTCCTCTTTCATTTCACTTACACAATTCTCTTTCCTTTCTTATTTGGCACAAATACTTCTCCCAAAGCTTAAGAACATAGGATTATAACATTAGAGCTGAAAGGGATCTTAAGATCACTTAGCCCAATGCCATTTTATAGATAAGAAAACTGAGGCCCAGAAAGATTAAATTACTTCCCCAGGGTCACAGAGTTTTCAAGTAGGAAGCATTCAAATCTAGGTCTTCCTGATACGAAATTCAGCATATTATCTATCCACTATGCCATCTACTTACAATGATTTTCTCATGAAAGGCAGCTGTAAAAATTCTTGCAACGAGGAGCACTATAGGATCATCAAAAATATTGTACAATTTCCAGGAAATTTTTTTCTCTTGTTATACCTATACTTTACATCCAACTCATCCTTCATGTGCAGTGTTTCTTCCAAGGATATGCATCAATGGCACTCAATGAACCTGTAATCAACAGAATGTGATAATCTTGAATATAGATATTTTTCAAACATTATTTTTTTTTCCTGTTGCTGTTTGTCCTTCATTCTTGAAGAGAACCATGACATCAGGAAGGTGATGCCATGGCATGTAAGTAAATTAGATTTAAATGAGAGAGGTGCTGTGCTAAGTCATCAGCCTCACTTTCTTCTCCAGAGCTCTCTGGGTCAAGTGACCAGATATAAACCAGGACCACTGGAGATGGCCCAGATGTAGTGGGGAACCTTGGCCTTTTTAAGCCTTTTTAAGGTCTTTTACAGATCTCAGTCTGACTATTGCAAAGCCCATTCAGTAATTTAGGCTTAATAAGAAATGAACTAAAGAAAGACCTCTTCAAAAAATAGACTTGGGAGGGGAGGACTGTCAGGTTTTCTGGCCAAAATAGAAAAAAATCATTATATTATTATATTATTGCTCAGTTTTCTCTATGATTGCTTTTGTTAAGGAATTAATTATGATCTTACCATATGCATGACTACTTGTTAGGGAAGAAACTATAAGAGTCAAATACTTCTTTTTTTTTTGGGCAATAAGCAGCAACAATGACAAAAACAGTATTATGTTTATTACACTCTCAATCAATTATGTGACTATCAAAGTGTGATTTGTCATAAAGAAAAGTTGGAGTAAGCCTGTTCATTCTTTTCATGTACTTATCATGGATGGCCTAGACATCATTAATCAATCAAACACCCAATATTTATTAAGCAGTTACAACGTGCTGGGCACTACACTATGTACAGGAGTCAGGAATGCAAAGTAAAATAGTCCCTGCTATCATGAAGCTTTCTCACATTCCATTGGCAGAAGCAAAATAGAGATACAAATTACATACAAAGTGAATTTCAGGGGTAAGGAAAGCATTATCAGATTGGCATCAGGGAAAACCTTATATGGAAGCTGAGCTAAACTTTGAAGGATATTAGGGATTTTTAGATGTGGGATTAAAGAGAGAGTGCATAAAAAGCTAACATAAAAGCTGAGAGTTGAGAGCTGAAATGACTATCATGAAATGTGGTAGGCTGTCATATACAAGGAATAGTAGAATTGTTCTGCTGGGTTCCCCAGAAGTACAACCAGTGGAATTAAAATTTACAGAGCAACAGATTGGGAGTTGATGTGAGGAAAAAAATTCTTATTAGAGAAATCAAAAGTATAACAATAGCATAAAAAAGGAGACTTAAAAGGATATTAAATGATGCCACTTACATAAACTAAGGCAATTTTACATGGCAAAAAAGATAATGCATAACACAAACTATGGTCTTGTAGATAATTTTCATTAATATTTTATTTTCTGGGAAAGACATATGGGTCAATACTTATTGCTATGTCTTCTAGAGATTTTGTGTTAGTATGCCATTTCCTCCTGTTTTCAGTGATATATGCCCTTCCATGAATAACTTCCATAAAATTATTCCTAAGTACTTTCAAGACAGTATTGCCTCTAGTCTGTGAAAGGAAGGCATGTCTGATATGGCACAGCAGGGAGAGAATCCATCTTCTAGGGTGCATCCCTAGGTCTTAGACCTTAGGCCATATTATTTCTGCCCATTGCAAGGAATTTTATGATTATAAAATGTGTGAATAGTAGATAAGAGGCTTTCACATATAAATAAGTGGGATTTTTTTTGTTTGAAATCACTCTGTTGAATATTGTACATATTTCAGAAAGACGAAAATAAAAAATTGAAAAAAGATAATAAAATAGCAATGTAAATAGTTTGTATTTGTATGACGCTTTCAATATTAGGGAGAAAGTATGGTATGGTAGACAGACCACTGACTTTGTAGACACAGAATCTACCTGTAATGCTTACCATCAGTGTGACCTTGGTTAATTTAATTAATCTTCAAAGATCTCATCTTCCACAGTTATAACATAAGGTAGTTGGATAAAATGTCCTGCAAGATATCTTGCAGCTCTAGATCCATCACCATCCCAAAGAGATGAGGCAGTTATTATTAAAACTTGGCATTTTGAAAGAAAATGTAATGTTCAGAGAAATTAAGTAACTAAGACCTGTATTATATTTAAGAAATATAAAATTATTATTGTCATCATTCTTTAGTATGTACCAAAAATACTCAATAGTTTGTTGTTGTTTTTACAGTTTTAGGTGTGATCATTAAAAACTTTCATAATATTCACATCAAACTTTCTTTGAGTCGTTTACAATAAGATAAGGGTAAACAACAAATTATTGGCTAATTGTCTCAATTTTCCATTTTATCTGAGGAGACACAACTCCTTTTAGTCTTATATAGCCTCTAGAGACTGGGTTCAATAAAAAAAGAAAAAATCCATGTACATACTTAATATTTAATAACTAATTCTTAACATTGAAAACTGAGACATTTGCTTAGATAATGCTAATAAACATAATCTACTCCTCACATTTTTCTGATTCTGATTTTTACCTTGTTTTGCTACATAGTTTTAGTTCTAGATATAGGACCTGAGAAAGCAAAAGGAAAAGAAAAGGTAGGTAAATTCTTCTCAAAGAATGTCTTCTCCAAAAGCTTGAAATATATTTACTGCCATTCAGTCAGATACATAATTCTGCCAAATTTTAAAAATTAATTTCTTTTACATTATATGCTATATAGAGATACAGTATACTACTATTGTTATCTAGCATGAGTCAGCATTATAGCACTATACTTCTATAGAGAGGTGAAGACCATCCCATAGCCACTAAGAGCTGCCCTTTAGAAACACTTCTGACATATTCTGGCCGTATGACTTTGGGCAAGTCACTTAACCTCTCAGAACCCCAGACAACTCCCCAAGACTATACATTTCAGAGCAGGTACATACTTGGATTGGAAAAAAAAATGTCCACTGGTCTTCTCCCTGAGCTTTACAGGCTTCTTCTATCTTGTCCTCCAACTCCTACATACTGTTAAATCCAGTGACACTAAACTTCTTGCTGTTCCTGGAACAAGACACTCCATCTCCCAACTCTGGCCATTTTCATTCACTATCCCTGATGTCTGTAATGCTTTCCTTTCTTATCTCTGCCTCCTGGCTTCTTAGCTTCCTTTAAATCTTAGTTAAAATCCCACTTCTAAAGAAAGCCTCTACCAATCTCCCTTAATTTTAGTGTCTTCCCTCTTTAATCCTTTTCATCTTATCCTGCATATAGCTTGTTTGTACATAGTTCTTTGCATATTGCCTCCCGCATTAGACTGTGACCCCTTCAGAATTAGCGCTGTCTTTTGCCTTTTTTTTTGTATCCCCAGTGCTTAGCACAATGGCTGGCACTTAGTAAGGCACTTAATAATGTTTATTGACTGACCTACCTAGGAAACCATACATTTGGTCCAAAATAAACAAAGCAATAAAGAAAATCATAATATGGTACCTATAAATGTACTATATAATCTCTATTTCTGCATAATTATAATCATTTGAGGGGACAAACTACATATTTGTGATATAATTAAGTCATATAACAAGGCAATATTTGATCAAAAGCCAAATAAACAGTCCAGACAAAAACATGTAGCAATAATTCATACATGTGAGCCATAACAGATTTGAGTACATATAATGATTGGAGCCAGGGAAATTCAACTGTAATTAAGTACAAATGATTGCAATAAGGGTTTTTCTAACATACAAGTAATAGGTTTATTTGCATAACCATTTATCTTGTTGAGATGAATGCTATGACACTAGAGATCTGTTTATGTGTGAGTGTATATGTGTTTATGTGTGGATGTTGGAAAGATGCCTGCTTTTAATTACATTATATAAACACATTTTCCCTTGTAAATACTTCCATGTAGAGGAAGCATGAACTATGACATCAACTGGAGAGTGCTCCAGGAAGTAGATGGAATGGGAAGTAGATAGCTAAGAAAAGTTATGAAATGTCTGTAAAATGCGCATTTGTCCAAAAGGGTCAGTTAGTTACCCAATTTTGCTAATGAGCTGGTGGCCAGAAAAAGTACTCATTTATTCTGGATTTCAATTCCTTCTCAATAACTTTGGTCTAGCCTTTTAGTCTGGAGATTATTCTCCTTTGCAAGAGGACACAGAAGCAATATATGTGAGTAGTCATGTTTTCTCTTTGTCATCCTCAAGTATTGTTCTATCTATCCCAAGCAGGATGCCTGTTCCTTTTTTGTTCTGCTTGCTCTGAACATCTCTTTAAAAGCCTTTTTTGTTTTCTTAATAATTCACCACTGGTTTTAGCTGATTCCATGCTTTGGTTTTCCTGATACTATTTTTAGAGAACTGTGCCCTCCTTCTTTATTTATCATTCATTACTTACTCTTTCTCTGATAATGTGTATATATTTTAATAATTTAAGTATCCATGATGTCGTTGGTTTGAGTGTGGGTACCTCCTCCAATGTTCTGTATTACAACTTGTCTACATTGTAATAAATAATCTTGGTGAATTATTGCAACTGCAAACTTCAGCAGTCTGCAGCCATACTATGGGTGAATTTCTTTCCATTTTAACCTTGTTGGTCCTTGGATGACAGTTGTATGGTCTGTTGATTCTCAAAGTCTTTTCAAGTACATAAATTATTCTAGATCTTACTTTCTGTTGGTGCAAACTTTAAGAACTTAGGACCACCTCTGAAAATTCAATGAAGCATTAGAGTAAAGCTTTTCTTCCCCAATGGAAAGTAGGTTCTTTTAAAAAGAGGAATTTCTTTTTTATTTTCACATTTATATTCCCAGAACCTAGCACAGTGCCTGTTGATTGACAGATTGACTTTATTTAAGAAAATGTACCAACATGTCAGTCTCGTTAGCCATCTTTTTTTCTTCATGATCATTCAATATTTCTTTCCCAGTATTTTTTTTTTATGAGCACACCTTCCCACCTTTTGAACTGGCTTCCCTTTTAGATTCTTAGGCCATGGTACCAAAGATGTCTTTGCCTCTGAGTCTTGTATATTCCAGAAGTTCTAACTTTGGAGAGGAGTATTTTCCAACTCTGATCATTCAGATGATGGCAAGAAGCAATTGGAACCCAGTTTTTTGGGAGCTCTCTGTTTGGAGCTTTCTAGGGTACCATATTTTCCCCAAAATTCCTAATGGATTAATAAGAAAGGAGGGTTTGATGTGGATTGTAGTAATTGGAGAAAGCTTTTTGGAAGAGAAAGGGCTTGAACTGAGCCCTGATGGAATCACAGCATATGGAGAGGCAGATGGGACCAAGGAATGGTATGCAAAGGATGATTGAAGTTAGAGCACAGGCTTGGCATCTAAAATGAACCTCACCAACCTTTTCATTACTAAAAAAGAACAGGCAAAGGAACTTTAAACATAGGTGCAATCAGCACTTCTAATATGAATGTTTAGTAATGACATTTTGCCATTTTGCACTTTTATTTTGTTATGGAATATGAATTTAAATTCAATTTTAATAGTTAGCCCAAACTGTAGAATATGTTCGGGAAGAATTTCACAAAGCCTGACATGGGCAAAGATGGTACAGATCTAATATTTTCTCCAAAGAACTAGTAACTTAAACTGAATGTTGATTTTGAGAGGTCATTTTGGTAATGACAGAAAAGAACAGTCCATTTTCCAAGATTTAAAGGATTAACTTGAGTAGACGTTTAATTTTTTTTAACTCACTTCACCCTTAGCAGACTCCTACAAGATTTGTGCATCTTTTTCCCCCTCACTTTCTGAAGTGAATACTCTTCTTTCCACAAATCATGCACCTGCAGAACCTGATTCACTGTCTTGCCAGCAACATAACAAAATCTACCCAGAGAAAGGCAAAAAGTGCTATTTGCAAAATATGAATAATGTTGCATATGAGACTACCATTCATCCTCACTCTCCATTTTACAAATGCAGTTAAAAGAATTTATGGCTTGAATGAATGACTGGTCTACTGAGGAGTAGTTTTCTAGGCTAAGATGTAAAATATTGGATGGACTTTTATCACTTTGATTGAAGCTGAGTCTTTTTGAAACTATGAAACTGCAAATCAGGGGCATCAAACTGGAAAAAAAAGGTGATGATTAAATGAGAGGGAAAACATAAAATAAGATTAAACAATTTCGATCACCATTTAGATTTTATTGGAACCTGCTTCATGTCCTCATGGAATTTATGAGCATAACCTGGCTAAACACATATTAACAATGATATTAAAATTTTGAACTATATTCTTTTGGTTATACAGTTTTACATCTTAGAGATACCATGCCATGACTATTATTTCTAGAAACCTTTTTGAAAACACTATACCTCTTGTTAAGTATGATTGATTACATTTCAAATGTGGATCAGCTTTTTATTTATTTATTGTTATTATTATTCAGTCTTTATGACTCAGGGTTTCATATAACCATATTTTCTAAGAAATGAAGAGGCAGCCTTGAATTCAGGAATACCTGGGTTCTACTCCTTGCCTGACATGAACTATCTTTGTGCTTACTGTAGAGAATCATTTAGTTTCCAATGCCCCAGGGATCTCTCTAAAATTGTAAGTTCAGACAGATTAGTAGAGGGAGTTTCTACCCTAGGAGGTCCTACATCCATAAAATCATAAATCTAGACAAACCTTAACCCAACTATACAAAACTCCTCTAAAGAAGGATTTGGGATCTAAATACCTTATCCTTCAATTTCATCTTTCTTTGTTATGTCCACCAATAAGAATGAGTTAATTCCTCTGTGAAGATAACCAAACAAGCCAAAGATGATCATCACATATTGATATTACAGACATGGAACAGTTGTAGCAAATGACAAAATCAGGGGCGTGCCCATCTTTATATGTAGTTGAAGGGAAATAGAATGGGTGGCCATAGAATTTGCGTTGGTGGAAGAAGTAAGAGAAAAGGTGTTAGAGGAAATATCAACATGTATTCTCACCCCTGCCACCCTCCTCTCCTTCCAACCCCTTGGTATAACGCATGAGTTGTGATGGAGAGGAAGACTACAAACTAGTTATTAAGCACCTTGAGAGAGGACAGAATATAACTTATGGGCCAGCAGATGCAGTAATAGACACTGTGATTTGAATTGGGTTATGAATTTGAATAGAGAGAGAAGAGGTTGTTGAGCAATAATAGCAAAGGCAGAATCTGAAAATGGCAAGGGGGAGAAAGAAGTATTCTAAATCAGCCTTCAGGAGTGGTGTGTTAAAGCTTATGGGATAAGGTGTAACCAGTATGGGGAAGGATAACCAGAGACTTGGCATCATCCAGGTCTCTGTGAGTTCCAGAATATGGAAGGAACATGAGAGGAAGAGGCTAAAAAAAATGAAAGTTTGATAATTATGGAGCAGGAATCCTAGAAGGCACATGGAAAGAGTGGGACATTGGAGAGGATAGGATTGAGGTGGATGGGTCTGAGAAAATGGGCAAGGGAAGCTGAAGACAAGAAGGGTTTACTTTTAGACATACAGGGATTCAGTATCTCTGAGACTCAGAAAATTAGAGTGGAGAAGAGTTTGTGAACCATAGCGAAGGATTTGGGCACGTGGGAGCAGCTCCACTAAGTGGCAGGTGAAGAGAATATTTGCTGTTTTGGTGTCACTGTGGTATCTCAGAGCCTCTTTGGTGTCTTGGAGTAACCTTTGGGGTCATGTTGATTCTTCCTCAGTGGTCACAAGGGTCACCTCCTTCTATCACAGTTCTGAGATCCATTCCCTTTATTTTACAGTTGAGAAAACTGAGGTTCATAGATATTAAATAGTTCATCTAAAATCACATGAAGACTAAGTAGCAGAGCCAGTACTAAAATGTAGCCATTCTGACTCAGAATCACAGAATATTAGATTAGACATCTTAGAAGCTATCTAGTCCAACCTATTGCCAGGAAGAAGTCACCTTACAAAATACAAGTAGTCATCTATACTTTGTCAAAAGACCAACAGTGAGGGGGACCCATTATAATATGTGTAATGCCCCTTTTGTGCAGATCTAATTGTTAAATTTTTTTACATCAAACTTAAATTTGCTACTTGATAGCTTTCAAACATTGTTCCTGTGTCTGCTCAGTAGGACCCTGAAATTATATTTCCTCTTCCACATGATAACTCTTCAAATAATGCTTCAGGTTGAATATTTTTTTCTACTTTATTATTTTACCCCAAGATGACTAATTTGTACTTTTTTTCCAATTAGCTTTTCCAATTATTTCTTACAATTTTTAGACAGACAGGGTTCAAAAATATTATGGTAGAAGTGTGAAGAATTTCTCTAGTTGTTATTTCTGCCCATCCTACATAGTAGGGCTCGTAGTGTTAGTTGAATTAAGAGAGCAAAATTATTGATATTTCCTCACATTTATGGAATTAAGAAAGTGTCTAATAAATGTATCTTATGGTATACAAAATAAATATGATGAATATTAGCAGACTGTGACTTATAAGTAGCCAATTTATAGAATCATAGTAGCTGATAGGTTATCTAGTACAAGAGAATTTTGATTGTCTCTAACAAGTGGTCACCTAGTCTCTAGTCTAAACTCTCATGGCAGGCTATCCATGTATAAAGAGCTCTAATTCTTGGGAAAGTTTTCTTCAGATTTACTAAATCCGCCTCTCTGCTCCTTCCCCCTATTGATTCTAGTTTGGCACCCTAAGCCAATCAGAAAAAAAATTTCATTTCTCTTGCCCACAAAAGTCATTCAAATGTTTAAAGACAAAATTTGTGTTTGAGGCAGCTAGGTGGTACAGTGAATAGATTACTGGGCTTGGAGTCAAGAAGACCTGAGTTCACATCTTGCCTTATCCACTTATTAGCTGTGTGGGTGACCCTGGAGAAGTCACCTTATAATCTCTAACTGCCTTAGTGTTGTCATCTGTAAAATGAGGACCTACCTCCCAAAGTTATTATGAGGATCAAATGGGATGACATAGAATATAGTAGGAACTTAATAAATGCCTTTTCTCTTTCCTTTTCCTTCATATTTCCCTCAAGCTTCATTTTCTCTAGTTAAAAACATACCCATTTGTTTCAATCAGTCTTTGTTAGGAAGGAACTCTAAGCCAGTCACCATGTTGGTTGTCTTCATTTCTATACTATCCAGCTGACTAATGGCCTTGTCAAATTCTATTGTTTACAAGTGAACAAAATCCTCCAGATGTATGACCAGGATAGACTATCACTTCCACCTGTCTTGGATTCTTTGACTCTTAATGGAAAGCTTAAATAATCTTTTCTGTATTTCTTTTACTATATTACACCACATATTCATAATGACTTTGCATTCTACTAAAATCTACATATCTTTTTAAGAGAAACTTTGTAGCTGCACCTCCTCCATTCTATAGTTGAGAAGTTGATTTTTTGAATCCAAGTATAAGATTTTAAATTTAACCTAATTAAATTCTCTTCTTATTAGACTCAATTCAAACTTTTGCTATGCCAAGAAACCCTGCCTTTTTGATTATGTAACATTTTAAGTTTTCTACTTAGCTTTATGCCATATGTAAATTTGAATAATGTGTTATTTGTGCCTTTGTTCAAATCATTTATAAAAATGTTAATAACATAGGGTCAACTTAGGAATGTCTGAATATTTTTTCTTTTGGAAGAGCTAACCCTGGTTCAAATCTCAGCTCTCTCTCTCTCTCTCAACTATTTGAATAATTATGGTACTTAATTCCTCTTAACCTAAGTTCTTTCATCTAGAAAATGAAGGGCTGCAATATATGACCTTTAATCTCTAAATTTATGCTATAGTCTATAGCTGAAGTCACTGAACTTCTTCCTCTCACTGATTTTGCCTCTCCTCCATGAAATGGTCAATAATTCATTTTCTCCTATAATTAGTGTTGCTTTCTATTTACAGAGCCAGAGGGGGAGGGCAGGGGAGGGAGATGATTGGTGAGTACTAGTTGTTTGGAGCTTATTCCCCATCAAACTAATCCATAACCTACTCCACATATGCCACCCATCCCACCATCTGTTTCCTCATTCCTATCGCCTTCAATCCTCACACTCCAAAGTTTCAACCTAACTCCTAACAACCCAACTCCTAACCTAACTCCACCCAGTCTTTCCAGTGAGCCTTCTTCAATGCCTGTTTCATCGACAATAAATTTTTCCTTCATCTTCAATCTTTTCCTATCCCATTCTTCCCAACCACTAGTTCTTAATGAAATCAGGCTTCTTCTTGATGCATAGTCTCCCTGGACACCCTTTCCAGGACTAGCTGCATCTTCACTCATTCTCTGCTCACTGGTCAAGTGCAAGTAAGACTATCCCTTGCTCCTCATCACTGCTTCCAGGTTTTCCTCCTTCCTCAATGCGGCAACTCAGTAACTTCCCTTCCTTTGAGGATCATGCTTTCATATCTACCACCCAATCAAAATCTTGGTAGCTGTTGTCTACAGACCCCTAAGTCACTTCCTTCTTCAGTGAGTTTGATCTTTGGCTGATATTATTATTTCCCTTGCCCAATGTGTACCTTCATATTAGGGGACTTCAACATATATATATATATATGACTCTCCCTCAAATACCTAATTCCTCTGGTCCTTAGCCTACTCACTTCCCAGGAGTACTTCTCCACTCCATCTCAGCTACATATAAAGATTGTTATGACTTTGATCTTGCTATCACCCACAAATGTGGGTGTTTAAGAATTCCAAAATTCCCTTATCTGATTGTAATCTATTGACTCTTTACTTCTTCTGGGACATTCCTTATAAAACCATACTCTTTATCCATACCATGACTTTCAATCCCTTGACACCCTTGATTCTCTCTTTGGCTATCTAACTATTTTTTCCTCTTTTCCCCATCTTGACTTCTTGATGAACCAACTCAGCTCCAAATTGTCTTCCTCTCTTGAATTACTAGTCTTCTTATCATATCACAGATTACATCCAGCCAAGCCTGAACCTTAAATCAGTTCCACCATTTTGTGCCTTTGCCTCTATACATGTTCTGCTGAATGAAGGTAGAGAAAACTGAAAATTTTGTCATTCAGTTCAATAAAAATTTGTGTTATGCAATGTCAACTGGGCGGTTGACATTGCCAGGCAATCTTTCTATATTTCCCTTATCAACTCACTGTCCCATTCTCAGCAGTGACTCTTCTAAACTTTTTCTTCTCTCTTCAAATTCTTCATGGCTTTCCCCCACCCCTCTCTCCAGCTCTTTTCAAAGTTACTAATGATCTCTTAGTTGCCAAATCCAATCTTATCTTTTCTTTTCTCCATCCTCATTCTCCTTGACCTCTCTGTAGTTTTTGATGCTATTGATCATGTTCTTCCTCTTTGAAACTCTCTTCTCTCTAGGTTTTTAGGGTACAGTGCACTCCTCATTCTCTGCATACTTACTTACCACTCTGCCTCTGTCTCCTTTGCTGAATCCTCTTCCAGGTCATTCCCTCTAACCTTAGTTGTCCCTCAGGGCTCTGTCCTGGGCCCTCTTCTTCTTCAGTGCCACTTCCCTTGGTGATTGCATCAGCCTCCATGGGTTTAATTACCATCTCTGTACTGATGATTCGCAAATATACCCTTCTTGCCTCAAACTCTCAGATGAACACCAATCTTGCATCTTCAACTGCCTTTCAGTAATCTGAAACGATGTTTATTAGACATCTTAAAATCAATATATCTGAAACTGAACATGTTATCTTTCCCTCTAAACTTGACGCCACTTGTTCCATCCTCCTTCCCTTGTTGCTGTAGAAGGCACCACCATCCTCCCAGTTCCTCAGGCCCATAAATTGCAGTCATCTTCAACTCCTCATTCTCTCACAACTCACATCCAATCTGTTTCCAAGGCCTATTGATTTCACCTTTGTAATATCTCTCAAATATGACTCCCTTCACTTCTTTGACACTGTCATAACTCTAGTACAGTCCTTCATTACCACACATCTAGATTTGCAGTATCCTGATGGTGAGTCAGACTGTCTCAACTCTTTCCTAACTCCAATCCATTCTCCATGCAGCCACTAAAGTGACTTTGCTAAAGTCAGACCATGTCACTTCCCTTAATAACTTAATAACCTCCTATTGCCTCCAGGATCAAATATAAAATACTATTCGTCATTTTGGGCAAAACTCTGTTTAATCTAGCCCCTCCTCTCTTTCCAGATTTCTTGCACCATATTCCCTTACATGTACTCCTTGGCCTCCTGGCTGTTCCATAAACAAGACACTCCATACTCCATCTGTCATCTCAGACATTTTATCTGGCTATCCTCCAAGCCTGGAATACTCTTCCTCTTCTACTCCAACTACTGACATTCCTTTAAGTCCCAATTAAAATCCCACCTTCTTCAGGAAATTTTTCAAACCCCATTCTAATTCCTGTTCCTCCTCCCTGCTAATTATTCCCTATTTATCCTATATATAATTTGCTTTGTTCATATTTGTTTGCATGTTGTCTCTCCCTTTAGATTGTAAGCTCCTTGAAGGCAAGGACTATCTTTTTCTGATTTATATCTCCAATGCCTAGCACAGTCCTGGCATATGGGAGACACTTAATAAATATTTACTGAATTGACTTGAATCTTCTATAGATGTCTGGTTTCTGATTGAGTTTGGTTGCGTGTTTGAACAAACTTGTGGTGGACATGGACCTGCGACACTATCAGCTATCCCCCGTGTAAGGTTCAGTGCCAGGCCAAACCAGCCATTGAGAAAGTAGCTTAGGAAATGTTGCAGACTCCCATTGTTGTAGTCCCCTGTCCCCAAAGTGCAATCTTCTACAATATAAAGACATATATCAACTGGAATACTATATCAGGTAGACGAAGCATGAATTGTGAGACTAGACCTTGAGAACCTGGAGGCCTACCAGAGTAATCACTGTTCAAGTTAAGGTGAGAGTCTCAATACTTGCTCTAATCTGAGCTACATAAACAACATGCAACCAAGAAAAAGTGACACAGAAAAACTCTGAGAGAGAACATTTGAGAGAAAATAGTAAAAGATAAAGCATCCAAGACAGAATGAGGGACAAATTGAGTTTTGGGAGATGAGAAAATTGTCTGGATTTCTGAATGAACACACTGTGCTTTTTATGTTTCTGAGCCAAAAGAAAATTCTTATTATTGTCTACTTCCATTAGATCAAATTTTATATTCTTAGCTAGGCAACTTAGTGTCACAATGTTAATATACTACTGATATTGTAGTCAAAAGATTAGTGCAAATCCAGCTTCATACACTTAGTAGCATTGTGACCCTAGGAAGTCATTTAACCTGTCTATCTCAGTTTCCTCAATTCAGAAAATGTGTATAATACTAGCACTTACCTTTCAATGTTGTTTTAAGGATCGAATCATATTTGTAAAGCACTTAGCATAT
The DNA here is from genome assembly GCF_003287225.1 of Phascolarctos cinereus. NCBI lineage: Eukaryota > Metazoa > Chordata > Mammalia > Diprotodontia > Phascolarctidae > Phascolarctos > Phascolarctos cinereus. Next base: position 137,052,141 of record NW_027556180.1, on the reverse strand, counting down.
TGTCTGGCACAGTAGGAGCTTTATAAATTTGTATTTTCTCCCATCTCATAAGTAATAATTGAGTGAAGTAAGATCAGATAAGAAACTTTTAATAATTTTGAACAGGAATACATAAATACAAGTCTAATAATATTCATTGATGCTGTGTACTAAATAATGGAAAGTAATAAATAGCAAAAGGAAAATGTTTTCCAGGAATTTTTTTCATATATATTAGGAAGATAAATTAGCTAGGCTCTGTCTGAGTCAGCTGTATACTCAATATAGTTATCCATTTCTCTTTGGTATTGAAGATTTAGTCTAAAAAATTCATACTTGCTACTTTGAATAATTTGCTTTCTTGATAGGACTACAAGTGGATCTAAATTGTTTTCCTCATTCTTTTCAGTCTTCTGTGAGTCTAAGCAGCATTCTTAGTGTTTCCTTTAGGTTTGAACCAATTAATAGTCTTGTAATTATTTTTAAAAATCACATTCTCCCTCATTCGTAATATTGAGGTACTGACAAACATGTATAAACTTAGGAGGGGTAAATACTTTTCTAAGGCAGACATGTACTACTTACGTGAAGGGAATAATTCAAATATATGAAGCTAATAAGGCTAATTCAAACATGTAAGACTAATGTTTGACATGAGATAATAATAATGATGATAAAAATAATAGAAAAAGATTAGATACAAATTATTGATAGTTACATTCAGGGCCTGACCCAGGAAAGAGAATCCATAATTAGTAAAAAATTTTTCAGTGTCCTCTCATTTTCACTTTCTTCTCCCTCTACTCTCTTTTTCATTCACTTACTCATATTTTTATATACATTTTTCATGAATATATAGAGAGCGCACACTATATTTAAGGTGCTTTCCTGAGTATTGTGGGAGATAGAGAAAAGAAAATAGTCTTCATAGATCTTATAGTGTATTAGGAGAATGATATTTCCTATACACTCTCCAGATTTCCTGTGTTGCCCCCTGATTTTCTTAGGGTCTAATCTACTGTACTACACCACAAGAGTATGAGCTCCATGAAATTGAAGATTACATTCCTGCCTTGAAAAAAAATCTTAGTATGTCCTTAATGTATGAATGTTGAGTGACAGAATAAATCTGTCCTTGTGCAGTATCCAGTGTTCTGGTCTTATCTATCAATTGTGAACATTTGCCTCTCTTATATCACAATACATCAGTGCTTGGCTTTCATATACACATAATGTTAATTGTGTTCTGCTAATGATAATGATGACAATAACAACAGCAACAACAAAAACAACAACAATCACTAATTTAAAGCCCAAACCATACTTCATGTTGTAAGGTAGAGTTGAGGATGGGAACAGTGGCAATCATATGCCATTGTTCATTTAGTCAGTTCCCTATTAATGATCTCTCTCCATTAGTTAACAGTCCTTTCAAATCTCAAAAAGAGCTGGTATAAATGTTTTTGTACGTATGAGGCATTTTTCTTCTTCCTTTTACTCTTTTGGAGGTATTAGCTTAGTAATGTTATTGCTAGGTCAGCAGTTGTACAAATATCAATATCTTTTGGGGCATAGTTCTAAGTTGTTTTACAGAATGGATGAACCAATTTACAAGACTGACTCAATATGCAATTTGAGACATACATTTTTGGACATGGCCAAAGTGGGGATTCATTTTGCTTGACCATGCATATTTGTTACAAGAGTTTTTTTTTTTTCTTGTCCAGTGGTTGGGGAGAGATGAAAATAATGTTTATTTAATTGGAAGGAATTTTTGTAAAAGCCCATATCCTCAAGAAGCTTACATTCCGAAAGGTGATACAATATGTACCCAAAGTATGTGCATATACATACAAACAATCTTAGAGGGGATGGGACAAGGCATTTAGGGTACTAGGTATAGGAGGGATTGTAAAGACCTACTGCAAAAGATGTTGATTGAAAAGAAAGTCAGGGATTTTTACAGGTGAAGGTGAGAAGAAAGGACATTTCAGGAATGGAAGACAGTCAATGCAAAAGCACAGAGATTGGTAATACAGTTTCATATGTGAAGACCAACAAGAAAGCCAATAAATATAAAAGAGAAGAGTTTATATTTGCTCATCGTGGTAATAGGCAGCCATTATGACTTGTTTTATAGGTGAATAACATGATTGGACCTACACTTTAGGAAAATCACTTTTTCGGCTGCATGGAGGATGATTCAGAGTCAAAAGAGAGTTAAAACAAGCAGTTCAGTGCTAAAGTTACTGCAATAGATCAAAAAGGACGAAATGAAGGCCTAAAATAATAGTGTGGCCATATGAGCAGAGAGAAGGAATACCCAGTATATTTGTGGTATAGAAATATGGAGTAGAAGAGAAGTAAAGAGAGAATCTATCCAAGAGATAGTGTGGAGAAAGAAATCACAAGATTAGTATTTCAGAACCCACATGTAATAATATGTACTGGGGCCATTTTCAAATTAAAGATCAGGAGAGGAAGGGTGGAAATTTCTAGGAATTTTCCTAAGCAAATACTGAATACTACTATAGCAGAAACAACTTCAGAAAATTTTTGAAGACTTGGAGAAAAATATCTGAAGATTATGTCAATATCTGTATAGTTCATGCTGTAGCAAATTTGAACAAAATATGGCCTGATTAAAAACTTTGAGTTTTAAGGTAGGCAATCATGATGAATCAATGGATGAAGGAAATATTTCTTCTTTAAAATTTTATTTATTTAATTATTTAAAGTTTTACTTATTTTATTCTGTACTTAAGAAATAAACAAGCATTTCCATAATATAATGGAATAGAAAAAAATGATGGTTGCACAAGAAACTGCAAATCTATTATGTACAACTTTCTATTCCTTTCAAATACATTATAAATTATCATGTAACTTTCTTTTTTATTTTCCTTTTTTCCTTCCCCTATGCCTAGGGATGGCTATCATTAGACACGAATATTTTATATCTATATCTATATCTATATCTATATCTATATCTATATCTATATCTATATCTATATCTATATCTATCTCTATCTCTATCTCTATCTATATCTCTACATCTACATCTACATCTACATCTACATCTACATCTACATCTATATCTATATCTATATCTATATCTATATCTATATCTATATCTATATCTATATCTATATCTATATCTATTTATTTATCTATCTATCTATCCACCTATCTATTTATCATCATTCTATATATACTTCTATTTGTCAGTTCTTTCTCTGGATGCAGATGACATCTTCCTTCATAGGTCTTTTGGTAATTTAGGTATTTATAATAGTCAAAATGACTTAATTCTTAAAGATGTTCTTAAAAAAATATTGCTCTTACTATGTACAATGTTCTCTTGGTTCTGCTCATTTCACTATTCATTATTTCATGTAAGTCTACTCATGTTTTTTTTTTTTTAAGATCATTTAGCTCATCATTTCTTATAGCACGGTAGTATTTCATCACAATCATATACCACAACTTATTCAACAATTCCCCAATTGATGGACATCCCCACAATTTCCAGTTCTGCACCACCACAAAGAGAAATGCTATAAACATTTTAAACATATAGGTTCTTTTCCTCTTTCCTCAATCATCTTTGGAAACAGACCTAGTAGTGGTATTTTTGGGTCAAAGGGTATAGGCAGTTTAATAACTCTTTGGGCATAATTCCAGATTGCTCCAGAAAGTGGTTGAATTAGTTCAAAGTTCCACCCACAGTGAATTAGTATCCTAATTTTTTCCATATCCCCTCCAAGATTTGCTGCTTTCTTCTTCAATCATTTTAGCCAAACTGATAGGCGTAAGACAATATCTCAAGGTTGTTTTAATTTGTGTTTCTCTAATCAATAATAATTGAGAATTTTTATGACTACACATTGTTTTGATTTCATCATTGGAAAAATGCCTCTTCAAATCCTTTAACCATTTTTCAATCGGGGAATGACTCATATTCTTGTAGATTTGACAAAGTTCTTAAAATATTTGAGATATGAGACTTTTATCTGAGGAACGATCTATAAAAATTTCCCCCAATTTTCTGCTTTCCTTCTGATCTTGACTACATTTGTTTTATTTGTACAAGCTCTTCTAAATTTAAAGTAACAAAATTATTCATTTTATATTTTATAATACGTGCTGTCTCTTATTTGTTCAAATATTCTTCTCCTACCAGTAAGTCTGATAGATAATATGTTCCATGTTCTTCAAAATTTTTTGTAATATCTTACCATTTCCATTTCCACTATGTATTCATTTTGAACTTTTGTTGGCAAATGGTTTAAGAGATTGCTCTATGACCAACTTTTAAAAAATTTTATTTATTTTTACTTTTCAATATTCACTTCCATAAGAATTTGCATTCTACATTTTCTTCCCCTCCTTCCTAAGACAGTGTGAAATCTGATATAAGCTATACATATACATTCATAATAAACATATTTTCACATTAATCAAGTTGTAAAGAAGAATTAGAACCAAAGGGAGAAACCACGAGAAAAAAGAAACAAACAAACAACAACAACAAAAAAAAGAGAGCAAATAGTATGCTTCTATCTGCATTCAGACTACATATTTCTTTTTCTGGATGGATAGCATTTTTCATCATGAGTCTTTTGAGATCGTCTTTGCTCCTTGTATTGCTAAGAGCTAAGTCTATCAGACTTAGTCATTGCACAATGCTGCTGTTACTTGCACGATGTTCTCCTGCTTCTGCTCACTTCACTTTGCATCAGTTACATGTTTTTCTAAGTCCACCAGCTCATCATTTCTAATGGAACAATAGTATTCCATTGCATTCATATACCACAACTTATTCAGCCATGCCCTAATTGATGGGCATCTTCTCAATTTCCAGTTCACAGCCACCACAAAAATAGCTGCTATAAATATTTTTGTACATGTGCATCTTTTTCTCATTTTTTATGATCTTTTTGGGATGCAGACCTAGAAGTGCTGTTGCTGAGTCAAAGGGTATATGCACTGTTTTACAGCCCTTTGGGCCTAGTTACAAATTGCTCTCCAGAATGGTTAGATCAATTTACTACCCCACATCTTCTCCAACATTTATCATTTTCCTGTTATGTCATGTTAACCAATCTGATGGGCGTGATGTGGTACCTCAGGGTCATTTTGATTTGCATTTCTCTAATCAATAGTGATTTAGGGCATTTTTTTTTAATATGACAATAGCTAGTATTAATTTCTTCCTCTGAAAACTGCCTGTTCATATCCTTTGACCATTTATCAGTTGGGGAATGATTTGTATATTTTTAAGTTTGACTCAGTTCTCTATATATTTTAGAAATGAGGCCTTTATCAGAGATACTGTTTCTAAAAATTATTTCCCTACATTCTGCTTTCCTTCTAATCTTGCTTCTATTCACTTTGTGCAAAAACTTTTCAATTGAATGTAATCAAAATTATTCATTTTGCATTTTGTAATGTTGTCTATCTTCTGTTTGATCATGAATTCTTTTGTTCTCCATAAATCTAATAGGTGAACTGTTCCTTGCTCTCCCAGTTTGCTTATAATATTAGCCTTTATATCTAAATCATGAACCCATTTTGGCGTTATTTCGGTATAGGGTGTAAGATGTGGTCTGTGCGTTTCTGCCGTACTAACTTCCAGTTCTACCCGCAGTTTTTTGTTAATAGTGAGTTATTTTCCCAGAAGCTGGAGTCGTTGGGTTTATTAAACAGCAGATTACTATAGCCATTGCCTACTATGTCTTATGTACCCAACCTATTCCATTGATCCACCACTCTATTTCTTAGCCACCAAATAGTTTTGATGATTGCTCTTTTATAATACAATTTAAGATTTGGCATGGCTAGCTATGCCCATTTTTGCCAGACTGTTATCCAGCTTTTCCTACAATTTTTACCAAATCCCAAAACTTAATCCTTTACTGTTGTCAAACACAAGGCTACTATAGTCATTTGCTTCTGAAAGTTGTATGTCTACTCTGTTTCACTGATCTATCTTTGTATTTCTTAGCCAGTACTAGACAGTTTTGATAATTACTATCTTATAATATAGTTTAAGATATGATACTACAAAACCCCCTTTCTTTACATTAAAAAATTCCTTTGAAAATTTTGATCTTTTGCTTTTCCAAATGACTTTTGTTATTATTTTTTCTAACTCAAAAATATTTGTTAGAATTTATTCATAGTGGCATTGAATGTATAAATTAATTTAAATAAAATTGTCATTTTATTATGTTGGCCTTGCATACCCATGAACAATGAATACTTCTCCAATTAATTATATCTGAGTTTATTTGTGTATGTATGTATACATATTTGTTCATATAGTTCCTGGGTTTGTTTTTGGCAAGTTTAGTCCCAGGTAATTTACATTGCCTAGAGTTATTTTAAATGTAGTATCTATTTCTTCTTGTAGGGCTTTGATTGTGATATATAAAAATGCTGATAATTTATGTGGATTTACTTTATATCCTCATACTTTGCTAAAATTATTGTTTCCATTGACTTTTTAGTTGAATATTTTTGAAGTACATCATCATATCATTTGCAAAAAAGATAATTTTAGGGTCAGCTAGATGGTGCAGTGGATAGAGTACCAGCCCTGGACTCAGAAGGGCCTGAGTTCAAATGTGGCCTTAGACACATAACATACTAGTTGTGTGACCCTGGGCAAGTCACTTAAACCCATTGCCTAGCCAAAAAAAAGAAAAAAGATAATTTTCTTACCCCATTTACTATTCTGATTCTTTCTATTTTCCCCCTTCTTTTATTGCTATTGCTAGGATTTCTAATGAAATATTTAAAAGTATTAGAGACAATGAGCATCTTTGTTCAACATCTGATCTTACTGGGAAGGCTTCCAGCTCTTATCCATTACAAATAACCCTTGCTGAAGGTTTTAGGTAAATGTATTTTATAAATTTAAGGAAAATATTAGTTTATACCTATGCTTTCAAGTGTTTTTTAATATAAATGAGTTTTGCAATTTATCAAAAGCATTTTCTGCATCTATTGACATAATCATATGATTTTTGTTATTGCTATAATCAATTATGTTAATAGTTTTCCTTATGTTAAACTATTCCTGCATTCCTGATATAAATACCACATGGTCTTAATATACAATCTTTGCAACATTTTGTTGTGCTATTTTAGCTGGTATTTTATTTTGGATTTTTGCATCCATATTTATGAATGAAATTGGTCTATAATTTTCTTTGTTTCTATTATTTCTGGTTTAGCTATCAGTATCATATTTGTTTTACAAAAGGAGTTTGATAGAATCCTTCTTTGCCTATTATTCAAAACAATTTATTTAATATTGACATTAGTTGATCTTTAAATGTTAGATAGAATTCACTGGTAAATTCATCTCATCCTTGTGTTTTTTTCTTAGGAAGCTGATTTACAGCCTGTTCAATTTCTTTTTCTAAGATAGTTACATTTAGATATCTTATTCCTTCTTCTGCTAATCTAGACAGTTTATATTTTTGTGAACGTTCTTCCTTTTCAATTAAATTGTTTAATTTATTTGCTTGTAATTGGGCAAAATAACTCCTTACCATTACACTGATTTTACCTTCGTTAGTGGTCTATTTACCTTTTTTGTTTTTAATACTAGTGATTTGTTTTTCTTCTCTCTAAAAACTCATATTAAAAATGCTTTATCTATTTTATTGAGTTTTTCATAAGACCAATTCCTAGTTTTATTTATTAATTCAATATTTTTTCAGCCTCAATTTTATTAATCTCATCGTCAATTTTTAGAATTTCCAATATAGTGTTTAATTGGGAATTTTTAGTTTGTTCTTTTTCTAGTTTTTTTAATTGCATATCCAATTAATTGGTCTTCTCTTTCTCTATTTTATTGATGCAAACATTTAGAAATATAAATTTTCCTCTGATCACTGCTTTTGCTGTATTTGTTTTGTATTTGGTTTTGATATATGTATAGATTTTGATATCTTGCCTTCTCTTTAATGAAATTATTGATAGTTTCTATGATTTGTTCTTTAACCCACTAATTCTTTAAGATTAGGTTGTTTAGTCTTCAATTAGTTTTTAATCTATGTTTCTGTGGTCCCTAATGAAATATAATTTTATTGCACAGCGATCCGAAAAGGATGCATTTAATATTTCTGTTTTTTGGTTTTTAACTATAAATTTTTTTAATACTCTAATATATGGTCAATCTTTGTAAAGGTACAATTAACCACTGAGAAAAAGGTGAATTTCTCTCTATTCCCATTCAGTTATTTCCAGACATCAATGATATCTAGGTTATCTAAAATTCTATTCAATTCCTTGACTTCTTTTTTATAGCATTTCACTTTCTCCAACTACATGTAAAGATAGTTTTCAACATTCATTTTGTAAGATTTTGGGTTCCAAATTTTTTCTCCCTCCCTCCACCCTCCCCACTCCCCAAGACAGCAAGCAATCTGATATAGGGTTATATACACACAATCATGTTAAACATATTTCCAAATTAGTCATGTTGTGAAAGAATAAGAACAAAAGAGATAGAATTCTCCATCACAAGTCTTTTGGAACTGACTCAGAAGAGTTAAGTCTATAGAAGATAGTCATTGCACAATGTTGCTGATACTGTATACCATGTTTTCCTGATTCTGCTAATTTCACTCAGCATCAGTTCATGAAAGTCTTTCCAGGTTTTTCTGAAATCTGCCTACTCATAATTTCTTGTAGAATAATAATATTCCATTACTTTCATATGCCACAATTTGTTCAGCAATTCCTCAATTGACGTGCACCCCTAAAATTTCCAATTCTTGCACCACAAAAGAGCTGCTATAAATATTTTTGTACATGAGGGTCCCTTTCCCTTTTTTATTGGACTATGCACCTTTTGTGGTATTGCTGAATCAAATGGTATACACATTTTGTTTGCCCTTTGGGCATAGTTTCAAATTGTTCTCCAGAATAGTTGGATCAGTTCACAACTCCACCAACAGTACATCAGTGTTCCAATTTTACCACATCTTCAAAATGTGTCATTTTCCTTTTCTGTCTTATTAGGCAATCTAATCTGATAGGTGTGATGTGGTACCTCAGAGTTTTTTAATTTGATTTTCTCTAATCAATAGTGATTTTCAATATAGGTTTTTATATGACTATAGATAACTCTAATTTCTTCCTACAAAAACTGCCTGTTCTTATCCTTTGACCATTTATCAACTGGGAATGACCTGTATTCTTATAAATTTGACTCATAGTTATAGTACTCTTTTTTGTGGTGGCAAAGAATTGGAAATGGAGGGGATACATATTAATTGGTGAATGGCTGTACAAGTTGTGGTATATGAATGTAATGAAATACTATTGTGCTAAAAGAAATGATGAACAGGCAGACTTCAAAAAAACCCTGAAAAGACTTACATGAACTGATGCAGAGTGAAATGAGCAGAACCAGGAGAACATTGTACACATTAACAGCCACATTGTGGGATGAATAACTTTGATAGACTTGGCTGTTCACACCAATGTAAGAATTCAAGACACCTCCAAAAGACTCATAGTGGAAGTTGCTATTCAAATCCAGCGAAAGAACTATGGAATTTGAATGCAGATGGAAGCATAATATTGGCTTTCCTTTTGTTTTGTTGTTTTGTTTTATTACTTCATTCTCATGGTTCCTCCCATTAGTTCTAATTATTCTTTATACCATGACTAAGGGGAAAATATGGTTAATATGAATGTATAAATAGAGCCTATATCAGATTGCATGCCTTCTTGGGAGCAGGGGAGAGGAGTAGGAGGGGAAGAAAGTTTAAAACTCAAAATCTTATGGAGTGAGTGTTGAAAACTAAAAATAAATTAATTATCAAGAAAAAAGGAAAAACATAAATTGACTGGTTCTCTATATTTTAGAAATGAGGCCTTTATCAGAGACATTGTCTGTAAAAAAAAAATACTGTTTCCCAGGTTTCTGCTTTCCTCCCAATCTTGGTTGTATGGGTATTATTTGCAAAATTTTTAAATTTAATGCAATCAAAATTATCTATTTTGCATTTCACAATGTACTCTACCTCTTGTTTGGTCATAAATTCTTCTATCCATATTAATCTGTCAGGTAAACTTATTGCTTGCTCTCCTTTTTTACTTATGGTATCACCCTTTATGTCTAAATGATGTGCCCATTTTGACTTTATGTAAAGTGTTGGTCTATGCCTAGTTTTTGCCATACTATTTTCCAGTTTTCTCTGCAGTTTTTGTCAAATAGTGAGCTCTTATCCCAAAATCTGCAGTCTTTGGGTTTATCAAACAGTAGGTCACTATAGTCAATTGCTACTGTGTCTTGTGTAGCTAACCTATTCCACTGATCCACCACTCTTTCTTAGTACAAAATAGTTTGATGACTGCCATTTTATAACTTTAGATCTTGTTTGTCTAGACTCCCTTCCTTTGCATTTTTTCATTAATTCCCTTGATATTCTTGACCTCTTGTTCTTTCAGATTAATTTTATTTTTTCTAGCCCTATGAAAATATATTTTTGTAGTTTGATATGGCAGTGAACAAGTAAATTAATTCAGGTAGAATTGTCATTTTTATTGTATTAACTTGTCCTTCCCATGAACAATTAATATTTTTCAAGTGTTTATATTTGACTTTATTTTTGTGAATAGTGTTTGGTATTTGTGTTCATATAGTTTCTGGGGTTGTCTTGGCAAATGGATTCCCAAATACTTTATATTCTGTACAGCTATTTTAAATTGAATTTCCTTTTTCTTGCTACTGGGTTTTGTTGGTAGTATACAGAAATGCTGATGATTTATATATGTTCATTTTATTTCCTGCAACTTTGCTAAAATTGTTAATTGTTTCAAGTAGCTTTTTAATTGATTCTTTGGGATTCTCTAAGTATACCTTCATATCATCTGCAAAGAGTAATAGCTTTCTTTCTTCATTGCCCATTCTAATTCCTTCAACTTATTTTTCTTCTATTATTGCTAAAGCTAACATTTCTAGTACAATATTGAATAACATTGGTGATAATGGACATGCTTACTTCACCCCCGATCTTATTGGACATGCTTCTAGTTTATCCCCATGATATAAAATACTTTTAGATAGACACTACTTATCATATAAAGGAAAACTGTTTTTTTTCCCTACGCTCACTAGTGTTTTTAATAGAAATGGGCACTATATTTTGTCAAAAGTTTTTTTTTATCTATTGAAATAATCATATGACTTCTTTTAGTTTTGTTATTGATATAATTCATTATGCTGCAGTTTTCCTAAGTGAACCAGTCCTGCATTCCTGGTATAAATCTCATCTGGTCATAGTATGTTATCCTCATGATAAATTGTTGTAATCTCTTTGCTAAAATTTTGTTTAAAAATTTTGCATCTATATTGATTAGGGAAATTAGTTTATAATTTTCTTTCTCTGTTTTGGCTCTACTGGTTTAGATATCAGCACCATATTTGTGTCATAAAAGGGATTTGGTAAGACTCCTTCTTTACTTATTTTTCTAAATTACTTATATAGTATTAGAATTAATTGTTCTTTCAGTGTTTGGTAGAATTCACCTGTAAATCCATCTGGCCCTGGAGATTTTTTTCTTGGGGAGCTCATTTATGGCTTGTTCAATTTCTTTTTTTTTTCTAAAATGGAATTATTTTTTCCCCCTCTTCTGTTAGTGTGGGGCAATTCATATTTTTGCAAATATTCATCCATTTCACCTAGATTGTCAAATTTATTGGCATAAAGTCAGGCAAAATGGTTCCTTATTATTGCTTTCATTTCCTTTTTCATTGGTGGTGAATTCATACTTTTCATTTTGATACTTTAATTTGGTTTTCTTCTTTCTTTTTTTTTTTAAATCAAAGTAACTGAAGGTTTATCTATTTTATTATTTTTTTCATGGAACTGGTTCTTAGTTTTATTAGTTCAATATTTTTCTTACTTTCAATTTTATTAATCTCTCCTTTCATTTTCAGGATTCACAGTTTGGTATTTATTTGAAAGGATTTTTAATTTTTAAAAATATTTTTAGTTACATGCCCTAATCATCCATCTCCTTTTTCTCATGTAAGCATTTATTCATGTAAGCATTTAAAGATATAAAAGTTTCCATAAGAACTTCTTTGGTTGCATCCCATAAATTTTGGTATGGTGTCTCATCATTGTCATTCTCTTTGATAAAATTATTGATTGTTTCTATGATTTATTGTTTGACTCACTCATTCCTTAGGATTAGATCATTTAGTTTACAATTGAGTTTTAGTATACCTTTCCATGGCCCTTTATTACATGTAATTTTTATTGCATTATGATTTGAAAAGGATGCATTCAATATATCTGTCTTTCTGCAGTTGATTATAAAGGTTTTGTGGTCCAATACATGGTCATTTTTGTGTAGTTGCCATGTACCACTGGGGGGGAAAAGATTTATTCCTTTCCATCCTCATTCACTTTTCTCTAGAGGTCTGCATATCTTCTTCTAAAATTCTATTCAGCTCCTTATCTTCTTTCTTGTTTATTTGGTGATTAGACTTATTTAGTTCTTCAAAGGGTACACTGAGGTCCCCAATTATACAGTTTTTGTCTGCCTCTTCCTGTCATTCACTTAATTTCTCCTCTAAGAGTCTGGATGCTATACTACTTGGTGCATATATGTTCAGCATAGATAATACTTCATTGTCTATGGTACCTTTTAGCAAGATGTAAGCAAGAAGTTTCCTTCTTTATGTCTTTTGATGAAATCCATTTTTGCTTTTGCCTTCTCTGAGATCAGAATTGCTACTTCTGCTTTTTTTTCTTAAGCTGAAACACAATATATTCTGTTCCACCCTTTTACTTTCACTCTATGTGCATCTTTCTGCTTCAAAGATTTTTTTTGTAAACAACATATTGTAGGATTCTGGTTTTTAATCCACTCTGCTCTCCACTTCCATTTTTTGAGAGAGTTCATCCCATTGACCTTCATAGTGTATTTCCCTCTATCCTACTTCCTCTCACCATATGTGCTTTTTTCTCTCTTTTCACCCCCTTCCTCCTCATCAGTGTTTTGCTTCTGACAAACACTTCCCTCAATCTGCCAGTCCTTCTATTAACTCTCCCTTTTCTTTCTTCTTTCCCTTCCTACTTCTGCACTCCTTCTATCATCACTCCCCTTCACTTTTCTTTCCTTTTTTCTCTTCTACTTCCCTTTAGAACAACAGAAATTTTTATACTTAATGGGGTGTTTGTGTTATTCCCTCTTTGAGCAAAATCTGATGAAAGTAAGGTTCAAACAATGCTTATCCCCTGCTTTCTTTTCCTCTACTCTACTAGGTCTTTTGTGCCTCTTCATGTGATATAATTTACCCTATTCTGCCACCCCCTTTCCTCTTCTTCTACAATCCTTTTTTTCACTCCTCATTTTTTTTATATCATCACATCAAAATTAACTTATACCCACACTCTCTGTCTATGTATACCTCTTCTAACTGCCCTAACAGAGATACGGTTCTCAAGATTTACAAGGATCATCTTCCCATGTTGGGATGTAAACAGTTTAACTTTATTGAATAACATGTTTGCTTCTTTGTTTTTTTTTTCTTTCTTGTTTACCTTTTTATAATTTTCTTGAGTCTTGTATTTGAAAATCAAGTTTTCTGTTCAGTGCTGGTCTTTTCATCAGGAAAGTTTGAAATTCTCTTTTTCATTTATTGTCAAGTTTTTCCCCTGAAAGATTGTGCTGTTTTCTGAGTAGCTGATTCTTGGTTATAATCCAAGTTCCTTTGCCTTCCAGAATATCATATTCCAAGTCCTTGGATCTTTCAATGTAGAAGCTGTTAAGTCCTGTGTGAAACTGCTGTGGCTCCTTGATATTTCTATTGTTTCTACCGCTTGCAATATTTTCTCCTTACCCTGATTAAGTCTGTAATTTGGCTACAATATTTCTTGGAGTTTTCATTTTGCATCTTTTTCAGGTGGTGATTAATGGATTCTTTCAATGACTATTTTACTCTTTGGTTCTAGGATCTCAGGGTATATTTTCTTGATGATTTTTTGGAAGATGCTGTTCAGGCTCTTTTTCGAATGGCTTTCAGGTAGTACAATAATTCTTGAATTATCTGTCCTGTATCTATTTTCCAAGTCAGTTGTTTTTCCAATGAGGTAGTTTACATTTTCTTCTATTTTTTAATTCTTTTGATTTTGTTTGACAGATTCTTGATGTCTCATAGAGTCATTAGCTTCCACTTGCTGTATTCTAATTTTTAAGGAATTATTTTCTTCACTGAGCTTTTGTATCTTCTTTTACATTTAGCCAATTCTACTTTTTAAGAAATTGCTCTCTTAAACAGATTTTTCCCACAATTTGGGCAATCATATTTTTTAAGGAATTTGTTTTCTTCAGCTGATTTTTCTCCTTCCCTTTCTAAGCTGTTGACTCTTGCATACCTTTAATTTCTTTTCCAAATTTTTCTTCTATGTCTCATTTAATTTTTTAAATTCCTTTTGAGCTTTTCCAAGTAGGCTTTTGGGGCTTGAAACCACTTCATATTCTCATTTGAGGTTTCATATGTAGGCATTTTGACATTGTTGTCCTGTTTTGGGTTGTGTGATCTTTCATATCACCATAATAGCTTTCTATGGTCAGGGATCTTTTCAGTTCCTTGCTCAATTTTTGGCCTATTTCATGGCTTTTAAAATTGAGCTTTGCATGAGAGGCACAGAGAGCATTGTCCCAAGCTTACTACACTGAGGGTCAGGCGTATAGTCACTGGCTTTCTAGCCTCAGGTGCTGGAATCTTGTCCACTGCTCTGGGGTTACCTGGTCTTTTTGTGCTTGTTGTCCTGGGGCCTGTGGCCTGGCAATTTGCCTTCTGTGCTGGGGTTGAAGGCCTGCTTTGCTGGGAGAGAGGGGCCTCAATTGCTGATCTGTGCTTTGGCTAAGAGCCTTTTACTGGTTTTCCTGGAACTGGTCTGTGCTGGGCTGTGGTCCCCTTTTACCTAAGTGAGACAGACCTTTCTTGAAGTCCTTATAAGTTATCTTAAGCTGGAAAATTGTTTCACCCTATCTTTTTATGGGCCATGTCTCTCCAGAATCTATTTAGAGTCTTGATTTAATGTTGTTTCCAAGGGAAACTGTGGAGAGCTCAGGTAATTTCCTGGCTTCTTTCTTCCATCTTGACTCCACCTCTTAGAAGGGAATATTAAAGCCCCCACTTTTATAGCACTACTATCTATTTCCTTATATAATTCATTTAATTTTCTTTTAAAAATTTAGTTGCTATAATATTTGGTGTATATAGGTTTAGCATTTTTATAATTGATCCAAGGTAATAATTTGAAAAAATTTGATCATACTTGGGCAAGGTACATAGAACATGGACATGTACACATACACATACATACATATGTATATGTAAAGAGAAGCCAAATCATTAATTGGAAAAACAAAGTTAGACCAATAGTAACAGTCTGAATATATACTTTTAGTGTGATAAAAAAAGATCAACATATGCAGAAAATAACCAAACAAAAACATGCACAATATTAGTAAAATAAAAGACCATTACCTGAGTGCAGGAAGCTTAAAACTTTTTCATCAAAATGGAGGAAAAAAATGGATAATTTTTCTCAAAGCATGCAGTATAAACAGGATAAAATTTATAGAAACTAATTTGGAACAAACAGACATGTCATAAAGCAGTAATAAAGACTGACAAAAGACATGTAATATTGAATTTATTGAATGTAGTTGAAAACATTTTTTCTCCATAGCTTTTGTAATGGCTATGATTCAAGAATGGAATCAAAAGGCCCACATGAGTGAAATTCATATAAATTCAGTCAGAATATTTTGACAAAGTAGCATCAAACAAATGGCTAAATCATGCAGATTTGTTTCTCAAAATGGAGACATCTATGACAGCAAGTATAAGGCCATTGACAGCAGAAATTACAAAACGGCTATTCTAAAGCAGCCCAGCACCATTGATCAACCCAGAATATGCACTAAAATGGTACAAACTCTGCAACATTTCACCTCAGATTACAAAACCTTGAAGATACTTAGCAAGACCTGATCACATAACTAGAATTATACATCATTGTTCACTATTCTTTGTAATTTAACAGGTGATAAATCCCTATGCTACAAATACTAACCCCCAAATATTATTGAGAATTCAACAAAACCACAACTAGAACACCATTACAAATAAAATTGTTACCCACAACTGTCTGAAAATAGTATTGGCGCATTAAAACTAAGAGTAGTATTTTAATAGTTGATGCCAAAACAAACAGTTTCTAGACTACATGGGCCAAAAACTTTCACAATAGAGACAAAGCAGAAGTTAAAACCACCTGAGAATATAATTGCATAATTATATGAGAACATAATTGTAAATTTATATAAATATTAGCCCTGTTATACAATATGCTACTGGAACTGTCTACAGAAAATTAACATATCTCAAAACTCCTATTTAATTATGTGTATCAGATATTTTATCCACTTGCATAAAAGATCACAGAATATTTAATATGAAAGAATAACATAAGAATAAAGACTTGTCTCACTATATGACCTCTATCACAGGAGATGGAAAGAATTAGATAAGTGATAATAATATTAATGATGATCTCTCACCTTGATATAGCAAGATTGACAAAGTGGTAAAATATTATTCAGCACATAAAATTCAGCCTTACATATTCAAATAGATCAGTGATCTTGTCCACTAGGTTGTTTAATTATGTAAAACATAACCCATCCATGCCTACCCATCCTGTGTAATTGTTTTTTCATGCCCTTCCATGAGTTAGCCACAAGGGTTCCATTCAGTATGTTAAATTCATCAATTTGAAAAGTATTTACTAAGCTTCTATTGTGTGATACACATCATGCTAAACTCTGTATACACAAATACAATAAATGAAACAATGCTTGCTGTCAAGGAATTTAATTCTTATCAAAGAGAAAAAGAGGTCCTATGTAAAACATATACTAATAAATATAAAGAGAATAATTACAAAATAATTTTTAAAAATGTAGATTGAATGGAAGGCACTATTAGTTGAGGGGATCAGGAAAGACTTTATGCAGAGATGTTGCCTTTATTGTGTCTTGAAAGGAAAGAGAGATTCTTGAGATAAAGATGAGGC
Organism: Phascolarctos cinereus; assembly: GCF_003287225.1. Classification (NCBI taxonomy): domain Eukaryota; kingdom Metazoa; phylum Chordata; class Mammalia; order Diprotodontia; family Phascolarctidae; genus Phascolarctos; species Phascolarctos cinereus. The sequence continues at coordinate 137,035,030 of NW_027556180.1, read as the reverse complement.
AAAATTGCATTCCAGAATCAGGATTATATGTTTAAAGAAAAAAAAGTCCTGAGCTGGGAAATGGAATATTCTGGGTAAGGAAAACAGAAGACCAGTTCAGCTGATTAAAGAGTGCTAGAATAGGAGCAATACACCAGAATGCTGTAAAAGATAGATTCACTTAAAGTTGTGAAGTTCTTTAAAAGCTAAACAGAGGAGTTAGAAACTAGAGCCAAAAGAGGTAAATGGAGTTCATTGAATAGGGGAATAACATAATCATATCTATGTTTAAGAAAAATCACTTTCTCAGCAATGTGGAGGATGAACTGAAATGGAAAACCAATTAGGAGGCTATTGTCATAATATAGATAACAGCTGATAAGGGCCTGAACTGAGGTGATAACTGTGTGAGTGAAGCACAGTGGTTGGATGTGAGAGATAGGATGTGAGAGATATTGTTAGAGTAGAATTGACAGAATTTGGCAACTGAATGATTGGTTGGGTTGAGACAGGAGTCCAAGATAAGGCCAAGATTATGAATTAGGGATACTGGAAGGAATTTGGTGTCTTTGACAGCAATAAGGACATATGGAAAAGGGAAGGACTTTAGGGCAAATATGATGAGTTCAGTCTATAGTAATTATATTTCAAGGGACTGGATATATGGGATGAGGGAGAGTGAAGAGTGAGTTGAGTTAACCCCAAGGTTGCATACCTAGGAGACTTAAAGAATGGAGGTGTTGTAGAGAGAAATAGGGGAGTACAGGGGGAAAGATAATGAATTCTATTCTGGACCCGTTAAATTTGAAATATCTTTAAGACATTGAAATATCTTTAAGATGTCTGAAGGCTCTCTATTTCTTCTGACATTGAAAAGAAACCACTGGAGCTTTTAGGCTGTCCAACTCTCATTTCTCTTCCTCTACACACAACCAGCCTATTTTGTTTTCCTATCACTTCCATCTCTTTCCTGATAATATCTTTTACTTTTGCTATCCATGAAACCATGTTAACCACTCTTAATGACATAATGTGTTGCCGTATTAGAAATAATTGGCATTTAACATGGGGCAGAATCTTATGAACAAATTTTTTAATGATAGACTACAAGACTCTCTGATAATTAACCCAGAGTATTTGCATGAGTTAGATTTACCACTCCAGATCACAACATTTATGTGGTCACCTATAAGAATTGCTGCATAATCCTCTTTAACAATTATCCATTTTCAAATATTCTAATATCATAGTTGCTTTTTGGAATATGTGTATTCTTATCTACCTGTTATTAAAGTTATAAGTATAAACTTTCAGTATGATTAAAATGTATGTTCATAAATTGTTTTCTGAATACATTATTATAGATGTGAGTTTTCTATAGTATTCATGCTCAAACAGTCACCAGTTAAAGTGATGCTATCACTTAAAAGGAATGGCATGTACCTCCTAAAATATTATAACGTTTAAGGGATTAATATTACAGAAAACAAGGTATAATTTTCTTTATATGGCATGTCAAAACAAAAGCATAATCAGTGTGACAGAAGGTGGAAATATTGAAAATATTAAATTTCTTTTTATTTGTTACATGGGAAACCTATTGTGAATTAAGATTTCTCAATAGATGTTACATAAATCATCAAATAAAGTATGTGAAGGTCTTCCTTTCAATGTGTATAGTCTTCATTTAGAGTAAAATGTCAACTGAAATCAAGGAGTACAGTATAGGAAAACTAAGTATGTAAAGATATATTTGGATAATTTCCATATTTTAAACCAGACCATATGTTAAAATATTTTTCCATATTTATGCACAAAAATAAACTGGTAGAAATGAAATTAAGAATATAAAAATAGTGTACTGCATTCTGGGCAATATACAGCATTCCTTTACATAATTGAAAAAACTTTTGAAAGTCACGAAGCAAACCCCCTATAAGCCTCTCCCATCTGGAAGGACCTCGTTCTTTTTTTTCCTAATCCAAATCCCAGGCATCTTTCTCAGTGCAGTGTTTGTGTGAAGCTTTCCCATACTATTTAAGTGCATTTCTTCATTCTCCAAACTCTTTGCACTGATTAACAGGATCACTTGCTTCAAAATGGATCATTTCTTCCATTCTAATATTTTTTAACATGGTTGTTTTGTATCATTATCTTTTTTTTCTTTTTGGCTTTTTCTCAGCAACTACAGTTTAAGCTCGTTGATGAGAGGAATGATGTGATGCCTTAACTTCTTTGTTTCCTTCACTGGCTGAATATAGGTCCTTGCATTTGGTTGGCAAGTAGTTAACTAAGTTTTTTTTTTTAATTAAAGAGACAGAATAATTTACCTAGCACAGTAGACTGTGTGTTGGATTTGGAATCAGGAAAATTTGAGTTGGAATCCTGACTCAGGCATGAGTTAACTGTGTGACAACAGGTAAATTGTCTAGACTCTTTCATACCTTGTACTACTTTATATTGTCCTGCAAGAATCAGATGAGATAATATGTTTAAAGTGCTTTGTAAACTTTAAAGCAACATATAAAATCCTAGCCATCATCATCATTTTCATCATTATCATAATCATCATGTCATGTAGATGCCATTTGAGGAGCAGCAGTACTTGTTTATTATTTATGTGTAAAAGACATAAAAATTTTTGTTTGTTTGTTTTGGCATGGATAATAGAGATGCTAAGATAGTATTCTGTCCCTTTAAGGATCATCTTCTCCAAGTAAAACATCACCAGTTTCTTCAAACCTAGCTCTCAGCAAATAGTTTACTTTCTAAGTGCTTGGCCCAGATATTATCCCTAGATTTTGGCTAAAACATAAAAAGAGAAGAAAAATCCATTTAGAAAATGGAGAGTACAATGTACTTACATCTGCAAAATATTTTTCCTGAAACCAAAGCCTCCTAATTGACCTTTCTATTGTTTTATCATACTCATTGATACATGTTATAAATAATAACACAGTAATATATCAATTTAATGTGTACAAAGAGTTTTTCTCACAATAACACAATAAGGTCTAGAGTACAATTGTTTTTATTTTCATTTTACAGGTGAGTAAGCTGATGTTCAGGGTGATTAAACGACTTACCCATGGTCACATAGTGCAGAAGTATGAAAATCTGAGGTCTTATGTCTCCATGGCCTCTCCATAGACAACATCTTGTCTTTCCTAAAATAAATGCAAATCGCTGTTTCAGACTTCAGCCTCAGTGGACAGAAAATGTCCTTGTCTTTAAAGAAACTGGCTTTTGTTTTAACCCTCAGGAATCTTTTTAAATTTTTTTTTTTTGGTAATTGTGGTTAAGTGACTTGCCCAGGGTCACACAGCTAGTAAGTGTTAAGTGTTTGATCTTAGGCCACATTTGAACTCAGGTCCTCCTGACTTCCAGGCCAGTGCTCTATCCACTGCACCACCTAGCTGCCCCAACCCTCAGGAATCTTAAAGGCATTGGGGAAACATGAATGACAACAAATAGCAACAATGTAAAAAAAACAGGATCTTAGATAAAGATGCCCAGTGTTTTCTTCACAGATTAACAATGCTCGCCTAAGTTAGTATCATTCTTGAGGAGGTTTAAAAGGTAGCTTCATTTTACTACTATTAGGAGCAGCAGGACTTTTCATATAAATGATGTGAGTACATTAAAATTCTCATAAATATAGCTGTGAATATATAGAATGAACAATATTTTAAAATCTCTCATTTTCCTCCTTTTTGAACAAATTACACTGATACTCTTGGTTTACACAAGTCATTCAATTATGGATATACTTCATTTATTCCTCTCCCCTATGTTCCCTTTAGTGAGTCTTATCTTATGGCAAAGAAAGACAGTCAAATAAAACCAATTGATAACATTACACATGGAACATTCCTCATGATTTGGTTCCCACCTCTCTGACCACTTCTTTTGTAACTTTCTAGACATTTTCTTCACAACCCCACTTGTTCTGGAAATAAGAACCATGATTCAAATCAAATTTGTCATTGTTCTTGGATGGAGCACTACACTGAGGCCCTAATCAGGATTCCTACAACTTTCCAGACCTAAGTTCTTCTCCCTTGCTATCACTCCCCGACATGTGTTGTTTCTCTTATTAAGAACGTGAGCTCCTTGAAGGAAGGGGCCATGTTTTGGTTTTTGGTATTTCTAGCATTTAACAAAGTACTTGGGACATAGTAGATATTTAATGAGTACTTTTCAATTTATCTATTTTGTAGAGATACTCTGAACTCACTCTTCCAGTATATCCATCTCACACTACTGAGCTTGAATCCCAGAAATAAGCTGGCCGCATTGTCTCAAGCCACCATCTGGTGTGTTTTCTCCACTTATAATCACTAGCTATTAACACCCAGTTTCATTTAACCAATTAACATCAATTAGCTTTTAAAAATATTTTCAGTTTCAAATTCTCTTTGTCTCTCCACCACTCCTCCACCTATCAAGGGGGACGCATAAAATATGATACCTATGATACATATGAAGTCATTCAAAACATTAGCTTCTTACAATAAAGAAAAAAAAAAAAAAAAGAAAGGAAGGAAGAAAGAAAGAAAGAAAGAAAGAAAGAAAGAAAGAAAGAAAGAAAGAAAGAAAGAAAGAAAGAAAAAAAAATTGGAGAAAAAGGGTAGGCCCTCTCTCCACTATATGACACTTCTCAAGATCAGATGAATGACCTGTAATTAGTTATGTTCAAAGTTTGTTTTTTGACCTTGGCCACTTAGGCTTAACTAACATATAATTAAATGATCTACCTTTAGGCACAAAATAGTAGATAAGTCCCCAAGTTTCACAGAGAATCCTAGCTTTTTGGAATTTTTATTAAGAATATAAAATATGAGAACAGTTATGTTCTCAAATATCAAAATATCAAAACAATTAATTAACACAGTTTTCTTTGTAGGGCTTATAAATGAAGACAGATTTTTCTTTTTTTTTCTTTTTTTTATTAATTTATTTTGATTTATCAACAATCATTTCCATGAGCTTTTGAATTTTAAATTTTTCTCCCCCTCCCTCCCCAAGACAGCACGCAATCTGATGTAGGTTATACATATATATTCCTATTAAACATATATTCATATTAGTCATGTTGCAAGGAGGAATTAGAACCAATAGGAGGAACCACAAGAAAGAGGAAACAAAACAAAACAGAAGAAAAAAAAATTACAAATAGTATGCTTCAATCTGCATTCAAACTTCATGGTTCTTTCTTTGGATGTGGATAGCATTTTTCATCATGAGACCTTTGGAGATGTCTTAGATCCTTGCATTGCTGAGAAGGGCTAAGTCTATCAATATTAGCCATCACACAACATGGCTGTTGCTGTGTACAATGTTCTCCTGGTTCTGCTCACTTCACTTAGCAACAAAAAACTGATATTTCTTAGTGAACCTTATAGATATCTCTTTTACTGGTCACTGAATAGCAACAAATTTGTCAGTACAGTTTAGTTTAGTGCAAGCCTTCCCACTCAGACTAAAGAACATACCTTAGAAGATTTAACCTTTTCAATGGGCCTCCTGTCATGCAGCTCCACTATTCCCATTACCAAGCATTTCAGGTAATTTACACATTTGGTAAACTCCAGACATGGTTCACTAAAATCCTTTGCCATCTTTTTGACAAGAGTCTTGTTTCCATGGGCATATCTTTCAATTTCCTCCTTTCTCCTTCCATTTCTAGAACTATGATCAAATTAGTATGGTCATTTGCTGCTGGAAATGATGTGGTGATCTAATCTGTTCTGGTTACACTCATCATTTTTGGGTAATTTTCAAGACCAAAATTCCTCTTCTGGACACCTCCCCCCCAAAGTATTGTTTTTTTCATTAAAATGTAAGTTCCTTGAAGGTGGGGACTGTCTCATTTTTATATTTGCATCCCCATGGCTTAGCATAATTCATATCACATACTGAGTACTTAATAAATGCTTTTTCCTTCCTTCCTTCCTTCCTTCTTCCTTCTTCCTTCCTTCCTTCCTTCCTTCCTTCCTTCCTTCTGTTAATAGGATTTTTACTGAGCCAATCTCTGACCTGAGAAGGCTCAGAGCCACGCAAAGCAGGCCTAGAAAAGAGAGTGCCAGTAATTAAGTAATTTAATTAATCAGTTTAAGAGAGAGGAATGTTCCTTTAGCTGAAGTAAAAGTACAGGTTATATATTTAAATCATAATTGGGGAAGGAGAGGGGAAGGTGGATTACAAACAATCATTTAGTGATTTCCCATGAGAAAACTGTAAGTCTCACAATACAATTATTCTGGAGTCAAGTCTTTGGGGGTTATGACCACCTTACCTAAAGTACAGAACCAGAGTTCTGTGATGGGAACAGGTCTTTCAATCTTTGATTTACTCCGCTAAGTGATTGTGAGCACTGTCAGTTTTGATTAATCAGTTCAAGCTGCATTGTGAACTCTGACTCCCAAGTCAGGGAGTCAGCTCTTGAGAAAACTAAATTGTTGGTATATTCATTATATATATCATGTCGGCTAATATGAAAGTTATAAATTCTCTTCTCAATTCCTTCCTTCCTTCTTCCTTCCTTCCTTCCTTCCTTCCTTCCTTCTTCCTTCCTTCCTTCCTTCCTTCCTTCCTTCCTTCTTTCCTTCCTTCTTTCCTTCCTTCCTTCTTTCCTCTCTTCCTTCTTTCCTTCCCTCCTTTCATTCATTGAATTGAACTTGCACAAAGAACCAATTATATCAATTTATGAAAGTCAATGGAAGCCACTCCAATCTGAGTACTGCCAGTGAATGTTATGTGAATCCAAACTGTAGTATTCTTGAGGGGAGGGATGGATATGATGACCTCAATAGTCTCCCCACCCCACTAAATGTTTAAGCATTGGGGAAACTCGGAACTCCAGAGTCATCCTGTCAAATTAAGACCAGCAGTAAAGACTGAAAGCCTTCTTATTAATGTACAAGATTTTGAATATCAACTAGCCTCTAATTTCTGAGGAGTAGTTCCTCTCGTATTAACGTGAGTCAGCAATAGTCTCTAGGTCCAGTCACCTTTATTTTTCCCAGCGCTTGGTCTTGCTTAACCCAGATAAGAAACCTATAAAAACCCACCAGATTTTATTATTTTGGGGTCCCAATTCTACCTGAGTTCCAGAAATAGGGCAGTACTTTCACTATTGTCCTTGACATTACTTTTTTAAAAAATTTTTGTTACGCCCTCTCAAAAATTCTGGCTTGCTATGATATGTTGCTGTGTGGTCTATGTTTCCTTGTAGAAATAATTGCTGTCCTAAATCTTACTAAATTTCTATTTAGACAGAGGTAAACTCTTGTTCAGAATTTTCCAAGACTTCCATGGCCAGGTCCTTAAGGCCAGCTTTGAAGTAGCGCAGAGAGAAGGCTTGCTACCCTTGGTGAAGTCCTAGATTTGAAGTTTCCAGCCTCACTCATCAAAAAAGCTTCTACCATTTAGGTGTCAGTGGTGGGACTGAGGCATGCAGTGCCCAAATACATGTTCATTGACTTGTCTGTGATTAATCAGATATAAACAAATCTCTTTTTCACATCTTTATATTAGTCTAGACCAAAATGAATCAAGTATATACCCTGGATTCTCTGAAATAACTTCAGGAACTGGGGAAATGAACTGAGGTAAAGGAGAACTGGTACCTGTATAATGATCATCAGCAATCTTGCATTATATTGTGAGTCTGGCCAAGAGGCTAGGATATTTTATTATTTGTTGGGTAATAGGAAAAGAGAACAACACAACGACAGACTTTTATTATTGTTTAAACTCATTGGTTTCAACCTAACTTCAGTAAAAATAGCAATACCTTTTCTTTTTCTTCTTACATAGAATAGCACCTCTGCACTGAATAGTCAAGGGAAAAAATGCCCCAGGGTAGTCCTTCTAGTCTTAGAATTACCACATAGGATTTGATTGTCTTGTTATGTCATCTATGTCATCAATCACAATCCACCTACTATATGTATCTGGGCCTGGACCAATTGACCAGATCACATGTCTTATCCCATCCAATTATCCATCCTAGCTATTTTAGCATCTGGAGTGGCCCACTCCACTTCCTGCCCAACCCCCACCACCCCACAACCTCCTTCCAACTCTGCCTCTTCCTGTATCAATCGACTATCCTAAGGATTAATTTATTGTTTCTGTGACTCAGACATTCACTTCTTTGGCCATCACTCTAATATGCATGAATATGCGTGTGTATATGTGATGTGTGTGTATATGTACACACACACATCACATGTATGTAATGCAAACATATTTGAGTATATATGTATATACATATGTTTATACACATATATACACATACATACATGTGTATATATATATTTATATATGTATTTAGAAAAAAATATCCTTTTTTGTATTTGTATTCCTAGAGTTTAGTACAGCAAGCACCTGGAACTTATAATAAGGTTAATAAATACTTTCATTTATTCATTCAACCATTCATTCATACACTATCTCATGTAATCCATCCAATAACCTTACAAGTTAAACAGTGGAAGCACTGTTATCCTCATCTGATACAGGAAAAAAATCAAGTCTCAGAAAATAACCACACAATTAGTAAGGTCTGAACCCAGAACTTCTGCTTTAATCCTGTAACATTGTTAATTATTTTCTGAGGTAAAACTGAGGGTAGGAAAATTTTCTATTCATTTAGGTTAAATTATTCAGGGAGCAAAACAATAAACAGTTCTGAATATTTATTTTGTTAATGGAATCCATGATTTTAATGCCATTAAAATAGAAAAAAAACATGTTGTGATCACTTTAAATATGTAATTGTTGTATATAAATATGATTTTGCCATGCTGATATACTTTTAGCTATTTAAACTGCTTTTTAAAGGAATAAAGTTGTGTCTACATTTCTTGGTAAGGTGCATACGGATACATATTTAAATTTTATGTAGGGCTCATAAAATAATATTTTACCTTGCTTGCCTCAACTCATTATCTTCTTAAACCCCTCTCATCTAGGTATTATGAACTTATTTCCCTAAGTGTTTCCTATTAGGTCTTAAATACTCCTATCTTTCATTCTTTAGGTTGTTCATATCATCTCTTCCTGGTTTTATATATCATATTCCCCATATATCCATCAGTTTTCAAATTCTGTTTCTATCTACACAAAATTTTTTCAAATCTGATTTCTTCTCTCTCCTCATACAGCTAACATTCTGACTGCTCTTTTTAATTCTTTGCACATAGCCAATCTTTAGATCTTTCCCTTTTTAATGGTATCTGTCCTGTCTGCTTTTGCTCCAATCATACATACACCATTCTAATTCAGGTCCTCATCACCTCTCACTTCAACTATTGTACCAGTCTCCTAACTAGTTCTCTTCCTCAGGTCTATCCTCAGTCAAATCTGTTCTTCATATAGCTGCCAACCTGATATTTATCAAGTTTGGGTCTGATCATGACTCCCCTATTCAATGAAATCTAGTGGGCCTATATTGCTTCTTGATTCATATACAAATTTCTTAGTTTTGCATTTTAAGAACACCATAAACTGACCCTAGTCTACTTTTTGGTTTTATTATGTTTTATTGCCCTGCCTACATTCTGTCATTCAGTAAAACTGGCCTTGCTCTTTCTCATTCATGAGTTTTTATCTTCCATTTCCATGCCTTTGCACTGGCTGACCCTCATATCTGGAATGCAATGCCTCTTTATTCTTCCTCTTAGAAACTATTTCCTTCTACACTCAGATTAAATATTACTTTTTTTGTTTTCAATTTTTTGTTAATTTATTTTGATTTATCAACAATCACTTCCAGTTTTGAGTTTAAAATTTTTCTCCTCCTTCCTTCCCATCACCTGCCCCAAGAGGGCACACAATCTGATATAGGCTATACGTATACATTCCTATTAAACATATTTTCACATTAGTGATGTTGTAAGTAAAAATTAGAACCAATAGGAGGAACCACCAGAAAGAGGAAACAAAACTCAACAGAAGAAAAAAAATAGCAATTTAACTTCCATTGTTCTTTGGAGATGTCTTAGATCCTTGTATTGCTGGGAAGGGTTAAGTTTATCAGTATGAGTCATCATGGCTGTTACTATGTACAGTGTTCTCTTGGTTCTGCTCACACCACTCAGCATCAGCCCATACAAGTCTTTCCAGGTTTTTATGAAGTCAGCCTGTTCATCACTTCTTATAGCACAATAGTATGCCATTACATTCATATGCCACAACGTGCTCAGCAATTCCCCAACTGATGGGCATCCTCTCAATTTCCGATTCTTTGCCACTACAAAAAGAGCTACTATGAACATTTTTGTACATGTGGGTCATTTTTTCCATTTGTATGATCTCTTTGGGATATAGCCATAGAAGTGTTATTGCTGGGTCAAAGGGTTTGCACATTTTGATTGATAGCCCTTTGACCATAGTTCCAAATTGCTTTCCAAAATTGTTGGATCATTTCACAACTAAGAATCTGACTTTTATGTTTTTTCTTTAAGTTTTTTGAAATTTAACTTGGAGTTGCTTTGATTTTCATTTCTCTAATCCATAGTGATTTAGAGTATTCCTTCATATGACTATAGATGGCTTGAATTTCTTCATCTGAGAATTGCCTTTTCATATCCTTTGACAATTTATCAATTGGAATGACTTGTATTTGTATACATTTGACTTAATTCTCTATATATTTTAGAAATGAGGCCCTTATCAGAGAGACTGGTTGTAAAAATTCTTTCCCAATTTTCTACCTTCCTTCTAATCTTAGTTGCATTGGCTTTGTTTGTGCAAAATCTTTTCAATTTAATGTAATCAAAGTTATCCATTTTTCTTTTCACAATGTTCTCTATCTCTTGTTTGGTCATGAATTCTTCTGTTCTCCATAGATCTGATAGGTAAACTATTCCTTGCTCTCCCAGTTTGCTTATAGTATCAGCCTTTATATCTAAATCATGAACCCATTTTGCCTTTATTTTGGTGGTGTGAGATTTTGGTCTATGCCTAGTTTCTGCCATACTCTTTTCCAGTTTTCCCAGCAGTTTTTTTCAAAGAGTGGGTTCTTATCCTAGAAGCTAGGGGTCTTTGGGTTTATCAAATAATAGATTACTATAGTCATTAACTACTGTGTCTTGTATATTTAACCTATTCCACTGATCCACCACTCTATTTCTTAGCCAATACCAAGCAGTTTTGATAATTGCTGCTTTATAATACAATTTAAGATCTGGAATTGCTAGGCCACCTTCCCCTGCATTTCTTTTCATTAGTTAACCTTGATATTCTGGACCTTTTTTTTCTTCCAAATGAATCTTGTTATTATTTTTTCTAACCCTATAAAATAATTTTTTGTAGTTTGATTGGTATGGCACTGAATAAGTAGCTTAGGTAGAATTGTCATTTTTATTATATTAGCTCGGCCTACCCATGAGTAACTAGTGTTTTTCCAATTATTTAGATCTGACTTCATTTGTGTGAAAAGTGTTTTGTAATTGTGTTCATAGAGTTCCTGAGTTTCTTTCGGTAGGTAGACTCCTAAATATTTTGTAATGTCTACAGTAAGTTTAAACGGAATTTCTCTTTCTATCTCTTGCTGTTGGTCTTTGTTGTTAATATATAGAAATGCCAATGATTTATGTGGATTGAATTTTATATGCTGCAACTTTGCTAAAGTTGTTTATTATTTCAAGTAGTTTTTTACTTGATTCTCTAGGATTCTCTAAGAATATCATCATGTCATCTGCAGAGTGATAGCTTTGTTTCTTCTTTGCCTATTCTAATACTTTCAATTTGTTTTTCTTCTCTTATTGCTAAAGCTAATTTTTCCAGTACAATATTGAACAACAGTGGTGATAATGGACATCCTTGTTTCACTCCCAATCTTATTGGAAATGCTTCTAGCATTACATATGATGCTTGCTGAAGGTTTTAGGTAGATGCTATTCATTATAAAATATAACTTTTTACATGAAGTGTTTCAGATCACTTCAGTTTCTAGTGCCTCCCCCAACTCTTGAAGGAAATTATTCCATATTTATTTTCTATATATATGTGTATACATACATTATATATCTGATATCACATATATTTATAGGTGCATATATATGTATGTATCATATTCATATTTTGAATACATATTACACTCACATACACATGTGAGCTTCTTGAGAGCAGGGAGTATTATTATTATTTTTTTTACCTTTCTTTGTATTCTCAGTTTTTAATACAATGCTTGGTACACAGTAGATGGTTAATAAATGCTTATTGTCTTTATTGCTTATATATGTAGATTTTGTCTCTTCCAATAAATGGTGAGTTCCTTGAAGAAACATATTGTTTCATTTTTTGTCTTTGTCTCTCTAGTGTCCAGCCCCGTGACTGAGGTCTAGTGAGTATTTAATAAATACTTTCATTCATATATTCATTCATTCAATCTGTCAGTCACTCATTTAGGTAGCCTGTAGTAAGATTCTAACAAATGACTGTTGATTAATTAAGGTTTCATTTTGGATTTGTGGAAAGCAAACTCACTTCAGTAAATGAGTTCATTCTATTTTATTCACAGTTATGCAAAAATTCCACTGTCAAAAGTACATTTATTGAACTTTCCTAGCTGGATAACACTCTCTTGGGCATTGATATTTGTCCCTTATTTGTATACTTAGATATTAAAAAACTAATGCTGTTGTCTAGGGAAAAATCTTTAAAGTACAGAGTAATTCTGATTACTGTGGAAAGAATTTAATCTCCTGGGGATTTGAAGCCCATTTCTCTTCTTTCACTTTTATTTGGAGAAGTATTCAATATACTGTTCCTTAGGAGTTTGAATTTGGAATCAATATGAAAGTGAAACTTAAGATGTAAAAAGGTGCATCTCAAAGTTTTGGGAAAAAAAAACTAAAATGAAATTAGGAGAAAATAATGAGTCTTATGCTGGGAAAGTTAGGGAAGTGAAAGAAACAATGAGGGATGTTCCAAAAAAAAATATGGATAAATTCTGGAGTAAGTAGGTTACAGAGCAATTTCATGCAATTTCTACAGGCTTTAAAATGGGATAGACACTCATTTGTTCGGGATCATTCTATTTGACCCTACTTAAAAGCAGAAAAATGCTTTATATGACCTCTCAAATTTCTTCCTCTTGTTCTTTTTTCATTTTTTTTTTAACTGTGTTTCTGTACCAGGCTGAATCAGAGTTTGTTAGGATTCCTTGAATCTTCAAGTAAATTATCAGCTGGTCAGAGTCAATAAGGTAAATTGGCAGGTGTATTTGATGATACCTATCTTATTACTGTAATTCCTTTTTATAACTCCTGGGATTTGATTGTTGCAGTTATCTGTCAAGAGAAGTTATTAAAATGTGTCCATGAAGATATATTTTATTAGAAGATACCAAAAATGTGAGTCATGCAAATTTTCTTTAACATCAGCCATTGAAATGCAAGTTAAATGGATTTTCAGATTTTAGCTGTCCTATATTTTGTATAATCTTTTAATGGGAATATTGTGGTTATTACATTGAATTTGCCTAGATTACATCTTATGGCTGTATCTTCTAAATTAAAGCATGAATTACAATTATGGATATTACTGTTACATATTTTAAAGATTAAAAATACTCGCTAAGAGACAATGTTATAGCAAGCAACCCATACAAGGACACCTAGGAAGGAATATAAAACATTAAAAACACAAATTCATACTTACATATTCTTTTCCCCACTCTAATCACTAGCACACACACACACAACACACACACACACACACACAAACAACGCACTCATAAACTATTTGAAAATAATAAATGATCATCTGTCATCAGCAGACAATCCTCAAGTGCTGGGACAATTTTACACCCTTATCTATGAATTTCATTTCTTTTTTATTAAAACTCTGGTAATTTCCCTATTGCTAATGGAAACGACGAGAGCAAAGTGCAAGGTTTCTAAAAGTGAATCCCTAAAAGAGTCAGAGTCCTCTGTTAAGAAGATACTGACTCATTTTCTTTGAATTTTTTTTATATTACCAAGAAAATTAAAAATATAATAGTGTAAAAAAGCAATATTGTCTATTCACTGTTCTCCTTCCCCATTAATTACTAGTGCATTGATGCAAATAAGAACATGAATAATCTATAATCTTGTCTTTGGAATGATATCCACTTATGTCAACCCTGGCACTAAAGCAGATCTCAGCTGGGAGATAAGTTTTAGGGAATAGTCTAAAGGGTATAGAGATAAAATGACTTATCTTATGTAACACACTATTATACATTGTACATATTACTATATGTATTCAAATTAAAATATAGTTTCCATTTGATCAAAACACACCTTTTTTTTTTAAAGACTATGACATACCTATGAATTTTCAGGTGCACAATGGGATATTCACCATTGTTATCTCCAGTTGGAATTGTACTCAACTCCAGTGTGATAGTTAAGTGGTATGATGGAGAGAATGTTAGGTCTGGAATCAGAAAGATTTGATTTCAAATCTATTCTCAGACACTTACTAGCTGTGTGACTCTGAGCAATTAACGACTATCTGCTCAGTTTCCTCAACTTTAATTGAGGGATAATAACTCTAAAATAGGGATATTAATACTGCCTATTTCCCATGGTTGTTATAATGATAAAGTACTTATTACAGTGTCTAATGCATAGTAGGTATTTAATAAATGTTTCCTTCCTTCATTCTTCCCTCTCTTCCTCCCTCCCTCTCTCTACCTTCTTTTTTCCTACTTTCCTTTTTTTATTTCTTCCTTCCCTCTTCCTTTCCTTCTTCCCATTCTCCTTCCTTCCCTCCTTCCCTCTTTTTCTTCCCTTCATTCCTTCCTACCTGCCTGCCTGTCTATGCCACTACCCTACTCAATAAACTCTAATGGTGTCCCATTACCTATACGATGAAATATAAACTCCACTGGCATCTAAGCCAATGGCACTTTTCCAGCCTTATTACACATTACTCCCTTTGATAGAAGCAACCTTAAAAAAGAACCTTTGCCATAATGGCTAGTATAGTTCCTTCTCTTCTCCTCAAATAAATAGGGAAGTTATTCTTAAGACTTGATTAATACAGGAGACTAGGGTTTGTGCTGTTGGTATAACTTCCTCATCACCTAAGTGCAAAAGCTATGCATGAGGAGTCAGGGGATTCTCCATCAGAGTTGACACATAGACAGACTGGTGTATCATCATGGCAGATAAGGCCGAATGAATCAAAGCCATATCATTGTCGATTATCCTTATCATGTTATTAACAAATTAGCTCACCTTTTAAAAAGATGGTCTATGAGCTTCTCATTTCTTTCTAATTTCAAACCTGAACCACAAGACCACTCTGAGTCAGGCCTGACCAAAAACCATTGTGATCAATAGGTAAAACTTGAGCTAAGTGACCTAGTGTCTGACTTTGTGGTTGAAGTGGTTACCCATGTGGAAATCAATTTGAAATCAACTGTCTGTAGTCAGTCAGACCATTTAATCATTAGAGTAAATATAATTAGTACCAAATTGAAAGGGGAAATATAACCATTTGTTTCATCCTGAGAAAATTCAGGATATTGATACACGCAAAAATATTTAGTAATATACCAATACATCTAATATATTGAATAAAAAATACTCTGGCTCAAACAATGTCTGCCGGGAGCACCTGCACCCCCGGCTGTGGTCTGATGCCAGGAGAGCGTAAAGAGAGGAAGAATCACGGGCCAGGTGAGAGCAGTGAAGAACAAACTCTGTTTCTTGATCTGAGGGCTCAGGCTTATATAGTACTGGATCAAGCCATAGTAACATTATTTTTCATGAAAAGTACAAATTTAATTAAGTGATTTCCTTACTTCCTTGTAACTTGTCTGTTACATTCTTTCCTGCGTCCTGTCCTGTACCCCATCCATTTCCTCCCTTCCTGCATCTGTTCTCAAGAGACAGAACAGGGGGGTGGTGAGCCGACATCCCTGAGTTTCACAGCTGTCAGGCTTAGTACAAGCTACAGGTAAGACCCGGGCAGGCCTAAGCCCTCCAACTCCCCAAAGCTGGCCCTCTACAAATGTCCATAGCTAAGATAGGCCTTCCATGACCTTTGGTATTAGAAACAATAGACGAAGGGAATTAACTTAAAAATAAAGTAAAACAAAACCAAAGGACAATCTGTATGTCATCTTGAACATTATTTCTAGGAGAAATTTTATGACATCTTGGCGTAGTCACTAATTACTTTTTTTTTTTGGCTAGGCAATGAGGTTAAGTGACTTGCCCAGGGTCACACAGCTAGTAAGTGTTATGTGTCTGAGACTGGATTTGAACTCAGGTCCCCCTGAATCCAGGGCCAGTGCTCTCTCCACTGCACCACCTAGCTGCCCCCCATAGTCACTAATTACTAAGTAGCTAAGTTGCAGCAGAAAGGACTTAGATGTTCAATCTTGGTTGTCATGCTTCTTTGACACTTGAAGATGCCCTCAGGTCATTTAATCTTTAGGTCTCAAGACAATGAAAGCTTTAAGTTTAAATTAGATGATTTTGTGATAGATGCTAACATAGGTGTGCTTATAAGGTGTTCCGAAGTTCTATAGGAATTATATGTGTATATTAACTGCTATCAGGTCCTTGGGTTCAGGTGCTTCAGCTTAAGTGGAACTGTGGGTAGTATTTCAAAGTATACATGTGCTTTAAGTAGTTCACTTGATTTTCACAACAACATTACAAAAGAGATATTACAAGTCATATAACTTCAAATTTACTGATGAGAAGACTGAGAATGGGAGAGGTCAACCAAAATCATTCACGATGGTCACACAGTGTCAGAGACCAGATTCAAATCTATCTCTTTCATCATCCAATCCATGACTATTTCCGCTATGCCAAGCTGCCAACAGAAAGTTTCAATGAAATAGAATGGTGGCTGACAGGTTCTCCTTGGAGAAATAAATAAAGGAATTTGTTGAAATTGATTCAAAAATAACAAGAAATATCATTCATAGGAAATTTAGTTATGTTATATTAAAATGTTCATTATAAAAACATGAAAAATACAATGAAGAGCATCATAACTTATTCACAAACATCTGTTGAGAAAAGGCACAATATGAAGATAAGTTTATACCCTCCAAAGTAGATAAACATATAATTTAATAATCAAGATTTAAATACATAGGTTGTTTGGGGGGGGACAAGAGTGAAGAATATTGCTTAAATTTAAGAAAAAAAAAAGAGGTGAACACCTTGTTAGTTACATGGAATTCTTATACATATATAATAGATACATTATTGAATTTAGGTGTACTAGTCATAGTGACCACCAAACAACATCACAAAAAATGAAATTAAGGGAAAGGAAAGGTGAAAGAATAGCATTTATATGGTGCCTACAATGTGTCAGGCCACCATGCTATGTTAAGCACTATTTACAAATATAGTCTTATTTGAGCAAGTATATCTTGATATATAAGACATAAATGGTTAACCACATGAAAATCAATTTGAAATCAACTATCTGTAGTCAGTCAGATCATTTAATTGTTAGAGCAAATATCATAATCGGTGCCATATTGAAAAGAAAAAAAAATGACCACAAGTGAGAAGACATGGCATGTAATTCAAACAGCTTCAACTTGCCCTTTAAATAACATGTTCAAACTAAAGAATACATCAAAATAGACTGCCATCGTTTTCCAAGGAAATTTATTCAATATAACTCAATCTCCATGATGTGGAAGCCAAAAGAACCTAAATCTACCTGCTTTATCCAAGAAACACAACCACTTTACCAAGCCAAGAAAAATAGCTACCAAAAGCAATCCTGGTTTAGAATCAAAATTCATTTATTAAAAAAAAAAAATCAAGGAGGAGGATGTGGAAGAATAGTAAAAAAATTCTGTCTTTAAAACAAAAATAAAAATAGTGGAGGGAAAAATGTTTATAGAAAATTTAGCAAGAAACTCAATTCAGCCAGATCATCCTGACAATATTTAAGAATGAAATTCTTTCTTCATGCATTAGGATTTGTAAGCAAATTCACTGGAATAAAATCTATGGCAATGCTTCAAGGACCTATGATTTTGTTGGTATGACTACTCCCTCTTAATCGATGATATCATGAGTGGTTGCTGCCAAAAACAATTCATCACCTAGTGTCTAACCTTCTGATGATGAGACTCTGTTCACACTTAGCAGCCCACTGTTCTTGTGCAGAGGGGAGAATAGAACACAGTGTACTTTAGAAAAGAGTGCTTGTTATACTGTAGAAATTACAGTGATTTTTAAAATGTTAGTCTCTCCATAATTTAAAGAGAAAATGTTATTTGAATCTTCTATAACTTAGAAATACAGTAAGTTTACATGTATTGCTTTAAAATATAATAGAATTTTCCATTCATTCCTGCTGAGATTGAGAGGAAGCATATGGATAGAGAGCCAACATGAGAGCCAAGACCAACTAGATTCATTTCTTGACTCTGACACTTGGCTGGGGAAATCATTAAATGCTTAGTCTTCTAGGCAACTTTCTGAAACTTTAAGTGTATCTGAAAGTTCTGAGCTTCATTGGTTGAGAGTTTCCTCATTTGAAAGTTCCTTATACCAATGAAATCATAGGCCCAATTCTTGTCTTTTTCTTACTGATAACTTGACTATTTTTGTCCATATGGCAGGTATGGTAATATGGTAAAAGATAACATGTAACAAGGGAGAAATGAAAATGAAGTCATAATATCAAAGCAAGCAATCAATGTCTCAAAGACAAGAATAAATAAAAATGAAAATCAAGGTACATAAGAAAAGCAAACTGATCAATAGCAATGGATTATGTCATACAATTTCAAATCATTAGAGGAAAGTCTACTTGATTTATATGTAGTAACATTAGAGAGCTATAAAAAGAAATAATTGGGAATCCATTTCACCCAAAGTTAAGAGAAATATAAAACCATCAAGGCAAATTTTGAGAAAATTAAACATCAAATAAAACATTAAAATAAAGAGAAATATACAAATTTGGAAATAATTTAATTTTTATGCATTCATAAAAATTAGTTGGTCCAGAGAAATTGTGTACCTTCTTTGAAATAGTATCACTTGTATTTGCATGGTACATTTATGTCATATGTCCAATTTTTATTTTCCAGTGTTTATTTCCAGTGCTTACGTTTATATAGGTCTAGAAGAAATGTCAACTGATGCTATAAAAAAATCATGCAACACAAAAGCTCTCTTGTGTAATCTATGAACTCACATAAATATATGATGGTATTAGTAGCTCCCAAAGGGATTACCTCAGTCATGAAAAGAGTGGGGAACTATTTCAAAGCAGAAGACTTTATCCATCCTTGGATTGTTCATAGTATTTTGTTGGTAAATCTTGTTGCATCCTAATATTTTAATTGTAGTGTTGACTGCAACCTGTCTAGGACTACGATGATATTTATTCACCTTTGTGTATTCCAGTTCTGAGTTATAGTAAGTGTCATATAGTAGTTGAATCAAAATCTTTTTTGAAAAAGTAATTTAATATCTCAAATACTATGTTATTTATCTCCTTGCTCTAAAGCATTATCTTCAGATGGTTTGACAGCAACTTTAAATTTCTCTCTTCTTAAATCTTTTTCTTCATGTACAATGAAATGATTACCTTTCCTTTAATAATTGGATTAATGCAAAATATCCCCCCATAACCAAGTGAGGGTTGAAGAGTAATGGAGGCAGAAGGGACCACACTGATCATCTAGTCACACTTTATTGGAAAAACAACTGAAACAAAAAGATAAAGCAAATAAAAACCTTTACAACCTGTTGGAAAAAAAAAAGCCGTTTAGCTTTACTTTTTGACTTCCAGTGAGGGAGAACCCATTACCTCCTAAAATGGTCTACTCCACTTTGGGATGACTCTAATTTTTAGGAATTTTTCTTCACATCAGGCCTGTTTTTGCCTCTTTTCAACATCCTCACATTGATCTGCTGATTCTGTTCAAAAGGGCTAAGGAAAATAAAAAAGATCTAGTTTGCCTTTCCTGTAATAGGAATTGAAATATATGAAAAAAAAAATTCTTACATTTCCCCTGCCTCCTCAATATTTTCTCCAGTTAGTCACATAATCTATAAAACATTAATATTTTTATGTGGAAAAATTATTTATTCATTTATTTTGAGTCTTCCATAAAAGTACATTAAAATGCAATTCCCATTTGTTTTTAACTTTTTTTAAAAATCAAAGTCACAGATGGCATTCTGGGTAGGCATTAGCACCTAAAGTAAGTCACACAGGGTATAACATTCAGGAGCATGACTCCAGGGAATAATTTTACTATAAAGTGTAACTGTTAATGCCACAAGATACCACTTTAACTGGCATGAAAGTTTTTATTGTGTGATAAATCAAGTTCTATATGTTATAGGAGAGGCTCAGAGGCCTCAGTGGTCAGCAGCATACTGCAGGCATAGTTTTGAAAACCCTGCTGGAGGTTCACAAATGGCCTGGATCTGCTTTGAGGGCAAAAAAAACCAAGCAAACAAAAAAGACATTTTCCCCCTAAAAGAGTTATGTAGGAAGAATAGAGAAGACATATAAGCTGACACAAAGGGAAATAATCAGAACTGGAATCACATTGTATGCAATGACTACAACCATGTAAATGGGGGGGGGAGAACTACAGTAACAACAGTAATTGAAAGCTATGAAATTATGAAAGTAAACTGACCAAAGAAGTTCCCAAAGAAGAGATATCATAAGGCATCCATTTCACTGCTTTGCAAAGGTGGGAGAAATAATTATGGAATGTTACATATGTCAGACTTCTTTTAATATGTTGGTTAGTTTATTGAATTTTTTTCTCTTTATTATGATGAATGACTCATGTATCTAGGAGAATGTATATATTAAAAAGTATATATGATATCAAAACAAACGATATGAATAAAAATAATAAAAGACATTACCTAGCAAAAAGAAAAAAAAGGTTTTTTTGGTAAATAAATGCAGATTCAGAAATAAATAAATCCAGAAATAGAAATGAGATAAAGCTATGCAGTTTAAAACAAACTTTAAAAATTAATAAAATAAAAAATATATTTGAGAGAAACTAAATAATTGTAAGTCACCTTTATTTGAAACAATTAGGGTTCTCACTTGTCTAATTTCCTGGATCTTTTAGGCACCAGACAAGGATGAGACAGGAAAAACGTTGGAAGTTGAATTCCCCATATAGTTTAACATATAAGATGTTGGGTGATAATGCTTTTAAAAGGTTTTCACTTGCTTTTTGACAATCACCTAAGACTACCTAGACAGAGGGGCAGCCCAGAGTCTGCTTTGGAGTACTGGTTGAGATTTTCTTGGTTGAGAAATAGAGAACCCCTTGCCCTCTCTCTCCAACTTTTCCCTGGATTGAAAGTGCCTGCTTTATTTTTTTTTAAGTAGTTAATTTATAATGTGAAAACATGTTTAACAGGAATGTATATGTATAGCCTATATCAGATTGTATGCAGTCTTGGGGAGGGTTGTGGGGAGGGAGGGGGAGAAAAATTTAAAACTCTAAAGCTTATGGAACTGATTGTTGATAAATCAAAATAAATTAATTTAAAAAAATAAAATGACAAAAATAAAATAAAGTAGTTAATTTAGAGAAATGCAAATTAAAACAACTCTGAAGTATCATATCACACATCAGATTGGCTAACATGAAAAAACAAGAAAATGATAAATGTTAGAGAAGGTGTGGGAAAATTGGAACAGTAATGCATTGTTGGTTGAGTTGTGAACTGACCCAAGCATTCTGGAGACTAATTTTGAACTATGCCCAATGGGTTATAAAACTGTGCATACCCTTTGATCACACAATATCACTTCTAGGTCTGTATCCCAAAGAGATGATAAAAAATGGGAAAAGGACTCACATGTACAAAAATATTTATAGCAGCTATTTTTGTGGCAGCCAAGAATTGGAAATTGAGGGGATGGCTATCAGTTGGAGAATGGCTGAACAAGTTGTGGTATATGAATGTAATGGAAATACTATTGTTTCATAATTAATGATGGGCAGGTGGACTTCAGAAAAACCTGGAAAGACTTCCATGAACTGGTGCTGAGTGAAGTGAGCAGAACCAGGAGAACATTGTACACAGTAATAGCAACAATGTGTGATGACCAACTTTGATAGACTTAACTCTTCTCAGTAATACAAGGAGCTAAGACAATTCCAAAAGACTCATGATGGAAAATGCTATCCACATCCAGAGAAAGAGCTATTGAGTTTGAATGCAGATCAAAGCACACTTTTTTTTTGGTTTTGTTTCTTCTTTCTATTGTTTTTTCCATTGGTTCTAATTCTTCTTTATAACATGACTGACGTGAAAATAAGTTTAATATGATTGTACATATATAGCCTATATAAGATTGCATGCTGTCTTGGGGAGGAGGGAGTAGAGGGAGAGGGAGAAAATTTAGAACTCAAAATCTTATAGAAGTGAATGTTGAATGTTGAAAACTGTGAAAGCAAATAAACAAATTATTTTAAGAAGTTAACTTATAATAATAACTATTATTTACATGGTGTTTTAAGGTTTCCAAATCACTTCACTTATTATTTTGTATCATCTTCACAGCAACTCTATGAGATAAGTGGTATAATTATCTCCATTTTGTAGATGAAAAAATTGAGGTTGAGAAAGAAAATAAGTTGCCCAAGGTCACACACAGCTTGGAAATATGTTTTATTCAGGTCTTGTTGACTGCAAGTACTGCACACTATCCAATGCACTACTTAGCTTCCTGATGATAATGATGGTGATGATGATGATGATGATGATGATGATGATGATGATGACGATGATGACTATGACCCTTTTTTATTTCTTTAAATAAATTCTGTGATGGAACTTCATCTACCAACGCCGATCTACAACTTAGGCAGTTGTCTAGGCATTTCAGTGGAAAAGTGATTTGCCCAGGGTCACAATCTCTGATAGTTGTTTGTTATTGCTGTTTTTAAACTGCTGAAGATATGGCCTTTGCTATGGCCAAATCATGTTCCTAGAAGCTTTGTGGAAGTGTCATTTGATTAATACATCAAGGATCTATTATTTCATTGGTATTAGAATTCCCTTCCCCAACATGGATCACAACCTAAGTACTTAATTCTTGGAGCCTATGTATTTGTCCGTGGTCACACAGCCAGTAAGTGAAAAGGCAAGGTTTAGACAATTTAGACACAGGACTTGTGGACTTCAACTCTGACTCTCTATTCATATAATACACTATTTTTTTTTGAAAGTATACATTATCACCTCCATTTTACAGATTAAGAAACTGAAGTTCAGGGAGCAGAAATTACTTTCTAGATGTCAGAAAGCTAGTAAATGTCAAAAATGGGACCAGAGTATTTCATCTTATTTTAAATTAAAATACTGTTTTCCTCTACACTATACTGACTTTCTCATAGCCCTGTCACTTGACAACTAGGAGGTTCACTCCATTTCTGTTCTTGTTATGTTTTTAGTCATGTATGATCTTTATGAGCTCATTTGGGGTTTTCTTGGCAAAGATACTGCACTGGTTTACCATTTCTTTTTACAACTCATTGTACAGATGAGACAACCATAGTTAAGAGACTAGGCCAGGGTCACACAGCAAGTAAGTATCTGAGGTTAGATTTGAAATCAGAAATATGAATCTTCCTGATTTCAGGCCTCGTACATTATCTACCCCATCTATAAACACTAATACTAAGGCAGTGTAAGCATGGTGGATAGAGGAACTATAGCTTTAGAAAGACATGGCTTCAATTTCTAGGCCTCTGACACTTAATATATGCTTTACCATGAGCAAGTTACTTAAACTCTCAGTGGTCCCAGAAAACTCTGTGAGTCTATAAATTACAGATGACACATAGGTTTTCACTGGTAGGAGTTTACTCTTTGCAAATGATAAACAGCTAGAATTATAGTATTAAACACAGATGTATATATGTGTGTATGTATATATATATATATATATATGTATATACAATACACACACGCATGTATACATGCATACACATATATGAAACAATATATAAACATATGTGCATACATATGCATATGTATGTATATATGTCTCTTTGCAGCTAGATAGCTCAGTGGATAGAGTACTGGGCCTGGAGTCAGGAAGACTCCTCTTGCTGGGTTCAAAACTGGCCTCAGACACTAGCTATGTGAACTTGGAAAAGTCGCTTAACTCTGTCTGCGTCAGTTTCCTTATCTCTAAAATAAGCTAGAGAAAGAAATGGCAAACCACTCCAATAACTTTACCAAGAAAACCTCAAATAAGGTCACAAAGAATTGGACATGACAGATCCCACTGAACAACAACAACGGGGGGGGGGGAAGTCATACACATATACACACAAATACATCACATATATACATACCCACTACACATACATAAACATATATATATATATATATATATATACATATATATATATATGTGTGTGTGTGTGTGTGTGTGTGTGTGTGTTCTCTGTGTGTGTGTTCAAGTCCCTAGGAAAGATATGTATTTTGGATCCATAAATGGTCAATGCAAAATAGTGACTTATCTTCCAATCACCAGTCTCATTTATGCAGATGGTACCACTCTGATAGCAGAAAATGAAGAGGAATGAAGAAGCCTCTTGATAAGGGTAAGAGAGGAGAGCTCAAAAGTCGACTTGAAACTTAAAATAAAAATAAATAAAGATCTTGGAAACTGGCCCCATCATTGCCTGGAAAACAGAGGGAGGAGAAATGGAAGCAGTGTCAGATTTTATATTCTTGGGCTCAAAGATCAATACAGATGGTGACTGTAGCCATGAAATTAAGACACTTGTTCCTGGAAGGAAAGCTATGACAAATCTGAACAGCATGCTAAAAAGCAGAGACATCATCTTGCCAGAAAAGATTTGTGTAATCCAAACTATGTTTTTTTCCCCCAATAACAATGCATGGCTGTGAGAGTTGCATTGTAAGAAAAGCTGAGCACTGCAGAATTGACATTTTTAAATGGTATGCCAGAGAAGACCATTGAAAGTCTCTTAGACAGCAAGGAGATCAAATCAGTCAATATTTAAAGAAATTAATTCAGGCTGCTCACTGGAAGATCAAAAACTGAAGCTGAAGCTTAGATACTTTGGCCACGTAATGAGAAGATGGGACTCATTATAAAAGGCCTTGATGTTGGGAAAGATTGAAGGAAAAAGGAAAAGGGGACAGTAGAGGATGAGATGGATAGATAGATAGTATCATGGAAACAATGAACATGAACTTGGACAGACTTTGAGAGATAGTGGACAATAGAAGGGCCTGGTGTGCCCATAGGATCACAAAGAACTGGACAGTCTATTTAGTCTAAACTCTTCACTTTATAGGTCATGAAACGAAATCTCAGGGTCATAAAATAACCTTTCCAAGGTAACTTAAGTGGAAAAAGTCAGAGGTGGTATTTGAACTACAATTCTGAAGTCTTTTAACTCCAGAGCCAGTGTTCTTTCCACTGTACTACATTGACATCTTCAAGAGAACCACAAATTTAAAATGCCCATATGAGAACATGCTTCAAATTAGTAATAGAGAAATGTATGATAAAACAATGCTGTTGTTTTACTTCACACTATTAGCAAGTAACAGAAAATGTAAATAGTCAATGTTGGAGTTACTGCCTGAAGATAAGCACAATAATGCTTATGGAACTGTGAAGTCATTCATTTTTTTATTTAAATCTAGAAATATGCAAGAAAAATGCCTAAACTGCCCATACTCCTTTGATGAAGAAATTTTACTGCTGACTAAATATACTGAAGAAACCAAAGACAGAAGCAACTTTCTAAAAGATACTGAAATATTCATAATAACACTTTGTGGAATAAGGACATAGAAAAAATAAGTACCTATTAATTGGGGAATGGCTGGGAAAATGGCATATAAATGTAATGGAATTAGTAAGTAGTGATAAGGAATATAGAAAAATGTGGATGTAGTTGTCTGAACTTATAAAGTACAAAATAAGCAAAATCCAAAGAACAACATAAGATAATTATTTTGATTTAAATAAAAGACTGCTTAAAGGAAGAACTCTGAATTACAGGAAAAAAAAAACACTAAAGATTCAGAAGGATAGATAACCAAAACAAACTTCTTCCTGGAGCAGAAATGGGGACTTCAAAGGCAGAATATAGCAGTCATTTGTCATATGTGGCTGCTTTATCAGATGTTTTTCTTTGTTTCATTGATTTTCTTAGTTACAAGAGAAGGTAAAATTTAGAGGGAAAGTTGAAATGACTGGCATGACAAGTGAAAAGACAACAGTAAAATATGCTTTAAAAATCATTTCTGCTATTTGTATTTTATTGTTCATTTATGGAAACAGGCCTGATCTTCATTGATGATACAATTACTTCTACTCCAGGACTAAAAAGTAAGAGGGTAAGGAATTTTTAATAGTATATTTTGTTTGTTGCCTGCTTTCTGATAATTAGGATAATTTTATAATTAAAACCTTAACTAACTTGGAAGTAGTTTCATTTTTTAATGTCTTTTTTAACAATTATTATCAGGGAAGGAAAAGTAGAAAGGGAATATTTTTTTTTATTTTATATCCATACTACATGCTATTATCTTATCTCATCCTCATAACAATCCTATGGGGTAGGTATTATTATTCTCCCTGTTTTACAGCTGAGGAAGCAGAGGTAAACAGAAGTTACATGACTTGACCAGAGTCACACAGGTAGTAAGTAGCTGAGGCTGAATTGAAATTCTTCTTGAGTCTAGGCCCAGTGCTCTACCTACTGTACCACTTAGTTGCCTCTTATCAAAAATAAGAATCTGACAAATAAACTTTTGCAGGGTCTGTTTTAAGTTATTGATAATTTTATTTCTGATAGGCAGATGCTTCCCATAAAAACACTCAAAGTTAGCAAGTTTAAATGTACATTCCTCTCTTGTATGAACTGATGAAGAACAAAGTAGGCAGAACCAGGAGAATTATTTACACAATGAGTATAATGAGGTGAAGGAAAATAACATTGGAAACAAGAAGATATCTGATTTACATGGAAGCCAATTTTGACTGCAGTGAACTGACAGCAAGTATTGTCCAACAGTGGTATATGATGGGTGGAGTGATGTATACATTGTCAGAGTTGGACAATTTATTTATCTGTTTTGCTTTAATGTTCTTTTTAAAGGAAAGTTTCTTTAAGGCAGGGAATAGAGCAAATCACTAGGAATAGACAGCAATGTAATAATAAAAACATTATTGAAATACACATATGAGTGTGTTATCATTTTTCAGTTGTTTCAGTTTTGTCCCATTCTTCATGTCCCTATTTAGGATTTTCTTGGCAAAGACACTGGAGTGATTTGCCATTTCCTTCTCTAGCTCATTTTACCTACAAAGACACTGAAGCAAACAGGGTCTGAGGTCAAATTTTAACTCAGAAAGATGAATCTTCCTGATGCCAGGGCCTGCACATTATCCACTGTGCCATCTAGCTGATGGTATGTGTGTGTGTATATCCCTCCAAATTGATATTGATTGTTAAAATAGAAGTATATGTCTTGAATATTATAGAGGTAACATGGACCACTTTAATTGACCAGCATTTTGTTGCCTCTCTTTTCTTATTTTATTTACATTTTTGTGGCATTGGGGGATATTATAGTCTTTCTGTGTTTTCTGAATTCTTGATATTGGTCATTTTTACCATGCCAATACATTTATACATAATAATCTGTCAACCATGCTCCCATATGTAATTTCTAGCATTTTTATCATCAGAAATAATGTTGCTACTGAATGAACACTTTTATGTACGTAGATATTTTCTTTTTGTCAATACTGTTCGTAATATATTCCCAGAGATGAATTCTCAGTGTCAAAGAATATGAACAATTAATAACTTTTGAAAATTTTAATTTTCCCCTGTGAACCATTAAACCAGTTCATCATTCTATCAGAAGCTGTCCCTATAGTATAGTGAAGAATCTTGGCTCTGGATTCAGAGGATGTGAGTTAAAATGGCCTCAGATGCTTACTACCTGTTTGACCTTGGTCAACTCACTCTACTTCAGTTTCTTCTTTAAAAAGATGGAGTTGGACTATGTGGCCTCAGAATTGTCTAACTTATGATTAATGTCTTCCCATAGAATGTCCAAGAATGAGTTACTCACCTTTCCTAGATTGAAAGATAAGAAATAATACCTCAGGATTGTTTGAAATTTTATTTCTCTGATTATTAGTAATTTTGAAAAAAAATCAACATAACCTTTGACCTCTTGTCAACCTAGAAATAATTCTTAATTTAATCATATTTTGTCAATTCTTTTTAGATGTTAGACCGATTATTGAAGAAAATATTTTCCCCAAATAATTTCTTTTTTTCTGATTACATCTCTATTAATAGATTTTCTGAAATCAAGAAGATCTCTTTGTATGTTATTGTTCTTTCTATCCTGTGTCTGGTTATTAGTTTCTCCCATTAATACCTCTGAATGGCATTACTTTTCTTTCATGTTTATTTATTTAGTGGTGTCTAATTTGATAAGCTATCACTCTGGTGCTTTAATTGGCACGTAACATCAAATCAATATAATTATCGCAATCATCATTTTTACAATGCTGGTAAAACAAGTTATGAATACTGTGTGTCTTTCCAATGATTTAGAACATTTTTTATTTCTGTCAAAATTGTTTAATAGCCATATCTGTAGAAGTCCCCTATATGTCTTTTTCTGGGTTATTTCATATTTATATTTAGTTTATTTAAATTTGAAAGTCTCTTTCTGATATTTCCCCCTGGGAAATATAATGAAGGATAATATTTTTTTCTGGATATATTTGGATCCTGCACTTTTCTTGAAGCTAAAGTAGAAATAGTTTGCTATTTGTTTTCTTATTTCCTTAATTTCCATTCTTATCTATTTATATGTTAATGTTAGCTATTCTTGCTAGCATTTTTAGCATTTTTTAAAATAATATTGGAAACAGTAGGCATACTAGCTTTATTCTTGATTTTATTGGGAAAGCTTCCAATGTTTTTTTTGCCTATATATGTCCCTTTGTTTCACACTTTTAGTCATTGAGAATATCTGAGATCTGAAAGTTTGACAACATGATTTGAGCCAGCTTTTGTATGCATGCTGTATTTTGGGGAATTTGGCAAAAAGTCCACCTTCTTTTATTTCAGTGAATGGGGATGAAACACTTTGACCTTGAGGTTGGTGGGGAATGGTGATGACTGTAGCCAGGATATTTTTCTAATAAAGGTCCTTATCCTGATCTTCTCCAAAGAGGGATGAGCTATGAGCTAAAGAGTTTACATTTTACAGCTACACATGACAAGGGCACCAATGAAGAACCAATGAAGAACTACGGACATTCCAATGCAGAGAAGAGAATCAAGTAGCTGCCAACATGCATCTGGAACATAGGATGTAGGTTTGAAGGGGAAAAAAAAAAACAGATTTGAAGATCCCACTCCCTGTGCTTCTCTGGGAGCAGGAAAAAGTTTTCCATGTATCTGACTTCATCAGTTCTCTGCCTTCACCAGTCCTTCTCATGGAAGGGCAGGATGAAAGGGAAGGCAGACACAATCATTCTTCTCTCTTCACTACTAATTGCTTCAAGGGGCATCTGTTTGCTTTAAAAATCTTATCTCTTCAAGTTGTGTGGGTTTTTATGCATTTATATATATTTTTTAGATTTTTTTTCATGATGCATGTGATACTGTAGAAAAAGTCAGAGCTATTCAAATTTTTGAATGAATGAAGGAGATTAAGAAGTAAAAGCTGAACCTCAATAAGGGTCAAATTGAAATTACCGAGTATTTGCCAATCTAATTTGGAATCATAGCGACATACTTAACTGAAATGAGAGGGCATGAAACTGTTTATGTGTGGAGAAGGAAGGGGAAGGAGAGAGAGAGGGAGAGAGAGAGAGAGAGAGAGAGAGAGAGAGAGAGAGAGAGAGAGAGACAGAGACAGAGAGACAGAGACAGAGAGACAGAGAGAGGGAGAGAGAGAGAGACAGAGACAGAGAGACAGACAGAGAGACAGAGACAGACAGAGACAGACAGGCAGACAGAGAGAGAGGGAGAAACAGAGACAGAGAATAACAGAGAGAGAGAGAGAAGAGAGAGAGAGAGAGAGAGAGAGAAAGAGAGAGAAAGACAGACACACAGAGAGAAAGAGACAGACAGATAGAGACAGACAGAGAGAGAAAGAGCAATTTCTTTGGGTAAAGCTTTCTCTGAGATTCGGGTCAGCACAAAAGATCCCCAGAAATATGTAAGCAATCAAACAAGTAGGAAGTTTACCAGTGGCCCAGAAAACACAGTGGCACGGTCCCATGTTGTTCCTGAAAAGAAAGACATGACTGAGGAAAAGGCTAAGTGAGTTATTTGGAAGAGTAAAGACATGTCCCTTCTTGGCAGGCTAAGAAAATATACCCAGAAACTAGCTGAATGCATATGCCCAGGAAACTCCTTCCCCCTTTCCTTTCCAGGATGGAACTTCCTCTATAGCTCACTTTCTTTCAGTGTTATGACTTACAGACTTCCATCATTGTCATGGGCCTGTGGCAGAGGCAGTACTAATAGATGCTAATGATTTAATGTGTTGCTTCTTCCAGATAGCAACCTGTAATTTCATTTTATGATTTATACTTCTGAAGATGCTGCCTTAACACAAAGCAATATTTATGTTGGGAATTTCAGGCACTGTTACAGGTCCTTTAGGGAGGTATGGGCAGGACTCACTTCATTGTGTTCTCTAAATTATATTTTCCAGAGAACTGCCAACTCCATCTGAAAGGCTTGTAGTAAACAAATATGTGACTATTTACTTTCAGGACCATAATGCTCTTCCCTTGTATAGATTGACCAATTCTGTGGACTCTTTTTTTAAGGCTTCAATTTATATTCAAAATATCATAGACTGAATTCAAATCAGTGACTGTCATTTTAAATCAATCATAGCACAGCTTTTCATTGTGCCCTTATCAGTTCTTTAAAAAAAATGTCATAATCAATTTCATCATCTGTAAAATAAATAGGCTCACTTGTAAGGCCCCTTCTAGGTCTAGGTAGGATCGAGTTATTTTAACCCTAAAACAAAGAGGGATAGTTACATAGATTCCTTTTCATTATAGTATTAAAATAGTGGTTTAGAAGCAATTGCTGAGTGTGCCTACCCTGCATGCACTTTAGCCCTAAAAGTGGGGAGTAGGTATAGACTGAAACTAGTGGGGAGTTGACACTCTCCCACAGTGGCTCATGTTTTCAATAAAAGCAGCAGTGAAATTGAAGACTCCCAGCCTGGGAGTGATGCTCTTCTGGTTGCTGAGAAACCAGGAAGTGAGAGAGGCTTTGTCTCTAGCAGTACCAGCCACTTGGACAGGCTAGAGGGCCTTTAGGAATTACAAGGGGCGTGTTAGTTTGCATGTAAACAGTGGGAAGTGTTTATATAAACAAGAGCATTGTGAGTGTAAAGCAGTGGGGTGCCTTCCTAGGAAGTCTTTGCAAAGCATAGAAGGCCATAGATATCAAGTACATAGAAAGAGAAAATACAAGAATGCCTCCCCTTCCTGTGTCTCTTTATGGCTGCAATTACACCTAGCTACTTACTGCTCCCTTTACCTCTTCTTGTTAGCACTAAGAGGAAAAGCAAACATTTATTCACTCCTCCAATTTGAGAGAAGGGAAAACCTACTAAGGAGAAATCATGCAAGTAAATATTGTAATCAGAGAAATTTTAAAGTTCTTTTTCTTTTAATTTTTTGGAGAGGGTACAATAAAATAAGAGAGAGACAGAAATAGAGACAGAGAGACAAGCAGAGACACAGAGATAGAGCCATAGAGATTACTGTTACCATCCATATAAAAATCCACTGGTCCACAAAATATGTCAATAACATCCTAGATCACACATTTAAATGAAAACTGGGTAGATGACAGCTAATGTTAATACTATTTACTGGGGGAAAGCCTAAATCAGGTTTGTAGATTATCAGCTTTTTAACCATCAGAGTTTTTAACTTTCAGGTTCCTCATTTGTCCCTACTCTCCAACTCACACTTCCCTGCAATACAACCTTTGTTGTCTAAGTATCTTTTATTATAGCAACGATATTAAAAAGATACACACACAAACACACACACACACACACACATGTTAGAAAGCTGTAGTCTGAAGTCATAAAAATCTTAGTGTATGCTAAATTATTCTTGGGCTGGAGAATTAGAATATTCAAAATAAAACAGGGGTCCATGAGTAATATTAACCTATACATTTACTCTTTGCAATGCATACTGACAATTGTACTTATGCCAGTGTCTTTTCTGTGGATGATAAGAAGAAATATGGCAGTGAATTTAAATTTGCATGTAAAATCTGTAATGTCAAATAGAAATCACTGTATAATTAAAAGTTTTTGTGCTCTGTGGGATATTAATAGTTCGTAATGCTTAAAATCAAAATTGTAAGGGATGCTTGGGTAACAGAAAACAAATTATGAAGAAAAGTTCAATAAATATTTTTAATTCACATATTGAGTATTTTTGACCAACAGGGTAACAGAAGGATTTTGAAAGGATGTGGTAGTTAGAAACTACAGAAGATGTTCTCTCACAGAAAATAGCTGAATGAATTGTGCAAAAGCCCAAAGGAATAGAGAGTGAAAATTAAATGAGATTGCAGATCTCTCACTTTATTTCAGAAAGATGAACACTAAACTGATCTTGAAATGAATTGCTAGCTAAAAGGGCATCTGAGATAAATAAAGAGGCAGACTTAAGATGACTTTCTTACAAGTTTTCTGAGCAATTTAGGAAATTTGAGATCTGGATTTGTAACTATAAAGAAAGTAAAATAAATGAATGAGAACCAAAAAATGAGTAAAATTACTTATGTGGAAATGGAGTTTGAGTATGTTTTTATTAATAATATAAGATGATGTGGCTTTATTTTTAAGATTAGATAAGATGATAAGATCAAAGAACCTCTAGGGTTATTCAGTCCAATGCCCTCATTTTTTTTCTTAAAGGAAAATAGCATTCCTTTTGTGTCTCAATTATATATGTTCTGGACCAAGGTTGACTTAGTTCTGTTTGGTCGTTCATGATTAGAATTGGAGTAAGATAGGATACACTTGTAGACTACCTACAACACACTTGAAAAAATAGTGTTTACTTAACAAGATTAAGCAAAAGATACTCAACAAGGAGAAAGCACTGGTTCATATGATTGAATTCTACTCCTCATTCATCCTTCAAGTGATGGCCTGGTCAGAAAGATATGTTGATTAGCATGACAATGGTACAGTGCATAATTCTTCAAGTCTGAAGTGTTCTGACTCCTTTTAGGCTTGCCTAGTGACCTAGGTGACTAGGAAGCTTCATAAATAACTCAAAATTTAGTCCCCTAAATTAATCAAGTCTCAGTGATAGCTTCCCTTTCTTTTAGGAGGAAAAATTAGCTTAGGCTAAATGGTAGTGACACTAATAGATTTTGCTTCACAATATATATTTTATGGCGTAGTGGGTAGAGTGCTGGGCCTAAAGTCAGGAAGACTCATCTTTCTGCATTCAAATCTGGCCTTAGACTTTTGTTAGCTATGTGACCCTGGGCAAGTCATCTAGCCCCATTTGCCTCAATGCCTAATCTATAAAATGATCCAGAGAAGGAAATGGCAAACATTCCATATTTTTGCCAAGAAAACCTCAAAATGGGGCAACAAAAAATCAGAGACAACTGAAAGGACTGAACGACAACAACAACGATAATAACAACAAATATATTTTCTATATGCTGATATATATCCATGTTATCTTCCCTGTCTAGACTGTAAATTTCTCAAGGGCAGAAATAGTTTCATTTTTATTTTTAAATTCTTAGTATAGAGCATAGGGCCTGGTATGTAGAAGACATTTGTTTATGTTAATTGGTTGATTGAAATATTTGTTTTTTTTTTCTTTTACATGCTATTTAATAACATAACCAAAGGAAGAAATAAATACCTGGTTTCTCAGTCTTCTGAGGTGCATACATTGACTCTTCCTCAATTTTCTATATTCTAATCTCTTATATGTAGCAAGAAGCCCTGTGGGTAATTAGCATCTGTGTTCTATTCTTTCTTTTTATATGTAAATATCCCGTCATTCAGTACTTGTTTGATCTATTGATTTCTGTATATATCTATATACATACACATATACATATACATATACATATATATACACATATACATATACATATACATATACATACACATACACATACACAAATACATATACATATACATACACATACACATACACATATACATATACATACACATACACATACACAAATACATATACATATACATACACATACACATACACAAATACATATACATATACATACACATACACATACACATATACATATACATACACATACACATACACAAACATATACATACATACACATACACATACACATACACATACACATACAAAATACATACATACATATACATACACATACACATACATATACATATACATACACATACACATACACAATACATATACATATACATACACATACACATACACACACATACACATACAAATACATACATATACACATATACATACAATACACATACACATATACATATACATACACATACATACATATACATATACATATACATATACATATACATATACATATACATATACATATACATATACATATACATATACATATACATATACATATACATATACACATACATATACACATACACATACACATACACATACACACACACACACACATACACATACATATACATATACATATACATATACATATACATATACATATACATATACATATACATATACATATACATATATATACATATGTACCATGGAGTCAGGGCCCAGAAGTGGCTCACTGATTGATATGTCTTGAGTCCTTGTGGATCCTTTTTCTATTACTTCTATTAAATAATTTAACTGTTTAAGAATGTGCTTGGTAGCAGAAGTTGTTCTTTTTCCCTAAACCTTGAAAAAAAATGTTTTTCTTGGTTGATACAAAGGGTTAAGTTTGAACTGATAAGCAAAGTCAGCCATGCATCAGAAGGCAGGATAATACTTACTCTACTCTTTCATAATTCCCTACTTCTTCCATCAACTCCCCTCACCCTCCCATGATGTTTACTCACTGTTGTCCCTCAACTCCCTCTAGAGAGAATTAACTCGCATTTTACTTAGGCTGACAATGAAAAGAGCAATTCGGTGAACTGTGAAATCCTGGACGAATATGACATTTCATTAATAAAATGGATTGCTAAGGATTTCTTCAAGGTTAGGTACCATCAAGTCCCTTAAGTTGAAGCAAGAGCTAAATCATGAAACTCAATTGTTGCTTAGTCCAAAAAAAGCCAGAAACATGTCATTTTTTTTTAAAGAAGGGTAATAGCTGACATTCATACACCCCTTCTGTTCAAAGTAAAGAAGATTATATTTTGGTGTTGGCAGAAACACATAATACCACTTAACCAACAATCCAAAAAAAATTTTTTTAAGCTCATTTGTTCTGCTGGTTACTGAGCATACAAAGACAAGTTTGAAATAGCTCCTGTTTTCAAGAAACTTACTTTCTTTACAAATGCCAACTATAAAGATCATATCAAATCACACTTTTGCAGCATTTTTGTGTTTTAACATTTGATTCCTTATATACTGCTTTATTTTGGAAGGCCTTCAAATATGAAAAACATCTCTCTATTTTGAAAAAAAAAAGATTTGTTTGACTTTATTGTTTTTCTGCTTCTTAAGATAGCCAGACTTCTTGAATAAAGGATCTATGTTGGTTGGCCCATTTCTTCTGGATTTACTCCTTTCTAAACATCTGTTAATCTCACTTCCATCCCTAGATTCCCCTGAAATGGGTGTCTTAAACACCACTAATAACTTTTCTTTCCCCTACATTATTACTGTCCTCTTTATTTTCCTTTGTTCTGTTTCTTTCACCTACCTTCTCCTCCCCTTCCTCCTCAGTTTCCTTTCTCTACTGAGTGCTTTATCCCCCCTCTCTTACTATTATCTAACTATGAGCATGCTTTAGAGTTTACAGCTTAATTATTTATTGTTTCTGTACTATTACCACCTGGGTATCTGAAATCACCATATACAGATAACTTCCAAATTTAAATTTCCAGTATGCTTTAGTCAGTCAGGTTCCAGCCTGCATCTGATTAAGCATTTCTTATGATAAGAAATTCATAGGGGCAGCTAGGTGGTGCAGTGGATAGAGCACTGGCCCTGGATTCAGGAGGACCTGAGTTCAAATCCAGCCTCAGACCTTGACACTTACTAGCTGTGTGACACTGGGCAAGTCACTTAACCCCAACTGTCTAAAAAAAAAACCACAATTCAGTCCATTCCATATTTTGAATAATTCCAATTGTTAAAAATCTTTTTTTGTTATGTTAATTCAAAATATGTTTCTCTATAATTTCCACTGCAGTAGCTCAGGGCAAATCTAAAATCTTTTAATCTTTATAAAGAAAGAAAACAAGTAAAATTCAGATAAGGTCCATTACACATTGGATCATTACTATACTATAAAGGATGATGAACTTAAAAAAAATACAGTAAGAAAGGAGAATTTTGTGGACACCTTAGAGACCTTAGAAAAAACAACAAAAATCTGGAATGATTTAAAAGAGAAATAAAACATTTGAAAGAGGAAAATAGGACAAAGATTAGTTCAGAAATCAGAAATGGCAAACACAACAAGGGAAAATTTTGTTAACATAACAGGAAAAAAAAATATAAAAACTCTTTAAACAAGTAGGGACAGTATATCAGCATCAATTCATTAGGTTTTCTTTTCCATATCTTCCCCTGGCTTTCTCACCCCATTTTCCTAGCCAGTATCATATCTCTCTCAAGATTTTTGCAACCTTTTAAATTGGGCATGCTGAAAGTAGCTAACCTTTCCCAGGCTTCTGGTAGTGGTAGTTCCAGATACATGACCTTACATTATTGTAAGGGAATGGAATAAAGAAGACAAGATATTGCCTGCAAATACAACAGTTCTCACTTGACTTACTTAAACGAGCTGTTTATGACAAAAAAAAAAAGGAAATGAATGAAGATATAGGGAGAAGAATGTGGCTATATATATAGAAATGTAGGACAAAGCTTTCCAGCATCAGTTTGCCACCTCCAATCTTGCTAAGCACAGCTTTGGAGTTCAAGCAGCTAGGTGGTACAAAGGATGAAATGCTAGGCTTAGAGTCAGAAAGACTTGAGTTCAAATCAACATCACATACTTGCTAGCTGTGTAACCCTGGTCAAGTTACTTAATTTATTTGCCTTAGTTTCCTCATTTGTAAAGTGGTGGTAATAATAGCACCTACCTCACAGCATTGTTGTGAAGATCAGTTGAGATATCTGTAAAGTACTTAGTGCTGTGCCCAGCACATAGTAGGCATTATATAAATACTTATTCTCTTCCTGCCTTCCCATTTTCAAGAACTTAAACTAGCTGCTAAGGCAACCTTGGGAGTTCAAATGCATTTATTCATCCCAATCCAACCAAATTTCAGGATAGCCTGAGAAAATTGATGCTGGGGCTAAAGCAAAAGTAGTTTAAAAGAGATTTAACTTGAAGGAGTAACTCTTTCCTTTGGATGTGCCTCATTCCCTGTTATCCATAGATAAAGCTACAAGGATAGCAGCAAAATGTAATTCAGCTTCACTGGTAAACTGTATTACCAGCCATTTTCCAGCCCAGATGTACAGACAAAACTCCTTGCTGACCACACTTTAACCCCTTCTGTGTTTGGAGAGAACAAAGGGGAAATTGACACCACTGACCTAAGGTAGGGGCTCCAATTAAACATTTCTTCTTCAATGCCATGGTGGGAAAGCTTCCTGGGTCCTTTTTTCCTTTATTCTTCTTGTTCAAAGTAAAGTTTTTCTGAGGCTAAACAAACAAAATCATTTTCTGTCCTTTCTCTTCCCATATTCTCATCCTATCCACCTCACGTTGAACCCTTTGCAGGTCCCATATTCCTTTGTTTTCTTATTCCATCTTGCCTCCTGGGATGTCTACTTTATGAATTTGCCTATTTTATTTAAAAAAAATATTTTTCTCATTTACATGTATAAACAATTTTAAACATTCATTTAAACAAATTGAGTTCCAAGTTATCTCTGTCTCTCTCTTTCCTCCCTCATTCACAAGAAAAGCAATTTGAAATATGTGGACTCATGCAAAAACATCTTTTCATCTTGTTCATGTTGTAAAAACAAATCAAAACAAAACAAAAAGAAAAAAAAAGAAAAGTAAAGAAAGTTAAAAAAAGTTTGCTTCTATCTGCATTTAGACTCCATTAGTTCTTTTTCTGGGGGTGGATGGCATTTTTCATCATAAGCCCTTTGGAATTGTCTTAGATCATTATATTGCTGAGAATAGCTAAGTCATTCACAACTGATCAGAATACAAAATTACTGTTACTTTGCACAACATTATTTGGTTCTGCTCATTTTACTTTGCATCAGTTCATGGAAATCATTCCAGGTTTCCCTGAAAGTATTCTGCTCATCATTTCTTTTTTTTTTCTTTTTCTTTTTTAATATAAATTTGTTTATTTTTAGTTTTCAACATTCACTTCCACAAGTTTTTAAGTTCCAAATTTTCACCCCATCTCACCCTCCCCCCACCCCAAGATGGCATGCATTCTGAATATCCCTTCCCTAGTCTGTCCTTCTTCTATCTCTCTCCCTTCTCTTATCCCCTTCCCCTTCTATTTTCCTGTAGGGCAGGACAGACTTCTGTACCCCATTTCCTATATTTCTTATTTCCCAGTAGCATGTGAAAACATTTTTTTTAGACATACGTTTTTAAAACTTTAGGTTTCAGATTCTCTCCCTTCCTCCCTCCCCACCCACCCTCATTGAAAAGGCAAGCAACTCAATATACATTGTACATGTGCAGTTATGCAAAACAGTTCCATAGTAGACATGTTGTGAAAAACTAACTCTATTTCCCTTAATCCTATCCTGCCCTCCCATTTATTCTATTCTTTCTTTTGACCCTGTCCCTCTCAGAAGTATTTCTTCTGATTACCCCTTTCCCAATCTGCCCTCCTCTCTATCATCCCCCTGCTCTCTTGTCCCTTCTCCCCCTATTTTCCTGTAGGGTAAGACAGATTTCCATACCCAATTGAATGTGTATGTTATTCCTCCTTAAGCCAAATCCTATGAGAATAAGATTCACTCATTCCCTCTCACCTTCCCCTGTTTCCCCTCCACTGTAGAGACTTTTTTCTGTTTTTTTTTTGAGATAATTTACCCCATTCTACCTCTCCCTTTCTTCTTCTCTGAGTATAATCCTCTCTCATCCCTTAATTTTATTCTCCAGATATGACCCCTTAATCTTCAACTCACCCTGTGCCCTCTATCTATCTATCATACATACATATAATTTTTTTCCTCCAACTACCCTAATACTGACAAAGGTCTCATGAGTTATATCATCTTTCCATGCAGGAATGTAAACAGTTCAATCTTAATAAGTCTCTTATGATTTCTCTTTCCTGTTTACCTCTTCATGTTCCACTGAGTCCTGTATTTGAAAGTCAAATTTTCTATTCAGCTCTGGTCTTTTCATCAAGAATGCTTGAAAGTCCTCTATTTCACTGAATGACCATTTTTTCCCCTGAAGGATTATACTCAGTTTTGCTGGGTAGGTGATTCTTGGTTGTAATCCTATCTCCTTTGCCCTCTGGAATATTATATTCCATGCCCTGCGTCCTTTAATGTAGAAGCTGCTAAATCTTGTGTTATCCTGATTGTGTTTCCACAGTACTTGAATTGTTTCCTTCTGGCAGCTTGTAATATTTTCTCCTTGACCTGGGAACTCTGGAATTTGGCTATAATATTCCTAGGAGTTTTCCTTTGGGGATCTCTTTCAGGAGGAGATCTGTGGATTCTTTCAATTTCTATTTTGCCCTCTGGTTCTATATATCAGGGCAGTTTTCCTTGATAATTTCTTGAAAGATGATGTCTAGGCTCTTTTTTTGATCATGGCTTTCAGATAGTCCAATAATTTTTAAATTCTCTCTCCTGGATCTATTTTCCAGGTCAGTTGTTTTTCCAATGAGATATTTCACATTGTTTTCTAATTTTTCATTCTTTTGGATTTGTTTACTGTCTTGATTTCTCATAAAGTCACTGCTTCCAATTGCTCTATTCTAATTTTTAAGGAAGTATTTTCTTCAGTAATCTTTTGGACTTCCTTTTCCATTTGGCCAATTTTTCTTTTTAGGGCATTTTTCTCCTCATTGGCTTTTTGGACCTCTTTTGCCATTTGTGTTAGGCTATTTTTTAAGGTGTTATTTTCTTCAGTATTTTTTTGGGTCTCCTTTAGCAAGCTGTTGACTTGTTTTTCATGATTTTCTTGCATCACTCTCATTTCTCTTCCCAGTTTTTCCTCTACTTCCTTACTTGCTTCTCAAAATCCCTTTTGAGCTCTTCCAAGGCCTGGGACTGATTCATATTTTTCTTGGAGGCTTTGGATGTAGGAGCTTTGACTTTGTTGTCTTCTTCTGGTTGTATATTTTGATCTTCTTTTTCACCAAAGTAAGATAATATAGTCTGACTCTTTTTGCTGCTTGCTCATGATCCCAGCCAATTACTTGAGTTTTAAACTCTTTGTTAAGGTACGAATCTGCTTCCAATGTGGAGAATGTACTGTCCCAAGCTTCAGGGGTTTGTACAGCTGTTTTCAAAGATAATTGTTGGGCCCTGTAAATTTTCAGTTCTTGCAAGGTGGTATGATAAGGGGCGAGGTGTTTACTCCTTTCCTGGCCTGTGACTACAAGTACTCCTTTCTGTCCTGTAACTGTGAGGAGGGGTTCCTCTCCACAGCCACTACAAGCTCCACCATGCCAGCGCTCCTCCTCACCCCAGCACTGCTGCCCAGAACTGTGGCCCAGATCCAAACACGGGCAAAGCAAGAGATTCCTGCCTCAGCACTGGCAAAGAGATCCCTGCAATCCCTCTCTGATCAGCCACTGGATTCCCCCTCAGTCTGTGGGCCGGAAGCTGGGGAAGCAGCTGTCCCCCAAGCCACTCTAGGGGAATGGAGCTGAAACCCCGCCTTCCTTTCTCAGCACCGACAGAAACAGACTTTTCCCACTGACCTTCTAAGTTGTCTTTGGCATTGTGGATTGAGGAGTCTGGAAACCTCCACAGCTGCCCACGATTTAGTCCTCTGAGGCCTGCTCCAGGTTTGCAGCAGCCTGAGTGCCCTGGCCGAGCTGTGCTGCGCTCCCAGCCCAGCACGATACACCTTTCTGATCAAACATCCAGGTTATCTTGGGCTGGAAATTTGTTTCACTCTGTCTTTTTGTGTGTTCTGCTGCTTCAGAATTTGTTTAGAGCCATTTTTTATGAGTATTTGGAGGGGTTTGGAGGAGAGCTCAAGCAAGTCACTGCTTTCACTCCACCATCTTGGCTCTGCCTCCTCCTTCTCATCATTTCTTATAGCACAATAGTATTCTGTCACAATCATACACCAGAAGCTGTTCAGCCATACGCCAGTTGATAAGCATCCCTCAATGTCCAATTCTTTGCTACCACAAAAAGTGCTGATTTAATATTTTTGTACATATAGATCATTTTCCTCTTTATTTTTAATTTCATTGGCATACAGATCTAATAGTGGTATTGCTGGATCGAAGGTTTGAGAGCCCTTTAGGCATAGTTCCAAATTGTTCTCAAGAATATTTGAATATAACTCCACCAACAGTTCTTTAGTGTCCCAATTTTCCCAGATCCCCTCCAACATTTTTTATTTTTCCTTTCTGTCATATTAGCCCATCTGGGAGGTGTAAGGTGGAACTTCAGAGTTGTTTTAATTTGCATTTCTCCAATCAACAGTATTTTTGAGCATTTCTTTTCATATGAGTATAGATAGCTTTGATTTCTTTGTTTGAAAGTATTTGTTCATACCCTTTGACAGTTTATCAATTGGGAAATGACATTCTTATAAATGACTCAGTTTTCTATGTATTTGAGAAATGAGGCCTTTATCAAAGAAACTTGCTATAAAAATTTCTTTCCAATAGTCAGAACAACATTGTATTAGATTCCTGCCTTTAACTCATGTCTATAATAAACAGTTTAACCTTATTGAGTCTCTTATGACTTTTTTTCCTATTAACATTTTTATGTTTGTCTTGAAGCCTTGTATTTGAAAGTCAAATTTCTATTCAGTTCTAGTCTTTTTATCAAGAATACTTGAATCTCTTCTATTCATTAATTACCCCCTACCCCCCACATTTTTTTTTTAATCTCTAAGATTATATTCGGTTTTGCTGGATAGGTGATTCTTGGTTGTAATCTTAGCTTTTTGATTTCCAGAATATCATATTTCAAGTTTTCTGATCCTTTAAGAAGAAGCTGCTAAATCTCATTTCTGAATGTGTCTCCATGATATTTGATTTTTTTTTTCTTTCTTTCTGGCTGCTAGCAATATTTCTGCTTGACCTGAGAGCTTTGTAATTTGGCTATAATATTCCTGAGAGTTTTCATTTTGGGATCCCTTTCAGAAGGTGATTGGTGGGTTCTTGTATTTCTATTTTACCTTCTAGTCATAGGCTATGAAGGCAGTTTCCTTGATAATTTCTTGAAATATATTGTCTGGCTTCTTTCTCTGATCATGTCTTCCAGATGGTCCAATAATTCTTTAATTATCTT
The DNA here is from genome assembly GCF_003287225.1 of Phascolarctos cinereus. NCBI lineage: Eukaryota > Metazoa > Chordata > Mammalia > Diprotodontia > Phascolarctidae > Phascolarctos > Phascolarctos cinereus. Next base: position 136,992,304 of record NW_027556180.1, on the reverse strand, counting down.
TCCTTGATTCATTTCCCAAATCATTTGTTTTTCTGATGAGATATTTAATATTTTCTTTTTTTTTTTCATTCTGTGGTCATTCCAGATACCATTGATCTACAAGCTTTTCTAAGCAAAAAGCCCTCAAAATATATAATCCAATCAGAGAAGAGAAAACTCTTGTGGAAAAGACTCAGGTATATATCATTCGTATTGCCCCCCCATCTGCTATTGTATTGTAATAAGGGTATTTTCAGTGAGTCTACAGAGTATGGATTTACATGCTAATACTTTTATTCAACTTCAAATAATCATATATTTTTATTTACCTATGCAATAATATGTAGAATATTAAATTAAAAAATAATGTTAGCAGGATAGTGACTTTTGCCAAGACTGTTTGAATGATGACATGATGACAGTGATGATGTTGAGCAGTAGACAGAAGAAGACAAGGAAGAGAATCCTCTCAAAGCCCAATACATCATCCACAATATTGGATGAAGAGCAATGGCAGAGCAAAGGAATGCCAGGAAAAGTGATGTACAATATAGAATCTGAGTGCTCTGAGACAACAATGGGCTCTAAGACAGTGATGGTAGCTGTGAAAGCTTGGTAGCGGCCCTGGAATTTTAGTTAGTTGGATTCTAGCAATATGAGTAATTAGGTTAGCCCACTGGTCAGTGTAATAAAACTGCTACGTGAATATAAGAAATAAATGGTTGCAGCATAGAGGTACAGGCTGTCCATTAAGAATCATCATATTGATCTAATTTACATGGAACTCAGTGAAGAAAGTGGTACTCTTTTATGTTCTGATATCAGAAGAAGACAAACAAATTAGAATAATAATACTCCACGTACTGTGGAATTACTGTCACTTCCTGTGACACTAAGAATGCCATACATAGACCAGTAAAATGGGCAAATGAAATGTGTTCAGGAAATGGATTAAAGATATGAATGAATGCTTTTTACCAAGAACCAGTACTATATCATAAAAAATGGAAATAGATCTTATAATGTATAAGCAAGGACTTCATAATATTTTTTATGAATGATACCCTCTGGCCCAAGTTATATAATGATATATTGCAAATAAATGCAGACAATTGTGAGAAATAATGAAATTTCTAGATGAAATAAAAGTGTAAGTTGAGGATTTACTTATATCTATACAGAGAAAAACTGAAGAAACTGAAAGCCCTGGAAACTATATTTAACACAAACTCCAGAAGTGCTACCTAGATATGAAACAAATGGCAAAATAATGACAATACCGTATGATTGAAAAGAGAAGATAGAGCAGAATGTAATTTCAAAAGGCACTTTTTGAGTCCAATGTCAAGAATCCATCTAATAAATCAATAATATCAAAATAGAGTGATTTTTAAAAGTTTTATCTGTTATAGCAATCATGGAGGAACGCATTTCCCCCAAATATCTGATGCAGAATGTAAGACATTTCATGACCTGAACAAATAATACATACTATGGCTGTTCAGCATGAGAGATATTACAGGGGGAAAGGTAGAAGTATCTAGTAATACTTCCAAGAACAGATACTATAGCAGAAGGAGCTTGAAAAAATTAGTAAAGACCTTACATTAAATAACATCAATATTTAGCTGTTATGCACAATAGACTGTATCACCTGATTAAAGGAAACATGGAAACAAAGCCAGAAAAAAGAAATATATTAGAGGGAGGAGACAGTGCTAAGATGGGAGATGATCATGAAACATTACAGAGAACTCCCTACCAGAAATTAAAAACAAAAATAAGGAAAGCCTGCAAACAAACACACTCTTCCTTCTAACAGAGCCAGAAAATGCACCGAATCTTGATGGGGAAATCCAAGAAAAAGGAATATGGAATAATTTTTTCAGCCCAGGTCAGTATAGGGAAGGAGAAAGAAAGATCTGCAACATTGGGGATGGGGTCTAGCCAAGAGTTGTCACAAAGCACTATAGTACCCAGGCAGAGGGTTTGCACTAGGACAAGGGAAAGTCCAGAATCATAAAAGGATATTTAGAAGGGAATAGGTGGTATATAACAACTATGTCACCTACTACCCATTTATTGGCAATAGATCCTGGGTAGATTGAAGGGAACTTTTCTCATATTTGATACTGATCCTACGGCCTAGGTGTAGAGAGAGAAGTAAGTTCAGAAACAAGCAGCAGAGGTGTGGCTGAGGACCCTGGAGCAGAGCAAGTTCTCAGTTCATTTTTGCCTAGTCTGAAGCCTTTAGCAGATTAACAAGGAGTTGCAGAAATAAGAGTAATCTTTGGTTCTTGTCAATCAGAACCAACAGAGGTTTTCAACTAGTTGATAGTGATTGAGTCAAGCAAGTACTCTATTGCTCAGAACAAAATTCAGGTCAAGAACTGACAGAACTCAGAACAGGGGGCAGTATCAAACTTTGCCATGGATCAAACCATTTGGGAGCATTGAAAGCTTGCAGGTTCCAAGCATGAGCTTTCACTGTTATCCTAGAATAACACAACACTGATTACTCCAAGAAATCAGCCCAAACTTTCCCTCCAGAAATACACAGAGCAAGCTCTAACATCAAGTCTAAAGTCAAGAGGTAGGCGACCCCCAAAAAAAAAATCTCACCAAGTTATTATGGTGATAGGAATGCTTAAGACACAAACCCAGAAGAAGAGGACTCTAAAATATCTACAAGCACAGCCTCAAATATCAAACAATACATGAAACAATAAGAGCTATCAAGGTGAAGTCAAAAGAGTAACATGGCAAAACAAATAATGTGGAAAACTGAATAGCAAAAAAAGATTAAGAATTAATGGACTAGCTGAATGGTGTGTCCAGAAAAAGAGTTTATAACGGACCAAGTAGAAGCCAATGACTCCGTGAGACAATAAGGAAGATTAAAACAAAACCAAAAGACAAAAAGAAAAAAAAAATAAAGGAAAATGTCAAGCATCTCATTGCAAACATAATTGACTTCGATCTTGAAAATTGTTAAAAAGCAAAACAAACAAACAAAAAAAAACATGGCGCAGCTAGGTAACACAGTAGGTAGAGCACTGGCCCTGGAGTCCAGAGGACTCAAATCCAGCCTCAGACACATAACGCTTACTAGCTGTGTGACCCTGGGCAAGTCACTTAACCCCACTGCCTCACCAAAACAACAACAACAACAAAAACAACAACAAAAACTAAGAATCACTGTATTACTAGAATACCATGACCAAAAAAAAAAAGCCTGGACTTCATATTAAAAAAAAAAACTGAAAGAAAATTGTTCAGATACCCCCCTGAGGTAATTGGGGTTAAATGACTTGCTTAGGGTCACACAGCTAGTAAGTGTTTGAAGCCAGATTTGAACTCAGGTGCTCCTGACTCCCCAGCCAGTGCTCTATACATTGTGCCACCTGGCTGCCCCAAAATTGCTCACATTTTTTTAGAAACCAGAAGGCAAAGTTGAAATAGAAAGGATTTGCCTGTCATCTCTTAAAGGAAGTCCCTAATTGAAAACTCCCAGGAATATTCATAGTCACAATACAGAGCTTCCAGGTTAAGGAAGAAAAAACAACATGTAGCCAGAAAGAAAGAATTCACACATCAAAGAGCCACATGATTTAAATATAAGGAATGAAGAGCTTAGAATACAGTATTCTAAAAGGCAAAGAATATAGGCTTAGAACCAAGAATAACAACCTGCCCACAAGTGAGTATAACCTTATTGGAGGGAAATAGACTTTTAATGAAATAGAGGACTTCCAAATATTTGAATGAAAAGGCCAGAGTTTCAGAGAAATTTTGAAGTTCAAATGTCTCATGAAATTAAGAGTAATATAAAAATAATAAACAGGATACCGTATTACATTTAAATATGGGAAGATGATACATGTGTGTTTCTGAACCTTTTCATCTAGGGTCATAGAGGGAGTCAAATTAGATCAATCTTGGGAGTGGTTTTATAATGTCTTAATCTTAGGAAGAGATCAGAAAGCAGTGGAAGAGAAATACTCTGGCGTGAGGGCAGAGAGGAAGGAGAAGGAAGTATCTCACATTATTATTAGGGTATGCAAGTTGATATTCCCATAAACAAAGAAGAGTGGTTGTATGGAGGGACAGAGGCTACTGATACTTGAAACTCACTCTCATCTGAAGTGATCAGAAAAGGGAAGAAGCATACACACACACACACACACACACACACACACACATATACACCCATAATTTGGTACATAAATACGTTTCACTTAACAGGGAAATTGGAGGGAAAGGGAAGAAAAGAGGAGAGATTTGACAGAAGGTAGCTTAGAAAGGGGTTTAATCCTAAGCAAAATGAACTTTAAAGCCATATAAAGACATACATACATATATGTACACACACACACACACATATATATGTATATTCGAGGTGACAAAGGGTGAGTGTCTGAGAGGGTGGGTAACCATCAGTTGGCTGAACAAATTATTGTACTTACATGTGATGAAATACTACTGAACTGTAAGAAATCAAGAAGAGTATGGTTTCAGAGAAACCTAGAAAGACTTATATAAGTGATATAGAGAGAAATGGACAGAAAAATTAAAGCAATTTATACAATGACAACAACATGGTAAAGTCAAACAACTTTGAAAGATTAAAGATTTTCATTAGTGTAACGACCAAACACAATTCCAAAGGACTAATGATGAAATATGCTACCTGTATCTTACTAGAAAGGTGAAAGACTCAGAGAAAGTCTATATTTTTAAACTCAAATCACTTTGGTTCTCACTGATTGACCAATAATAAGTCCCAGCCCAAGCCTCAGTTTCTCATTTGCTTAGGTTTTGATGGCTCATAGTGAATGTAAATAGCAGTTGTTTCTGTTCTGGTCAGAAACTAAGGGTCTTCCCCTCCCAGAAGGAAACTAGGCCATCTTTTGCCTCTATTCTTAACTAGCTTTTAATTACTGAAAGGGCGTTTCCTCAGACAAACTGAGACCTGGGAAATGCCTTAAAAAGGCCATGGTCTCCCACTGCATCCAGGGACATTGCCTGTCATCCTAACCTATGTCTTGCCACTAGACTCTGATGATTCTGGAGGACAGAGTGAGGCTGATGACTTTGCACAGCTCTGCTTCACTTAAATCCAATTCACTTGCAAATAAAGACATCACCCTCCTGATGTCATTGGTTCTTTTCCAGGATGAAGGATGAACAACAACAGCAACAAGTGTTCCTCAGCACCTGCTTCAGTAGTCTTTACGTCTCTTGGAACAACTTGTTCTCATCCATCCATTCCACTGGGGGAAATCTTCACATGCTTGGGGTAGACATCTCCCTAACTCAACAATGGGTTTGAGGCTCTTCAGTTATCGTCTACCTGGTTTAGCCAGACTGCCTAAACAGTTTACTGGTGTGTCACCACTGCCAATAGCATAGCTTCTTGGAGACATAGATGAGAGTTGGGTGAAATAGGGGGACACCAAAGGTGAAATCAGCTCTTAAAAGGGCTCAGCAGCCCTCATACAAGAGGTACTAGTCTTCCCTGAACACATTCTACACCCCATTGTCTAGTACAGTATCTAACACATAGTAGGCCCTTAATTAATATATGTTAATTGAATGATTGATGAGAATTAACTGATTAATGATGAGATTGTGATGATGTTAATGATAATTAAAATATTAAAATAACGCTGACAAAATGACCAGAATAAATAGCATTATAAAGAATAATAAAGTTTTGTTTATAGGAACAAGAGCATAGTGTAAGATTCAGAGTTCACTTGATTCTCATTCCCAATCATTATTTTTCAATAAGTTACCAATAAAGCACTGGACACTGAAATATGAACACTATTTTACTTATTGTTCTAAATAGGGGAGATATTGTGAGTATACTATCTATATTTATAATTCTATCATCTCTTTCCGACTATATATGCATAGAAGTGCACATGCACATACGAATTGCATACATATATGCATACACATATACATCAATACATACACATATGCACATGATTCTGTCAATCTGCATAACATTTCATCTTTTGTAAAGCAGTTTATTGACACTTTTTTATCTGACTTTCGTAATAAGTTTCAAATGTAGATGGGTCTTTTTAAAAAAAAAAATTGGTCCATCATTAACATCATTAATAACAGCTGTGTGAAGAACTCCATATTGCAGAAACTCATAGTATTGCTTGGGGAACTGAAGTTAAGTGATATACTTTGGTCATAGAACTAATATATCAGAGGCATGACTTTTACCAAGTATTACTGCCTCCAAGGTCAGTTCTTTATATATTAGAGGCAGAATGATGTGATGTAGAGAAATATAGATATTGTATAACTTTTTAAAAATCACAATTCTCTCCCTGCCCTCTACAAAACTGCATGTATCAAATAATCAATTTCTTATAAGTACTACTAAAATTTACACTAGACTAGAAGGATATATTAACAGAGAGATGCGTGAAAAAGTTAAATTTAAGATAATTAAATGTAATGAAGATAGTAAATGCCAAGATTATCTTGCTTTGAAAAAATTAAGAGGAGCTAAGCTTACTCTTTATGTTTACTCTAAAGGAAGTAAAGGAAAGGGATTCTTAAATTGCAGAGCAAATGAATTTTAACATCTTCATAAGTGCATTTTGACCAAGATGAATAAGGAATTTTTTTTTCTAACTAGTGCAGACTAAAAAATCCATGATAAATGGCTAGGCAGAAGCCATTTTAAATAGAAGCTGTAATAAAATTAAATGTTGACTTTGAGGGAAATTAGAACACACTATATGAATTGTATAGGTAGCAATTTTTAATGCAAAAATAGGGATTTTTTTTTTTGCCTGCACTGGGACTCAACACAATTCAGAAACATTCAATAACATCTTTATTAACAACAGAAATAAGCAACACATAAAATCTGGGATACTTCCAAAGCTGGAAAAAATCACAAATACCAGGAAAGGCAAATAATTTATAACAGAAAATGAAAAGGTATCGATTATTTTGAGCACTTGAACAAAAAAGAATATGCATTATACATATGCATTATTCATACATATATATGTACATATGGTAATAAAAAACCAACAGTTCTTTAACTGTAGATTTACATTTTCAAACAAATCAAATGCAGAAAATAAAGCTCATATATAAAGAATTTTAAATCCATTTAATTAAAAAGCATTTATTAAATGTCTACTATGTCCTATATACGGGGGATATGAAGGAAAAAAAAAAACAGTCCCTGACCTTAAAGAACTCATTGTACTTGGGAGAGACAATGCATAGAAAAATAACTAAATACAAGAAGACAATGTAAGTTGACAATCAATATTAAATTGCAAGTACTAGGACCTAAAAAATATCATAGACATATTAAACAACCAGTCTATTTTGAAATCAATAATACCTTTTATTTGGCATGTTCTGTTATCTACCTTCCAGCTTAGTTGGAAGGATCACAGAGAGGTCAAAGGAGCACAAAGATCAAGCAGAGGCAATAAGACCCTAGGGAGGCATACAGTTACAGTCCACAGAATTGGGGCAGAAGCTGATACCTCCAGATTTTGGACAATCAATAAGCTAGGAAACTTAAAGTATCTTACTTACAAGCTTTAAGGTATAGAAGATTTCAGACTCTGTGTGTGTGTGTGTGTGTGTGTGTGTGTGTGTGTGTGTGTGAGTGTGTGAGTGTGTGTATATATAAGTTGGGGAGGTATTAACAGAGAAAAAGAACGTGCAAAACTTTGTGTGAATTTTGGATACTTTCAATTTAGGAGATATAAATGTACATTTCTACATTTAGCTTAAAAAATTCACTTGAAAAGTACAAGATGGGGGAAATGTCTAAAAAATAGCTTGTGTATGAAGAGATTTGGTGATTCTGTCAGAATGTAAGGTCAATATTATTCATCTACATGGCTTAGCAGCCAAAAAAAAAAAAAGGTAATAAAATCCTAAACTACACACTGGAGGCACAGTGTCAAAAACATGGGAGATGATAGTCTCATTGTTACGTTCATTTTGGCTAGACCACTTATGAATTACTGTGTTCGATTTGGGGTGCCACATTTCAGAGATTTTCACAAGCTGGATAACATCCATAGGAGAGCAATTGGGAAGATGAAGGAATTAGAAACCATCCATATGAGGATGAGTTAATGGAGGGGAAGAGGTTTACCCTAGTCAAAGGTATACGTGAGACAAAGGATGGCATGACATCTGTCTTCAAGGTACTGCTATGCAGAAAGATTAGATTTATTCTCTTTATTAAATTTATTCTCCTTGCTTACAGAAGGTAGAACTAAGGAAATTAGTAGAAATGTCAGAGGACCAAGTCAATTATCAATGTGCCTACTACTGTGCTTTTAAATTTAATTGAAGTGTCTGCTACATGAAGAACTATAAATAGAGGGAAAATACAGTTTAGATTAGATATGGTCGCTGTTTTCATGGACCCTATATTTTAATAGGGAGATATGAGTTACATTTATCATTCAGAAATTAGCATAAAGGAATATACATATACCACAATACAATTCTGAGATGAATTTCCAGTCATTTGGTTTTTTTAATCTCTATAATCCACTAATAAACTTTTTTTCCCCTATTCTGTTCTGGGATACTAGTGTAGAATGACGCACTTATTGTCCAAAATTTATAGCTCATAGAAATGGTGATAATGCCTACAAAAGGAAGAGCTGAACAGAGATAAATATAAGAAAGCAAAATGTGTTTACAAACCTGTTCTTAAGAGGTTTATAAGAAAATAAACTGTTGTGATAAATTAAGTTGAATAATCAGTCTGGGAGAGGGACATCAGAAAACCCCATATTATTTAAACATCATGATGTAGCCACATAGATATTATAACATGTATCCTAGGCAACTAGAAAGTTATACACACATAGGATGGTTAGTTATACAAATGTCATTTACATGATTTCCTAAGAAAGCTTTTGTAAATTTAGTCTACAAGTCAGTCAAGTTCAGGAACAAAAATCTATCTGAAGCTAGGTTTGTTAGTTTCTGTGCTTATCTATTAAAAAAAGAAAAGGGAAAAAAAGAAAAAAGATGTTTTCAAAAGAGTTAAAGCAAAGCTCATTTGCATAAACAGGTCTTTATGCTAAGCAGCAGATTGGACCTTAGGCATGTTTATTAAGACAGAAAGTTAAGGCTTTGGAGAATTAAAGTCAAAGTATGGTACTATAGCCCTTTGAGATACCCTTTTCTGTGAAAAGCCATTAAAGGAAGTTGGTAGAATTCATCTCTCTGTACAAGTACACAAAACAGGTGTTCCTGAGTAAGCCACAAAAACCATTTGTTCATCTTAGGCTACCCCTGGACCTGAGTTTCAAGCATAGTCTTCAGAGCCTCCTACACCTAAGGCATTTTATGTAACCAGCCATTGACACATTAGTGTATATCTTTTTTGTTGTTTGTTTCTTCTTGTTGTTCAGTCATTTTTCAGTCATATCTAACTCTTCACTATCCTTTTGAGATTTTCTTGGCAAAGATACTGGAGTGGTTCACCATTTCCTTTTCCAGATCATTTTACAGATAAGGAATTGAGTCAAATAGGGTTAAACAACTTGGTCAGGGTCACACAACTAGTAAGTGTCTGAGGCCACATTTCTGCTCAGGGCCTCCTGATGTCAGGGCCATCATTCTATCCACTGAACACCAAGCTGCCCACAGTTCTTTCTACTGATTCTATTTGCAATGGTCATTTAAATGTGTTCTAGTTAAAGCATACTGTACATGGATTAAATCATATTCCCTGATTATTGATGTAATACCAATAGTTGGCAGGAAACTAGTACCCTAACCATTATAAACTTAATTTCAGGATCTAGAGACTTCTTGGAACATTGAGAAATATCCAGGAAGTTTTACATGTAAAGGAAATAATTTTTATAACAATTCCATATAAAGATTACATACATATACCCCAAACATTTATATTTTCTTAAAATATGGTTTATTGATACTAGTTATAACAGTTTTTGTTCAAAACAAATTTTATATTCATTGATTGTTCCCTGACTACTAATAACAATTTTGCTGAACACTGGACTTTTGTCCAACTACATCCTGAGAAGACTGTATGATATCCTCTAATGGTTCAAACAGGAAACTATACAGAGCAAGTGGAATGATGATGATGATGATGATGATGTTATTTCCTTAATCCACAAAGATTCCTGCAAGGGATCTTGGCTATTAGTTCAGATCATTAAAAAGACTAATAAAAGCTGCCATCTTTACCTGGACATGCTGCTGTCTTTTTCAGTCGTTTCATTCTGCTGAGCACTGTTGCAAATAATTCTGTAATAACCTTCCTGCTTCAGAACTCTTTTAATAAAATCACATATTCTGGTAGCAGAGATATTTTCTCCCCTCACTATACTCCTTAGTTCATAGATGTACCAAGGTAACATAGTGAAAATTTTCCATAATACTATTTAGCTTCATGCAAAATGGCCATTACTTCCCTTATTCTTATTGTTGAGTTGTCTCAGTCACATCTGAGTCTTTGTGACCCCATCTGGGGTTTTCTTGGCAAAGATACTAGAGTAGTTTGCCATTTCCTTCTCCAGCTCATTTAACAGAGAAGCAACTGAGGCAAACAGGGTTAAGTGACATGTCCAGAGTCATACAGCTAATAAGTGTTTGAGACCAGATTTGAACTTAGGTCTTCTTGACTCCAGGTCTAGCACTCTATCCACTGCACCACTTAGCTGTACTCACTTCTCTTCAGTTGGTTCTGATGTGAGTTCCTCTGGGTCTAATGTATCTATCTTTAACTTCCCAAAGTTGACCCAGAACTTTGAATAGATCTGGTTATCCTCTGTGATGAGTCATAGGGACAGGGGACAGACTGAAGAAATCAGCTGACAAGTAGTAGGCATATTATTGCAAACATAAGTGTTGTAATAAATCTCAGCAAGCTGCATTGCCTTCTTGGTTCTAATCATTTCAATATTAGGGTCATTACCATAGGCCTCCAAGGAAATGAGATTCTTCTACTTTTTACTGCATGATAGCTGCCTTAAATGCTAATTCTGGTCAGGGCTTAGAAATAGGACATGTCAGTTTCATTGTATTATCACTTTTACTGAACAGAAAGCAAGTCCTTACTCAAAATTTGAAACAGGGTAGAAGAGTTTTCATGGGGAATGAACAAACTGAGAGAAAGGCCCAAAGTAAGGTTTGAGTAGGCCTCTGCAGAACAAAACCTGAGCATCCTGTTATTATTTTGATTCACTGAGCCCATGGCAGAACCAAATGGAGAAAGAGAAGTACTGAAAGCTGAAGGTAGGGAGACATTAATAACCAACTTTGCCTTATTTTTAAAATTTTATTTTAAGGCTGTCTTTAATAGCACACCTTACCTTTGGTTGTTCCTTTACTCTCAGATCTGTAATTTACCTTAAAGTTAAAACATAAAAAAATGAAATATTCATTGCAAAATGTATCTTATTATATATGAAGAAGGACCTTATTATTGATATAATCTCTTTAAAATTATCTCCATTGTTTATTCCTAAAAAACACCCACTTAGATATTTTTGCAGTATGTGTCCCAGAGGGTCATAGCCTCTTCTGATTAATCAACAAAATTTAATATCTGAATTCTTACAATTATAAAATGTATTTAAATATATTTAGATGATTATTAAAACCACCAACATCATCATGTCTGATTCAGGCATGCATTTACTCATTCAACATTCATTATTATTTTAATAATGGCTACTTGGGGTCATGTGAGCCACAAGATGGAAGATGACATTTTCTCTGATCCCAATGACCTCTCAAACCTTTCCAAAACAGAAATTATGCCCCAAAGACAAAGCAACTTCAGCTATCTCCATGTTCTAGGACACTCAGAATCCAAAAGAAGGCTTAAAAAAGAAATTTAAGATTTAGAACTAATGATGGCTTTAGGGATCATCTAGTCTAGTTGTTCTAAACCTCTGGCCAATGTAATTGTTTAACAAAAATTCATAAGGATAATTTCAATACAACTGGTTTTCTTTTTAATTGTGTGCATATTATTCTATACATGTTAGAGTGGTATTCTGAAAAGACACCCATAGTCATCAACAGACTGCAAAAAAATCTAGTGGTACAAAAAGGTTAAGAACCTTTGACCTAGTCCAACTCATTGATTTTATGAGTGGAAAATTGGTCTGAAGGTATTGTCACTTACCTAAATCATTCAGGTAGCAAAGAGTAGGGCAAATATCCAAACACTCCCTCTAGACCAGGCCTGCACAACATACGGCTCAAAGGCCGCTTGGGGCCCCCCAAAAGGATTTCAAGTGCCCTGCAAAAAATGTAGAAGATATAAAAGAAAGTAATGCGTAATGAATGCTTTGTCCATGCCCTATGGACCCCACCTTCCACTAGTCACTACTGCGCCCATCATGGAAGTTGGCAGGTAGGGTGCCATTGCACACTCTCTTTTGTTTGTGCCATGACCTGCAGCAACCAACCATCATCAGTCTGTCTCTAGTCTGAAAGGAGTGAGAGTCATATCTTTTCTCTGTGTTTTTGGTCATTACTAAATGCAGACAGTAAGAAAACATGAAAAGTGTATTGAAACATACCATTTAGCAAACTAATTTTTTTAACATTAGTGTGATTTCATGATAAATAAAAATTTTAAGTAATAAGTGTAATTAATTGATATTAATTGAAATTTCTCTTTTTTAAAATATAGCTTGTTTGTAAAATAGTTTAATTATTAATTCTATATTTACTTGGAAAATAAGCTGCTAAAAACATATCTGCAGCCTGAAGAAGTTTAGCCTACTTTAATTTTGGCCCCTACCTACTGCTAAGTTGAACAGGTCTGCTCTAGACTTTAGTAATAAGCCAGGCCTGAGACAGATTCAAGATAGGGATGAAATAACACACCTGTGGAACATTCAGCAGTAACAAAAAAAGAGATTTACTTAGATTTGAAATGGAAAGGATATTCAATAAGAATACAGCACTCTGCTAGGTTATACATAGCAGCTAATCTCTCCATACAGAGACTCAATTGGTAAGGAAGATATGATGTAGGAATCCAGGGGCCGTGGGTTGTGGCTTTTGGGAAAGCCCAAATCTGAAGGACAAAGACTCCATGTTTATGTGCTACTTTTAATACTTTAGGCGACCAGGAAGTGGAATCAACAGGGATATGGTTTTACCCTTAGTCCACTGAACTCATCAAATCTTAGTGACAGTTTCCTTACCTTTCAGAGAAAGAATTAACCTAGTAGATGATGGAGCTGGAATGTGGGGAGGAGGTTGGTAAATATTTTTTCCTGTCACTTTAAATTCAATGTTTCTTCCACGACAATCTTTTTTTGAAAAATTTATTTATTTTTTAGTTTTCAACATTCACTTCCACAAGATTTTGAGTTCCAAATTTCCGCCCCATCTCGCCCCTCCTCTCACCCCAAGATGGCATGCATTCTGAATGCCACTTCCCCTAATCTGCCCTCACTTCTATCTTACCCCCTTTCTCTTATCCTCTTCCCCTTCTACTTTCCTGTAGGGCAGGATAGATTTCTATACCCCATTTCCTGTATTTCTTATGTAAATATCCCTTAGTATGTGAAAATAAATTTTTTTTAACATGTGTTTTTTAAAACTTTAGGTTTCAAATTTTCCCCCTCCCTCCCTCCTCTCCACCCACCCACATTGAAGAGGCAAGCAACTCCATACAGGTTATACGTATATAGTTATGCAAAACACTTCCATAGTAGTCATGTTGTGGCAAACTAACTATATTTCCCTTCATCCTATCCTATCCCCCATTTAATCTATTCTCTCTTTTGACACTGTCCCTCCTCAGAAGTGTTTGCTTCTGATTACCTCCTCCCCTAATCTACCTTCCCCTCTATCATCCTACTGCTCTCTTGTCCCCTTCCCCCCACCCCTATTTTCCTGTAGGGTAAGAGAGATTTCCATACCCAATTGAGTGTGTATGCTATTCCCTCCTTAAGCTAAATCCTATGAGAATAAGATTCCCTCATTCCCTCTCACCTTCCCCATTTCCCCTCCACTGTAAAATCCTTTTCTTGTCTTTTTTATGTGAGATAATTTACCCCATTCTACCTCTCCTTTTCTCCTTCTCCCAGTATAATCCTCTCTCACACCTTAATTTTATTCTCCAGATATCACCCCTTTATTTTCAATTCACCCTGTGCCCTCTCTCTCTGTCTCTCTCTGTCTCTCTCTCTCTCTTTCTCTTTCCACATAATTTTTTCCCTCCATACATTTCCTAATACTGACCAAGTTCTCATGAGTTAAAAATATCATCATTCCATGCAGGAATGCAAACAGTTCAACCTCAATAAGTCTCTTATGATTTCTCTTTCCTGTTTACCTCTTCATGTTTCACTTCAGTCTTGTATTTGAAAGTCATATTTTCTCTTCAGCTCTGGTCTTTTCATCAAGAATGCTTGAACATGCTCTATTTCACTGGATGCCCATTTTTTCCCCTGAAAGATTCTTGGTTGTAATCCTACCTTCTTTGCCCTCCAGAACATTGTATTCCATGCTCTGTTGTCCCTTAATGTAGAAGCTGCTAAATCTTGTGCTATCCTGATTGTGTTTCCACAATATTTGAATTGTTTCTTTCTGGCTGCTTGCAATATTTTCTCCTTGACCTGGGAACTCTGGAATTTGGCTACAATAATCCTAGAAGTTTTCCTTTGGGGATCTCTTTCAGGAGATGATTGGTGGATTCTTTCACTTTCTATTTTGCCCTCTGAATCTAGAAGATTAGGGCAGTTTTCCTTAATAATTTCTTGAAAGATGATGTTTGGCTTTTTTTTTATCATGGCTTTCAGATAGATAATAATTTTTAAATTCTCTCTCCTGGATCTACTTTCCAGGTCAGTTGTTTTTCCAATGAGATATTTCACATTGTCTTCTATTTTTTCATTCTTTTGGTTTTGTTTTACAGTGTCTTAACTTCTCATAAAGTCACTAGCTTTCAATTGCTCTATTCTAATTTTTAAGGAAATATTTTCTTCAGTAAGTTTTTGGACTTCCTTTTCCATTAGGCCAATTTTGCTTTTTAAGGCGTTCTTCTCCTCATTGACTTTTTGGATCTCTTTTGCCATTTGGGTTAGTCTATTTTTTAAGGTGTTATTTTCTTCAGTAGTTTTTTGGGTCTCTTTAGCAAGCTGTTGACTTGTTTTTCATCATTTTCTTGCATCACTCTCATTTCTCTTCCCAGATTTTCCTGTACTTCTCTTACTTGTTTCTCAAAATCCTTTTTGAGCTCTTCCATGGCCTGGCACTGATTCATATTTTTCTTGGAGGCTTTGGATATAAGAGCTTTGACTTCGTTGTCTTCTTTTGGTTGTATGTTTTGATATTCTTTGTTACCAAAGAATGATTCTATGATCTGACTTTTTTTTCACCTTTGTTTGTTCATGATCCCAGCCAAAACAAAGAGTTTTAAACTCTTTGTTAAGGTAGGGCTCTGCTTCCAGTGTGGAGAATGTACTGTTCCAAGCTTCAGGAGTTTGTATAGCTGTTTTCAGAGATACCTCTAGGGACCTGTACATTTTCAGTTCTTCCATGCTGGTATGATAAAGGGCGGGGTGTTTATTCCTTTCCTGGCCTGTGCTCTCGTCTGTGAGTGACCACAAGTAGTCTTTTCTGCCTTGTAACTGTGAGGAGAATTCTCACTGCACCACCACTATAAGCTCCACCAAGCCAGCACTCCTCCTTGCCCCAGGACCACCACCTAGAACTGTGATCCATATCCAAGTATGGGCAAAGCAAGAGAGTCCTGCTTCAGCACTGGCAAAAAGATCCCTGCAATCCCTTTCAGATCAGCCACTGGATTCCCCCTTAGTCTTTGGGCCAGAAGCTCTAGAAGTAGCCACCACCCTGAGGCTGCACTCAGGTTCTGGGGCTGGGACTGAGCTTCTGTCTCTCACCACTGTCACAGACTTTTCTCACTGACCTTCTAAGATATCTTTGGCATTTGTGGGTGGAGAAGTCAGGAAACTGCCACAGCTGCCTGTGATTCAGTCCTCTGAGGCCTGCTCTAGGTTGACTGAGGCCTGTTTTGCCTGCGTACTTATGCCAAACGGCGTTCCTCTTCCAGACTGGCATGATATACCTTTCTAATTATCCATCCAGGCTGTCTTGGGCTGGAAATTTGTTTCACTCTGTCTTTTTGTGGGTACTGCTGCTTTAGAATTTGTTTAGAGCCATTTTTTACAGGTATTTGGAAGAGTTTGGGGGAGAGCGCAAGGAAGTCACTCCTTTTGCTCAGCTGCCTTGGCTCCCCCTTGACAATCTCTTGAGCCAATATTTGAATATATAATATTACGTATGATACATGTAATATATATGTATATATATATTTATATACATATATATGTATATATAATATATATTATATATATTTATATACATATATATGTATATATATAATTATATACTGGATATTTTGTAGTGACTACTAGGTGTCAAAGTGTCACAGAGTACTGGACCTGAAGTCAGGAAGACCTGAGTTCAAATCTTACCTCAGATATTTTTTTATGGGAATCTGGGCAAATTCCTTGACTTCTATCAGCTTCAGTTTCCTTATTGGTGAAATCAGACTAATAATAGCACTTACGCCATAGAATTATTTTGAGGATCAAATGAGATGACACATGTAAAGTGTCATGAAAATTTTTAAATGTTATATAGATAACAGCTATCATATCTTCATAACTATTTTATAATATATGTATATGCTATGAATAAAATATGTTTCATTATATATTCAAATGCTGGCTCAAGACAGGCATATGTGTTTCTAAGTGAGAGAGAAAGAGAGAGACAGAGAGAGAGAGAGAGACTATAGAATCTTAGATTAGAAATGGAATGGAACTTAGAAGTCATCAAGTTACAGGTGAGGAAGCTGAGGCCCAGGCATGTTAAGTTACTTGTCCAGGGTTACACAGCTATATATCTCTTATAGTTTGAATCTAGGTCTAAGGACCTGGAGCATTGTGGTTGCTTAATAAATGTTTATTGATTGAACTATGATCTATCTGTTACACAACACTGCCTCCATAGATACAGATGTAGATAGAGATGTAAATACAGATATAAAAATGACCCATTATTTTATTCCTCTCTTTTGGCATCTTCCCTCTTGTTTCTATCCATACAGGAAATCTTTCATATTCATAGGTTACTGATGGAGGTTTTGAATATGTTTGAATATATAAGTTATGTTGAATCTACCTCTGTTGTTGTCATTGAGTAATTTGTTGTTGTTTTTACTGATAATGAGGTTCTGCAGAGCCACTTGGAAAGGTGAAAAAAGGAGGGGTTTGCACCAGATGATTTTTCCTTTCAGTTACATCTCTAATTCTTATGATCCTTTTATTAAGCAGAAGAGAAGAATGAAAGGAAAGAAAGAAGGAAGGAAGGAAAAAAAGATCAAAGATCAAGCTTAGGCATTATAATGATGTTATTCAAAGATTTTCCTGTTTATTAGGACCTAGAGAGTATTCCCTCAAATTCTGAGGTAATACTGTGCTGGTACAGCTCTGATGGAACTTGGGAAATGAATTATTATTCACAAAATGTTTGCCGTATTGCTACTAATCTAAACAATTTTAGAAAACTGAATTATTCATTTAATGCAAATACTAAGGCAAGAGCAACATCTTCATGTTGAGATTTATAAAATAATGCAACTCTGATTGCTTATCACTAAGGAGTTTTATTTTACATATTTTCATAAATAAATAAAATCCATTTTCCAACTTTGAAAAACAGAGGTAGGGGTACATTACAAAAGAAAAATTCGCATATAAGTAATCAACATGACAAATTGAAATAAAAAAAGAAAATCAATATTCAAGGTCATAGTCATACTTCTTTGTATTACCTGCCCACCCTTCTCTCCTTAACCAACAAGAATATAAAGATCAAATTTCTGAAGAAGAAAGACAAAATAGTAAATGCTTTTCTGTTTCCCAATATATATTGGAAATCTTTTTATTGTACTCTGTGGAAGTATTATAAATATATTCTGTTTGTCACGTTTATTTCTTTCCCATACATTCATTTATGAAGATTTTGCCATCTATATTGCTTACTTGAGAGCTAGATACAGTAAATTTATTCAGTTAATTTGTTTTTTTATTCAACACATCTGAATTATATTTTGCTTTTCTTGTTAATATTTATCAAGCAGTATATTATTTTATTATTAATCAAGCAGTTGTCTTTTAAAACACTACCAACACCAAATTCATTGTATTGCAGATTAATTCTTTAAGTGTTTTAATGCAACTTTTAATAGTGCTTCTCATCGTTAGATTATATTTTCACCTTTTTTATTTCACTAGTAGCTAAGGCACATATCACTTTAGGCTTATAGTTCACATTAGTGAATGTTCTATATTTTCTCTTTTGCTTCCCAACAATAATAATTGACATTTTCAGGGGCAACTGTTTTGGAGAAAAAAAGAAAACAGAGATAGGTATTTATATCATGAATTGATTAATCTATTGAATGTTGTTTCTTATAATAGTGCTTTGGCATTGAAATAAAATAAGGAATAAAATTCTCATTTGTGAATAGCAAAGATACTTATGGATAATTTTAAAGCCACTATGAATTCGAACTTGAATTTTCTCTTCCATAGCTCCACATAATCAAACATGGTTAAGTACTTTGGACAGTTTATGTGAAAGGACCAGTAAATTGATAAGCCCTGCACCTTTCACACTTACTGTTCAATATAATTGTTCTTTCTTGTAGAAAATATGCTCCAGTCAGAGTGATCACTACTGTTAACTGTGGGCAAGTATGTTTGTCTGTATACTTAGGACTAAAAGCTTGCAATTATGGTGAGCTTAGAATTGGAATTCAAATATCCTAGAACTGGTCCATAATTTACCAAAACATTTGTTAATTTATTCACAGCATTCCTTCCTTCCTTCATTTTATTCATTGATCCTTATTTATTTATTCCTTCTTTATTAATTCATTCAATTAGCATGCCTTATAATATTTCTTCTTCAAATCTTAAACTTCTTCTACATCTTGACCAGTGTTTTCCTCCTTTGCTCTGACTTGAGAGACTGAGATATCTCTTCCTTTACAAATGATCTTATGCCTTTTATCTCATACCTTTCTGCCTCTTTTGTGAGCCTTCCCAATAACCATTACTTTTCTCTCTTACTGTTCTTCTTTATCTATTGATTCCTCTTCCTACTTTGCTGTCTACATGCATTTTCAAATGTCCTAGTTCATACACACACACACACACACACACACACACACACACACACACACACATATATATATAAACTTCCCTTAACCCTTTAACTCACCTGTTATGATTTTATTTTTTTTCTCATTCACTACCAAAATTGTTAAAAAAAAAGTATCTATTTTTGATAATTCTATTTCCTTAACATTTACCACTGAAGTTCTGCTGTATTGCCCTCTCCTGTTGAGGTTTAGAGGTTTAGGGGTGCTGGGACCCCAAAATCAGAACGCATGGGTCCTGTTGAAAGAATTCGACTTAAGTCTTCTTTCAGCCAAAGACAGGGTTTATTAGAACAGCAGTCGTATTGGGCCAACTCTTAAGGAGTTCAAGCAGGGGCTAAGAATCTGAGCAGTGGCTAGATTTTAAGAATCTGAGTAACAGAATGGAGACAAGATGGACCTTATATACAAAAGACTATGGGAGGATCTAGTACTGGTCAAGTAATCTATGAGGTAATCGAACTGGGGGGGGGCTGGGCTGAAAAAGAATGGAGCCTAGGTAGGATTAAGGGTGGGAAATGCCCTGGGGGCATAGGGAGGTAAGACAATGGAGGGCTAAGATTGGTTAAGGGTAACAGAGAATTGGGAGATTGAGTATAGCCACAAGGAAAGGCCAGTTGATGGGATTATAGCCTCAGGCTAATGCCAGAGTTTTTTTCTTTTTTGGGGTCTAGATCCCATCCTCATCACTCCTACCTCCCAAATATGTTTGCCTCCCAAGGCTCTATCCTTAACTCTTCTTTTCTATGTTTTCTTTCTTGGTGATTTCATCTGTTCTCAAAGTTTGAATTTATATGGTGCTATACCACATATACACATCTATGCATCCATTCTGTTACAATTTATGCATGCATTCATCCATAATCTCTCCCCTAAGTTGTCGGCCAGATACCTCTTCCTGGATGTCTTTCCAATATCTTAAACAACACATAGTACAAACTGAATGGGGCCATCTCTAGCCTCCTGATTTATCTCTTGCCACTGAACCCAGATGACTCCAGAGGAGAAAGTAAGACTAGTGACCTTGCATAGTTTTCCCTCACTTAAATCCAATTCACTTGCAAGTAGTGGCATCATCTTCCTGTTTTTACAGTCCTCTTCAAGAACTGGGACAAACAACAACCTGTGAATAGTCCCAAACTGAGTAGTCTGAGCTGCCCCACTGGGGACCTAACTGGCCAGTTCCAGTTGGGCAACTCAGCTCCTTCCTTACTACTTCCTTTCCTTCCCTTTCTTTTCCTTCCCTTCTCCTTTGTCTTCCCTTTTTCTTTCCTCTTCCCCTTCTCCTTCTCAACAGGTCTTATGACCTTACCTGAGGGTGTTCTGCCCAAAGCAATGCAAATTTTGATAGCTGAAACCTAGTAAGATATATAGGGATTTACTGGCTACATTTCTTTGTTAAAGACCATGCCTTAAATCCAATATACACGGGCTCTTGTTGATTGCCCAATTAGTCTCAGCCCAAGCACCATTTAGCAGTCATTGTTTGGGCCTTGGTGGCTCAGAGTGAATATAAATAGGAATTGTTTCTGTTTTAGCCAGACACCCTAAAGGTCTTCCCTTCCCAAATTATTACTATTATCATTTTAATTTGGTAAAAGGGGCCACTCTTTGACTCACTTATTAACTAGCCTTAATCACTGAATCAGAGTTGCCTCAGTCAAAGTGAGAACTTAGAAAAACCTTAGCTTAAAAAGGCCAAGATCTCCTGTTGTATGTGGGCTATCTCAACACAACCTGATCTATAACTTGACACTGGACCAGATGGCTTCAGAAAGTGAGGCTAGTGACTGTGCACAGCCCTTCTTCACTTAAATCCAATTCACTTGCATGTCATGGCATCATCTTCCTGATGTTATGGTCCTCTTCAAGAAGGAAGAACAAAACAAAATTAAAAACTAGTTCATTGCCATCTCTTTAAACTGTCCCTTTCTCCCAGCTCCCTTTTTATGTTGAAGAAATTATTATCCTCCCAGTCTGTCAGACCTGAAAATGTGTGTATTCATCTTGGATTGTTCAGGAAGACCAGGGTTCAAATCCTGCCTCAGACACATTCTATCTATGAAACCCTGGACAAGTCACTGAACTTCTTTCAGTTGAAGTTTTCTAATTTGTGAAATAGAAATAACAATAGCATCTACCTCAAAGGGTTGTTGTGAGGATCAAATGAGATAACACATTTATAGAGCTTTTAAAATCTGAAAGTAATAGGGGCATCTAGGTGGCACAGTGGATAGAGCACTGGCCCTGGAGTCAGGAGGACCTGAGTTCAAATCCGGCCTCAGACACATAACACTCACTAGCTGTGTGACTTTGGGCAAGCCATTTAACCCCAAGTGCCTCACCAAAAAAAAAAAATCTGAAAGCAATGTAAAGATGTTAGCTATTATTACTTGTTATAAAGATGACCCCAGGCTCAGTTCCAAAGACTGGTGTCTCAAAGACTTTTTATTAAAGAGGTTGAAGTGTGTCTTTTCAATTCTCTTGAGAAGGAGGTGTGATGAGGATGGGATCTGGGCCCCAGAAAGGAAAAACCCTGAACTTTCCCTCATGGCCAAATCTCTGGTGTTTGCCTGGAGGCTATAATCCCATCAACTGGCCTTTCATTGTGGCTACACCCAATCTCCCTTCCATTGTCTTACCTCCCCATGGCCCCTGGCCATTTCCCACCCTTAATCCTAGCTAGTCTCCATCCTCCCTTGGCCACCTGATCCAGGTCCCAGGAGTTCTGCTCACTGTTTACTGGCCACTCCCATCCAGATTCTCCTTAGACCCCTCCTCCAGTCACCCCAAACTACTTGGCTCCTCTTAGATCCCTCCCACAATCTTTCTGCATATAAGTTCCATCTTGTCACCATTAAGGGGCTTAGATTCTTATAATCTAGCCATTGCTGGGATTCTTATAATCCAGCCATTGCTTGGATTCTTATAATCTAGCCACTGCTGCTACTGCTCAGATTTTCACAATTTAGCCAATAGCCCACAGATGATCAGATTCCTTAAGAGTCTAGCTAATATAGCAAATCTTCAATAAATCCTGTTTTTGGTTAAAAGAAGGCTTGGGTTGAATTCTTTCAGGCAGGACCTGTGTGTCATGATTTTGAGAGTCCAGGACCCCTAATCTCTAGATCTCATCCTTGGAAGGAGAGAAAATGTGCACAGTAAAAGAAGCCAGAGCAATCTTTATAATTGGCAATTGCCTAGCTCCTCCCTTCTGGATCAGGACTGGTCCTAATCCTTCTGGGTTACAATCTTCCTTATGTGCCCCAGCCCTAAAATACATTATGTACCTAGAATGTGTTATCACTCCCCCCCACCCCCATGGAGAAGTTAGCCTGTCTGTGCTGATTTCTTATCTACTTATGTGGAAACTTAACTCTTTCATTTCTCACAATAACTACTTTTTTTTTTTTAAAGTAAAGATTTGGTTTCCACACCTTCCCAATTTCCTTATCCTCTAATTTCCTTAACATTATTTCATATTCTCCATCACTGGGGAAAGTCTCATTGATACATAAGGTATCATCATCCTTATATTGCCAGAGCCTGCCCTCTGAACTCCCCCTGTGGATCCTACTGGGATAATCTTTAGTGGGGAATGTCTCTATCTGTTGTACCAGTCCCCTAGTGCATGGAACTATACAACATCCTACAGCAGTTAATACTCCTGAATGGATACAGCCATTCCTTTCCATTTGCCAAACCAGAATTCTAATTATCCCTTTAATCAGTTATCCATCCAAAAGTTCTTTGCCAGCTTCTCAGCTAAAGTGGTTAAATCTTGCAGTGCCTTAATGATCTTGCAACGTCTGGGGCTGTACTGCTGGGCAACATTTCATCAAGGGATTTTGGGGACTTAAAACAATATGGGAGAAGGAAGGGAGGGATTGATCAATGCATTGACAAGGTAAAAAGGGGGCAGTCCCCTTATTAAGTACTGATACAGAGACCCAAAAGTAACAAGAAATTGTCCATTTAAAGCTTCAGAAGTCTGTTCTCATACAGCTGTCCTACACTAAAGAGGCCTCTGGTCCAAGTGCTATTCAAACAGTGTCCAGCAGACTCTTCTTGTAGAGACCCTCCTTCTTGTGTCCACTCTCCTACAAGACTGATGTCAATACAATTTTTAAATTACCTTGCCAATAACCAGGGCAAATAATGAAAGTTAACTCAACCCCCATGTCTCCACTATTACAAGGTCAAAATTGGAACCTTGGCCAATTTTCATATTTTAAGAAACTCAAATTAGAAAAGTTAGAACCTAGACTTACACTCTGCATTACTTCTAGTTTTATACCTTTCATTAATTCAGTATTCATTCCTAATCATATTCCTCCATCAGGAGGATAAGATTCCGCTAAGGAATTAATAATAGACTCTAACACATAGTGGTTAATTTAAAACCAGTACACATCAAATACTAAAACAATCCCAACTTCTAGTCATGTACAAATAAATAATGCTTAATTAAAATAGATGCTTCTTTTAAGGCATTTACAATACAAGTCACAAGCTATTCTTCTTTTAACATTAATTGTATCAAACTGAGACAAATTACAACTTTAACATTAACTAAATATTAACTAAGTAGCAGAATAATATCCTAGTTCCACAATCTCCTGGCCTAATTATCCTCATACCACTATGAGAAATTAAAGGATCCTGATTTATATAGGAATATACTAGTAACATATCAAGACTGAATACTTAACTCCGAAGTTCTAGGCCAAATAACTCAATCTTACACTTGCATCTTACTATCATAACGTCAGATGTTCCCACATCAATCTATTTTTTTAATAGGTTTGATGTTTATGCTTATAAAACTTATGATTATAGGAATTTGCCATGAAAGAACAGGGAACAAATAATGGAACAATGCTTCCCTAGATTCATGTCAATTCCAGGCAGAAGTTATATATATATATATATACATATATATATAATGACCAACTTCATAGAGACAGGCTTAAAGTCTGCCAGGTATCATAGTGGGGAAATTGAGTCAGGAGAATCCTACCTCAGCCATGTAGAAAAGTCATTCTCCCGACCTTCCCATGAGAACACGCTCTTGCGGCTCGTTAGGTACAACTCACAAACCTTTTCGCAGATTACTGACATGATGGGTCAGTAGCTCAATCAGTTCCTTCTTAATCATACCTGGAGTTAGACTCAGAACAACAGTTCATTAACAGTCCCCAAGATCTTGGATAGCAAATTCTCCTCATCAGGGTTTCAGGTGTGGCTATAGTTTCACATTAATTAGGGAACCTCTCCAAAGTGAGCTCTAAGTAGTTTGCATAACTTCCTACATGTGTTCTGGTTTTCTAATAACATCCTGAGCAAAATTAAACTTCCATTAAGATCATAAGTTGCTACTCTAAATAGATTTGCCTTTCTGTTTCTTAAGCTTATTTATCCTTCTCTAACCATTCTTAATCTGAAAAATGAGACACTTTCAGAGCTTGAATCCTATACATATATTAAATTCAAACAGTAATTTTAAGTCTTGCTAGGCCATGGAATGAATTCAAATCAAAATAGTAAGATCTTCCCTACTTACAGCTTATATGTTTCAGTATTAATCATTAGCCTTAGATCTCTGATGCTACTTCCATTGAGACTATTTCTCTAAGAGCACCCAGCTAAGTCCAATCCAAGGACACAACAAACCCAGGAATGAAACTCTAAGTTCATGGTAGATTTGGACATAATTTTCTTACAAAGTTAGTAGGCCCTCTAAAAGAATATCAAAGATTTCATAAAAATATTTTCCTCATAAAAGTATCTCTTTTTCTTAAAAACAGTTTACTATTTCTTAATTACCATAAAATTCCTAGTTACCTAAATTCTTTAGTCAAAAGATGTCTGTAATAAGCTACTTATTCAGTAAGTAGCACAGGATTGATAAGAATTATGAGATTTTACAAAATCTCTTTCTTTGCATAATTACATAGTTTCTTTATGCACACACATCTAAAATATTTTTTTTACCAGTGCTTGACTTAAACAATAACTCCAAATAGCTTAATTAACAATTTTAAACTTAAATTCAGAAATATGTAAGCAGTATATTAAAAACTTGAAACAGAACCAATCAAAAATCTTTCTTTCTTTCTGGACTCCTTCACCAGATACACCAGTTACCTGGGGCCACTCCTACTCCAATAGACTGACTTTTTTTTAAATTATCTTTGCTAGCCCATCATTGTCTTTTTACTGGTCTGATAGCCTTGGTTCACATCCAGATTCAATCTCAATGACACTCCCAATCAAGGAATTTGGTGGATGGAGGCCTAGATTTCCCAGGCCTGCCAGCCCCTCACTTAAGAGCCTG
This sequence comes from Phascolarctos cinereus, assembly GCF_003287225.1. Classification (NCBI taxonomy): domain Eukaryota; kingdom Metazoa; phylum Chordata; class Mammalia; order Diprotodontia; family Phascolarctidae; genus Phascolarctos; species Phascolarctos cinereus. The sequence goes on along the minus strand of NW_027556180.1, from coordinate 136,966,697 downwards.
GCCCATATGGCCCATCCTCTCACAAATTCAGTATTTAGCCTAAAGAAGGCCTGGGTTAAATTTTTTTTTTTTAATTTCTAATTGAGGCCCTGATATATGAGAGAATATTTCATTAATTCCAGATCAATACATATCAATAAGTTTTTCACAATAAAATATGCTTGTACCACAAGGCATACATTATAAAATTATTTCCACAATTGTAATAAACTTTGAAATAACCCATTTTCACTTTAGATGAATGCACTCCCAAATCACTTTGCACAGAGAATCACTCATCTCATCATTAATATGTTGGAACTACACCTTTAAACCATCACATATTTTTATAATAGTCAAGATTTCAAATGAAAATCTGCTATCATATTAAATATCAATATCATTATTGCTTATAACCAAATATACCTCACTAGGCATTTAACAGTTTCAAATTATCTCATTTTTATCACTAAAAGACCCATTCCAGGTCGAGTTACTTTAACACCATTTCTACCTCACGATGGTCCCTCAAATTTTACAGTCTAAGAGTTTCAGAAATACAATACAATAGTAACTTAAACAATAAACTTTAGATAACATCAATTGCATTTCCAGATTATCACATATAGAAATGATAGCTTTTATTACTCTTAGTACTTTTCCACTTCTAAAATATGCCATTGTATTAAGCATTTTACAATCACATTTTTTTTCCATAACACCAATTATTACTTTTCTTTTCCCTTTATAGAACAGTAAACTTGAATCCAATCAGATCTGAATTTATAGTCGCTAATGATAAACATTTAAAAACATTTTTGTTTTAAATCTAATACTCTTGGCTCTTTAAAAGGAAATATTCTCCACAAATTTATATATTCCCTTAAAAAGACACTTGATGACAATTCTTGCTCTAAATAATTCTCTTTCCTTTCCTTTTCTACTTCTTTAAGTGAACAAAGAAAAAGTCCCCTCTTCTTTTTAGAAGCTTATCAGATAGAGGCACCCTCCTGAAAATCTCAGGCTTCAGCAATTTGAACAGGGCATAACCCTCTACAAATTTTTTGGTTTTCAAATCAAGCTACAAAATTTTCATTTTTCAATCCTTCTACTTAAAACAGACCACTTCCTCACACCTTCTCAACTTACTTAAACCATCTAAAGCTATCCAGAACAACAGTCCAAGGGTGGGGAGCTTAAGACCCCACCCAAATTACACTCACCAAGACTAGGCAGATTTCCTTTGCAAATCTGAAGGGAGATAAGAATAGAATAGGACTCTCCCTCTCCCCCTCTCTGTCTTCCCAAATAGCTTTTACAACTTTACTATGCATTCTAAACAATTCACTGAAATCTTATCACATTAAAATACAGAAAAACCCTTATTATTTTTTTTCCAACTCTAAACACGTTGCCCTGATACCAAATATATTGGTGGGAGGGACACAAAGACAACAACTCAAATTCTTAGTCTTGGGATCCTATTAAACCTGAGTTCAAATTCTTCTCAGCCCTTTTTTTTTTCTTCTGGGCTGAAGAGATCTTGGGTGGCATGCTCCAAATTCTTATCAGTAAAGGCTGCTGTCTGCAACTTCCACTAACTTCTGAGAGATTCACTCCCTGACTTTTTGATTCTAATCTCAATCTCCTGCTGAAAGCCTTAGACAGGAGCTCTTTCCCACTGTTCCTTCTCCAATCTCAGACCTCAAAAGTTACCCGAAAATTTCTCTGGCAAACACAAAACATCCACAGAGAGACAGACAGACAGACGGATAGCATGGGTGCACAATTCTAATCCTAACCTTGACTGGTCAAAAGAAACTCATTTTGTCCCAGGGTCCCCTTTGAATGGGTCCTGAAGTTTTTCCTCCCCTTTTCCCTCAGTAAGAAAAGTTTTTCCTGTGTAGTCCCACAACCTCAATTTTCTAGCTAGTGTTCTCCCCAGCAAGCTACTTTGGGGTATCTCCTGAAGAGGTCCCTCGAATCCCTTCCCTGGAGCCTTTCCCTTTGAATTCTTCCCTCTCGTCTCTAAGTCAGGTCTATTAACCAACTATTAGTTAACCCAGAAAAAATGACTCCCAGAGATAAGGTTCTCTAAGTCAAGTCTATTAACCAAAGCTTAGTTAACCCAGACAAAATGACTCCTAGAGATAAGGGATTCTCGATCAACAAAGGTAAAACTTAGATACTGGCCCCACGTTTCTACCTCTATTCCCATGACTTTGTCCCAATATGTCATGGTAAACCTATTGTCCATGATTCATGGGTGTCAAATACCCGTTGTCTCACAGTGCTACCAAAGGAGAATAAAATGCAATTGGGAAATATTTTACCAAATAAGTAAAAATGCAGTAGAATATAAATAATATCAATATGAGTTTTTCTAGGTCAGTATGTGGCCTTCCAAGATTCCCCTTTTTCTATTTGAGTTTGATATGTCCATGTGGTATATTGACTTCATACTTGTATATTACTTATGTCATTGTGGGGGTAGAAGGTTAATTGATAGGTATGAGTTGGCATACGGTATGAATAAACAGGACAGGTATAAAGCAACCCCCAGTAAGCTTGTAGGTCTTTACCTTAAATTTCACCACAGCATAATCCCTTTGAGCCTCTTGCTTAATGATATTGTTGACATTTATTTCTAGCTTATCCTCTATGGCCTTTGAATACTTAGTAACCAATAGATGTAAACTTTGACCCAATAGTTCTCCTCAGATTCACTCCCCACCATGACTATACTTCCTTTTCTATTTTTGCTCTTAGTAACTTTCAATTTCACTTCTCATTCTTATAACTATCATAAATAAAATAAACACTTCTCTAAAAAAAAGACTTAAACATTTTATTCATTCATTTAAGACATTTATTAAATGGCAAACACTGTGCTAAGTGCTTTCTATTTCTTTAAGCAAAAGCCTTATAATCACAATTTGGAATAAGTACAATCCTTATAGATGTATAGTTCCACAGGCAAAATGCTTTGCCAAAACATAATCTGAAATTGAGCAACAAAATGAAGAAGAAAAAAAAAGGCGCTTGAGATTCTCAGTTTTGTATCATTGAATCCATGCCTTCTTGGCTTCATGTTGTTTCTCTCTGATTATAGTTTCTGTCAGAAATGTTTACACTCAGAATTTTGAACGGACTTTGTGATTTCAGAAATGACTCATCTCTCCAGAGTGAGGTCAGAGCATCCAGGAGAATGATGCACTGTCATTGTAGAGGATTAAGTACCTAGTGATGCTGGAGATTTCGAGTGAGCATGGAGGACAGTCAGTGAAAGGGAATGTGGTCAGGAGATAGAAGGACTTGTGAGAAACAGCAGGTAGTCCAGAGCTGCTAGATTATAGTGTGTAAAGAAAGTAGCAAAGTCTAAGAGACCTGGGAATGTAACAGAAGAGGCAGGCTGTAAAAAACAGGGTTTTATATTTAATCCTTCAGAAAATAGGGAGTTGGAATTTATTGAATTGGGTGGGGATCCTGCGACCTTGAGGCCACCTGTCACCTTCTAGGTCCTTGAGAGTGGTCTTCTGACTCAGTCTAAGTTTTACAGAACAAATCCTTTTATTAAGGGGATTTGTTCTGTGAAGTTTGGATTCAGCCAAAAGATCACACCCAAGAACCTAGAAGGCCACAGGTGGCCTCAAGGCCACAGGTTCCCCACCCTTGGAATAGGAGGTCAGACCTGCATTTTATAAAGATCACTTTGGCATTGTATGCATGTATGTATATATACATATACACACATGCATTGTATGCATGTATGTATATATACATATACACACATATGTATATATGTGTGTATGTGTATATTTGTATGTGTGTATGTATATAGATATAGATATATACATACATGCATACATATATAGACAAGAAAAATCTATTTCAAAAGACTAAATTTCAAAGAAACTTAATATTTATTAATTTGCAAGATGAGGATTTCCTGTTGATTTTACACATGGTAACAAATACTTGATTTTATTTTTTGAATTTGTTATAAAAGGGTTTTCATTTAAAATATTCTCTACTTACAAACATTATAATAAAATAATATAAATATAATTATATAAAATTATTGAGCTTAGGTATTAGCTCCTTCATTAGTTATCTTATAAAAATAATGGCATTTCTTTATAAAACTTAAATAACTGGTGTTAAAATTAGGATTAAAAAAACTGTTTTAAAACATTTTTTTAATGTTTTCTTAATGCCTACACCACAATTCCCATTGAGCAATAAATGATTCAGGAACAGCCAATCTCATATTATCTATGGTGATATAAATTCTAATTCAAGGATTTATAAAAGGACTCATTATAAAAGTTCCAAACCATAAAAAAAAGAAAGGTAATCATTGAAATGACTTTTTTAAAAAAAGAAACATTCTCACCTTACGTATGTGATATATCACTATATATTTATAATATTTCAAATAAAATAATAAAATAAGAAGTGTTAACCTTTACATTACTGATGAGCAGTAAGGAATTAAAGATAGGTGGTATGAGGCAATCTTGTCATCTTGAAGGTATTTTAGTTGTAAGATGCTATAGATATTCCCATGACATTTTATATAGCATCATGCATCATTCATCATCATCATCACCATAATTAATGGTAATCATAGTTATACTTATATAACAGTTCAAGATGTGGAGGCAAAAGATGCCAAAGGGATTTAGAACCACCCAAAGTAAGTGATGGAATATTCTTAATTAATATCCTTTCTATTCTTTTTTTTTAAAATTAATTTATTTTTAATTTTCAACATTTACTTCCATAAGATTTTGAGTTCCAAATTTTCTCCCTATCTCTCCCCTCCCCCACCCCAAGATGGCATGCATTCTGAATACCTCTTCCCCCAATATGCCCTCCCTTCTATCCCCCTCTCCTCTTTCTCTTATCTCCTTCCCCTTCTATTTTCCTGTAGGGCAGGACAGATTTCTACACCCTATTGCCCATATATCTTATTTCTGAGTTGCATGTAAAAACAATTTTTAACATTTATTTTTAAAATTTTGGGTTCCACATTCTCTCCCTTCCTCCCTCCCCACTCACCCTTACTGAGAAGGAAAGCAACTTGATACAGGGTATATATGTGTAGTCCATGCAAAACACTTTAATAATAGTCATGTTGTGAAAAACTAACTACATTTCCCTCCATCCTATTCCACCCTTCATTTATTCTATTCTCTCCTTTGACCTTGTCCCTCCTCAAAAGTGTTTGCTTCTGATTACCCCTTCTCCCAATCTGCACTCCCTTCTACCATCCCTACCTCATTATCCTCCCCCCCCCCTCATTTTCCTGTAGGGTAAGATAGATGTCCATACCCAATTGAATGTGTATGTTATTCCCTCCTTAAGCCAAGTCTGATGAGAGTAAGATTCATTCATTCTCTCTCACCTTCTGCCACTTCCTCTCCACTGTTAAAGCTTTTACTTGTCTGTTTTTTTGTGAGATAATATACCCCATTCTATCTCTCCCTTTTTCCTTCTCCCAGTATAATCATTTTTCACTCCTTAATTTTATTTTTTAGACATCATCCCTTCATCTTCAATTCACCCTCTGCTCTCTGTCTCTGTCTCTATGTGTGTATATGTGTACATATATGTATATGTATATTCTCTCCAACTACCCTGATACTGAGAAAGGTCTCATGAGTTACAAATATCTTTCCGTGTAGAGATCTAAACAGTTCAACTTTAATAAGTCCCCTATGATTTCTCTTTCCTGTTTATCTTTTCATGCTTCTTTCAAGCCTTGTATTTGAAAGTCAAATTTTCTATTCAGCTCTGGTCTTTTCATCAAGAATGCTTGAAAGTCTTCTCTTTCATTGAATTTACATTTTTCCCCCAGAAGGATTGTACTGAGTTTTGCTGGATAGATGATTCTTGGGTTTAATCCTAGCTCCTCTGACCTCCAGAATATCATATTCCAAACCTTCTGGTCCATTAATGTAAAAGCTGCTAAATCTTGTGTTATCCTGATTGTGTTTCCACAATACTTGAACTGTTTGTTTCTGGCTGCTTGCAATATTTTCTCCTTGACCTGGGAACTCTGGAATTTGGCTATAAATTCTTAGGGGTTTTCCTTTGGGGATCTGTTTCAGGAGGTGATTGGTGGATTCTTTGAATTTCTATTTTACCCTCTGGTTCTAGGATATCAGGGAGGGTTTCCTTGATAATTTCTTGAAAGAAGATGGCTCTTTTTTTGATCATGGCTTTCAAATAGTCCAATGATTTGAAATTTTTAAAAATTTTATCTCCTGGATCTATTTTTCAGGTCAATTGTTTTTTTTTTCTTTTTTTTCTATTTATTTATTTTTAGTTTTCAATATTCACTTCCACAAGTTTTTGAGTTCCAAATTTCTCACCCCTCCCCCCACCCCAAGATGGCATGCATTCTGAATACCCCTTCCCCTGGTCTGCCTTCTCTTCTATCTCTCCCCCCTCCCTTCTCTTATCCCCTTCCCCTTCTATTTTCCTGTAGAGCAGGATAGACTTCTGTACCCCATTTCCTGTATTTCTTATTTCCCAGTTGCATGTGAAAACATTTTTTTTAAAACATGTGTTTTTAAAACTTTGAGTGCCAAATTTTCTCCCTTCCTCCCTCCCCACCCACCCTCATTGAAAAGGCAAGCACTCAATATAGGTTGTACATGTGCAGTTATGCAAAACACTCCTTAGTAGACATGTTGTGAAAAACTAACTCTATTTCCCTTAATCCTATCCTGCCCTCCCATTTATTCTCTTTTTTGACCCTGTCCCTCCTCAGAAGTATTTGCTTCTGATTACCCTCTTTCCCAATCTGCCTCCTCTCTATTACCCCCCTGCTCTCTTGTCCCCTTCTCCTCCTATTTTCCTGTAGGGTAAGATACATTTCCATACCCAATTGAATGTGTATGTTATTCCTTCCTTAATCCAAATCCTATGAGAATAAGATTACCTCATTCCCTCTCACCTTCCCCTGTTTCCCCTCCACTGGGAGAGACTTTTCTGTTTTTTTTTTTTTTGTGATATAATTTACCCCATTCTACCTCTCCCTTTCTTCTCCGAGTATCATCCTCTCTCATCCCTTAATTTTATTCTCCAGATATGACCCCTTAATCTTCAGCTCACCCTGTGCACTCTATCTATATATACATACATACAATTTTTTTCCTTCAACTACCCTAATACTGACAAAGTTCTCATGAGTTACAAATTTCATCTTTCCATACAGGAATGTAAACAGCTCAGTCTTAATAAGTTTCTTATGATTTCTCTTTCCTGTTTACCTCTTCATGTATCACTGGAGTCCTGTATTTGAAAGTCAAATTTTCTGTTTAGCTCTGGTCTTTTCATCAGGAATGCTTGACAGTCCTCTATTTCACCGAATGACCATTTTTCCCCTGAAGGATTATACTCAGTTTTGCTGGGTAGGTGATTCTTGATTGTAATCCTATCTCCTTTGCCCTCCAGAATATTATATTCCATGCCCTGCGTCCTTTAATGTAGAAGCTGCTAAATCTTGTGTTATCCTGATTGTGTTTCCACAGTACTTGAATTGTTTCCTTCTGGCAGCTTGTAATATTTTCTCCTTGACCTGGGAACTCTGGAATTTGGCTATAATATTCCTAGGAGTTTTCCTTTGGGGATCTCTTTCAGGAGGAGATCTGTGGATTCTTTCATTTCTATTTTGCCCTCTGGTTCTAATATATCAGGGCAGTTTTCCTTGATAACTTCTTGAAAGATGATGCCTAGGGTCTTTTTTTGATCATGGCTTTCAGATAGTCCAATAATTTTTAAATTCTCTCTCCTGGATCTATTTTCCAGGTCAGTTGTTTTTCCAATGAGATATTTCACATTGTTTTCTAATTTTTCATTCTTTTGGATTTGTTTTACAGTGTCTTGATTTCTCATAAAGTCACTGTCTTCCAATTGCTCTATTCTAATTTTTAAGGAAATATTTTCTTCAGTAATTTTTGGACTTCCTTTTCCATTTGGCCAATTTTTCTTTTTAGGGCATTTTTCTCCTCATTGCTTTTTGGACCTCTTTTGCCATTTGGGTTAGGCTATTTTTTAAGGTGTTATTTTCTTCAGTATTTTTTTGGGTCTCCTTTAGCAAGCTGTTGACTTGTTTTTCATGATTTTCTTGCATCACTCTCATTTCTCTTCCCAGCTTTTCCTCTACTTCCCTTACTTGCTCCTCAAAATCCCTTTTGAGCTCTTCCAAGGTCTGGGACTGATTCATATTTTTCTTGGGGGCTTTGGATGTAGGAGCGTTGATTTTGTTGTCTTCTTCTGGTTGTATATTTTGATCTTTTTTTTCCACCAAAGTAAGATAATATAGTCTGACTCTTTTAGCACTGCTTGCTCATGATCCCAGCCAATTATTTGAGTTTTAAACTCCTTGTTAAGGTAAGAGTCTGCTTCCAATGTGGAGAGTGTACTGTCCCAAGCTTGTGGGGTTTGTAGCTGTTTTCAGAGATACTTGTAGGGACCTGTAAATTTTCAGTTCTTCCAAGGTGGTACGATAAGGGGAGAGGTGTTTACTCCTTTCCTGGCCTGTGATCACAAGTATTCCTTTCTGTCCCCTAACTGTGACTAGGGGTTTCTCTCCACAGCCACCACAAGCTCCACCAAGCCAGCGCTCCTCCTCACCCCAGCACTGCTGCCCAGAACGGTGACCCAGTTCCACACACGGGCAAAGCAAGAGATTCCTGCCTCAGCACAGTCAAAGAGATCCCTGCAATCCCTCCCTGATCAGCCATTGGATTCCCCCTAAGTCTGTGGGCCAGAAGCTCGGGAAGCACTTGCTCCCCCCAGGGACAGGCTGTTGGGGTATGGAGCTTCCTCTCTGACCACCGACAGAAACAGACTTTTCCCACTGACCTTCTAAGTTGTCTTTGGCATTAGTGGATTGAGGAGTCTGGAAACCTCCACAGCTGCCTGTGATTCAGTGCTCTGAGGCCTGCTCCAGGTTTGCTGTGGCCTTTGCGCCCACGCTGCACTGCGCTGTGTTCCCAGCCCGGCGATACACCTTTGTGATCAATCATCCAGGTTGTCTTGGGCTGGAAATTTGTTTCACTGTGTCTTTTTGTGTGTTCTGCTGCTTTAGAATTTGTTTAGAGCCATTTTTTATGAGTATTTGGAGGGGTTTGGGGGAGAGCTCAAGCAAGTCACTGCTTTCACTCCGCTGTCTTGGCTCCGCCTCCCAATCGTTTTTTTTCCAATGACATATTTCAAATTGTCTTCTGTTTTTTCATTCTTTTAGTTTTGTTTTATTGTTTCCTGGTTTTTTATAAAGTCATTAGCTTCTATTTGCTCCATTATAATTTTTATTATTTTTTGTTTTCAACCAAAGACAAGGTCTATTAGAACATCTGTCATATTGGACAGACTCTTAAGGAGTCTGAACATTAGTAAGTTATGCGCTAGATTATAAGAATCTAAAGTGGGCAGCTAGGTTGCACGGTGGTTAGAGCACCAGCCCCAAAGTCAGGAGGACTTGAGTTCAAATCTGGCCTCAGACCAAACACTTGACATTTACTAGCTGTGTGACCCTGGGCAAGTCACTTAAGCCCAATTGCCTAAAAGTTAAAAAAAAAAAAAGATTTTAAGAATCTAAGCACCTTAATGGAGAAAAGATGGACCTTATATACAGAAAGACTGTGGGAGGGGTCTAAAAGTGGCCAAGTAGTTTGGGGTAACTGGAAGAGGGGTCTAAGGAAGATCTGAATGGGAATGCCCAGTAAGCTGGGGTGAATAGGCCTCCTGGGACCTGGGCCATGTGGCCAAGGGAGAATGGAGCCTAGCTAGGATTAAGAGTGGGAAATGTCCAGGGGCCACAGGGAGGGCTAGGATAGGTTAAGTTTAACAGAATTGGGAGATTGGGTGTAGCCACAATGAAAAGCCAGTTGATGGGATCATAGCCTCAAGCTAAAATGCCAGAAATTTGGCCCTATGGGAAAGTCCAGAGTTTTTCCTTTATGGGTCCCAGATCCCAACCCCATCGTTCCTTCCTCAAACAAATGGGACCCAAATTCTTGATAACATTCTTTTTCAAAAGAACATAATGGGGAAACTGAGCCAGGAAGATCCCATCTTAGACTGAGGCTAAAAGTGTCCTCTCAACTTTTCGTGATGCTGACTTCCCACTGGTATCATATTCTCTGAGTAGCTTGTGGCATTTCTCTCAGATGGTAGATTATGATGCATCAGACAACTCAAAATAAAATCCTATGAGCTTTTATCTCAAAAAGCAAGTTTCATTAATCACAGCTCAGGAAAAACTTTTCCAGGATTCACATCTCAAACTTAAATTTGTCTTGGTGTAAAAAGCCAGATTAGAGATTTCTGTACACTTGCAAATTCTCAGCAAGCCATAGCCCAAACAAGCTTTTTGGCTAGTTTACACATTCAAACAATAACTAACAATAGCCAAATTATTTTAGTGGTAACCAAATTATGAAAAGTTGCTTAACATAACTGATACAAAAAGTTCAGCAATTTGAAACTTCAAACAAACCCATCACCATCAGGTGACTTTCATTTTGTTAAATGCATTTCCGAATTACTTTACACAAAGAATCAACATCTCATCAACAACAGTTAAAACTACAACTCTAAAAAGAGCATAATTACCCAAGTTTAGAGGCTAGCTTCTTTACCTTGAGCAGAGTGATGAACCTGGGTGATGCTTCCAGGCAAAGTTTGCCCTAGGGCCCAAGACCATTGCCAGGGGGCCCCACACTGTAGCTGCTGCCCCTTCACCCTCCTTCCTTTCCCAGGTGGGAGAAGGCAAAAGCAAAGTTGAGGGGTAAAGGGTGAAACTCTCTTCTTCTATGAGAGGGGGTTAACATACCCTCTTGATTCAAGGCAAGGGAGTGGAAGAAAGGAGTGACCAGGGTTGTAAGGAGGAGTTTCAAAACTCCTTATGATCAATCACAAAACCTCTAGAATCTGCCAAGATATTTTTAGCTGTTCTAACTTTTCCCTGTAACTTCCATGAAGGAGGATTCAGGGGTACAGAGGGAAGGGAATAAGTAAGCCTCAGGGAAGCAAAAAGTACCTGCAGTTTTCCCCAATTCCCTAGGGCTGAGAGAATTGGCAGAATTGGGCATACACTTCCAGATAGGGCATCTCTCCTTGTCCTTTATGCTATGGAAGGTGTACCCATGTCTGTGGCCTCTAACTGACCCAATGGTCCGAGAGCCTGAGATCATCAGGCCAAGTGCGATGACAGCCTTGTAACTGTCTGCCCAAAAAGCAACTCCAAGCCTTGGTGCTTGAAGAGGGACCCTAACTGCAGCGCAAGAAAGGAATCTGGGGGGCTTACATACCTTCCAGTCTTGGCTGGAGAAGAACTTGGGGCTAGGCAGTTTCCCTGTAAGAGCCACCAAAATGTTGAAGTTTAGAAGTTTAGGGGTGTTGGGACCCCAAAATCACAACATGTGGATCCTGCCTGAAAGAATTAGATCCAAGCCTTCTTTCAGCCAAAGACAACGTTTATTAGAACATCTGTCACATCGGGCAGACTCTTAAGGAGTTTGAACATTAGCAAGCTATTGGCTAAATCATAAGAATCTAAGCCCCATTCTAATTTGTTAAGGAATTATATTCTTCAGTGAGCTTTTGTACTTCTCTTTCCATTTGGCCAATTCTGCTTTTGAAGGCATTCTTGTACTTACTGCCTTTTTGGACTTCTTTCGCCATTTGGGTTAGTCTGTTTTTTAAGGTATTATTTTCTTGTGTCTCCTTTAGCAAGTTGTTGATTTGTTTTTTCATGATTTTCTTGCATCACTTTCTCTTCTCAATTTTTCCTCTACTTCTCTTACTTGTTTCTCAAAATCCTTTTTGAGCTCTACCATGGCCTGGGACCAATTCATAGTTTTCTTGGAGGCTTTGGATGTGGGAGCTTTGACTTTGATGTTTTCTAGTTGTATGTTTTGATCTTTGTCCCCAAAGAAAGATTCTATTGTCTGACATTTTTTGCACAGTTTGCTCACGTTCCCAGCTAATTACTTGACTTTTAAACTCTTTGTTAAGATAGAGTTCTGCTTGCAGTGTGGAGAATGTACTGTTCCAAGCTGTGGGGGTTTTGTGCAGCTAGGGATCTATGAATTTTCAGTTTTTCCAAGATGGTATTATCAAAGTCGAGGTGTTTACTCCTTTCCTGGCCTGTCCTCTGGTGACCACAAGCACTCTGTTCTGCCTTGGAACTGTGAGGAGGATTCACTCCTCACTGCTGCCACAAGCTCCACCATGCCAGCACTCCTCTTTGCCCTAGGAGCACCACTCAGGACTGTGACCCCATATCCAAGCATGGGCAAAGCAAGATAATCCTGCCTCAGCATCAGCAAAGAGATATCTGTAGTTCCCCTAGGATCCCCACTCTGAATCCAGAGCTCTGGAAGCAGCCACCGCCCAGGGCCTGCTTCAGGAATGGAGCTGGACCTCACTCCTCTCTTATCCAGATCTCATAGACCTTTCCTACTGACCTTCTAAGTTGCCTTTTGCATTTGTGGGTTGAGAATTCTGGAAACCACCACAGCAGCTAGTGATTCAGTCCCCTGAGGCCTATTCCAGGTTCCCTGAGTCCTGTTCTTTGCCTGCGTAGCCTACCCTGAACTGTGCTCCTTTCCCAGCCCATCGCAACAGACCTTTCCATCAAACATCGAGGTTGTCTTGGACTGGAAATTTATTTCACTCTGTCTTTTTGTGGGTTCTGCTGCACTAGAATTTGTTCAGAGCCATTTTTTATTGGTATTTGGAGGGGTTTGGGGGAGAGCTCGAGCAAGTCACTGCTTTTACTCTGTCATCTTGGCTCCACCCCTATCCTTTCTATTCTATAGCAAAGTAAACTTCCTTTTTTAAACCACTGGATGAAGATGAATGCCTCATTTTACTCCAACATTGAACCTGAACTAGTGAAGTGTTGGTCTGAGTCAGATATATCTTTAACAATCCATGATACATTAAAATCAACTTATCAACTCAAATTAGCCAATTCAAATCAAATGAAGTATATAGGCATTTAATTGCCTATTTCATGCCATGAACAGTGCTAAACTGTGGTGATTCAAAAAAAGGGGGAAAGCAAACTCTCCTCTAAAGGAACTCAAGTCTAATAGGGGACACAACATTTAAACAAGTATTTACAGATAAATATATACAGGATAAATTGGAAAAAAAATGAGAGAAGGCATGAAGATTAAGGAGGGAGGTCTGGGAAGAATTCTAATAGAATGTGAGACTTTTATTGAGACTTGAAGAAAGCCAGGAGGTGGTGATAAGGAGGAAGAGAGAGTTCCAGGCATGGAAGATAGCCTGAGAAAATGCCTGGGTTCAGGAGATAGAGTGTCATGGGTGAGGCATAGAATGGAAATCAATATCACTGGATGGCATGGTATAGAGGGCGAAGAGTAAACTATAAGAAGATGGGGAAGGGGCTTGGTTGTAAAGGGCTTTAAAAGGCCAAATAGAGGATTTCATACCCTATGACCATTGGAGTTGATTAAATAGGAGAATGACATAGTGAGAATAGCACTTTTGTAAGATCAGTTTGATAGCTGAGTGGAGGACTAACTGAATTAGTCTGAAACCTGGGGCAGGCAGACCAACCAGTAGACTCTTTTTGTAGTCCAGGTGTGAGGTGATGATGGCTTGTACCAGAATTGTTGCATTGCCGGAGGAGAGAAGGGGGCCAAGGATAGATCCTTGCCAGGGGAGGAGGTAAGGACACAATTAGCCTGTGGTAGTGATATGGACAAAGATCAAGCAAAAGAGACTGAGAAGGAGTGATAATACAGGTAACAAAAGAAGCAAGAGATAGCAATATCTTTTTTTAACTTGGCTTGATCATGAAAGAGCACATATTGACACTGGTCAGACTTTTTTTCCCTTGTGAACAAGATTGCAGAAAAGTTTGGCCATCTCATTGAGCCCCAGCTCTCTTTGTAACCATTTGAACAGGGAACAGAATATTCTTTCTTTTTTGCTGCTTCTCTTTTACTGATAGGCCAAAATATACTCTATGGATCTTCCACCCTTTTTAGGTGAATGTATGACTTAAACAATGAAAATTATCTTCCCTGAAGGGAATTCATGTGTTTTATGAGTTTCTTATTGCCATTTTTTAAAATAGTTTCCTTCCAAATGCAAAAAGTGTGTTTGGAATGGAGACAATACTGGAGACAAAGGTAAATATTAGAGACTATATATTTTTTCATAGAACTTTACCTATTTTGGTATATGAAACTTAGTGTCAATTTCTATTAAGTGAAAAAAAGGGAACCATTAATGGAACTAAGGATACAATAGAGATCCCTTGGCAGCATTTTGTATAAGAAAATTAAATTTATAGGCAGAGCCAAGATGGCGGAGTGAAAGCAGTGACTTGTTTGACCTCACCCCCAAACACCTCCAAATACTCATAAAAAATGGCTCTAAACAAATTCTGAAGCAGCAGAACACACAAAAAGACAGAGTGAAACAAATTTCCAGCCCAAGACAACCTGGATGATTGATCACAGAGGTGTATCATGCAGGGCTGGGAGCCCAGCGCGGCATGGGCGCGCAGGCCACACAAACCTGGAGCAGACCGCAGAAGACTGAATCGCGGGCAGCTGTGGAGGTTTCCAGACTCCTCAATCCACACATGCAAAAGACAACTTAGAAGGTCAGTGGGAAAAGTCTGTTTCTGTTGGTGCTGAGAAAAGAAGGTGGGGTTTCAGCTCCATTCCCCAAGAGCTTGGCGCTGGCGGGGCAGCTGCTTCCTGAGCTTCCGGCCCACAGACTAGGGGGAATCCAGTGGCTGATCAGAGAGGGATTCCAGGGATCTCATTGCCAGTGCTGAGGCAGGAATCTCTTGCTTTGCCCGTGTTTGGATCTGGGCCACAGCTCTGGGCAGCAGTGCTGGGGTGAGGAGGAGCGCTGGCATGGTGGAGCTTGCAGTGGCTGTAGAGAGGAACCTCTCAAAAACTTGTAGAAGTGAATGTTGAAAACTAGAAATAAATAGATTTATATTAAAAAAAAGAAAAAAAAAGAAAAAGAAAGAAAACTAAATTTATAGACAATCTATCCCAAGATTTCTTTCTATAGTATAGGCACTTCTCATTTTCAAGACCATAACTAACTTTGAAATAATAATTGTTAAATTTATCTTATATTTATAGATTATTAAATGGAGCCTAATAGATTATCTAAACTGTTTACAAGTGAAATATACTAAACCTTCACACAGGTTGAGTGATATGTCCATATCTATGTCTTCACATTTATATTGGTAAAGACTTTTATCTTTATCATCTCTAGATTTCTCTCATATGAATGAAGGTTTATATATTTGTATGTATGTACCTGTCTGTTTATAGCCAGTCATTTACTGACAGAGTCAGGACCTGAACTTGTATTAAAATATTTGAAAAAAATCAATTTTCAAGTTGAAAAATCACGTGCCTATTATTGAATAAATCAAATTTTCAATATGATTCAAGCACATATTTACAGGATGCTTTGGTGAGAACAGATTGCTTTCAGTAGGATGAAAATGTGAAATGAAATATTTTAAAAATGCCTGGGAGTATTTGATAGCTTGATAAAATACCTTTATGGATTTTTTTTGTAAAAAATTTGATGTTGTAAGCCTATACTGTAGATCTCTTTTATATCCAATAAAATAATAGCAACTGGTTGGCAACTTTAATGTTTTCATAGGGATATTTTTGCAATTTCATATGGAAGATAGGCTTAATGCTCTTTACTTGATACCCCTGGCAATGTGAAAAATAACATATTAACTATCATGAAAGTAATCTCTTTTTCCTCATTAAAATAGTAATCATCATAATCTTTATAATCTCTCTCGTTATCATCTTGTATTTCCACAAATGGTTGTGTTCTGTTGAGTCTTGAATGGATAAATTGAAATGGAGGCTACAGTTCAAGTTAAGCAGGGATTGCTAAATGTACAGATGTTCAGAAACTAAGGCTAAAATTCTGAAATTCTGACAAGGCTTTTAAAAAAATTATAACATATTGTTCCTTGGCAAATGTTTCTAGTATGCTTGATATACCTGAAATATTAGTTTATTTTTAAGGAGTCAGTATGATGAAGTCTTTAACAAAATAAAAAGGAAACTTGTAAAAATGGGTACTAGTCTGACTCCTTTTAAATGAAGTAGGAAGGGTGGCAAGGATGTAAGCAATCTAACCACCTGAATGAATGCCTTTGGCTTGTAGTTTTCATCTGGGTTTGAATAGGAAAACTGCCAATGTCATTGCTGCAGCTGCTACTTCTACAGTTGAATTGTTCCATGACCAGAACATCCTCACCCATCTCCCTCCTCTCTGTGTGTTATTCTCCCTCCCCCTTGAAAGATTCTTAAAACTCTCACTGCAGGGGAAGTAGCCTTCCATTCCTCCTCCTGCATGAACCTTCTTTCTTCCCAAGCAAGGAAGAAATATAACTCCCAGATTCTTTATAGAGAACATTTAGTATTTAGATAAACTTCATGTTTTGCAAAGTGCAGATATGTCATTTATCTTCACAATAACCCTGAAAGGTAGAGGCTATTATTATCCCCATTTAACAGATGAAGTAACTGAACCAGATTTATCTTGTCTCAGACAAGCATAGTTTATTTAGGTTCATACAGTTAACAAGTGAGGCAGGATTTTAACTCAGGTCTTTTTAATTCTCAAGTCCAGTGCTGTTTATATAGATAGCTGCCTTTTTAGTGATTTAGGTCTCCTTGCAAGGCAGCTAGTCCAATCCTTACCAGAAGGATTGCTAAACTTTCCTTGACTGATTTGTCTTTTTCCCAAACACTTAATATTTTTTAATCAAAATTTCTGTTTCTGTGTCTCTGTCTCTGTCTCTTTCCTTCTTTATACTATCTATGAGATTTCTCAGTAATTCAGTCTCCCGGCTTTAACTACCACACTACTACACACAACAGGGTTATTTGCATCCGTTGCAAATTTGTCTCATTTAATTTCAAATGTTTCCTTATTGTGTTTAATTATTTTATTCTCTCCCAATTGATTCTCTTCCAAATTTCGTTCTCAAGCTTCTTTCACCAATCCCTCCTTTTTCTTTCTTAGTAGAGGATCTTGTTTCCTACTTTAGTGAGAAAATAGATATCATCCTTTTGATCTCACACTCCAGCCTCCCCCATCCTATGTTATGTGACCCCTTGGCGTCAGTTCATGTAAGTCATTCTATGCTTCTCTGTATTTATAATTTATACTATTTCTTATCACAGTAGTATTAATATTCCACAATTAGTTTAGCAGTTCACCAATTGATGGGCATCTACTTTATTTGCAGTTCTTTATTACCACAAAATGTTATGATAGAAACATTTCAGTGCATATTGGAGCTTCCTCTGCACATCCCCCCCGCCCCATGTAGATATCTAGCTATATTTCTTGTTATTTCTCTTAATGCATTTTATGGTCTCATCCTTGTTTTCTCAATCTTTCCTGAATTTGGTATTGCATCTATAACTTGAATGCCTTTGCCTGGTCTGTCACTTATGCTTGGAATGTGTTCCTTCATCACCTTAGAATTTTAGAAGCATTAACTTCCTACAAGCCTTAGTTCATGCATCACTTCACAAAGAATCATAGAACTCTGCAGATGAAAGGGACCAAAGCTGCCATCTAGCCTAATCCATGCTTGAAAAAAGAAACAAACAAAAAGATTCCATTATGACATAGCTGACAATTGATCATCAAGCCACTGCTTGAACACCTCCAAATAACCCTCTTGAAGTAACCTATTCCACTTTTATACACTGATAGTTATGTGTGGGATGCCACTCAAATTAAAAATAAAACAAAACACAGAGGTGTACAAGGAGAAACAGAAAGTTAGTTTATTATAGCTATAATTATTATTATTTCAAATCTCGAGATCTGGGTGTCCCTCCATCAGTCCATCAGTAAGCTCTGATGACGGGAGATGGTCCACAGAGGTAGAAATCAGCTTATATAACCCTGAAGACTCAGTTCCCCCTCCCTCACAGCTGTCCATTAACTCAGCTCACAATCTCACAGGCCAGACTCTAACATAGGACAAAGGACATAGTATACAACTCTATTTCTTAGTTTGTTGAGATAATGTCAAGGAAGCAACTAAAAGAAATGTGCAGTTAGGAAGATAATTTACAATTGTTTTGGAAGGTTTTAGGGATTGAACAGACAATGTTGGGAACAGGAAGACATCTAAATAAAATCCTGTCAAAAGGGAGATAAGGGGGCTCAAAGAATTTAGGGTTTCCTGAGACTGGTAGATGAATGGGAGCCAAAAAAGAAAACACATTTGGGTAAGGTCAAAGGCCAGGTCAGGGCCTTAACAATTAGACAAATTCCCACGACTAATGTCTGGCACCAGGAGAAGAAAAATAATGATCTTACAGAAATCTATACTGAATCCTATGTCACCTCCTGGACCCAATACCAGATCCAGAATAGTCTTATCCCAAGTCTTAATTACACTGAGAAATCTTCACAATGGTATTCCATTCAGTTATTAAGTCATTCCCCCCTAACATTATGCTTGAATTTGTCTTGTTGCTACTTGTATCCATTGCTTATGGTTCTGCCATCTGGGGCTAAATAAAACGTTTTTTTTTAGGCAGTTGGGGTTAAGTGACTTGCCCAGGGTCACATAGCTAGTAAATGTCAAGTGTTTGGTCTGAGGCCAAATTTGAACTCAGGTCCTCCTGATTTTAGGGCTGGTGCTCTATCCACTGCACCACCTAGGTGCCCCTAAATAAAACATCTTGAATACTTCCATATAATAGTCTTTTTAATAGTTGAAGACAGGAATCTGGAACTGTTTGCCCTGAATCTTCTTTTTCCAGGATGTTATTGTTTGTCCTTCAGTCTCAAAGAGGACCAATGACATCAGGAAGGTGATGTTTTGACTTGCAATTGCATGTGCAAAGTCACCACCAGCCTTACTCTCTCCTCCAGAGCCATCTGGGTCCAGTGGCAAGACATAGATCAGGAAGACTGGAGATGGCTCTGGGAGCAGTGGGAGACATTGGCCTTTCAAATAAGCTAAGGTATTTCTCAGGTTTTAGTTTGTTTGAAGCACATCCATTCAGTGGTTAAAAGCTAGGTAAGAAATGAGGCAAAAAGTGGCCTGTTTTACCTACTCAAAAAATTAATTTGGGAAGCAGAAGACCCTCAGGGTTTCTACCCAGAACAGAAACTCACTCTGAGCCAACAAAGCCCAAACAATGACCAACTGAGGCTTGGGCTGGAGAAGTCAGAGTGTTTTGGATTGAAGACATAATCAAGTAGCTCCATTTGAATCCCAGTGGCTTTATCAATGTATGGTTTTCCAGAGCCCTATTTCAAGAAATTTATTTGAGTGTGTGTGTGTGTGTGTGTGTGTGTGTGTGTTTATCTGAGGCAGCACCCATTGATCGATTTAAATTTGGATAAGAAATGAAGCAAATTATGGACTCATGAGTGTATTAAAAAAAAAGAAAAGAAAAAGAGAAAAAAAAACAAATCAATTTGGGAGGGGAAGACCCTCAGGGTTTCTGGCCAGAAGTGAAAAAATTGCTATTTACATTCATTCTGAGCCATAGAAACCCAAACAATGACCTACTGAGGCTTGGGTTGTGGTCCATTATTGGCCAATCAGTAAGAGCCAGAGTGATTTGAATTTAAGGCATAATCAAGTTAGTTCTATTTGAATCCAAATGGGTTTTATCAAAGCCTGATTTCCCAGATTTCCAGTTTAAGAAATGTATATTCCTTTGGGCAGAGCACCTATATGTAAGTATCTGATTCACCATGTGGAGGGAGGGAGGGAGAAAGGGAGGGGTAGTATGTACAGATTAAAAATAAGCCAATTGATCCTCAAGCAATATGTACTCGTTAGGCCGTTCCCTATCCTGGTTTTACTACTGTATTCAGAAATGAACCCAACACACCAAATAAGATTGGCCAGGACAGAGGATAATGGAACTATCAACTCCTTATTCCTCATACTATGCTCCTGTTTATGTCATCCCAAATTACATTATTTTTTTTAAAACAGCCACATAAAACTACTAATTCATTTTGAGATTACAGTCTACTTAAACTTCCAGATCTCTTTTCCACACAAATTGCAATAAGCCATTCCCACTCCATCATGTGAAGTTGAATTTTTAGATCTGTTTAAGATTAATCTTCATTTTTTTTCCCAACTGCTAATGACCTCCCTCATGGATTGAATTATATTTAAGTATTTTGTACATATTCATATTTATTCACTTTGAATTTTTTTGGCATATTTTAAAAATACATACTTGTCTCCACCATTAAATTTAAACTCCTTGTGAGTAGGGATTACTTCCTTCATTTTACTTATATCTCTAGTGTCACGATGTATGACACATAGTAAACCATTTTCGTTCGTTTGAATTTAACACACTATAATTTTCTCTACCTTACACATCCCACTAAACCCTTATATACATATGTATATGTATATATAATATGCATACATATACATACACACCTGTGTGTATGTGTATATATATATATGCATATATACACATATGCATATATATATGTATATGTGTATATATATATATATATATACACACACACATATGCTTATCGAAGTAATTAATAAACATGTTAATCAGCATAGGGTGAAGCACAGATTCCTGGGACGCTATATCATAGACTTCCTACAAAGCTGCTGTTAAATCATCAAAAACTGCAACTATTTTTGTTTGTGCATTTAATTTGTTCTAAATCCATATAACTGTCTTATTATCTAGACATATCACTGCATCTCCTGCACCAGAATAGTGCAACATTGTTTGTCAAACACTTTGCTAAAATCTAGGTAAGCTATATCTAAATCATTCCATTAACCTATCACTTAGAAACCTTTTCTACAAAGGCAATACAATTAGTCTGGCAAGACCTTTCACTGCTGAAGTTATGTTAGCTTATTATGATCATTGCTTTTGTAATAATAGAGAACCTGTTGTCTACATTATAGATATGGACAAGGCCACTCACACAGACTCGAGATATAATGGGAGTCACGACATGGTAATGTGAAATAGCCATCCACTAGTGTATTACAACATTTTAATTTCACTTCTTACACAGGACATATCAACACAGTATAATGCTCTAGGTAGACTTGTTCACTCCAGACTTCTCTCATGTTGGAAGGTATGTAGATTTCTAGTAATAAAACACCACCATGCCTACACTTGATACATTCTAAGCATTCCAGAGCTAACTGTTTTTAGGGGAAATAAATTTCTTCTATATCACAGTCTAAATCTTAAGCTGCATCATTTCATCAGCTCCCAACAACAAAGATCAGGTTGTTTCTGTAAACCAGGATGAGAAACCTGGCCAATCATCATAATACAAAACAACTGGGAAGCCTTCTCTTACTTTTCCTTTTGAGTCAGAGGTGGCAACGGAGAATTATAAGACCATATAAGAAACTTGATCTCTCTCAGACTCTAAAGACTAGTGAAGGACAATATCTACCTTTGAAGCTCTTGGCCAGTGAAATCTATTCTCTTTTTCACAAATCAAAAATATTTTAGTTAACATCTTTTGTCAGCTGTGTCTAACTCCAACAGAGCAACTTTTCAGCTCCCTATTATGTCTTAAATTCTTCTCCTAGGGTTCCTATATGAGATTCTTATCTCAAAGTTCCTATTCTGGTTCCTATGTCTGGTTCCTCTGCACTTCTGTGGCTTAAATGTGTCCCATCTGACTCCCAGACACCAATCTTTCCCTGAAAAAGTCACATCTCCTTAAATTTCCTTTATTAAAATTAGTAGTTCTATTAAAATCACATATCATTTTCCAAATGTTTATATGACTTAATTTTAAAATATTTTTAGTTTTCATTATATGCAAATCACTAACCTCTACTCATTCTACAATGTATTTTTTACGATCCATTGTATAATTTTTCCTAGGAATTGAAATATAGCTTATTTGCTTATAACTTGAAAAGTCACTTTTCTTCCCTTTTTTTGAAAATTGGGACAAATATTGTCCTTTTCCCCTTGTGGTACTTCTCCCATCTTACATGATCTTTTATACAGTACCAATAGCTCAGCAATAACATTTGACAGTTCTTTAAATCCCTGAAGTTGTAGTTAATCTGGGTCAGGTGATTTGATTTCATCAAGGACAGCTAGTTTTTCTCTTACTATTCCCATATTTTTCTTGGGTATCAACTTCTTATTAGCTTTTTTTGTTCTTTTATATCCAGTGCAAAAACAAAATTGCTCTCCTTGTTGGAGAAAACAAGATTAAAAATTGAGAAACTGCCTTAAGTTTGTTAATAGTTAATATCGCATGCACTCCAAAAAGTGGTTCTGTCCCTTTTCTGATTAACCTGTTCCCCCCCATACAGCTAAAGTACACACACACACACACACACACACACACACAGACACACACACACACACACTTTTTTTTTGGTTGTTGTTCTTGGCTTTATATAACAGGATAAGTTACTTCTGCATTTTATGAATTCTGACATTATTTTTACAGGACTATGTCATATTGTTATTCTTAGCCTCTTATTTATTCTTGCCTCCGTCTTCTGTATATATCTTTACAAGATCTTGAAATTGATTGGTGAATCCCCTGTGTACCATCATTGATCACTTCATACATCTACAATTTTGCCTCCTCATTAGAATTTATTCTCTTTTTATCTCATTCATTTCATTTTTTGAATTTTTCTCATCCCACCTGGACTGATTTTTCCCTGCAGAATTTTAAGTGATAGAATCAAAATTAACATTCTTCCAAAACATTTAAAATTTATTTCCAAAAATCTAGATTGCATGTCAGACTATGCTCACAGTTCTCCTTTCTATATTACAAATTCTAGCAGGGAGGGAATCCCAGTAAGGCTCCTATCAATTTTATTCTGGTTATTAGTTCCCCTATATTATTGAGGATCAGGTACAGACTGTTTTTTATTGTTGTTGGTCCCTTTGTGTTTTGATGATGAAATTATTGTTAAGTCAATTCAGGAAATTGTTACCTAGTCTGTTTTTGGTAGAAAGTGAATTGTAGGTAATGTATGTATGATCGAAACCTTTCAGCAATACTGTATTATGCCTCTCTTCCAGGCTCATAATTTGTTTCCTGAAATGACCTGTTTCCTATTTCTGCTTTGGTGATCTTTATTATGTTACAATGACAAAATCACTTTTATTCCCCATTCTATTGATCTTTTCTGATTTCTATCCACTGTACTTCACATCTCTGATTCCTCAGTTTCTTCACATGGTAGAGAATGTCCTCAATATACAATGCTATGTAACTATTATACCCTCTTTATCTAACTGTTTATTTTGAATATGACACATCCATCCAGAGTTATGTTGATGATTTCATCCTGATAGGTCTTAGTGAAAACTATTAAGTCAAGTTTGCCCCTTTGCTTTAGGACATTAAATTAATTAAAAAAAAAACTTATTTGAGGGCTCTATGTATATATGTGTATACACATATATGTGTGTATGAATATGTTTGTGTGTGTGTGTGTGTGTGTGTGTGTGTGTATGTGTACCTCATGTATAGCAGTATTTCTCAGTGTGGTCCAGGAACCCTTGGGGAATGTTGCAAACCCTTTAAGGGCTCTGTAAGGTCAAAACTACTTTCAAGGTAGTACTAAGTTATTTTAATTTTTAATATGGCAGATACATTAACTAATTAACCGACAAACAAAATCTCTTTGTCCTCAATTTTTAAGATTTGGGAAGAGTCCTGAGACCAAATTTGGAGCCACTTTTTTTAATGTATCCTTTTGTCTTTAGATTTTTTTTCCCACCTCTTAACTTATGGATGTCTCAACTTTATAATAATTTGATTGATTATAACAACTCTGTGAATCTAGTTTGGTGGGCATGGATGGGTAATTTTTCCCTCCCAATGTGTTCTTTATATTAAAGTGATTTTTTGGGTTTGCAAAAAATATTGTCACTCTGTTAGCCACACTATACATCCTTGGCCAGTAGCCTGACATTCCAATATTTTGAATCCTAGTCCAGAAATCCAAATCCGTTCAGATACATCTTTTCAGCTACCATATTTCTATCTTTTTCTTTCCTCTCTTCTGCATTCCTTCCTTTCAATCACAGATAAGTAACACCTAATATATGCCCTTATGTTTTTCAATTTTGTTGCCTAAGATTTTGTAATCATTAAAATTCTTTTGAGGTTCTATCTAGCAATATCATTTGTTCACTCAAGAATCACCAGAAGTAGATAGTAGCAATCTATTTTGACAAAGATTTCCTAAGATTAAGACTTTCCTGATCCCCCAAGTTAATAATGAATTCTCCCTCCTGAAACTGTACTCTGCTTATATATTCATTTGTTTATGTGCTGTTCCTCTACCAACCTTCACCAACAGAATATAAGCTATTTGAGTGTATGGAGTGTTCAAGGAGGACTAGTACGTCTGGTGTGAGGGCTTGCTGAGCCCTTTGCAGGGCTGCTTATCCATCTTTGGTACCCACCAGGCACTCCACTCTCACCTGTGGCTTCACAAAGCTGTAGTATGTGCAGCACCACACTCTGGTAAGCTGTCTTAGCAGATGGGCTAAACCATATTAAGGGTAATCAATAGGCCTTAAATCTATGGGAGAGTTAGGGAGCTGTCTACCCTATACCTGTGAAGACAGCCCATGGTGGAATGGGAGGATGAGAACAATGTGTACAATCACTGTGAAGGCGGATGAAGCAGGCATTGTGGAGCACTTACAGGTTGGTTGGGCATCAAAAATTCCAAGGTTATCCACTGCATCCTAGGCCGTCACAAGTTGTCCTGACTTTTGTCTTGCCACTGGACTTCAATGACTATGGAAGAAAGAATGAAGCTGATGACTTTGCACAACTTTGCCTCACTTAATCCAATTCATGCACAAGTCAAGACATCACCCAGTGATGTTATTGGTCCTCTTTGAAAACAAAGGACAAATAATATAAGGTACCTGAGAGCAAGAACTCTTTTCCTTCCTTCCTTCTTCCTTCCTTCCTTCCTTCCTTCCTTCCTTCCTTCCTTCCTTCCTTCCTTCCTTCCTTCCTTCCTTCCTTCCTTCCTCCTTTCCTTCTTTCGTTTCTTTTTTCCAATTTAATTCAACCTCCTCTGCTTAGTGTTCAAGGTTCTCCAAAATCTACCTCCACTCTACCTTTCCAGGCTCATTATATATTATTCTATGCATTCCAGATACATAAGAAAACTCTCATCCAGAACATGGCCTGAACTCTGTGCTT
Source organism: Phascolarctos cinereus (assembly GCF_003287225.1). Taxonomy (NCBI): domain Eukaryota; kingdom Metazoa; phylum Chordata; class Mammalia; order Diprotodontia; family Phascolarctidae; genus Phascolarctos; species Phascolarctos cinereus. Next base: position 136,941,431 of record NW_027556180.1, on the reverse strand, counting down.
TGCTTAGTGCTTGTAATTCCTTACTTCCATTTCTTCTCTGTTGAATGCCTAACCAATTTTAAAGACTGAATCTCAAATGTCACTTTCCTTAATAAATCTTCTTTTAGTACTCCTTGCCCCTAATGAATTCATTCATCCACATTCTCTACAGATTTCACCTAGCACTCTTTTTTTTTTCTAATTCTAATATTCTTATGTAATGTTGTTTACTCTCTGTGATGGTATTCTGCCTGCCTACTAAATGTAAGCTCCATTAGGATGGCAACATGTCTTATCTAGAGTTTAGGTAAACTCTAGATAGTCTCAACACCGAGTATAAATAGGCATTTAATATTTCTTGGATTATATTGTTACATTTATCAAAAGGTTTATTTGAATTCAAAAGTTTTGTTTTATTTTTTAACATGTATGTTAAGAGACAGATTAGGAATTTCAAAATTAAGTGCTTGAAATCAGTAAGTCCATTTTCTTTTATGAACCTTTGTTAGAATTGAAAGTAGCAAATCCACATAATATCTGATTTAGGATTCTTTTCAAAACCTGAATTCTTATTTTTGAAGGAACAGTTGCTTCTTTGTCAATAGTGGTCTACATGAGTGGCAGCATTATTTGGTCTGGAAAGTGAAATGGGAGATTATCTTAATAAAGCATGAATAGAATATCACTGCACATTTTAGGAAACCATCAGTTTATTAACGTGATTTATGAAAAATTGTGCTGGGAACAAGTGGCAATCGGGACCTGAGGTTTGCAAGTAAAGATATGATCCCTTCTGGGCACACATCTATAATGCTTTATGATATCTCACTCTTTTTATTTATATGTCTTTCTCTGTCATTCTTACTTTTTCTTTTTTTTCTTTCTTCCTCCATCTTCTTGAATTTTGAGGAGTAAAAATGGAAGGAGAGAACTAGGCAGTTATGTACTTTGGAATATCCAGATTCATTTGAAACGAGTTTTTATTAAAACTCTAGAAAAATACAGCATCATTCAATTTGATAACTCTTTTAATTTACTATAGAAGCTATGAATTGCATGCAAAATAAAAATCTAAAGTAGAAATGATTGAATTGTTTACTGAGTATCATACATGAAATAAATCAATTTCCCCCCAAAGACAACAGACACATTGTATAAAGGAAACAATTGTTATTAACTGAAAATAAAAAGGCTTTTATTTATTTATTTTTTGCAGATGGCCCTCAAAACAGTGTTTAATAATTCCAGAAATGAACAGTGTAAGCCATTTCCAAAAATAGTTGTACCAGGGCTTCCATCTGGTGTGATGCTCTGTTAAGTTCTGGGATCCATACTTCTGTAACATAAATGCAGAACAAGTACGTGCTCTGTTGAACCACAAGTTTGTTTCACAAATATTGGCTATCACCTACATAAATTCTTCATAAGACATTAGCTATGTTTATATGGCACCAAGCAAACAATGCTTTCAGCAACAAACCAATGTGCCCAGCCACATCCTAGTGGAATTTTCCTCCATTTAAATAATTTCTTTATGAGGGAATGTTAAGCTGTGTGTCTTTCCTAGCTAAGGACATTTGATGGAGAGAATACTCAACTAGAAGTCAGAAGGCCTGAATTTTGCCACTTGCTAGCTGTGTGATATTGAGAAAATCACTTCTCTTCTCTGGACACCAATTTCCTCTTGCTTAAATGAAGAGAAATTGAGACAGATGAAGCACTGAAAGCTTCTCTGAGTTCTGCAATTATTTGATACTTTGGAGAAGAATTCTGCTACTGCAAGGCAGCCATCATGATTATTTGGCCCTACCCCTATTCATCCTGTTATGTATTGCTTGAGGTAATCTCTAGTGTCCTCTCTACCCTTCAGTTCAAGGGAAGTGGCATAAATTGTCCATTTTACAACATTTTTTTTTCTGTATCATTAACCAAATTGGATCATCAAATCAATGAATGTTTCCATATGCTGCGCCACGATTCAGCTATGTTGCCTTCTAACGAATGGTAAAGTTTAAGCTACCCCATTCTCTTCCTAAATGCAGAGTAGATCTTTTAGCTTACGTTTGGACTAAAAAATTTGTTTAAGTATTGTGACAGAATTTATAGTCTGCTGGCCAGAAAAATAACCTGCTTCTATTCAGAGATTGTGTTATGGAATATTTTCTATGCATTTCAAAAATGACAAACTGTGAAATGAGTATGACTATTAAAAATAGTTGCTGTGTGCATACTTGAGTATAGATTTGTACACATATTAGTCAATTATACGTAAATATAAAAGCACAGATTAAATACATATATAGAGATATGTAAAATATGTGTGTGTATGTAGGCAAGCACATGTTAGGAACATGAGCAAACATTACAACTGCCTTTTTTTTGTCAATGTTACATAGTTAGTACACTTCACGAGAATTCCTTTTCTTTCTTAATTTCTTTGAACAGAAAAAAAAAGCACCACTGAGGAATTGCCAAATATGATCTAAGTTGGACTCATTGCCAGTGTTTAATTAGACATCTGTTAAATGTCCATAATAGGAAGCTTAAAAACGTTCTCTTGCAATTTGCACATATGATTAATTATTCACATGGCTAAAATATATCTAAAAAGTATTTTGTTATTATTGGAATTATTACAAAAATGAATTAGGTCTTTTTTAACAGAATTATGAACATTTTGACATATTGCTACTAACTTTAGAGTAATTAAAAAAGTAGCATCATTTACCTTATAATTAGAATTTTGATATTTTATCTCCTGTTTGTGATTTCAAATGCTTTGAATACATCAACATTTCACTACCTGGTTACTAATAAAGTACTAACTAGTTACTGGTAAGTTGTTTGAACAAATTTATCAGCCAATTTAATAAAACACCCTAATAATTGATCTGTAACTGGTCAGTTAGTTAAGAGTTGATTTATTCCCATGGGTATATACCATGTCACACTTAGTGATTGATGTTATATGAATAAGTATCCCTAGAAGATTTCTAACAGGTAGACATAACATTATTGCTTCCTTTTTAATGGAGAGCTAAGACCTTGTATTTTGATTTGTGATCCAGAAGTTAAGGAGTGGAATCACCTCTGAATCCCAATAACAGACATAGGAACCTGAAAAAAAATCATGTGAAAAAATAGCAAATGATATCTTCCCCATTAAGAAATACCTTTTTAAACTCTGTGTTTTACATTTATATATATATATATATATATATATATATATATGTTTTTTCTTCAATATAATGTAATCTGCTTAAGATTTTTTCTTTAAATTGATTTTGCATATTGTACAAAAAAAACCCTTGTACTTAATATGTTTATTCATACAAATATATCTATTTATAATGTGTACACTAGCACATTGCTTGGAAAATAGTAGACATAGGGGCAGTTAGGTGGTATAGTGGATAGAGCTCCAGCCTTGGAGTCAGGAGGACCTGAATTCAAATCCAGCCTCAGACACTTGACACTTACTAGCTGTGTGACCCTGGGTAAGTCACTTAACCCTGATTGCCTCACCAAAAAAAAAAGTAGACATTTGATAAATGTTTATTTTTTGTCCAAACTATCTAGTTATTCTCATTTCCTGAAGTATTAAAAAACAATCCAAAGGTTTGTTTTCTACATGATACTATCAACTGGATGGAACTGGTCTCCAACTTATGGCTGGAGCAGAACAAAGCAGGCTAGAGACAGGAAAGTCAGGAACCAAGCAGAAGTTTAATTTCAAAGTGAGGGAAATGGCTTGTAAGCAAGAACACTTGCCAGAGTCTACCCCTAGTGGGGGGGTGAAGGGACCTGTTTTCACGTAGGCAAATCTCAGTACTTATACCCATGGCTATGCAGTGAACTGTAGCCCTGACAATGAGGGGTAACAAAAAAATGTGACAAATTTCATTCATAGCAGGGCTTTGTGACCAGAACATGGATAAAGCAGGTGCTAGTCTGAGCTCAGAGAACACCTGGCGTTGGTCAAAGAGATACAATAACTATATGAAACAATTCAGAGGGTTAGTGCAAAGGATTATTCCTATATCAAGCTCAGGGAATAACTTGCTTGCTGGGCCTTAGCTGTGGAAAACAAAGTATCTCCTAATATCTTGACAATAGTGTCAGGAATCTTTCTTCTTAGCTATAATTAGCAACATTGTGATTATAACTGACATCAAAGCACCTTTTAATTGTTGGGGAATATGAGGGCACAAAATTGATGCTGTTTTACTTGGCTCTTTTACTTTACCATGTTAAATCTCAGTAAAACCTGGTAAAATGAAAGAAGGTGGCAACTCTTTGTTTGCCAGTAGAAAAGTACCACCTTATTTAAAACTGTCTTGTTTCATGGAAAAAAAGACATCTTCATTGACTTTTAGATTTGTTAGAAATTGGAAAGTACAAATTTCAAGAAAGAAGTGCTGAGTTGTCTAGATAACAGTAACAAGGAACATGATTGGAAGGAGATTCTTACAATGGAAATGACACTGGATTTGGAACGAGAATATCTGGGATCAAACCTAAGCCCTGACACATATTATCTGTGTGACTATGGAAAATTCATTCGACCTCTCTGGACATCAGTTTCTTCATCTGTACAATGAGAAGGGTGGACTGGAAAATTTCTATGGATTCTTCCTAGTTACATCTCTATCCAGCATTCTGTAAGCCATGGTAAGAATATAGATTGAGAGTATTAAGTAAGGCTTAAAGACAGAGATCCTTTGAAGACCCTTGCTCTTTCAATCTGTCTCTGTCTCTGTGTCTCTTCTGTCTCTCAGTCCATTTTTTCCTCTTTCTGTTCTCTACCACTTCACCCCCACCCCCAAATGGAAATCTTCCTCGAAGTTTTAATATTTTGTGGATACCAGAGAACACTCAAGCTGTTCGTCTGTTATTGCTTGCTCCTTCAGGCTACTTCCTTTGCTAGTCATGTATGTTGTTCATAATTTCTTTTGCATCACTTTCCTAAATGCGCATCATCTTTGGTAGTGTGTTGCAGCATTTAAAAATATGTATCCATAAAGGGAAGAAATAATCTCTTTTATCAGGTAAATTTCCAGTTCAATTCTTTTGTAAAGTACCATTTTGCTCTGTGTGTACTTTGAGCTAAAATGTCTTTATCTTTTGCATTCATGTACAGATTCTCTTGTGATTTGAAAGATTTAATTTTTGATACAGAGTCTTTTTCATATTAAATATCTTGATTCAGTATCTATCTGATATGGATTATCTAGTGTAATATAAATTCATTCTTTTCATCAAAGCACATTTTGCACCTGCTTTATCTATATGGTTTCTGTCTGTTTCTTTTCTCATGTGAATGTTCAACTGTATTAAGTTCTTTTGTGTACCTCATCCTTCTACTCTGTGGACATGCTGATTCAAGTTTTGTTCAAATGGATTATACAATTTCGATTCTAACTTCTGTAGATTTTTTGGTGTCTTGAGAATTCACTGACTTGAAAAAAGTAGTTTTCCCAACATTATGGAAAGCTTTAGATTTTTATAATTCATGCTTTAGGGTGCATTGTGAGGTGCCATAAAATTAACTTTTTATATTTAGAACAACCACTCAAGGAAAAAGAAAACTACAAGAAGCTTTTCAGTACATACCCATTCTATTCAGCATTGGCTTCAATCATTCAGTCAATGAGCATTTATTAAGTGACTACTGTGGGTCAAGCATTGCTATCTGTAATGAACATATAAAGCAAAAGCAGATTCTGCTTCCAAGAAGTTTGTGTTCAATTCAGGGAAACATCTTGTGCATAATTAAACATAAAATAAATACAAAATAATTAAATTAAAAACAATTAGAGGGCTGAGGCAGTGGCATTAGCTTTTGGGAGGATCAGGAAATTTCCTGTCTCATGAAAGAGGTAGTTGATACAAGCTGTGAAAGAAGAGGTTGGGTTAAGGAAAGAATGCATTTCAGGCCCAGTGTGACTCTTGAAAAGTAACGAAAATGAGATGTGGAGTGTCATGTGTGAAAAGCAAGACTAACTGAATTGTGGAGTGCATAGAAGTAAGTATCTATATTAAGTCTGGAATGATAAAGTGGGCTTAGAATATACAGAGCATTTAATCGCACACACACATTTATATTTTATCCTAGAGGTTGAAAGAAAATGTATTTAGAGTGTTTAAGTGCTTTCTTAAGGTCACATAGATCAAAATAGAGCCAGGACCAGAACCTAGTGTCCCATTTCCCATTTCAATATTTTTTCCCCACTATACACATTGCCCCTTGAATGAATGTATGTAAATGTTTAAACAAAGCATTTATTAATTACTTTGTACTGAGATCTATGCTAAATTCCAAGGATACTAGCAGAAACTTGGTTTAGTCACCATTTTTAAGGATCTCAAATTGAAATTGTGGCAAAATCTACAAGGAAAGCATAGGAGCTGAGGAGATGGTAAGGCCTGGTGCTTAGGGTGCAGTGATAAGTCAAATGGTTAAGTCTGGGTAGTCATCTGTCTTACCAGATGACTGGTAACTAATTCCTCATCTAGTTGGTGTGAGTGGCTATGTCTGCCTTATAGTGGGAAGGGGCAGATGTAGGTCTGGAGGGATGAGGCTTACAAGTATTATTAAGGGAGAAAGGATTTAAGGGTTAATATGGAGCAAGGGTTCAGGTTTGCAGATGGGGTTGGGGGAAGAGGTTATAAGCATGCAAATAACAGGGAAGATGGGGAAGAAAGTTTTGTCAGGAAGGTTGGAGGCTTGATGGAAAGGCTCCTTGTCATGTGCTACTGGGCTGTCTCCCACCAATGCTAACAAATTAATACTGTGTCCCATACATTCTAAAGGCAAGTTTTATAGCAGCAGAACTTATTTTTTTTCTGACCCAGATACCTAAAGAGCATCAATTTAAATCTTTTTCACAATGTAAGAGATGGTGAGTTTATCAACTTTATGGCCTGGTCTTAAGAGGCATAAACAAATATGATGTACAAGTATAAGGGTTTACCATATACCAGATTTTAGCAAATGACTGCTAATGAATGAGATAAGATAAGTCAAGTTAAGGGAGTCAGCAATTCAAGAACTTCGACCTAGGACTAAGAAGGATCCCTAGAACCTCAAAGATATATTTTCTTTTTTTACTCTCTTTTCTTTTCTTTTTTTCTTTTTTTGGCGAGGCAATTGGGATTAAGTGACTTGCCCAGGGTTACACAGCTAGTGTCAAGTGCCTGATCTGAGACCAGATTTGAACTCAGGTCCTTCTGACTCCAGGGCTGGTGCTCTATTCACTGCACCACCTAGTTGCCACTCTTTTTTTTTTTTTTTGTGAGGCAATTGGGGTTAAGTGACTTGCCCAGCATCACACAGCTAGTAAGTGTCATGTGTCTGAGGCCGAATATGAACTCGGGTCCTCCTGACTCCAGGGCCAGTGCTCTATCCACTACATCACCTAGTTGCCACTCAAAGATATATTTTCAAAAACCATAATAAAACAGGCATTTCCATGCCTTCTCAAAATATGAAGTGATTATCAGTCCCATTTCCAAGGACCCTAATGTTCAGCCTAGTTAGATCTCTATTCTGTTAAGTATTCTCTGTATCAACAGAGTTAGAAAACATAAGCATTTTGCTAAAATTAACTCATTTAGTACTGAGTCTTTCTAGAAAGATAGAAATTTCCATGATGTCAAAACTTAATGAAAATAAAAAAGTAGAGGAGCATATTAAACTGATCTTTTGTCATACTTCCTGATTTTGTCAAAACCACTCAATGTTTTAACACACGCATAGATGTATACTAATGTTTGTTTTCATATTTCTATTAAATTCTTAAAAAAATCCTTGTAGAATAAATTCTACAGGTTTAGTATTTGAAAACAGATTCATACATAGTATTATATCTCCTTCCTTCCCTTCCTTCCAGTGTTCTATCCTAAGGGACAAAAATGATTTTTTCTCACTACACTCTGCAATTATTGTTCATATGTCCTATTATAAAACAACAAAAAGAGGAAAAAAAAAACTAGACCAGATTTATGTTTTCTTGGAATAGAGGTAGAATTGTATTACTTAGCAGCCAGTGAGTTTGACTCTTACCTCACACAGAAAATTTAAATAATTGAATAATCATATTTTATTTTCAGTATTATTATAATATAGGAATGCACGGTAGAAGCCCAAACAATATAGTTTTTTAATTCAATGACAGCAACAAAACATTTTAAGTATCTACCATGCTAGATAAAGGATATACAAAGCAAAAAGCAAAAAAAAAAATCCTTGCGTTCTATTTACACTGGAGGAAAATAACATACACATTGATGACTGCATATTCACATGCACACACAGATGCACAATGATACTCCATCACAATCATATACATGTACTTGTTTTGCCGTTCCCCAATTGATCAACATCCCCTTAAGTTTCAATTTTTTGCCACTACAGAAAGAGCCACCATATTTTTGTACATAGAAGTCCTTTACCTTTTCTTTAATATCTTTGGGATACAAACCTAGTTGTGGTATTGTTGGGTCAAAAGGGTATGTGCACAGTTTTATAGCCCTCTGGGAATAGTTTCAATCATTCTCCAGAATGGTTGGGCCAGTTCACTACTCCACCACCAGCAGTTCATTAGTGTATCTATTGTCCCTTCATCCCCTTCAGCATTTGTCATTTTTGATAGGTGTGAGGTGGTACCTCAGAGTTGTTTTTAATATGCTTTTCTCTAACCAACAGTGGTTTGGAGCATTGTTTTTTCACATGACTATAGATAGCTTTGATTTCTTCTTCTGAAAACTTCTTATTTATATAATTTCACCATTTATCAAATGAGGAGTGGTACTTTTTATGAATTTGCCTCAGTTCTATTATACTCTGTATATATTTGAGAAATTACATCTTTATCAGAGAAAACTGCTATAAAATTTTCATATTCATTGTTTATGGGGTCATTCAGAAAAATGTAGATTCCCAGATTATGTCTTTTAATTAGGTCTATTTTTGTTTTTGCTTTGCCTGAGATCATGAGTGATATTCCTGCTGTTTTTTAGTTTAGGTGAAGATTTTATATTTTTGGGCTCAAAGATCACTGCAGATGGTCACTGCAGCCATGAAATTAAAAGATGCTTCTCCTTGGAAGGAAAGCTATTTCAAATCTGGACATCCTACTAAAAAGCAGAGGCATCATCTTGCCAATAAAGATCCCTATAGTCAAAGCTATGGTTATTACAGTAGCAATGTAGGGAAAGATGGAGTATAAGGAAAGCTGAGTACCACAGCATTGACACTTTTAAATTATGGTGCTGGAAAAGACTTTTCAGAGTCCCTTGGACCACAAGGAAATCAAATCATTCAACACTTAAAGAAATTAATTCAGACTCTTCATTGGAAGATCATATAATGAAGATGAAGCTTAAATACGTTGGCTAAATAATGAGAAGACATGGTTCATTAGAAAGGACTCCTTTGTTGAGAAAGGATGAAGGCAGAAGGAAAAGGGGATGGAAAAGAATTAGAGGGATACACAGTATCATGGAAACAACAAACATGAACTTGGACGACTTCAAGAGATAGTGAAGCATAGAAGGAGTTCTTTTTTCCAATGAGATATTTTACATTTTGTTCTATTTTTTCCTTTGTTTGACTGTTTTACCATTTCTTGATGTTTCATGGAGTCATTAGCTTCCAGTTTCCCAATATGAGTTTATATCTTAAGTGTTTCCTGCCACTGCACTAGTTTTTTTTTTGGTCAAATTCATTTGTTGTGGTTTGTTCATTTTTCTATTCTATTTCTCGACTTAGAACCTCATGTTAAAATTTGGCTTTGCTCACTTGGGGGTAGTGAGGCACTTTCGCTGCAGGCGTTTTTGTGCTATTTTCAGAGCTAGATGTAGGGGTCTGCAAAGTTTTGTTGCTTTCAAGGTGGTTTGATGTAGGGATAGATGTAGTCACTGAGCTCCTGATCTGTACTCTGTTCTTTATCCAGGAAAGTCTCTAGCTCTCCTACAGTCACAAGCTCTTTGACTCCTCTTTGCCTTGGAACTCTGACCCCAAATTGAATATGGACAATAGAGTTGCCAATCAGTGACAGCTGTACCTAATGCCAGCAAAGGGCTCCCTATAATCTCTTTCTGTCCAGTCGTGTGACCCCTTTAACATTTGTGGTCTGAGAGTTTGCAAAACTGCAAATATTACTGTTGTGGCCACTGTTGCTGCCACTGTTAGTGGGCTCTGAGTAAGTCTTAAACCTGCTGTCAGAAACTTTTCTTGCTAACTTCCTAAGTTTTGTAGGCCAGAAAAATGTCTCATTCTGACCTTTGGTTAGCTCTATGGCTCAAAAATTTGAGGCATTATTTTAAAAGTTGTTTGGAGGGTAATGTTGAGAGAGTTTACCTGGGTTGCTTCTAATCTGCCATTTTGACTCTGCCCCATCCAACTTTTTTGACTATATGTATATAACAAAAACCAATTTCCAGTGGAAGTGGGGAATTCTTCATTAGGGAGTTTTCTGCACTACTGAAACCACACATTTCAGTAAATAATAAAGAAAAAAATAGCAAATATCACTGTTAGGGAATTCTACTGACCTCTTGGGAAAGGCATACCTGATCTAATGACTTTGGATCAAAAATGAAAGACCAGACTAGGAGTATAAAATTTCTTAGTATATTAAGGAATATGATCTTATTAATAGCAAATTCAGATTCCTGACTTACAGATTTGATTTTTATATCCTTTCAGGCCCACTTAGGTTATACAGCCAACCAGCAGCATTCTGAGGCAACTTAGGTTACATAAGTAAAAGTGAAAGCTTTTTAAAAGTGAGGGAAAGAAGGGTATCAATTAAGGGAGTAAAATGAAAATACAGCTGGAAAGATTTATTTTCAGAATAAGAAACCATTTCCTGTTCAAGCAAGAGACAAGGAAAACAGACCAAATATTTCAACAATTGTGAAAATAGTGCTTTTAGATAAAACTGCAGGGCCTCTTAATCAAGGATGGCAATAAATTATTGCAGTAATGGATGAAACCATCTTCTTTACCAAGTCCTTCCATAAGGGTAAGACTTTACTAATATTAGACCACCTGGTAGCTGGAGAATTGTTAGTCCATCAAGACTTCCTATTTTTTTCCTCCTTACCGCCATAAATTCCCTGTATATTATTATGATCAATCTCTAGCATTGTTCCTAGAGAATTAACCCACCATGGATGTGTTTATGTGTCAATTTTTTTTTTCTCCAGAGAGCTCTGTTCATCCAAAATCAGAAGATCACAGGAACACAGATCTCTAAATTGAAGTTATGATACAGTCCAATCCCCTCATTTTATAAAAGATAAAACAGAGGCCCAGAAAATCAAGTGAATTATCTAAGGTCACACAGAGATCAGGAAAAAAAGTAATGGAGATCACAGAAAGGTTGAACTCTTGGAATTTTAGTCACACTTACTTCTATTTAGTCAAACAGAGGCTCTTATTCTACCAAGATAATTACTGAAACTCAGAGTTTGTTGGGTCCTTACACATCACCTTATCCAGCCTTCAGCTGAAAAAAATCCCCTCTATAACATCACCCATCAGTGGTCATCTGGCCTTAATTTGAAGATCTCTAGGGAAGGGGAACTCAAAGTCAGTCTGTTATATCCTTAGACAGCTCTAATAATTCTTGATTTTCCTCCTTATTGAATTTAAAAACTTTATCAGATAAAATCTTTGTTTGTCAGATAAAATTTATATAACATCAAGGGCATACTTGATGAAGATGGGGAAAAAAAAACACTTCCACAAGTCTTTCCATAGCAGATCACTTCCTTAGAGTCACATTGCTGACTCACAGTTCTTGTGAATGCATTCTTCTTCTAAGCATCAGCAACAGAGGACTAAATGATGAAATATAGGAATGATAGTCACTGCAGCAAGAAAGTGTACTCTTTTGAAGAGGAGGTGTTCCCCAACATGCCAGTGCCAAGAGCAAAGCTCCATTCACTCAGTACTAGCTATAGTAATGAATGAATTATGACAACATCTCTAGTAGGTCCTATCTAGCTGGAATGGCTTTTTTGTGTTGCACTAAAGATGGCATGAATTCCTATATCTGAAAATCACCCTAAGCAAATATAGGGAGGCTCATCCCGAAAACGTTGACCATATGATAAATGCGTGTGTATATTGTGTGTATGCGCATGTTTATATATGTGTGTAGACACATATGTGTACACATGTATATAACACACATGCATGTATGTATGGATGTATATTTGACCACATAAAATAATGAATTCTGTTTACTAAGTTGTAGATTGGTAGCAATTTGTGTTTTTTGGGGGTGAACTAACATTAATGAGATCACATATATTCTATGCCTTATAATATAACATAGTGTTAGCACTACATTTTTCACATGTATCTTCCTCTGTTTTTGCTATTCATTTTACTAAATTTACCACACTCATTGGAATAAGTATGATACGTAAGTATGAACTTAAAACAAAACTCAAAATATAAGGCAATTCATTAGTTTTATGGAAAATATTAATGAAAGAATTATTTAGAGCTTAAAGAAATATGATTACACACATAGATTTCTGCTAGAAAGACGGTAAAAATAGGGAAGGAGCACTTTGCAAACAAAGAAAGTTTAACAGTTGTCCTAGCTCAATGAATTGTTGGAACTATTTTTTTTTCTAGAGAATAGCTATAATTGAAGTATTTTTACTCTATATAACAAAAGTATTTTGCTCTGGCTATTACCAGAAGGCATCACCAATTAGTGTAAACAAAATCCTCCAACCATGAATTTTTTTCTGTATGATTGGTAACTTGGAATACCTGGCTCTCTCAAGTCTTTATTCCATACCAAGGGGAGTCTGGGGTGGTATGCATTAGATAAGGAAGGAAGAAAACTAAGGCTGAGAGATTATGTGACTTTTCCAGGACCAGATAGATAGTAAATGTCTGAGGGAAGATTTGAACTTAGTCAGTGGCATTATGGGGAGCATCTCCTCTTCAAAAGGGTACACTTTCTTGCTGCAGTGACTATCATTCCTATATTTCATCAGTTAGTCCTCTGTTAGCCTATGTATAGAAGGATAATGCATTCCCAACAATCATGAGTCAACAATGTGACTCTAAGGAAGTAGTCTGCTATGGAATGACTTTTGTGGAAGTGTTTTTATTTTTCCTATCTTCATCAAGGATGCCCTTGATGTTATATAATTTTTTTTTCTTAATTATCTGATGAAGATTTCTAAGAAAAAAATCTTTCATATAAATTCTCTGTGTCTTCATCTTCTGTAACCGAGATTGATATGTAGTACGAAATTATAACCAAAACAAAGATTTTGTAGAAGTATATGTATGTGTCAGTAATTATTCATATCTTTCTATCACTTTTTTGTTGTAACAATAAGGTCCATCTCCCCATCCTAGATATTTGGAACTCTGACTTCTTTCTCACTTGTTGATAACCAGTCCCTCTTTGATTTTATAACTGTGTTTCTTTCAAAACAGACCTGCTCTTTGTAAACTTGATTTAGTACCTCTGGTCTTCCCCTTTGTTTTCTTTAGTGTTATCTCTATACTACCTGAAGTACAGCAAAGATGGTGATTTTAGAGTTCAAATATGGTGGCTTCACTGTCATTGATGGAGAACAAAATTGAATTTTCAGATACAGCCTTTGTGATACTATTTTATGTATCTCTTACAGCACTTCCTATAGCCTACCCTCATGTCTTACATATTTTATGTGATGAGTGAAATTTCTTGAGTTTTATTGTTGAATTCCAATAAAATCAAACTTGTTATATGATTACTGCACTGTGGGTTAACCAGGACTTTAATAATCTACTATGTAGCAATAATTTGCAATATGAAGAGAGGTGCTAACTCTCCCATATTGTCTTATTCATATTCACATTTTTTTCAGGCACCTTATTTAGTCAACGGTAAATATGTTTACAGAGTTGTAAACAATATTAGGCTTTGCAATATTCAAAATACCAAACATGGAAAGAATTATTGGCAATACAAGTGCCTTTTCAATTATATTATCAGTAACTGCAAAAACATAAGAAACAAGAAATAGCACCTCAGAGTTTCAACCTTTAAAGAAAATCAAGAATCAATATAAGGGTTTTGAAGTCTACATCCAAGGTAAAAAATCAAAACAAACAAACAAAAAGATAAATAAACTAGAATGTTAGCCAAGGGGAAAAAAAAAGCATAGGCACTACAGGAAATATTTCTTGGTAATTAGTGAATTAGTGTTACTTAAAGCTAAGGAAACAAGTAAGAGATGAGATTAAAAAGTAACAAGATATTAGTATGCAATAAAAATATTGTGTACTAACATATAAAAACACCTTGGCCAGGCATTTCTTTGGCTCTGACTTGTCTTTGTAATTCTAAATGATTAGTTAGTTCAAGTGGGAGTTAATAGATTACCCGTATTATTATCAGTATGGTTAACCCACTTAGTAGGTTAACTAGCTTTTCTTAGATATTAAATGGATTGATTGAATTCATGTATCCAGAAAGTCAGAAGTGGAACTTGGACCCAAGTCTTTCTGACTATAAGGTCAATTTTCAGCAACTATGCCTTGTTCCTCTATTACCCAGTCTCTAGTCATAAAATTAGTATGTAGTTGAAAGTATTAAGATCTAAGCTTGCGGGGTGAGTGGGGCTGTGGAGAGTAAGTGTACTGTTGCATTGAAGATAGAGTTAACAATTGTTGCATTTTTTTCTAGAAAGCAATATGACAATATTATATAAGTTATGAAACTGAGTAATTGATACCATGTTTCAAAAGAAATATGATTTTGTAGAAATGTATTATCAATGAAATGTATTATCATATCTATATTTCTTAAAATTATACTTTATTTTTAATAACTGACATCTCTAAAATCTGCATAAATCAGAAAATAATATATTACTATAATGACATACTTTCCTCATATGGAATGGCAAATATGAAGAATACAACGATAAATGGGAAGAATTGTGTATAGTTATGCAAAACGCAGAAAATACAATCAGAACAATATGCACATTGCCCACAGTTATATTAACGAATGCAATATTAACAGCAAATTAAAACTGGGGAAAATATACAGGAGAAAAAGATCAGCAGGGAATATGCAAATGAGCTAAATATTTTATTATTATTTTCTAAATATGTAATAGAGAACATAGTGGCAATATAATATAGTGGATAAAGAGCTGATCTTAAAGCCAAAAAATCCTTGAAGTCCCTTTTCTGATACATACAGGCTATGTGACCATAGGAAAGTCACTTAATGTCATTGTGTCCTAGGCTATTCTTCAAGACTAAGTTGTAAAGGAGATGCCAACCTGCAATGGTGGAGGGAGTTTCATCTGCCTGGATTATCCTTTATCAAGGAAATCACAGGTCCAGTTATCATCATCATCACCATCATCATCATCATCATCATCATCATCATCATCATCATCATCATGATGGATCTGTACTTTGAATGTTGTGGTTAGTCCCTCCTTGTTTGTTATAAATTTTAATAAAAATTCTGCAATATGAAACAACATAGTTAGCTTAAAGGCAATGGACAAGTGTTATGGGAAATCTAACTGGGACGCTTGAATAATATGTTAAAGAAGTCAATAAGTATTTGCTAAATGACTATTATATCAAAGCCCTTTAAAACATTTTCTCATTTAATCTTCACAACAACTGTGAGAAGAGGTGCTATTATTTTTAATATAATATTATAATTCCTTAATTACCTGTTAAAACAATTTTAACAGCTTAAAAAAAAGTTTTGAGTTCCAAATTCTATTCTTCCTTCCATACCCCATTCTGCACTCCTTGGAATGGCAAGCAATCAAACATAAGGTATATACGTGCAATCATGTGGAACATTTCTATTTCATCTTTTTGTATAAGAAGATTCAAATAAAAAGGAAGAAACAAAGGAAGAAAAAGAAAAATAGTTTCCTTCAGTCTTTATTAAGACAATATCAGTTCTTTCTCTGGAGGTAGATAGCATACTTCGTCATGAGTCCTTTGAGTTTGTCTTGATCATTGTATTGTTGAGAATAGCTAAGTAATTCACAATTCTTCATGGTAAAATATTCCTGTTTCTGTGAACAAAATTCTGATTATGCTTCCTTCACTTTATAGCAGTTATTATCATCATTTAAGAGTTAAAAAAAAAAACAAAACTGAGTCTGACAGAAGTAAAGTAACTTGCCCAGGGTCACACAGCTAGTACATGAGGTAATTTTTGAACTCAAGTATTCTTAACTTCAGGCACAGTGTGAGATCAAGTACTTTTAAGCCACCTTCCTTCACAATTTACAAAACTTATTCCCTTCATATTCTTGACCTTTTGTTCTTCTAGATTAATTTTGTTTAATTTTTTTCTAGCTATATAAAATAATCTTTGGGTAAGTTGATTGGTATGGCACTCAACAGGTAAAGTAATTTAGGTAGAATTGTCATTTTTATTACATTGACTCCGCATATCCATGAGCAATTAATATTTCTCCAATTATTTAGATTTAATTTTATTTGTATGAAAAGTGTTTTGTAATGGTTTTCATATGGTTCCTGAGTTTGTCTTGGCAAGTAGTCTCCCAAGTGTTTTATATTCCCTTCAGTTATTTTAAATGGAATTTTTTTTATGTCTTCCTGCTGGACTTTCTTGGTAATTTATACAAATGCTGATAATTTATGTGGGTTTATTTATATCCTGCTATTTTGCTGAAGTTGTTAATTACTTTGATTTGTTTTTTGGTTGAATCTCTAAGTATATCATTACATCATTTGCAAAGAGTGGTTACTTTGTTTCTTCATTGCCTATTCTGATTCCTTCAATTTTTTCTTTCTTATTGATATAGCTAGCATTTCTAGAAAAAAATATTGAATAATAATGATAATAATGGACATCCTTGATTCAACATGTTACTACTGGAAAGTCTTCTAGCTTGTTAGTGATGGTTTTAGATAGATACTACTCATTATTTTAAGGAAATCTCCATTTATTCCAATTTTTTATAATTTTTTTCTTTAATTGAGTGCTGTGTTTTGTCAAAAGGTTTTTCTGTATCTATTGAGATAATCAAATGGTTTATGCTGTTGTTACTGATGTGGAAATTATGCTGATAGTTTTCTTAATACTAAGCCAGCCCTTTAGTTAGAGGGTATGATTGCTGTAATCTCCTTGCTAATGTTTTACATATGTTTTCCCCACCAATATTCAGTGAAGAAATTGGTGTATAGTTTGATAATTTCTGCTTTTGGTTTTCCTGATTTAAGTATCAGCACTGTATTTGTGTCATAAAAAGAATTTCCAAGCAATTTGTATAATACTGGAATTAACTGCTTTTTAAATGTTTGGTAGAATTCACTTATGAATCCATCTGGTCCTAGGTATTTTTTTTTCTTAAAAAGCTCATTTATGACTTGTTTAATTTCTTTTTTCTGAGATAGGGTTGTTTAAATATTCTATTTCCTCTTCTGTTAATCTGGGCTATTTACATTTTTGTAAATATTCATCCATTTCACTTAGTGGTCAAATTTAATTGAATAAATTTGAACAAAATATCTCCTAATAATTAATTTAATTTCATCTTCATTGGTGATGATTTCTTCTTTTCCTTTTTGATACTGGTAATTTGATTTTCTTCTTTTTTAAAATCAAATTAACCGATGGTTTATCTATTTTTTTCATAAAGCCAGTTCTGATTTTTATTTATTACTTCAATGTATTTGATGTTTAATTGGGTATTTTTAATTTGTTATTTTTCTAGTTTTCTTTTTAATTTGTATGTCTAGTTCATTAATCTGCTCTTACTTTTATTGATGTAAGCATTTAGAGATATAAAATTTTCCCTAAGCACTGCTTTGGCTGTATCCCATAAATTTTGGCATGTTGTCTCATTATTGTCATTCTCTTTAGTTAAATTACTGTTTGTTTCCATGATTTGTTCTTTGACCTAGTCATTATTTAGGTTTTGATTATTTGGTTCCAAATGATTTTTAACCTATGTTTCCATGACTCTTTATTGAATGTATATTTTTTGTGTTATCATTTAAAGATGCATTTCGCGCGCGTAGACACACACACACACACACACACACATTTGGGAAGGCAATTGGGCTAGGAGGAGTGCTAGTACTGGTGGCAACAGAGTCCTGGTATAACACAGCTAGTGAGTATCATGAGTCTGAGGCATGATTTGAACTCAGGTCCTCCTGACTCCAGGGCTGGTGCTCTATCCACTGTGCTGTCTAGCTGCCCTGCATTTAATATTTTTTCTTTTTCTTTTTTTGCATTTTATTGTGAGATTTTAATGCCTTATTTACATGGTCAGTTTTTGTGAAAGTGCCATGCACACATGAGGAGAAAATTATACTCCATTCTATTCACATTTAATTTTTTCCAGAGTTGTAACATATCTAACTTTTTGCAAATTCTATTCATTTCCTTAACTTCTTTCTTATTTGTATTATGGTTAGATTCAAGTAGTTCTGAAAGGGGAAAGTTGAGATCCTCCACTAATATAGTTTTATCATCTATTTTCTCCTGTAACTCATTTAACTTTTATGAATTTGGATGTGATGTCATTTGGTAGAGATATATTTTGTCTTGATGTTACTTCATTGTATATGGCACCTTTTAGCAAAATGTAGTTTCTCCACTTATTTTTTTAATTAGGTCTATTTTTGCTTTAGTTTTGTCTGAGATAATGATTGCTACCCCTGCTTTTATTTTTTCCCTCAAGTAAAACATAATAGATTCTGCTCCAGCCCCTTATTTTTACTCTTTAGGTGTCTCTCTGCTTCAAATGTGTTTCTTGTAAATGACATATTGTTGTATTTTGGCATTTAATCCATTCTATTACCCCTTCTGTTTGAAGGGTGAGTTCATCTCATTCATATTCACAGTTATGATTATTAGCTGTGTATTTTCCCCCCATCCTGCTCCTTCCTCAAAAGTTTATTTTGATTCCAACCACTGTCTCTATTAATACAACCTCCATTCTATCATCTTCCCTTTTCTCATTTTTTTCCCTTTAATACTTCCCTGTAGGATTAGATTTCTATATCCAACTGTGTATGTTATTCTCTCTTTGAGACAATTCTGATGAGAATAAAATTCAAGCATTACCTGCCACACTCATCCTCTTCCCCTCCATTGAAAAAGCTTAATTTCATGCCTCTTTTATGTAAGATAATTTTCCCCAATCTTCCTTTCCTTTGCCCCTTCTCTAGGTGCATCCCTCTTTCTCACCCCTTTAATATCGCTTTTTAAAAAATCAATGCATCATAGTCATTTCACATCTATCCCTTCTGTCTGTACATATTATTTCTAATTGCTTTAGTAATGATAAAGTTCGTATGCATTACCATTACATCTTCTTATATGGGAATATAAACATTTTAACTTTATTGATTCCCTCATTATTTCTCTTTCATGTTTACCTTTTTATGCTTCTCTTGAGTCTTAATTTTGCAAATTAAATTTTCTGTTCAGCTCTGGTCTTTTCATAAGGAATACTTAAAAGTCTTTATTTCAGTAAATACTTATTTTTCACCCTGAAGAATATTACTCAGTTTTACTGGATAAGTGATTCTTGCTTATAATCCTAGCTCCTTTGCATTCTGGAATATCACATTCCAATCCCTGTAGTACTTAATATGAAAGCTGATAAATATTTTGTGACCTTGACTGTGGCTCCATGATATTGGAATTGTTTTTTGTCGGCTGATTGCAATATTTTCTCCTTAGATTTAGCTATGATAGTCCCAGGAGTTTTGATTTTGGGATTTTTTTCAGTAGGTGACCAATAATTGTTTTGTTATTTTTTTTTTAAATTTTATTTTACTCTTCGGTTCTAGGATATTAGGGAAGTTTTTTTTTTCCCTTGATAATCTCTTGAAAGATGATTTCTAAGCTCTTTTTTGTTTATCATGGCTTTCAAGGAATCCCACAATTTAAAAATTATTTCTCCTAGTTATATTTCCCAGTTCAGTTATTTTTTCAGTGAGATAGTTCACCTTTTCTTCTATTTTTCCCATTCTTTTGATTTTGTCTTATTGTTTACTGATGTCTCATGGAGTTACTAGCTTTCACTTGCCTGGTTCTAATTCTTAAGGAATTATTCCTTCTGGGAGATTTTATGCCTCATTTTATACTTCACCAATTCTGATTTTTAAGAAGTTATTTTCATTAGTGAATTTTTGTACCTCCTTTTTCACTTGGCCATTTCTACTTTTTAATGTTCTTTTTTTAGTGTTCTTTTCAGATTTTTGTGCCTCTTTTACCAAACTTTTGACTCTCTTTTCATATTTTTCTTGTATCACTCTCATTATTTAATATCAATTTTCTCTTTACCTCGTTTTATTTGATTTTTAAAATCCTTATTGAGCTCTTCCAGGAATTGTTGTTGGGTTTATATCTAATTCACATTTTTCTTTAAGGCTTTACTCATATCTACTTTGACCATTTTCTTCTTTGGGGTTTGTATCTTGATCTTTCCTGTCACCGTACTACTTGTTATGGTCAGGTTCTTTTTTCATTGTTTGCTCATTTTCTCAGACTATTTCTTGACTTTTAATTTTATTTTATATTTAGTCTCTGCTCCTGGGGTTGAGGGGGCTGTATCCCAAACTTCAGGTCTTTCTTGCTTCTCTTTTCAGAGCTAGCAGTTGGGAGTTTGTAGGTTTTGTGTGCTTCCAAGGTGGTATGATCTAAGAAGAAGTATAGTCATTGCAGTCTTTGTCTGTGCTCTGGTCCTTACCAATGAAGAAATCTTGTTCCTCTGTTGCCACCAGTACTAGCACCCCTCCTAGCCCTTGAACTGTGTTCAGGTCCCTGCTTCTCCTGAAGCCACAATTACTCGTGCTCCCTTCTGACTTGAAATTGAGACCAGGATCCCTCTTCCCCCCTGCCCACAATCACTCTTCTCCATCCTGGAACTAGGACCTGGGCCCCTGTTCCTCTGTGTCTGCAAGTACTATAGCTCCTTTTGGCCCCAGGACTGTGATTTGGAAATATGTGTGGGCAATGAAACAGTGTCTTGAACCCAGCACTAGCAAAAGGTCTCCTGCAATCTCCTTTAGACCAGTTGTCTGACCATCACACAGTCTGTGGGCTGAAAATTCCCACAGTTGTAGCTGCCACTACTGCCACCAGTGCAGCCACCTCCAAGGTACCAGCTTTTGTTGCCTGAGCTGTGTTTCCTGTGTCCACCACCAAAGTGGTACAGTCTTATGGAAGCTCATTTCTAAGATTCACATTTGAATTATTTTCCATAAAGGTTGGTGTTATTAGTGATGCACATGGATGATATTTCTAATTAGAAATCTTCGCAATGGGAAAAAAAAAATTAAAGGGCAAATAGTGTTGGATGACAAGGGATGGATATTCATCAAGAGAGCTACAATTAAAAATCATTAGAATCTACATTTTAGTTTAGTGAAATGAGCTTAGATTTGTTTAGTAAAAAATAATCTCTTAGGGACAGGTAGGTGGTGCAGGGGATAGAGCGCCTGCCCTGAAGTCAGGAGGACCTCAGCTCAAATCTGGCCTCAGACCAAACACTTGACACTTACTAGTTATATGACCGTGGGCAAGTCATTTAAACCCAATTGCCTAAAAATAATAATAATAATAATCTCTTAAAATGCTGTACTTCACTCAATTTCTCTGCAACTATCAGGTTCTAGATAAAATTTAAAGGCCTATTTGAATCATAATTACAATAAAGTTCACCAATTTTTATGTGACTGAAATACAGCTGATTTTCATGTTTAGCAGTACATTTATGCAGCATTTGTAACTTATAAACTTTTCTCTATAACAATTCTGTGAGGGAATTAGTACAAGTATTGATATTCTGATTTTGTATATGAAGAAAGTGAGTTTTAGATGTATATCTTGTGTAGGGTAAAATAGATGGTAAGTCAGAACTAGGATTCAGTCCTTGGTTTATTGTATCTGCTTCTTCAACATACATATCTACATGGCATCATTTAAATTTTGCTTGTTTATTTGAATTTTTATGACTATTAAGTTTAGATTAAATGTAAAGGGGATGTAAGAAAGAAAAATAGAAATTGTGTATCTATATAGTTATACAGATATATATTTATATGCAAAATGAGAAGTACCTATATATGTGTTGTATCAATTCAATTTTTGAGTAAAGAATAATAATCCTGTAAGAACATCTTTCAGTGAAATTATTAGAACATTGTAATTCAGATATCTTTTTAACATTCTATATTTTATTAAAAATTAGAATTATTTTCCTAGCATTCATCAAACTTATTAGACAAAACATTTCTGTTTAAAATTGCATTACTTAAAATAAAAGGTAAAAATTTGGTATATATAGTTATATCTGCTACCAAATTTTTGCCTATATGTGCATATAGATCTAGATATATAGATCTATTTATCTGTGTAGAAATATATTTCAACAACTTCTAATTTGGGCAATACAATATTATATTTGTCAAAGTGCAATGCTCTCTGTTATCCACCTTTGTTCTAGGAAAGAGTATTTGTTATTTCGAAATTCAACTTATAATATGAAATGTATTTATTTTTTCTTATATGTCTATATTTCTGGTTCCAATTCCATTGATTAAAAGTGTTTGTTTTTGGAAGCCTTGGGATATTGCTCCTTTTTTTAATATTTGTACATTGAAAAAAAATAAATAATATTGATTGCTGGGAGCGCCTGCTTCCCCGGCTGTGGTCTGATGCCAGCAGAGTGTGAAGAGAGAAAGAATCACGGGCCAGGTGAGAGCAGTGAAGAACAAACTCTGTTTATTGATCTGAGGGCTCATACACTGCTTATATAGTACTGGATCAAGCAATAGTAACATTATTATTCATGAAAAGTACAAATCTAATTAAGTGATTTCCTTACTTCCTTGTACCTTGTCTGTTACATTCTTTCCTGCATCCTGTCCTGTACCCCATCCGTTTCCTCCCTTCCTGCATCCTGTTCTCAAGAGATGGAACAGGGGGGTGGTGAGCCGACATCCTGAGTTTCACAGCTGTCAGGCTTAGTACAATCTGCAGGTAAGACCCAGGCTGGCCTAAGCCCTCCAACTCCCCAAAGCCAGCCCTCTACAATTGATAAATATTAACCACTTTGAAAAAACATGGGATAAAGTCTGAAAAAGGATTTTGATATTATCAAGAAGCATGAAGCCCTAAAGGTGCATCCAAAGGCTATAATTAGTTTTTTAAATTGGCAAGAGTGTATCAGCATTATGTAGCATTGCCACATAAATAATCATTTCTAAGAAAGTATGCATTCTATTATCTCTTAAATATACTTACACAACTGATCAAGAACAGATTTTCCTGGCTATAACCAAAAAGTGTAGGATATACATTAAATAGTAAAAATATTAAAAATTAAAGAGTATATGAAATCATATGCATACATATATATGCACATATGTGTGTATCTGGCCCCTTACAAAGTATGTGCCAGATGAATATGTTGACTTAAAGTAACAGTACCATAGGGATAACTCAGGTTTCAGAGCGCAAAGGAGAAGTTTTTTTTTCTTCTACTCAAGCACTGAAATAAGCCCAATTGTAATTATACATGTTAAATTAAAAGATGTCCTCTAAAAGCATCAAGATAGTGTGCTTTATCACCTTGCTGTCATCACTGAAATGCAAGAAATAAATATCTTTGTAATTAAATGAATATCTGTGTGTGTATGCATATGTGCATGCATGCATGCCTGCATGAGTATGTGTGTGTGTATGTGTATATTCTGATAGGTGAAAGATTTATATTTATTTCTGAGCTTTTTAAAAAATCTCTTATATCACTAATTATAAATCTATCTATGTATTCATCTATGTATCTATGCTTCTCTCTTTCTCTCTGTCATGCTGAGAATTGGTATGTTGTTGTAATGTATAGAGAGCCAGGTTTAAAACTGGGAAGGCCTGGGTTCCAGTACTGCCTCTACCATATACTGCTTGTGTGAGTATGGGAGAATTACTTAAATATCTGTTTTATGATAAAGGTGCTAAACTTGGTCCACAGGCTTTGGCCTATAAAATATTGGCTTGAACTGGATCAAAATGTTTTTGGGAAATGTTTAGCAAAATAAATAAAAATATAATACAAAATGATTAATGTTACTTTGTTGTTCTCTAAATCAATATAAAGCCTTTGGGTTTGAAACTGCTGTTCTAGACAACTCTATTAAGACTGCTAGCTGCAGGGAAATTATTGACAGGAGTTCCCTTACCTGGGAGTTCTCTACACCAGTGAAATTAGAAATTCATTTTATATCACTTTGAATTACCATATTAATGTCAGTTATTCTTCTTGAATTTGAATGAATTCAGAGGTTGTTGTTTAGTAGTTCAGTCATGTCTGACTCTCTGTGACTCCATGGACCACAACAAAAGAGGCCCTTCTGTCTTCCACCATTTCCTGAAGTCTTTTCAAGCTCATACCCCTTGCTTCCATGACACTATCTATCCATCTCAACCTCAGCCATACTTTTCTCTTTTTGCCTTCAAACATTCCCAGTCTCTAAGGGTTGACAGATTTGATTTCCTTGCTGTCCAAGGGACTCTGAAAAGTCTTCTTTAGCACCATAATTTAAAAGTGTCATTCCTGCAGCTTTCAGCTTACAGCACAGTTCTCACAGCCATATATTGCTACTGGAAAACCACAGCTTTAACAGTATGGATCTTTGTTGGCAAGGTGATGTCTCTGCTTTTTAGTAAACTGTACAGATTTGCCATAGTTTTCCTTTCAAAAATCAAGTGTCTTTTAATTTCATGGCTGCTCTGTCTGAAGTGATCTTCCAGCACAAGAATTTAAGATCTGACACTGCTTCCATTTTTCTCACTCTAAATGCCAGGGTGTGATTGGATCAGTTGCTATGATCTTATTTTTTATGTCAAACTTCACGCTAGCTTTTATGCTCTTTCACACTCATCAAGATACTTCTTAATTTTTTCTTTACTTTCTGCCATTAGACCGGTACCATCTGCATATCTGAGATTATTGATATTTCTCTCATCAACCTTAATTCTGTATTGTTATTTTTCCAGTTTGGCATTTCACATAATGTGCTCTGTATGTGAATTACATAAATAAAATGACAATATACAGCCTTGTTGTATTCCTTTTCAAATCTTAAATCAATCAGTTGTTCTGTGTTCAGTTCTAACTGTTGTTTCTTGACCCATATACAGGTTCCTCAAGTGTCAAATAAGATAATTTAGTACTCCTCTATTTTGGGGGACTTGCCACATTTTGTTGTGATACACATGGTAAAAAGCTTTAATGTAGTCAATGAAGCAGAAGTAGATATTTTTCTGGAATTCTCTTGGTTTCTCCATATCCAGCAAATGTCAAATTGGTCTCTAATTCCTTTGCCTCTTTGAAAACCAGAGTACTCTTTTGGTAATTATTGGTTTGCTGAAGCCTAGCTTACAGAACCTTAAACATAAACTTAATGGTATGTGAACGTCATGTAATTGTTTGTTAATTTGAACATTCTTTGGCACTTCCCTTGTTTAAGATTGGAATGTAAATTGATCTTTTCCATCTAAGGATCACAGGTGAGTTTTCTAAATTTTCTGTCATATTGAGTGCATCACTTTAACAGTATCATCTTTTAGGATTTTAAATAGTTCAGCTAATAATTCCAACACCTCCACTAGCCCCATTTTTACAATGCTTCCTAAGGCCCCCTTGATTTCATTTTCTAGGATGTGTACCTCTAAAGCACTAAACATAACATCATGATTATCTGTGATGTCAAGATCTTTCTTCTATATATTTTTTCTGTATATTCTTGCCATCTCTTCTTAAGCTTTTCTATCTCTGTTAAGTTCCTACCATTTTTAATTTTTATCTTTTATCATGCCAATTTTTGCATGAAAATTTCCCTTGACATCTCTAATTTTGTTGAAAAGATCTCTTGTCTTTCTTATTCTATTTTCTTTTCATTTTCATTGCTTATTTGAGAGAACTTTCTTATCTCTCCTTGCTGTTTTCTAGAATTCTGCATTCAGTTGTATACCTTTCCCTTTCTTCCTTTCCTTAGCAATTTGTAAAGCTTTGCCAGATAGCCATTTTGCTTTCTTCTTTTTTTTTTTTGTTTGGAATGTTGTTTTTTGTTTTTGTTTTTGTTGTTGTTCTTGTTTTGCTCTGGCCCAGCTGTTTCATTACTTTTGGGTCTATATGCAGTTGTCCTTAACTTTTTCCCAGTAGCATGTTGGACACTTTTTGAGCTGAGGAGCTCAACTTATAGTGTAATGTACTTTATCATTTTAATACTGTTCGTGGGGTTTTCTTGTCAAATATTCTTGACTGATTTGCTATTACTTTCTCCAGTGGATCACCTTTTTTCAACACTCTCCACTATGACCTATCTTGGGTAACCCTACATGGCATAGTTCATAGTTTCGTTGAGCTACACAAGACCCTTGGCCATAACAAGGCAATGAACCAGGAAAGGATTCAGAAGTTAGCTAACACAAGGATTCTGTTGCAGACCCAGGTATCTATGTATTGTCAAGTATTGATAAATTAGTACCTAAATATCTTTGTGAAGCAAATCAGTCACCACAAAAATGGATTATTTCTATGCATATAAATTGCTTTCCTGTCTGATGGATCCTCCTTTATCTTTTTCTATCTCTTGATCTGCATGAATATTAATATAAATACATATGTAGACATATAATAAACATTTGTATACATGTACATATGTATATAACATGCACATGTACATACATACACATATGTGCACACACACACACACCACCATTGCCCATGCCAATATTACATTCATTAATTTCTCATTTCTGACTGTTCAAATAATTGTCTGCCTTCAAGTTCAAAGTCCAAATTTCAGCTCAGGTACAATCTTTTCAATGAGGTATTTCCTAATTCCCCACAGATGAAAATGATTTTATCTTCAAATTTTCTTATATCATTTTGTGTCTTTTCTTTGTCTCCAAAGATATGTCTGTCTTGATATAATATTCATTTGGCTCCATGTGATATTTCTCTCATTAAGTTATTTCCCAGATTTCTCTTGCTCTACTCATTATTTCCTCTTCTCATCTTTTCTCCTTCCTAATTTCCTCTCCACTAATCTTTAAGGTTTTTTTCCTATGATTTTTTTTTCAGAATATCTAATACCTAGGCTTGGCAGTGGTGTTTTCATGCAGAATTTAGATTTATCCCTGTGATCCCCAATTATGTCCCACCCTAGTATCCCCAAAATAACTGGGGAAGGAAATACAGGCATAGTCCATTCCTTAAGCTTATATACATCCCTTAACCATCTAAATGATCCATTTCATAAAATCACATAAAATCAGCACAAAACCTTATTGCCTCCCACTACATTGTCATTATCAGCAAAAGGTTATTAAATTTTTTATGTGTGTGTTCAGCTTTATGGTAGGCACTAGAATCACAAAGATGCATAAAATATGGTCTATAGCCTGAAGAGTTCTATAATCTGTTTAAACAGATGAGGCATACATGAAGATTACAAAAATATTTAGATAGCACATTGATAAGCACTGATAAACACATGCAAACAAATATTATGATAGCTTGAATGATGTATTTGAAAAAAGAATTACTTTTTAGAGTCTTAAGAATTGAGTTAAAATATGATATTTACTAATTAAATATGTGATCTATTTGGACCTCAGCTTCTTCATGTGTAAAATTAATAGATTACACTAGATGGCCTCTTAGGTCCCTTTCTAGCTCGGTATCAATCATGTGCCAGGCACTACACTAAGTGCTAGGAATACAAAAAGAGACAAAAGACAGTTACTACCCTCAAGGAGCTTACAATCTCAATAGGGGAGAAAATATGTAAACAAATGTATGCAAAACAAGCTATATATATATATATATATATGTATAAGTATATGTATATGTGTGTATATATATGTGTGTGTATGTATGTGTGTATGTATGTGTATATATATATGATAAATAAGAAATAAGTAACAAAGGGAAGTCATTAGAATTAAGAAATATTGAGGAAGGCATCTTATAGAAGGTGAGATTTTAATTGGGGCTTAAAGGAAGTCAAAGAATTCAGTAGTTAGTGTGGAGAGCATTCCAGGGACAGAGGACAAACAGAGAAAATGCCCAGAGTTGAGATAGGTTGTCTTGTTTAAAGAATATATATTTGGGAGAAAGGTGTAAAAAGACTGGAAAGGTAGAAGGGGACTAGGCTGTGAAAGATTTTGAATGCCAAACAAAGCATTTGTTTATTTGCTCCTGGAGATAATAGGAAACCACTGGAGTTGATTGAGTAGGGAGATGACATGTTCAGACTGACACTTTAGGAAAATCACTTTAGTGACTTAATGGAGGATGGATTGGAGGGTGGAGAATGAGTCAGGAAGACCCACTAGCAGTATCGCAATAATCCAGGTGTGAGACGATGAGTATCTACATTAGAGTGATCACAGTGTAGGAGATAAGGGAGCATGTTTTGTATATATTGATTTTAAGATGTCTGCTGAACATCCAATTTGAGATGTCTGAAAGGTAGTTGGAAATGTGAGATAGGAAATCAGTAGAGAGTTTGAGGCAGGAAAGGTAGATTAAATCACGGGAGCTTATGAGATCAACAAGTAGAGTAGAATAGAGGAAGAGAAGGCCTAGGACAAAATCCTGAAGGACACCTACAGTTAGAGGACATAATCTAGAAGAAGATTCAGGTAAGGAGATAATGAAGAAGCAGGCAGAGGGAGAGGTGTCATGGAAACCTAGAGAGAAAAGAGCATTTAAAAAGAGCATATGATCAAGAGTGTAAAAGACTGAAGAGGGGTCAAGGAGAGTGAGTTTTGAGAAAAGGCCATTGGAGATAATTAGTGACTTTAGGGAGGGAAGTTTAATTTAAACATTAAAATCTTGCCTTCTATACGATGCCTTCTATAGGTTGCCTAATATCACTTCCATCTCTGAATTTACAATCTATAATTAAAAGGTAAATATATTCCTAATTTACACTCTGCATCAAATCTTTTTCCGATTAAGATCAGCTATAATCACAGTATTCTAAACTTCTGAAATCTGTGGCTGTGCCTGTGATGTCAGAAAGCTTAGTGAGCAATCTTAACTATCTTTCCAAGACAAAACAATTAGGCCCTTTCTAAAAGATTGTTGAATTAGAAGAAATCCAAAAGTATCAGTTATTCTGAATGTATAGTTATGAATGAATTGTTTAACTCCTAGGAGAATATTACTCAATATTCTTTAATTGCCCAGTGAACTCCTGATTGGGACAGAGTAAGGGAGGTAGGGAAAGAGGGGGGGGGGGAGGCTTCTGATGTTCTTTTCTCTATAGTATGTCCACTAATTGCTTTGAGTAATTTTCCGCCCCATTCATTTGATTGAATATTTTGATGTTGCCTGTTTTGGATATCCAACAAGAACATGATTCATAGTAAATTCTGATATTGATAAATTATGAATAATTGGAAGGTTTTTTTTGTTTTCTTAGGATTTTAAATTTAAAAGACAAGTATTTGTTTTCTTCATTTATTATGTTTGTAGCTTATTCCATGAAGATGACAAATGAAAAATTTACATGTTAGGGAAGAAAGGTGGCCTACAGAATCCAACTAGAACTAGTTACAGCAGGAAGATTCTAATTTTGAAAGACAATGGGTGTTCCAAGAAATTAGGAGGCAGGAAATGTCCTCCTTGGTTTTTTGGGCTACCTAAGTATAATGATCACTGAGAGAATACTTCCTTCCCTGTTTTTCGATCTGCTCCTGATTCCATAGGTAGTAGATCCACAGAATTATAAATATAAACTCTAGAGAATAAGCTGTAAAGAGGCAGACAGAGTCTTTGCCAAGGAGTGAGCAGGCTACTTAGACCAGCCAATAGTGCCTTCCAGAATTCAGTGCCACTTGAAGATTTCCCTTACTATCACCTATAACTCTAGTTACATATTTTCATTTTTATACTTAAGAGCAATACACATACAATATAATATATACACATGCATACACATGTATGTATATATACTGACAATTACATGGATATGTGCATATTTTTATGTAAATATATATATATATATATATGTATACACATGCATATATTCTGATATATGTGTATGTGTATATACCTATGCATGTATTTATAGTTGAAAAATCATTATCTTACCATATTGTGAAAAGGACATAATTACATGTGATAAATCTAATATTGGAATGTACCCCCAAAGGTATACATTATACACAAACACACACACACACACACACATACACAAAGATATACATATATACATTAGGAGTGTGGGTATCTTATGTACACAACATAACACTAGTAAATAGGTGCCTGACTTAACCGAGCTTTCCATACAATCTTTCTATTGAAACCTCTTTTCTCCATTCTCCCTTTCATTTGACTTTGCATTTGTCTTTCATTTACTATCCTTCTCCCGTTTTATGATATCCACATCTCTCAATCACACTACCTTGGCATAATTTTCAAATTGTCCTCTTTTCCTTTCTCCCACATCCAGGCTGTTCATTCTAAAGCATTCCAAAATAATGTTATTTCTTCCTGTTCCTGTCTCTAAAAGCTGACACTTCCTCT
The DNA here is from genome assembly GCF_003287225.1 of Phascolarctos cinereus. Taxonomy (NCBI): domain Eukaryota; kingdom Metazoa; phylum Chordata; class Mammalia; order Diprotodontia; family Phascolarctidae; genus Phascolarctos; species Phascolarctos cinereus. The sequence continues at coordinate 136,910,840 of NW_027556180.1, read as the reverse complement.
GTGTCCCTGAAGCCAAAAACCTCATCTCATTCTAACTGCAGCAACCTGTTTTTCCTTTTCCTCAAAAAGTGTATTCAAAATTCATTCCATTGCTAAAATTGCATATAATTCCTTAGCTGGAGGCTCTTGGTTTCCAAGTTAGAGATTTTTGGTTCTTTCAAAGCCTTTTGTGGATTTTCTCCTGCCCCTACTGAGTTTGAAATTCCTTTCCTACTTCAAGCGTATCCATGTTTCACTCATGAAAAGGAAAGATTCACCTGCCCACTCCCTGTACTTTCTAAATTCTTGCCTCCTACTGGTATACTTGACCACTCCTAGAGAACTGCTTGATGACTAATAGAAGTTTGATCCTTGAAGAACTGCTAAACACACAGACGCACACACACATACATGCACACACACATTCACACACACACACACACACACACACACACACTCACTCACTCACTCTCTCTTGACCAGGACTTTTTATATGATTAAGACAAATGCAAGGAGTACAAGATAAAAATATTATAGTACCTATGTGAGGCAATGATGTTTTGGAAATTGCAGCAGAAGGCCCATAACAAGTATTATAAGTTAGAATTGGGATAGCTCATTTTCGGCTAAAGGCAATATCAGATTGTGAGATCAAAAGACAAAGAATAAAGATAAATTCTGAAAAAAAAGCATCACCAGCCGCAAATTGAAGGGCTAAATAGAAAGACCTACTTCCTTTCATTGGGATCTTTAGCTCATCTCATGCAGATATGACCATACTGTCATTCTTGGCTTCTTCATATTTAAACTGCAATGATATTTTATTTGTTATACTGTAAAGAAAGCTGAGAAGACAAGAGGATTCAGTTAACAAATGAATTAGTCAGGGCTTCATTTTTATTTGTAATGTAAAAAAATACTTAATTATTTTGATAACTATGATCCCATATGAATATTCCCTCCAAAAATTCATATTAAAAATTAATCATAGTTGCCCTGCCTTTGTTACCATGTCTTCTTACAAATCTGCTATAGAAAGTAACCCAACATCCAGGGTATGTTTTATTTTAAAGAACACTTTTTAAACATTTAAAAAATATATATATATATATATATATATATACATATGCATATCTGTATCTATCTGTCTGTCTGTCTATCTATCTATCTATCTATCTATCTATCTCTATCTATCTATCTGAAGCAAGATACTCCTTTACCAAAATTCCACTGTTTATTATCATTCTTTTCTGGGGGTAGATGAACCAGGGTTCTTGAAAGTCCTGCCAATCTGTTCTTCAGGTTGAACATACCTAGTTTGTTCCTCTAATACTTATATGAAAAGGACTCAAGATAAAGATTTCTTTGTTTAAAGATTCCTAGTTATAATCTGGACACTTTCTAGCTTATCAGTGTTCTTTACCTGTGGCACCTAGAACCAAACACAATGCACTAGTTATAATTGGAGCATGACAGAATAGAATAGGATGATCACTTTTTGTGGAAGCTATACTATTCTTAAGTAGTCTCGAATTGCATCTGCAACACTGCAACATCATTTTCACATGATATCTTGTAGCACCATGCCTTCCTGATCTTGTATTTGCTGGTACAAGAAATTTTTGACTGACTCAATGATGCTACTACAAAATGAAAGAAAAGTCAGACTGAAAAGTTTTTGGAAATTCAAGTTAATTTGTATGTGAAGTCTAGGTGCTCTAGCAATGGCAAGAATGTTTTGGTTTAAAGAAAACAATGAATGGAATTTAAAATCAATTATCTAATACTTTTTTTCATAGATCTGCTTATTCTCTCTTTTACTGATGTATGCATTTAGAGACAGAAAAATTTTCCCTAAGAATTTCTTTGGCTGAATGCCCCAAATTTTCATATATTGTCTCATTGTTGTCATTCTCTCAATTAAATTATTGTTTCTCTGATTTACTGAATGATAATGCTTGTATTGGACACAGGACTGGAAGCTGTTTGGCAACTCCATTGTCTGCAGTTATTTCTGGGTCACTGTACAAAGTTGGAGAGGAGCACTTTCAGTCAAGAGGAAGCAGGAGCCCTGAAGAACAGTTTTGATTACAATCCCAAGGGACCAGGGACTTCAAGTCCAAGTAGGGGTCCTGAACTTTCTTCTCTCAGAACTAAATAATCTAACTGTAAAATAAATAGGAAAGTAGTTAAGGAGATGAACAAAATCTTAGAAAAGTTAGATTGTTAGGCCTCTGGAGAAAATTGAAAGGAAATAGAAAAAATACCTTTTTTCTCAGTTATACATGGCACCTTCACATAAATTGACCTGTATTAGGGCATAAAAAACTCACAACCAAATGCATAAAAGTAGAAATATTAAATGTCTCCTTTTCAGACATATGCAATTAAAATTCCATTCAGCAAAAGACTATGGAAGGATAGATTAAAAAGTGATGGCAATGAATAATATAATCCTAAGGAATGAGTGAATCAAAGAACAAATCAGAGAAACAATAATTGAATTGAAGAGAATGACAACAATGAGATGATATACCAAAATTTGTGGCATTCAGCCAAAGAAATTCTTAGGGAAAATTTTCTATGCTATATACATCAGTAAAAGAGAGAATGAGTAGATCTATGAATTTGGCATGCAACCAAAAGAATACTAAAAAATAAATATATTAAAATCCCCTATTAAACATAAAAATAGAAAGCAGAAAGTCAAAGGAGAGATCAATAAAACTGGCAGCAAAAAATGAACTAACAAATAAAACTAGGTTTGACTTTCATGAAAAAAACCCCACAGTAAAATAGATAAATCATGGGTTAATTTGATTTTAAAAAGAGAGAAGAAGGGGGCAGGTAGGTGGCACAGTGGATAGAGCACTGGCCTTGGAGTCAGGAGGACCTGAGTTAAAATCTGGCCTCAGACACTTGACACTTACTAGCTGTGTGACTCTGGGCAAGTTACTTAACCCCATTGCTTAGCCAAATTAAAAAAAAAATAAAAAAGAGAGAAGGAAATGAAATTACCAGTATGAAAATGAAAAGGGTGAATGAATCACTAATGAAGATGAAATAAATGCAATTATTAGGTGTATTTTGTCTAATTATATACCAGTAAAATGGACAATCTAAGAGAAATGGATGAATATTTACAAAAGGATAAACTGCCTAGATTAATAAGAAAGGAAGCTGAATACTTAAATAACCCTATCTTAGAAAAATGAATTGTACAAACCATAAATGATCTCTCTAAGGAAAAAATCCTGGGATTGGATTGATTTGCAAGCAAATTGTATAAAACATTTATGGAACAATTAATACCAATCATATAAACTATTTGAAAAAAAAACAGATTAAGAAGGAATCCTACCACATTCCTTTTGTAACATAAATATAGTTTTGATAACTAAACCAGGGAGAGCAAAACAGAAAAGAATAACTGTAGACTGATTTCCTCAATGAATATAAATGCAAAAATTTTAAATAAAATGATAGTAAGGAGATTACAGATATATACACACACACACCTAGTAAAGTTTCTGGAATGTAGTAAACACTTTATAAATGGTTATTGATAGATTGATTAAGGGGTCTGGAATTTGTTTCATTTGTAATCTATACACTTAGGAAACTTATAGAATTGTACAAGGAATCTAATCAATCTATTTATGCATGCAATAATTTTTTCATGAGATGCAATTAAATGAAATTTAATTCATAAAATTGCATAATTGCATTATGTCTGCTAAGTGAGATGGGATTAAGAAGGTAATTATCAGTTAAGTGGATTTCAAAACACTTAAATAGGGGAAGTGGTATTTCAGTTGGACAGTAAAGGCTACATAAAAATTTAACAGAGTTGGGGGGAAGCATTAGAAACTGAGCAAAGATACCTAAGGATGAAAATGTTCTTCACATTAGGGAAATTGTGTAAAAAGGAAATAGACTATCAAAGAAACATAAATCAAGCTTAGTGGATGACTTGTATCTACTTCTAATGATTCATGAAGAAACACATGATATTACCATATAGAAGTAAAAAAACAAACAAAAACAAAATATTGCCTAAGATTACAAAGTTTTAGGCACAAATTTTAGGACCACAGTGGTACAAGTTTTTTTCCCCTATTTAGCACAGAAACCAAGAGATATAGAAGTAAAAATTTGATTTATTGGGTGAACAGCTAGATGAGAATGTGATATCTGAAAATGGGACATGGAAATATAAACCGCAATTTAAAATACTAGGATAGTAAACTGATCAAGGATTGAATATACCTAACAAAGGCTGGTCAAAATGTATTTGCCAAATGTCTTGTAAAATCTAATTAAAAGGGCTTTAAAATAAAAAGGATTGGTGGAAGCTGAAAAATTGTTTCTTGCAATTTGGCTTAGAGTTTATATAACAGCACTGGCCTACTGGCTGCATGATAGCTGGAGCCCTTACATTTTTCTATCTTCCAGTTAAGAACTACATTATTTTTTGGGATAAGTTAGCTTCCAAAAGCTATAGCAAAACTGGCATTTAGTCCAGGAGTGAGTAGAGTACTTGTTCTCTCCTTTTCTCATTAAGAGGCCCCTCTACTCTGGTCACACATGCAAACAGAGACTGATTTAGTCATTAACCAACATAAAAAGGAGAAGAAAATCAATTTTATTTCTTGGAAGGAAATCTTTTTCTGCATCAATATTGCTGACTGCCTATAGTTCTCTCCCTCCACCCTCAGGTCAACAGGAAGTCATAACTTCATCTTTCAGGTGAGAAATAAAATTCTCCTGAATCAAGAATTTTTCAGAGGAAAATGTCATATTATTGAAATCCGGGCAAATTTTCTAATTTTTCTTTCATGATATTTTTAATTATATATCTGATACTCCTTCCCCCCCAAAAAAGCATTTCTATATATAAAGCAAAATTAAGATGAAGTTTCTCTATGGAACTGTAAAGATATGTAGATAATATTTGTATTTATATTCCTCTACATATGTATATACAAATATATGTATGTGTGTATACACATGAAGACATACACATATACTTACTATTTATGTACTTTTACTATGACATCTTAGAAATCACTCCTTTTGAAAGCCAATTAAGTCTCATTAATTGATATCAGTTGGCAATCATTGTAAGAAGTCTACTAATGGGGGCTTATGAGCTCTTATGAGCTATATCACTAGAAATAAATTACAAAATTCCTTAGATTTATTAACATCTGGACATCAGGGGAAGATGTAAGAAGCCTTGCTCTGAGAATCCAGCCTACCAGTGTGTATAGGAGTTTGGGACAATGGTCTAAGAGCATTGCTACATTTGGGGCCTCATATAGGATAAATATTGGAGCCTTAGCTTTGTGGACACCCACTGAAGAGATTTTTCTATTTGAGACTTTTTATAATTAGATATCCTAGGTTTATGGAGCAACTAGAAAAAAAAACCTTTGAAAATCTCTGTTTTTTAAACTGCAATATAGTAATTATAGCATATTATGATAGCTTAAAATGTTCATATTTTTCTCCTACTTTTTAAGTAATGATTTGTAGAAAGACAGACAGACAGAGAAAGAGAGAGAGAGAGAGGAGAGACAGAGACAGAGACAGAGAGAGGTGAACAGAAACAGAGACAGAAAAAGAGAGAGGTCTGCCTATCTTTTACCTTGTCTCCATTACAAAGTTTTATATGTTCTCTTGACAAACTAACATTCCCAAAACTTTAATTATGGCTTTCAAGTTTCTCCACAATGTAACCCAATCCTGTCTATCTAAATTTTATTCACATTTATGGAAGAAAGTATTTTTATTGTGTTTTTTTTTTAGGCAATTGGGGTAAGTGACTTGCTCAGGGTCACACAGCTAGTAAGTGTCAAGTGTTTGGTCTGAGGCCGGATTTGAACTTAGGTCCTCCTGACTTCAAGGCCGGTACTCTATCCACTGTGCCACTTAGCTGCTCCTAAACAAAATATTTTTGATCAGCTGTGGGGTGGACATGAAGGAACTTCTAAATAATGACAAGGGAGAAATTCAACTTCTTTCTCTTTCCTAATGGTAAGCAAAAGAAAGATTCTATAAGCCTCCAGGTGGACAGACTGTGTTGCCAATGTTTTTATCTCCCAGTCTTAGTCACTAAAGGTTTATGATTACATGGTCTTGTTATTGCACCTCTTTTTCCTTTTTGATTTACCACCAGTTGCATCATATCCTGAACTGATCTTAAAGAGCAAAAAAAAATGTATGTATGTATTCATATATATATACATATATGTGTATATATATACATATATATACATACATATACATATACATATATATACATACATACATATATATACACACACACACACACACACACACACACACACACACACACACACACACATATATTTCTACGCACCAAAGTATATAGGGGAAAATGTCCCTCAGTTTAGAAGAGGGTTGTCTTTTCTTTAAATTTAATTTAGTACATGCAATATCTTCTCAGTAAATATATTTGCAAAAGATAACTGATGTTAATTTCAAAAGTGATTTTATGAAGCAAATGACTTAGTGAGGAGTTGGCCAACTGATAATCAGAGAAATATACCAGATGGAGACTCACATGACAATTTTAGAAAAATCTCTCTGACTCCAAAGTCCCTGAATAGTACCCTGAAAACCCTGATGATACCTACAGTTGACCTTGTTCTGTGGATTCAACCTATGAGTTCAGTTCAGAGTGAATCCAGAAATTTAAGTCCTGCACTACTTTGCACTCCTTTCACAAAGTTCTGTGAAGCTAAAATATTAAAATGTGTATAAAGTGCTTTAAAAAGAACACGGTGTTATATAAATGTTAGCTTTTTTTTTTCATAATCCTATTCACATATTATTCTGTCTCACCTTTTCTCATCTTCTTCTCCTATATGGACTTTTTTTCCCCTCTTCATCCATCAAGCCCAAAATCATATCAAGAGCCAATTTGATTCCCACCATGCATAAGAAACATTCTCCAAGTACTCATGTATGTACTGAGCTCTCTCTCTTCTTTACACCTTAAAGTATGTTAGCGTTTGACAGAATTATTAATTTAGAATCAGAATGTTTAAGTTGGGTGAGTCTTCAAATACCATTCAATCCAACTTCCATTTTACAGACAATGAAACCAAGGATCAGAGTGACTATGATCTTTATTGATTCTTTTTTTCTCTTTCCTTCACCAGGTATATAATGTGTCACTACTGTATGCAAAAGAATGGGGCTGCATTATGGAATGCCATGCATAATTATCTCATTTTTATGTATGTTGGATTTGTCTTGACTACACTGTGAGTTCCTAAAAGGTAGCGACCAGCACTTTTGGTATGCCCCATTGTACCTGTCACAGATATTAGCATCTTTTGACTTCTCAAGTTGATAATTCATAGGCACTGATTTGTTTGACACACGTTCATCACACTACCTTTTGCTTTGATATTTTTTGGTGCCTTGAGCACCAAATATAAACAATCGAAAGCAAATATACTAACAAACAGAGGGAAAGGCAATACAGATTACAAAAAATAATAACAACACAAAACATAGCTGTGATTCCTTTAGTGGCAAAGTCCTACATGTCCCTCCTTTCCTTCCTCCAATGTTATGAAGTTCATCATGAACAGAAGCATTATGGATAGTGATAAATGTCAGCTTTGAATCTCTATTTCTCTATATTTCTCCTTGATGGTTATAGGTAGTACCCTAGTTAGTAAGAGGCTTTCATTCACCTTTATTTTGGCTATTGTCTACAACCACTATACTATCACATCCATTCTTTAGCTCCCCTGCCTTCTTTGTTGAGCTAACAACTGAGCTGAATGTATTCTAAATGTCATAAATAGTTTTATCACTTCCTTGTGCTCTGGTGCAAAGTTATGTAAGTAGATAAACTCTCCCAGTTTACTAATATGTTGATAAATATAATAGTCATTATAATCTTAAAAGATATGCATTTATATATAATACACATATATGTGGGTGTGCATTCATATTATATACCTTGTTACATACACATGCATATACACATGCATGTATATATACATACATGCATATATACACACATATAAACATATATGTATGTAATATGTGAAATATGTATTTATATTTGTGTGTGCCCACAGGTTTTATATATACACACATATACATATGGACATATGTGTGTATGTGTGTGTATGTATAGTTGTGACTGTCAAATTGAAAGCTCCAAATAGCATCTGGTCATGGGAAGGTTGTTCTTCTCCTTAAAGCAAACAATTGGTAGCTGAGGTATCTACCATTTATATGTGTATTGGTACTTTTTATCTGACTCTTCTTTCTTTTGCCTTGGTAAAAACCAAAAAATATTACAAGATAAAAGATTAGGAGGGTTAGCCATAACAACCTCAAAACCTCAAGTAGGGGTAAATGGGAAGAAGCAGCATACTGGGTCATTGGGATATATGTAGAAAGTAATGACATGCACTAGAAGGTGGAAAGGAGGGTAATAGATACAAACATACAAGCATAAAAATTTTATTCTTCAATTGTTAAACATGTATTCCAATCTCTACCTTCCTCCCCATCAATTAAATAGAGATAACAATTGTATATAGTCAAAGCAAATTTCTGCATTGTTCATGTCCAAAAATATAAGTCTGTTTCTTCATCTTGAGTCCATGAGTCCATCCTCATCTTTGATGGGGTTTTGTAATGTGCTTCATCTTTGGTCCATAAGAAACATATAAAAACAATTTGTTGTAGTCTTCTTTCATTATTAAATTTTATTTTTATTTATAGAAAAATGTTTTATTATGACCTGACAATGTATTTTAATTTAGAAAGATATATTTGTTTAATTGGAGATTGTATCATAGATTACAGACAAATTAATGTTTTTTTCTTTAATTGACTAGAAATATATTAAAGCCTTTCTTCCATTACAAGATGACATTATCTTCGATAACATTTTTAAGAGAGTAAGCATGGCACCTTATTTATTTCAAACTTCTTTTTTTTTTCCTAGTAAATCCCAGACTCTAACTAATGTTTCTGTTATCTTTCATATTAGGAACCTTTAAGCTCATGGGTCAGGGTTTGGGGCATGTACATGGAATGGAATTCTCCTTTTATTTGTACTAGCTACAATTTGAACTTTCCTTTGAAAGAAAAAAAAATTCCTCAGGTCCTTTAGAAAAATTGATCTTGAGATTCAATTTGTTTTATCTCTTAATGTCTTAAGTTTCAATCATCTCCTACATTTTTACAGGACAAGAACAGCAGTTTTCTTTAAATTGCTAACTTCTATCTAGTTCAATACATTTTCTACCTTAGGCTTTCTTGAGCATTCTATGATTACCAAGTTGTAAAAAGGGGAGAAAAAAAAAGAAGCAGCAGGATTGACTTTTATTTCTGTACTGGATAAAAACAGTCAGTCATCATGTCCCCACTTAGTTTCCACCTTCACCAAAGAATTACAAACGGCAGTTGTCTTTGTGGTCTTGTCTGTTACTTTTAAAGCATATTTATGGACACTTTAATCATCATCTTATTCTGCTTCCATAATCTGCCTTACTTTGGCATGATGTTTTAGTTAAGCTCCCATTAAAAATGTGAAATGGATTAGATTAAAATGCAGAGGGAAAAAAAGTTCTTTTTTTCCTATTTTTTTTTGTGTGAAAATAATACAACTTGGATGATAGCACAGATAATTTGTATTTCGTTAGGCCATTATAACCAAATAATTTTTATTAGATTATTGACAACCTGAGGTGGTACCAGATTTTATTTTTTCACTTTTTTGTGTGTGTGCATAGTTTTGACCAACAATTTTGGTGAAGAGATGAATATCAAGTGTTAGATGACACAGAACAAATATTTTTGAGCAATGTAGTTGATGATGTAATACAGATTCAATATTATCTTGAAAATATTTGTTGTGGACTATGTACTGGTGAACACAGGCAGACATGAGTTAACCCTCCTATAATCCTACAACATCATTCAGGAGTCAGTACTACCATGTTTGAAGAAGCTATATCTCAGACATCAACCATAGGGTTGTTTGAGTTTGCTTTATTCTCAAGTGGATAGATCTGGTACCCAGAGAGATCAGGACTTCTTGTGGACTACTTTTAAATTCCTTGCCATAGGATTTTACTTTTTTTTTCTTTCTGTGAACTGCCTTTTAAGTGCCATAGGAATTGTTTGTATGATGTTGTGCCTGTATATATTTATATTTTATTTTATTGAGACTTAGTTTCTTTAATTTACCTGGGCTAGTAGTTCAATAATCATTCATGACCTGATCCCAAAGTTTAACAGTAAGGGTGCTTCAACCTCCTTCATTTCTCCAACTCGAAATAGTTACACTATTTTGCTATACTTTTGTTAGATATTCTGGTGATCTTATGCTCCTGTAAGATCACTATAGTGCAAAACTTAATACAGACTCTTAATCAGCTTTAGTTTTACTGCAGCTCAGAATCTCTGATCTCAAGCAATCCCACCAACCTCAGTCTCCTATAATAACAGAGACTATGATCATGCACCACCAAGCCTAGCATTGCACATATTTTTAATTAAAGAGATTGATTATTCAAACCCTTAAACTATAACTGAGCAGTTGTATTAAATAAAGAATGACAGCTACTTCCATTCTGGAAGCCTGGAAGGAAGGAAATCAACAAGAAGAAATCTAACAAGTTATTACAAATTTAACACAGTTATTTTTTGGCTCAAAAAATCATTTGCATAGGCAAAGGAAAACATTTCTTAACGAAAGTTCATGTGAAAATATTCTGAAGATTCAGATTGACCGCAAATTTGATATATGTCAAATGCTAAAAACAAAGCAATTGTTCTTTTGAATGGTTAGACCAGTTCATAATTCCAGCAACAGTGCATTAGTGTTTCAATTTTTCCATAACCCCTCTAGTATTTGTTATTTTTCTTTCCTGTCATGTTAGCTAATCTTATAGGTGTGAGGTCATACCTCAAAGTTGTTTTGATCTATATTTCTCTAATCAACAGGAATTTAGATAATTTTTATGACTATTGATAATTTTGATTTCTTCTTCTGAAAATTGGCTATTTTCTTTGACTATTTATCAAATAACAAATGGCTGTTATTTTTATAAATTTTTCTCCATTCCCTATTTTTTTGAGAAATCAGGACTTTATCAGAATAATTCGCATTAAAAATTTCCACAATTTCCTGTTTTCCTTCTAATTTTAACTGTATTAGTTTTTTGTGCAAAAATTGTTTAATTTTATGTAATCAAAATTATTCATTTTACTTGTTGTGATCCTCTATATGTCTCTTGTTTGGTAATAAACCCATAGTTATGACAGGTAGATTTTTCCATGCTTGATTCTTCTGAAATATCTTGTGTGGGCTACTAGTTATTTTTGTTGCTGACAAGGGGAATTTGTCTCTGATTGCTGGCACCTGGAACAGGATGGTAAACTTTCAGGTTAGCAAAAGTTCAATGCCACTGTTTCCATTGCTGTTACCTCTCCCAGCGCCAAAGGTTTGTAGCAATTATTGTCTCACTCAACATTAGAAAAGAGAAAATTTTTCTCTGTTTGAGCCTTAAGAGTGGAGGGTGGAGTGGGGGTGGGAATGGGAACTCACTCTATTTCTATTTGGATATATAGCAGACATACAGTATTGTGTGTTTTCTGTTGGTCTTATTGCCCTACCCCTCTTCCCCACCTCCATTACATAAGAATTTAAAGTTATGTAAAAATAAGTTAATCTCAATTTCAAGCAAGGTTTCTAAGAAGAAAGATGATAACTAATCTTCTGAGTAAATCAACCTAAGACAAAAGATGACAATAACATTTTATATCAAATTTCAAGGTTTGAGTCCGTGATGATTTCCCTGCAATGCCCATCTCCAGGCCCATATACAATGTTTATCTATCTTGTAAACACCTTTAAGATCTGTATCACATTGGCATAATTCTGAAGAGCTTAGGATCACATTCACTTCCACATAAAGATGCGTTATACTTACGTGAGCTTACTTCTGGAAATGCATTATGAAAGAACTCTTTCCCTCCCCAGTTCAGGTGAAAAGCAGTTTAACTGGTGAATGAGGTGGAACTGAGAGACCATACAAATGACTCAAAGAGAATAAATCTCTCTCTTTACTATTGTTGAATAAGGTAATGACCATTGTAAGCCTCTAGACATAGGGAGAGATAATATCAGCGCAAGTACCAGCATGAAGCTTTTTCTAACCTAAAAGTTTGCCATTTTCTTTCAAGTACCAAGAGAGACAGATTCACCTAGTAAGCAATAAAAATAACTACTAGCGTACCCCAGATATATATGAAATTCCTTAGACACATCAAGAAGTAGTTTCATTTAAACATCTATCCAGTAACCATCTACTTCACCAGACCATCACAGGAGGTTTCAGTGTAGCCCCCTCTGGCATCCCCTCCTGGAAAAATTATCGCAAGATTAAAGGTGTTTCAGTTCAGTACTCACTCAAAACTATAATGCAATAGTTCCAACCAAGGGTTATAGTTACTTTTAACACCCAATCAGGGTGAAAGAAAGAAAGAAAGAAAGAAGGAAGGAAAGTAGGAAAGAAAAAAAAAGGAGAGAGAGAATAATACCAAATAATATGACAAGAGATTATCTCCATATGCATGTGGAGGACTTTCTCCCACAGTTTATCACTCTACCAGTGGTAGAGGGAACAAAAAAAGATGGGAATTCCTGTTTACTGTTTAGGAATATAAATGGCATGGCTTTCTTTGGATACCTGTTTCTGCTGCCATAGCGTATCCAAAAGTGAAGAAGAGAGAGTCTTATCTGACTCTAGAAGCAACACAAGGGGATTGGATGGCAAATATGATTCAATATGAAACAATGCATAGTTTTAATGGTATTTTTCCCAATTACATATCAAGACAATTTTTAACACTCATTTTTACAACATTTAAGTTTCAATTTGTTCTCCTTGCCTCAAATTGTTCTCTCCCCTCTTCCTAAAATGGTAGACAATTTAATATAGGTTATGCACATGCCATCACGTAAAACCTATTACCATATTAGTTACAGATGAGAAAGAAGAAACAAATCAAAAGAAAAAAACATGAGAAGGAATAAAGTAAATGAAAAAATATATTTTGATCTGTGTTCAGAGTCTACCAGTTCTTTATCTGGATGTGAATAGCATTTTACTTCTTGAATCCTTTGTACTTGTCTTGGATCATTGTGTGGCTGAGAAAAGCTGTCATTCATACTTGATCATCACACAATGTTGCTGACACTGTGTGCAGTGTTTTCTTGATTCTGCTCCTTTCTCATTGCATCAGCTCATACCAGTCTTTCCAGGCTTTTCCCCCCCTGAAATCTGACTGTTTATCATTTCTTATTGCATAATAGTATTCAATTACATTCATATACCACAGCTTGTTCAGCCATTCCCCAACTAATAGGTATCCCTTCAAATTCCAATCTTCCACCACCATGAAAAGGGTTGCTATAACTATTTTTGTACATGTACATCCTTTTACTTTTTTTTCTTTGTGATCTCTTTGAGATACAGATCTAGTAGTGGTATTGTTGGATCAAAGGGTCTGCACAGTTTAGTGCAGAACTCTTTGGACAGAGTTCCAAATTGCTCTCCAGAATAGTTGGATCAGTTTACAACTTTATCAACAGTGCATCAGTGTCCCAATTTTCCCACATCCTCTCCAATATTTATCATTTTCCTTTTTCGTCATCTTAGCCTACCTGATAGTCATGATGTGGCATCTCAGAGATGTTTTCATTTACATTTCCTAATCAAAAGTGATTTAAAGGGGCTGCTAGATAGCACAGTGGATAAAGCACTAGCCCTGGATTCAGGAGCACCTGAGTTCAAATCTGGCTTCAGACACATGACACTTACTAGCTGTGTGACCCTGGGCAAGTCACTTAACCTCATTGCCTAACCAAATTTTAAAAAAGTGATTTAGAGCACTTCTTCATGCCTATAGATAGCTTTGATTTCTTCATCTGAAAAGTGTCTGTTCATATCTTTTGACCATTTGTCACCTGGGGAATGGCTTGCATTTTTATAAATTTGATCACTTTTTCTATATATTTGAGAAATGAGGCCTTTATCACAGACACCTGCTGTAAAGACTGTTTTCCAGCTTTCTGCTTTCCTTCTAATCTTTGTTTAATTGGATTTATTTACACAAAAAGCTTTTCAATTTAATATGATCAAAATTATCTACTCTACATTTCATAATGCTCTCTATCTCTTCTTTGGTCATGATTTCTTCCCCTGCCCATAGATCTGACAGGTGGACTATTTCTTGCTCTTCTAATATGCTTTTGGTGTTACCTTTTATGTCTAAATCATGCACCCATTTTGACCTTTTCTTGGTATACAGTGTGAGATGTTGGCCTATACCTAGTTTGTGTCTTATTGTGTCTTATTGTCCCAGCAGTTTTTTTTTAATAGTGAGTTCTTTTCCCAAAATCTGGGGGTCTTTTTTCACTATGTTCAGTCATTGACTACAACGTCTTATGTACCTAATTTATTCCACCAATCCACCACTCTACATCTTAGGTAGTACCAAATAATTTTGAGGGTTACTGCTTTTTAATGCAGTTTGAGACCTGGTATTGCTAGTCTACCTTCCTTTGTATTTTTAAAAAATTAATTCCCTTGGTATTCTTGATCTTTTGCTCTTCCAGATGAATTTTATTGCTATTTTTTCTAGCTGTTTCAGTTTTTTTTGGTAGTTTAATTAGCATGGCACTTATTCAGTAAATTAGTTTAGGTAGAATTGTCATTTATATAACATTGGTTTGCCCTATCCATGAGCAATTGATATTTTCCCCAATTATTTAAACCTGACTTTATTTGTATAAAAAGTGTTTTTAATTGTGTTCATATGGTTCCTGGGTTTGTCTTGGCAGGTAGAATCCCAAGTATTTTATGTTATGTATGTATTTTTATGTTATGGTATGTATGTATTTTAAAAGGAATTTCTCTTTCTATCTCTTGTTGCTGGGCTTTTTTGGTCATAAAAAGAGATGCTGATGATTCATGTGGGTTTATTATATATCCTATAACTTTGCTACAGTTGTTAATTTTTTCAAGTAATTGTTTTAGTTGATTCTTTAGGGTTCTGTAAGTATACCATCATATTATCTTCAAAGAGTGATAATTTTGTTTCCTCATTGCCCAAAAATTACTTCAATTTCTTTTTCTTCTCTTATTGCTATAGCTAACATTTCTAGTGCTATACTGAATAATAGTGGTGATAATGCGCATCGATGCTTCACCCCTGATCTTATTAGGAAAGCTTCTAGCTTATCCCCATTATAGGTAATGTTTGCTGAATGGTTTTAGATAAATACTGCTTATCATTTTCAGCCCTCACTGACTCAAAACAAAGTCAATTGCAAGTCAATATCATCATCTCGCTGATGTCATTGTCCTCTTTGAGAACAAAAGGCAAACACAAGCTGACATTTTAAGAAATGCTCCTTTTATTCCTATGCTCTCTAATGATTGTAGTAGGAATAGGTGTTATATTTTTGTCAAAAGATGCTACTGCATCTATTAAGACATGATTTTTGTTATTATTGTTATTGATATGATCAATTATTTTGACTCTTTTCCTAATATTGAACCAATTCTGCATTTTTGGTAAAAATCCTATATGGCTGTAGTGTACAATCCTTCTGATATGTTGCCGTAATTGCCTTGCTAGTATTTTGTTAAATTTTTTTTGCATTTAAGATCTGAAAATGATAAGGCCAGGAAGGCTTAGGAGTGGTTATGGTAGGCTTCTTTTTCAACATGTCTTTTCTTTTTTAACTGCTTCCAATTGCCCTCAGATAACCCATAGCTCTAGGATCTGCTGCATTCAACATTACCCCATTTTGGTACAGATGGAATTCTGTGATAACCAGGGGAAACACTAGGAGTTAGATGTACTGCTGAACCTTTTTCCCAAAGCAAAGGGTAAATGAAGGAGAAGTTTAGAGGTTAGAAAGTTAGAAAGCCAGAAACTCAAGGATCTGAAACCACTAGCTCTACGGTGGTGGAGATATAACCTAGAGACATAAACCAACCTAGAGATAGAAACCTTAAGTTGTTAATTTCCTTGTTCTTCCTACTAGCCCAGCATCTTTTCTGTACAAGTCATGGGGAGATTAGGTGATATCTGGAAGATCTCTTTTTTAGGAAATTAAAATTCTACCGAACATTGTCACAGTGTCTTGGAAAGAATGAGAATATGTGGGCTCTGTCTGACATTTGGCATTTTATTTTTCCATGAAAATATTTGAATGATTTGGCAACACTGTTACTGTTATGTAAACTTAATTAAAAAGCATCTTATGTCATTTGTGTGACAATGAATAGCAGAAAAATGTACATATAATTTCTCAGGGTGGTAAATCTACAACCAAATCCTCAAAAGGAAGATGACTATTTAGGTTTTGGCTCCTATGTATGTATGAAAAATTGAATTCCACTATCTAACAGTACCTTAATTTTGCTTGATTTTAAATTATTGCAAGGCACTCAATGGAGAAGTGACTGAGCCATGCTATCAGTAACAATGTAGCATTACTGGCTTAATTAAAGTTTTAACACCAAAAATATTTTTGCATTAATATTCATCAGGGAAATTGGTCTAAAATTTTCTTTCTCTGTTTTAGCTCTTCCTGGTTTATGTCTCAGTGCATATTTGTGTCATAAAAAGAGCTTGATAGGACTCCACCTATTTTTTTTTAAATAATTTATATAGTATTGGAATTACTGGTTCTTTAAATGTTTGGTATAGTTCACTAATTAATCCATCTGGCCCTTGGGATTTTTTTCTTAGGTAGTTCATTAATGGCTTAGTCATTTTATTTTTTCTATGATGCAGTTAATTAGGCATTTTATTTCCTTATCTATTATTCTAGGTAAGCAATGTTTTTATAAATACACATCAATTTTGTTCAAATTGTCAGATTTATTGGCATGAAATAAGGCAAAATATTTCCTAATGAGTGCTTTAATTTCTTCTTCATTGGTGGTGATTTCACTCTTTTCATTTTTGATGCTGAATATTTGTTTGTTTGTTTGTTTGTTTCTTTCTTTCTTTTTTTATAAATCAGATTCACCATTGGCTTATCCATCTTTTTTTTTTTTCATGAAACTACTCCTAGGTTTATTTATTAGCTCAATTTTTTTTTAACTTTCAATCTCATTAATCTCACCTCTGATTTGTATAATTTCCAATTTGGTGCTTGATTGGAGATTTTGAATTTGTTTTATTTTCTAGTTTATTAAGGTTGTATACATAATTCATTGATCAGTTCTTTTTCCATTTTGTGGATGTAAGAATTTAGAAAAAAATAAATTTCCCTTTAAGTAGTGCTTTGGCTGCATCCCATAAATTTTAGTATGTTGTCTCAATGTTTTCATTCTCTTTAATGAAATTATTGATTGTTTCTATGATTTGTTCTTTGACTCACCTACTTTTTAAGATAAGATTATTTAGTTTCCAATTATTTTTTTAATCCATCTTTCCACTGTTCTTTCTTAATGTAATTTTTATTGCACTATGATCTGAAAATTATGCATTTAATATTTCTGCATTTCTACACTTGATTTTGATGTTTTTATCCCCAATTACATGGTCATTTTTTTGTGTAGGTGTCATGTGCTTCTGAGACAAAGGTATATTCCTTTCCATTCCCATTCAGGTTCCCCCAAAGGTCTGTCATACTAACTTTTCTAATATTTTATTTACTTCTTTAGTTTCTTTCTTTCTTTCTTTCTTTCTTTCTTTCTTTCTTTCTTTCTTTCTTCTTTCTTTCTTTCTTTCTTTCTTTCTTTCTTTCTTTCTTTCTTTCTTTTCTTTCTTCCTTCCTTCTTTCTTCTTCCTTCCTTCTCTTTCCTTTCTTTCTTTCTTCTTTCTTTTTTTCTTTCTTTCTTTCTTTCTTTCTTTCTTTCTTTCTTTCTTTTTCTTTCTTTCTTTTTGTTATTGTTCAATTTATTGAGTCCTGAGAGGGGACAGTTGAGGTCCTTCACTAGTATAGTTTTGCTGTTTATTTTTTCCTGTAACTCACTTAACTTCTTCTTTAAGAATCTGGATGCTATACCACTTGGTACATAGCTGTATAGTTTTTATATTGCTTCATTGTCTATGACACTTTTTAACTGGATGAAGCTTCCTCCTTGATTTTTTTTTTACTTCTTCTACAGCAGAAGATTCTGCTCCAGTCTCTTGCCTTTACTCTGTATGTATCTCTCTGCTTTAAGTATGTTTCTTGTGGACAAGATATTGTGGGATTCTAGTTTTTGATCCACCCTGCTATCTACTTCCTTTTTTTGGGAGAGTCCATCCCATTCACACTCACAGTTGTGATCACTGTGTATTTCCCACCATCCTATTCTTCCTTCTGTTGTCCTCTCTCTCCTTTCATCCTTTCCTTCCTCACCAGTGTTTTGCTTCTTTCTACACCTCCCCTGATCTACCCTCTTTTCTGTCAATCCCTGCCTCCACCCCTCTTACTTTAGCTCCTTCCCTCCTACTTCCCTACTAGGTAAGATATATTTCTATGTTCAACCTATTATGTATATTATTCTCTCTTTGAGCTAATACTGATGAGAGTAAGTTCAAGTGATGCTCATTACTCACCCTTTCATTTCGCCCTCCATTGTGATAGGTCTTTTGTGCCTCTTCATGTGAAATAATTTACCCCATTCTACCTCTCCTTTTCTTATGTGTGCAGTATACTCCTCTTTCTCATCCCTTATGTCATACTCATGCCCTCTATTTATGAATATTCCTTCCAGCTGTACTATTAGCAACACAATTTTTTTAAAATTACAAGTATCATTTTTTGCATGTAGGGACGTAAACAGTTTAGCTCTATTGAATCCCTTATGTTTTCTTTTCCCTTTTTGCCTGTTTGTGCTTCTCTTGGGTCTTGATATTGCAGTTCAAATTTTTGCTTTAATTCTGGTCTTCTCCTTATGAAAGCTTGAAATCCTTCTTTTTCATTGAATGTCTATTTCCCCCCCTTGATGCATTACGCTTAATTTTGCCAAGTGCGTGATTCTTGATTGTAGCCCTATGTCCCTCGCCTTCCAGAATATTGTCTATAACTTCAGATGTTTTAATGTTGCAGCTTCCAAATCCTGTGTGATCCTGATTGTAACTACCTGATATTTGAATTATCTCTTTCTGGCCACTTTCAGTATTTTTTCCTTGTCCTGGTAGTTCTGAAATTTGGCTATAATGTTCTTTGTGGTATTTATTTTGGGATCTCTTTCCTGAGATGATTGGTGGATTTTCTTCAATGCCTATTTGTCTTCTGGTTCCAGGATATCAGGGCATTTTCTGTGATAATTTCTTGAAAAATACTATCCAGGTACTCCTTTTGATTATGGTTTTCAGATAGTCCAATGATTCTGACACTGTGTCTCCTGAATCTAATTTGCAGGTCAGTTGTTTTTCCCCATGAGCTATTTTAAATTTTTTCCACTTTTTTTCTGTCTTTTGAATTTGTTTGATTCTTGATGTCTCATAGAGTCATTAGCTTCCATTTGCCCAATTCTAATTTTAAGGTGTTCTTTTCCTCAATTAGCTTTTGTACTTTCAATTCTACTTTTTAAGCAGTTGTTTTCTTTGTCCAAGCTGTTGAATCTTTTTTTCCCATAATTTTTTTGCATCGCTCTCATTTCTTTTCCCAATTTTTCTTTTACTTCTTTTACATGATTTTTAATCTCCCCTTTGAGCTCCCCCATGAATACTTTCTGAGCTTCAGACCAGTTCCTGTTTTTGTTTAGGGCTTTGCCCATAGGTGTTTTGACATTGTTGCCCTCTTCTGAGTTCATATCTTGATCTTCCCTGTCACCATAATAACCTTCTCATTAAATTCCTTTTTTGTTGTTATTTTTGCCTATGCTGTTCAGCTTTTTTCCTGTCTTTTAAATTTGATCTCTGCTCATAGTGTGGAAGGAATACTGTCTCAGCCTTGTTATGCCAGGGAGTGCAGGCCTTGGCTGTTCACCTGGTGCTGCACTGATGTTGCCCTGAGTTCCACTCAGGACCCTTGTGTCTGCTTCTGTGCTGAAGGGAGGGGTGGGGAATGGTGATGCTTCTGGAGGCCATAGGGGTATGGCAGCTTACCTGGTGCTGAGCCTGGATCCTAGGGGTGGTGTCTGGTGCATGCTGAGACAGTGGGGTATTTCTGTATTTCTCTGGGGCTACACTGAAGCATGTGGAGGTCTGGCTGCTGGTGGATACTTCTTTCCCTAGGGATATGTTGAAGCATGTGGTGGCTCTCAGAGCTGAAGTCCTCCTGTTCCCCTGGGTATGATGAGGTACATGGGAGGGTAGTTCTTGGTGCTGGCCTTCATCTATTCTACTGCACTGGGGCTCAGGATCTACTGCTGATTTGCTGAGGTAGGACTTTCTTCTGGCTTGCTGGGACATTTCCTGTCCTGTGCTGGGTTCTCCTTTTATCTGAATGAGATAGACATTTCTTGCCAATCTTCCAAGTTTCTTGGTCTCAAAAATTGTTTCTCCCACAGTTTGCTGGTTCTGCTATTCCAGCATTTGTTTTGGGGTGTTATTTTATGGTTGTTTGGAGGTGAAAATGCAAAAGTTATGGTGTTTTATTCTGCCATTTTGGCTCACAGAAGTCCCTAAGGCACTCAGCTTTAAAATAATCAGGGAACACTTATGATATGTTATTGCTTAGTTGTTCTCTCTCTCTCTCTCTCTCTCTCTCTCTCTCTCTCTCTCTCTCTCTCTCTCTCTCTCTCTCTCTTTCTCTTTTGTTGCATACATAACACCAATTGATGTGATTGGATAGTAGAGGTAATAAGCCAGTATTCAAAACTTCCTGCTTCTTCTTCTCTGCTGCAGAGGGGAAGAACTGAATCTTTTCTTTGACTTTCTTTCCCCCTCCTTGAGGTGGTGATTTATGGTGTGATGTCTTCTCTGGTCATCAACTTCTCCTTCCTCCTCACTTTTTTTTTTAAATGGTTATCATTATAATTATTTTTAACATAGTTATTAATTATTTCTATAAGTTAGTAGAAAGGTAAGGCTTTGTGACTGGAGAAACAATAGAAAAGGAAAGCACCAGATAACTATGAATAAGCTATTTATCTTTTCCCCATTCTTGGCTTTTTTCTACACATCTTTTAAACATACAATTTTTCTCTATCTCTAAATATTTCTTTGGCCCTCATAATTTCTTTCACTTCTAAGTAATTTCACTCACATTTCCTTTATTTTGGTTAATCTCAAATAAGTGACCTACCTTTGCCACTTATATTTCTCCACTTATTCATTCTGTATTTTACTTCTTGAAATATGACTTTCTGTACCCTCTACTCTACCAGTACAGCAATTTTGAAAGTGACTTTGATAGCCTTTTACACTGTTGGCTATCTCTGCTTTCATAGTTTGGCTTTCTTGACAATGCAGTTCTTTAATTGTTCCTTTTCTACTTGTAGTATAGGTTTTATTAGAAAACGTTGTTGTAAGCTTGAAGAAGGCAGAATCTTCTCCTAATTTTAAACTTTTTAAAAAGAGTTTAGAAATAGGGTGTATCACTATTCTCTTGCCTGAATTCTAAAAGGGAAATTGACTTAAGGAAGATGAGAGGCTCTCAAGAACAATATTCTGATGATACAATCACAGACTCTTCCTTCTCAAATGTGTGTAGAGATAATGAGAGATCTGTTTGGGGAGCTCATTCCTGAGCTGAAATCCCAAATGAACATGTTCCAAAAATGAAAATGAGGATGTTGGCAATCTAAAGTGCAACTTGAGTGGCAGGAGTATTTGAAAGCATGAAATGTACAAATCTATTGAAGTATCAGGTCATATTTCACTGGGAAAAGCAGATTTAGGTGATTTTTGATAGTTTTCTTCACATATTTGAAGTATTTTCATCTGGAAGAAGAATTATTCCTGTTTTTGTTTTGTTTTATTTTTATCCCAGAGGTCCATATGATGAATGATAGGTGGAAATTACAGGGAGTCAGATTTTGTATCAGTGAATAAAAACTTTAAAAAAGAAAGACTATCTGAAATTGAAAATGTCTCCCTCTAGCTGTCTTGGGTTGTTAATAAGTTCTTCATCACTATGGGATATAAAACAACAATTAGATGATCACTTTTCAGGGATGGGAGAAGTACTTTCAATGATAGTTGTAAAATGAAACAAAACAAAAACTAGAAGATCTCTGATTTTCCCTCAATTCAGAAATTCTCTATGGTTTAGAAAGGCCAAGTGCTTACTGAGATGGTTTCAAATTCAGTTATAATGATGACTCCTCATTACTTATGTTCATGTTTGAAAAACCAGGACCAGGGCTACCATGATTGCACTCTCAAGAATAAGAACTTGAATTACCCAGAAATATAGGCAATATTATTTTGCATCATTTTATGTAGGCTGACCCTGCAAATACACTGGAACATGTAGTTTACACACACCAACATTGTTTTGAAATATAAAAGGACTGAAGAAAGTATTTTTTTTTTTTGAGGGAGGAAGTATGCTTGTGAAAGAGCTTGGTAACTAATAATTAGCTATTTTATTAAAATCACCTGATTCTCTGCAAAATATCCAATTGTTATACTGAATCAAATCATATTCCTAGCACATAGTAGACTTAGTAAATACTGATTTATTGATTGATATTTTGAACCTCAGTGTGTTACTACACACAATTAACATACTAACCTATTGTACAGATATAAAATTAGTTTTGTTTGATTTTCAAGCACTTAGTAATGAGAAGTGACTGATGAGGGTGCTTGTGATGCCTTTGCTCCCTCTCTCCAGGAGTGTAGAATTTATTGGAGATGTATTGGACCAGAAATTCCTAACTATACAGTTTGCCATAAGGTAGAATGCTGTAGAAAATTCTAATTCTCATTTGCCATAGAGAACTAGGCCAATTATTCTCTGGCCTCCTACCTCATCAATTGTCATAGATTCTAAGAGGTATTTGGGATTTTTTTTTGTGCTTTTGGAAGCTCCCTACTTCCCAATGCATGCTTCAGAATCATCTCTTGTTTCCCAATTGTTGGCAAGATCAGCTTTGTAAGACATAACAGCCATTCTTGTGTGGTTCTGAATGTACTGAATTTGATTTTCCCCAAATAATTTTTTTCTTGGAAAAAAAAGGAGAAACTTGATCTCATCTCTTTTTTTCTCACTAGTCAAGCATTTCAATCTTCCTTTAAGAAGTATGCATCCTAAGTCCTTTCTTAGTGTTCAGCTGTTCACATTTTCAACATGATATACTAGAGACAGTAAAGGAGTGTATCTACCTCCTCATATTAATTATAGGCAGTCAGATTACTCCAGCATGTATGTGGATCCATGCAAGCAGGCCACAAGGGTACCATTTAGTAAATTAATAGTTCAGCTCACAAAATGATGCCTTAGGAAATGGAAAGAGTTAATGAAGCTTCCAAAAGTGCCAGATTTACTCGCTAGGAATAGCACAGAGTATGTAAGGGTAATTAGGTTATTTTTTTACAGACATTACAAAAGACTAATTACTCTCTTGCCTCTATGAAGAATGTGTGTGTGTGTGTGTGTGTGTGTGTATGCACGCATGTGCATGTGTGCGTATGTGTATCTAGGGAGTGATAAGTAGGCAAGACTGTGCCCTGGGCCTTATGTACTTCATTTAAACTGACATATGAATCTATCATGATATATAATTTATTAGGAAATAAAAAATATTTTCAGGGAAATGATTAAAATCTTATGATTAAAATATTTGTAGGAACAAATTTTTTGATTGGATATAAAATACTACAGGTGAGAAAAGATGAGCTCAGATTCTTCAGTTTTTTGTCTGGAGTGTCAAAAAACATGATTACTGGATAGTAGGAATTGCTCTAGCACTATAGCAGACGTTTTCCTACTGGAGACATGTGAGAGTGGGTGGTAGATATTTCAGATCAGCACATTTCGTTCCTTTGAATAGAAAAAAAAGTGCAAATAAATAGATTTACTTTTTTTCTTTCATTCTTTCTTTATTTTGCTTGACTTGGACATCATAACCAAAAAAGCCAACCTGTGGGGGAAGAAGGGGAGAGTAATGTGATAGGAAATCCCTTCTGCAGATAAATCTTTCTCCTTCAAATCTTATATCAGTTTTAATCTTTAGACTCTTTTTTTCATTTCTATTCACTGTTTCTTTTCTTTTAGGAACAAATAGGACTCCTGAATGCCATTGTTCAAACATGGTTATTAATCAGAAAAAAGACACAACTTTTATTCTTTTTTTTTCCTTTTTGGAGGTGTTATATAAAATGATAACCTCAGATAAACCATTAGGTAAATATTGAGATTAGAGCAGTTCAGTGGCATAGTATATAGAGTTCCAGGCCTGAAGTCAGAAGGACCTGAATTCAAATCTAGCCTCAGATACTTAATAACTGTGTGAATTTGGGCAAGTCTCTCAACCCTGTTTACCTGAGTTTTCTCATCTATATAATGAGCTAGAGAAGGATTGGAAAACCATTCCCACTTTTTTTTGTTACCAAGAAAAGTCCCAAAAGTGTTCATGAAGATCTTGACATGCCTGAAAGTGACTGAACAAAACCTAGGGATTAACTGGGAAAATAGTTATACTATGTATTATTAATGGTTATACTTACAGGTAAGCTCATGCTGAATCAAAGCAGAAGAGAGCTCTGTGTCTGAACTCTAGAAGAACTTCCCCATTGCAGAAGCAGGCATGCAATGAAAGGATATTAAATTTTTATTTCAGAATGAAGCTCTCTTGTGGTTTTACAAATGCATAGGAATATACAGAATCATTTGGATCACCTAACACACTATACATAGGGGAAATGGGGTTGTGGTTGTTGTTTTTAAGACTGGGTACCCCTATCCTGTCCAAGCTGGAAATGTAAAGAACACTCATACCCCATACCTCATTACTGATCGGCATAGGACCTTTTGCCTGCTCTGTTTGTGATCTGGAACAATTTAAATTCCCTTCCAAACAGCATGGACATTCAATTGTCATAGGTCACTGTAGCTCAGAACTCCCAAGATCAAAAGATTTTCAACCTCAGCTTCCTCAGTATCTGGGATTATAGCATGCACCACTATAGTCATTTACTATGCCCCTAACACCTAGAGAATCTATTACTGTGAATTATATTTGCTACTATTATGAACACAATATAAATCGTATCATCACTTCAAAGTCATTCTCATAATTGTTTGCTTTCCTGAGAAAGTACATTACACTGACTCATAGACAGACTTTGAGATAGGAGACACCCAGGTGCACAGGATTTTTAAATGCTGTGCTTTGAATTCAAGAGCTAATGAAAGAGAACAAACATTTATATATTAAGGTATTAGGGCATACACAATACATAATACATACACACATACATATGTGTATAAAATTGATATGTATATGTTTGTACATATGCACACACATAATGTAGACATATATATATGTGTGTATATATATATACACACATGTATACATACCTATGCATATGTGTGTGTGTATTTAATGATTCTTGACTTTAGGGAGCTTGCTCTCTCATAAGGAAAGTCATCCAAAAAAAAAAACCAGAGTGAAAGTGAATAAAATAATTTAAACAGGAGGGAGACATCAATTCTTCCTTGGACGATCAGGGAAGGATTCTTGAAAGAAATTATATTTGATTTGGACATTGAAGGACAATAATAGCTTCTCCAGATGGGAGGTAGTTAAGGGAAGATTTTTCAGGCAAAGAGATTATTATGAAGAAAACCTCAGTGAAAACAAGAAATTGGAACATGCTGATGGAGGGGAGGAGGCTGGCAAAAAGTCTAGTTCTGTAGAGTACCCAATGTGGAGTGGAATAAAAAAAAAGCTGGAGGCAAGCTGTTGATAACCTTAAATGACAGGATAAAAGAGTCAGGAATTTAATTAGTGATAATAATGGTAGTCGGCATGTGTTGGCAAAGTACATAGGCATTGGGCTTGGAGTCAGAAAACCTCAGTTCACATTTGGCTTCAGATACTAGTTGTGTGAACTTGGGCAAATCACTTAACTTCTCTGTGCCTCAGTTACTTCGTCTGTAAAATGAGGATGATAATATCACCTATCACTCAGGGTTGTTGTGATGATAAAATGAGATAATATCTGTAAAGTACTTTGCAAAGCTTAAAGTACTATATAATTCTTAGTATGAGGATGATGATGAAAATCATGATAATGTTCTCTGAATTTTACAAAGAACTCTACCTTATATTATTTGATCTCCCTAAAAACTTAGCGAGGTAGTTATAGCTAACATTTACATAATGCTTACTATATTTTAGACACTGTGCTAAGTGCTTTACAATTATTATCTCATTTCATCCTTGCAACAACCTAGGGAAATAGGTGCTATTATCCCCATTTTAGAGATGATGAAACTGAGGCAGAGAAGTTAGGTGATTTCCTGAGGGTCACACAGCTAGTATCTGAGGCTGAATTTGAACTCAGTCTTCCTGATTCCAAGCCCGATGTTCTAGCCACTACAGAATCAAGCATCATGCCTATATTAGTGATAAAGAAAATGAGGTTCACAATGGTTAGGTTAATTGCTCTTGTTACATAACTAATGAAAGGCAGGGGCAGAATTGGAATCCAGATCTTTCCTGACAATATGTCAAATACTCTTTCCACTATAGTATGTTGATCTCTGATATCTGATCTTGAGTCATGCTAGGAATTTCTCAGGGGAGAACTTATTAAATATATTAAAGGGAAAATGAATGAAATGGTTATTGGAGAGACACACTAGAGTACCTAATAATATGTCTTCTGGGAAATAATAATAGTAATTATCTGAGGTCATATTTGAATTCAGGTCTTCCTGAATCCAGATCTAGCATTCTGTCCACAACACACCTAACAGTCTAGTCTAGATAATGGGGGTTACCATTTTTTTGTGTCTAACAAATTTGCAAGATGATTATAACTACCATCTTTCATTCACTCAGTGCTCCAGCCAAACTGGTTCACTTGCTGTTATCCATATGTGAGTTAACAACCACCTCCACATTTTTGCACACCTATTCTCAATGCTTGAAATGCTTTCTCCTAATGGACTCTAACTCTAGAAACCTTTAGCTCACTTCAAGACTCTCTTTAATTGTGACCTTCCTCAAGATAACTTCCCTTATCTTTCAGTTGATAGTATTTCTCCCCTAGTCACTGCACATTTATTTTACTTATATCATGTAAAATACTTATCACAATAAACCAACATTTATTAAGTGCCTACTATATTCCAGGCACAGTGTTAAGTGTTGGGGGTGCACAGAGAGACAAAAGATAATCCCCGCACTCAAACTCAAGGAACTGAAGGAGGAGATAATGTGAAAGCAAATATAGATTCACACATATACACACACAACACATATATATGTGTATATACATATATACCCACAAAGCAAGCTATATACATGATAAATAGGAAATAATTAAAAGAAGTAAACCACTGGTATTTGTGTCCTTCCAGTATATGATATTTTATATAGTGAAACCATTTTTAGTATGGTTGGATGATTGTTTTTAACTTAACAGATAAATACATTTTTCCTCCCCATTATGTTCCACATAGCTATTTAAATAAATCATTCATCATCTCTTTGGTAGACTAGTTCTTCTTTTGCCTTAATTAGAATCACACCCAAATCTAATAAACTGTTCAAAAATTTAATGTTTTTATAGTGGCATTTTGAACTTGTCCATAAAGTACATAAGAACTTCATGTAAGAAAAATCTGCTTCCATCTATTTCTAATACAATTTTTGTCTTTAATTTTTGAAATTAATTATGTGCTTATTTCCTTTGTACAATTCAGTACAATTTTTACTTTAATACTCCTTTGTAATCACAATGAAACTGATAGTGCATTAATGTTATAAACGATATTAGTTTCTTATTTCCTGTTACTGTATGCTTTTCTTTAACATATTGGCGACTCCCTCTTGGGGTGTAGGGTGTGTTCAGGGAACATTAGTACCTCCAGTGTGATGGCTGTCAAGCCTTTTTCAGGGCTGCTTTCCACCTTTGGTGTTCACCTGTTCCACCTAACTTACCCGTGGATACAAGAAGCTGCAGCATTCCCTATGGCCACACCTCAGTAAACCATTTTGGCAGATGGACCAAACCAGGTTGAGGGTAACTGAAGGGTCTCAATCCCATTGGTGAGTTAGGGAAGTGTCTACTCCAAGCATGTGAAGATTTCCCTTGGTGGAACAGGTGGATGAGAACAATTTGTTCAAATGGCCATGAAGGAAGCTTAAACAGGCTCTATGGAGCACTTAGAGATTGGTTAGACATCAAAGATGCCAAGGTCATCCACTGGATGTTGAACCATCACCAGTCATCTTGATTCTGTCCTACCAATGGACTATTATGAGTGTGGAGCTGAGAGTGAGGCTGACAACTTCGTGCAACTCTGCCTCACTTAAATTCAATCTGTGCATGAATCAAAAGACATCACCCATACCATTTTACCCATGTCAAAGTCCTATGTTGACAGACAAGTGACAAAGCAGCAGGTGTGGATACACTGGGAATTGTAGTCGCAATACTGCACACAGGTGGCCCAAGCCATAGGGGTGTTTTCTCCCTGGAAGCAGTAATGAGATTTAGCAGCTCCCTGGGTGTCTCAGCAGCCTTTTAAGGATAGCACTACTAACCCCCTGATGTGAGGAAAAGGCTAGAAAAAGTACCCTAAAAATTAACTGCTTACCCATCCTTGGCCTGATTATTGGCAGGCAGGGAATCCAGCTCCGTGACCAAAAACCAAAAAAAATGTATAAAAATGTCAGCAAAGATGATTCCATTCACCACTGACACATGGAATGTGCTCAGACTTATAGACAACACAAAATCAAGTAGACCTCGAAGACAAATAACTCTTGTTGCAAGAGAACTCAGCAGGATAGCAGCCCTGAATGAAACAAAGATGGCAAATGAAGTCCAACTTACTGAAGTTGGAGATGGATACACAGTTTTCTAGAGTGGTCAGAGTGAAAGAGAGTGGTATGAAGCTGCCATAGGTTTTGCAATCAAAACTAATCTAGGTCACACAAAGCTTAAGTGGCAGAGCTGGGGCTTGAACCAGTTCATCTGACACCAGCTCCAAAGTTTGTTCCACTTCATCCCTCTAGAGGCATTCAATAAGTATTTGTTGAATGAATTAATAAAGGAGTCAGATGATAAGAACAAGAGACAGATCAGTGCAGGCCAAAGGACTTATGGAGAAGCTCTTAGAAACTCTGGGGGCTTCTGGGAGCCAATATGGTGGAGTAAGAAATAAGTTGCTCTTACCCTCTCTTACTAACCTCTGAAAACTCAGAAAATATGGCCCCAGGAAAAACCCTGGAACAGCTGAACCAGCAAAAGATGGAGTGCAGTAGTCCTGTAGCCCAGGAAGCTTGGGGGATTAATGAGAAAGGCCTCTCTTGCTCTGAGGGAAGGGGAGCAGTACAAAACAGGAGATGTCCCAGCAAGCAAGCAGAAAGGCCCACCTCAGCATACCGGGAAGGGGGGGGATCCTGAAACCCAGGTAGTGGAACAGGCAAGCACCAACACCTGGAATCCTAAATGCCTTAGTACTGGTAGGGAAACCAGTGGACACTGGATTAGAAAACTACCATGTGTCATGGCATACTCTGGCAGTCAAGTCTTTTGGTGCTTCTGTAAAATTCTAGGAAACACTTGAAGAGGGAAAGCTTCAGGTGGAGAGATACATCCTGCAGCAGCGAAACATGCAATTGCAAACAGCCAAAGAAAGGAGTGGAATGTCTGAGCAAGCAGATATCCTCCAGGGTCCAGACTCCCCACCCCTACCCCTAGAGCTACAGTGTTGCTGATTCCAGCCCATCACCAGGTAAGCTGCCACAACCCTACAGCCTCCAACTGCCAGTATGTGAGGCCCCAGTATCCAAAGCCAGTGACCAGGCCCCAGGCTTATGTCAGTACCCCTTACTTCCCAGCAGGAGAACTAAAATTTTTTAAAGGTCAGGAAATAAGCAAACACCATGAGGAAAAAAGAAATGTACAATGACCACAGATTCTTATCATTGGAACAGTAAAGATCAAGGCAGAAATTGTGAAGAGGACAGCAAACCCACATTAGAAACTTCAAAACAGAATATGAACTGGTCTGAAACCCAAAAAAGCATTCTTGGAAGAGCTCAAGAATAATTTTAAAAATTAAATAAGAGAAGTAGAAGAAAAATTGGGAAAAGGAATGATATGTATGCAAGAGAGTGTCAATAGCTTGGAAAATGAAGGTCAAAAATTAACTGTAGAAAACAAATTCTTAAAAAATACAATTAGGGGGCAGAGCCAAGATGGCAGAGTAAAAACAGTGACTTACTTGAGCTTTCCCCCAAACCCCTCCAAATTCCTGTAAAAAATGGCTCTAAACAAATTCTAGAGCAGCAGAACCCACAAAAAGACAGGGGAAACCAATTTCCAGCCCAACAGAACCTGGATGGTTAATCAGAAAGGTGTACCATGCCAGGCTGGGAGAGAAATGCAGTTTGGTATGAGCATACAGGCAAAACAGGTCTCAATGAACCTGGAGGAGGCTTCAGGGGACAGAATCACAGGAAGCTGTGGTGATTTCCAGACTTCTTAACCCACAAACGCCAAAGACAACTTAGAAAGTCAGTAGGAAAAGTCTGTGACCTTGGTGAGAGAAAAGTTTAGTCCCAGGCCCAGTAGTGGCTGCAGCCCCTGAGCAGTGGCTGCTTCCAGAGATTCTGGCCCACAGACTGAGGGGGAATTGAGTGGCTGATCAGAAGAGGATTGAAAGGATCTCTTTGCTGGTACTGAGGCAGAATTCTCTGGCTTTGCCCGTGCTTGGATCTGGGTCATAGTTCTGGGTGGTGATCCTGGGATGAGAAGGAATGCTGGCATGGTGGAGCTTGTGCCTAGGTGAAGAGATAATCCTCCTCACTGTTCTAAGACAGAAAAGAGTTCTTGTGGTCACTCATAGACCAGAGCACAGGCCAGGAAAGGAGTAAAAAACTCGTCCTTAATCTTACCACCTTGGAAAAACTGAAAATTTACAAGTCTCTGGAAATATCTCTGAAAACAGCTGTACAAAACTCCAAAAGATTGGGACAATACATTCTCCACACTGGAAGCAAACCTCTACCTTAACAAAGAGTTTAAAACTCAAGTAATTGGCTAGGCTCATGAGCAAAGTCACAAAAAAAGTCAGACTATACAATCTTTCTTTGGTGAAAAAGAAGACCAAAACAGACAACCAGAAGAAGACAACAAAGTCAAAGCTCCTACATCTAAAGCATCCAAGAAAAACATGAATCAGTTCCTGAGCATGGAAAAGCTCAAAAAGGAATTTGAGAAGCAAGTACGAGAAGTAGAGGAAAAACTAGGAACCATGCAAGAAAATCATGAAAAACTAGTCAACAGCTTGCTAAAGGAGACTCAAAATAATACTGAAGAAGATAACACCTTAAAAAATAGCCTAACCCAAATGGCAAAAGAGGTCAAAAAGTCAATGAGGAGTAGAATGCCTTAAAAAACACAATTGGTTGAAAGGAAAAGGAAGTCCAAAAGGTCATTGAAGAAAATACTTCCTTAAAAATTAGAGAAATTGAGACATTGTAAAACAAAACCAAAAGAATGAAAAAATAGAAGACAATGTGAGATATCTCATTGGAAAAACAACTGACCTGGAAAACAGATTGAAGACAGATAATTTAAAAATTACTGGACTATCTAAAAGCCATGATGAAAAAAATGAGCCTAGATATCATATTTCAAGAAATTATCAAGGAAAACTGCCCGGATATTTTAGATATTTTAGAACCAGAGGGCAAAATAGAAATGGAAAGAATCCATCAATCATATCCTGAAAGAGATCCTCAAAAGAAAACTCCTAGTAATATTGTAGCCAAATTCCAGAGTTGCCAGGTAAAGGAGAAAATATTACAAGAAGCCAGAAAGAAAGGATTCAAGTATTGTGGAAACACAATCAAGATAACACAAGATTTAGCAGCTGCTACATTAAGGGAAAGGGAGGACTTGGAATATGATGTTTTGAAGGGCAAAGGAGATAGGATTATAGTCAAGAATCACCTACTCAGCAAAACTGAAGATAATCCTGGAGGGGAAAAAATGGATATTCAGTGCAATAGAGGACTTTCCAGCATTCTTGATAAAAAGACCACAGCTGAATAGAAAATTTGGCTTTCAAATACAAGATTCAAGAGAAGTATGAAGAAGTAAACAGGAAAGAGAAATCATAAAGGACTTATTAAGGTTGAACTGTTTACATAACAACATGGAAAGATGATATTTGTAACTCATGAGACCTTTGTCAGTATTAAGGTAGGGACAAATTATATGTATAGAGAGATTAATAGAAAGAGGGCACAAGGTTAGTTGAAGATGAATGGGTGATATCTGGAGAATAAAATTAAGAGGTGAGAGAGGATTATACTGGGAGAAGGAGAAAGGAAGAGGTAGAATGGGGTAAATTATCTCACCTAAAACAGACAAGAAAATGCTTTTACAATGGAGGCGAAGTGGGGGAAGGTGAGAGGGAATGAGTGAATCTTATTCTCATTGAATTTGGCTTAAGGAGGGAATAACATACATACCTACAGGAAATATGCAGGAAGGAGATAAGAGACTGAGTGGATGATAGGGTTAGGGCACACTGAGGGATGGGGCAATCAGAAGTAAATACTTCTGAGGAGGGACAGGGTCGAAGGAGAGAATAGAATAAGTGGGGGGGACAGGACAGGATGAAATGAAATATAGTTGATTTTCCACAGTATGACTACTATGGAAGTGTTTTGCATGACTATACAAGTATAACCTGTATCAGAAAAAAAAAAAGGTGTCATCACAAAAGCTAAAATGGGTAAATCAGGAACAGGTCTTGCTAGAATGACCTCACTCCATTTTTTTAAACAAGGTTCTTGAACTCATAAATCAGGTGAAAGCTATAGATACAGTCTACTTAGATTTTAACAAATAATTTTATAATGATTTCAATACTATTATTTTCGGAGAAGATGGAGAACACAGTAACATTTACTCAGAATCATAGTAGCTGAATGGACAAAGCTGATGTGTAGTCATTAGCAATTGATGATAGCTTGAAAGAAGAAAGTCTCTAACAGAATGCTTCTGGGATCTGTCCTTGACTTGGTATTATTCAATTGCTATTTTTGTCAATGTATTGATGTATTTAATAAACACATCAATGGTAAATATATGTGTGTGTGTATATATATATATATATATATATATATATAATTGGCTAAATGGGAAAAAAAAGGACACTGAAGAAAATAACTCCCTAAATTGCAGAACTGGCCAAATGGAAAAGGTGGCACAAAAACTCACTGAGGAAAACTCCTTAAAAAATAAAATGGGCCAAATGGAAAAGGAGGTACAAAATCTAATAGAAGAAAATAATTTTTTAAAAATTAGAATTAGGCAAATGGAAGCTAATGACTGTAGGAGAGAGTGAGAATCAGTTAAACCTGAAACAAAAAACTGAAAATCAAATAAATGAAAATGTAAAATACCTCATTGGTAAAACCAACTGACCAGGAAAACAGATCCAGGTGAGATTATTTAAAAATTATTGGTCTACCTGAAAACTATGATGAAAAAAAGAGCCTGGACAGCATTTTTCAATAAATCATGAAGGAAAAGTGCCCTGAGGTCCTAGAACCAGAGGATAAAATAGCCATATGAAGAATTCACTGATAACCTGCTGGAAAAGATCCCAAATTGAAAATACCAAGGAATATAATAGCCAAATCCCAAAATTAGCAGGTCAAAGAGAAATTGCTGCAAGCAGCCAGAAAGAAATAATTTAAATATCATGGAACCATGGTCAGGATTATATAGGACTTTGCAGCTGCTACATTAAAAGATGGTGGGAAAGGAAGATAGGTGGTGCAGTGGATAGAGCACTGGCCCTAGATTCAAGAAGACCTGAGTTCAAATCTGGCCTCAGACACATAACACTTGCTATCTGTGTGACCCTGGGCAAGTCACTTAACCCCATTACCTAGCCTGGAAAATAAAAAGATGGTGGGTATGGAATGTGATATTCTCTAATGAAAAGGAGCTCAGATCACAACCAAGGATCAAATACCCAGTGAAAATGAGTATGATCTTTCAGGGGAGGAGATGGACATTCAACAAAATAGAGAACTTCCAGACCTTCCTGATGAAAAGAACAGAGTTCAACAGAAAATTTGATCTTCAAATACAAGACTTAACAGTGGCATAAAAAGGTGAACAGGACAGAAAAAAATACCACAACATGCTATTAATAAGGTCAAACTGTTTACATCTCTACAAGGGAAGATGTCACTTACAATTCTTGAGAACTGTATTGTCATAATACACCATTTAAAAGGGGGTATACATAGATAGAGGGGTTGGGTATAAGTTGAGTTTGATATAATGATAAAAAAAATCTCCTTAATTGCATTAAATGCATCTAAGTAAGTGGATTAAGTGGCTCTAATTAAGGATTGTACTGGGAGAAAAGGAAAGGAGGAGGCAGACAAGGGTAAATTACATTACAAAGAAAAAAGACAAAAATCTAATACAGTACAGGGAAAGAAGGGAGGGAGATGAGTATTGTTGGAACCTTACTCTCACAGGATTTGACTCAAGGAGTGAATAGCAAAATTAGCTAAGTGTAGAAATCTGACTTGCCCTATAGGCAGTAGGAGGGAAAGGGGGAAAATAAAAAGGGCGGTGCTAATAGAACGGAGCAGAGGACTGAGGGAAGTGGTGGTCAAAAGTAAAATAGTAGTGAGGAGGAAAAAGCAGAAAAAGAGAAAGAAACACATAAATGGGGGGAAACAGGATGGAGAGAAACACGCAGATAATCATAACTTTGAATGTGAATGGGATGAACTCTCTCATAAAATGGAAGCAGATAGCAGAATGGATTAAAAACCATAATCCTACAATATGTTGTTTACAGGAAACACTTTTGAAACAGAGGGACACACACCGGGTAAAGGTAAAAGGCTGGAGTAGAATATATTATGCTTCAGCTGAAAAAAAAAAAAAGCAGGGGTAGCAATCCTGATCTCAGACAAAGCAAATAAAAGATACACCTTATTAAAAGAGATAAGGAAGGAAACTACATCCTGCTAAAAGGCACCATAGACAATGAAGTAATATCATTACTAAACATATATGTATCAAGTGGTATAACATCCAGATTCTTAGAGGAGAAGTTCAGAGAGTTACAGGAAGAAATAGACAGCAAAATTATTCTAGTGGGGGACTTCAACTGCCCCCTCTCTGAACTAGATATATCTAACCACAAAATAAACAAGAAAGAAATTAAGGAGGTGAACAGAATTTTAGAAATGTTAGATACAGTATACCTCTGGAGAAAATTGAATGAGGATAGAAAGGAATATACTTTTTTTCTGAGCAGTACATGGCATATACACAAAAACTGACCAGGTAATAGGGCATAAAAAACCTCACAATCCAAAGCAGAAAGGCATATTAAATGTGTCCTTTTCAGATTAAGATGCAAAAAAAAAAATTACATGTAATAAAGAGCTATGGAAAGATATACTAAAAAGTAATTGGAAATTAAATATTCTAATCCTAAAGAATGAGTGGATGAAACAACAAATCATAAAAATAATAAGTTAATCCATGAAAATGACAATAATGAGACAACACAGCAAAACTTATGGATGCAGCAAAAGCAGTCCTTCTGGGAAGTTTTATATCTCTCAACACTTACATAAATAATATAGAGAAAGAAGAGACTAACAAATTAAAAAAGCCAGAAAAAGAACAAATTAAAAATCCCCAATTAAATACTAAATTAGAAATTCTGAAAGCCAAAGGAGAGATTAATAAAATTGAAATTAAGAAAACTATTGAACTTGTAAATAAAACTAATAACTGGTTATACAAAAAAAAACATTAAAACAGATAAACCATTAGTTAATTTGATTTTGGTTAATTTGATCAGATTACCAGCATTAAAAATGAAAATGGTGAATTCACCACCAATGAAGAGGAAATCAAAATAATAATTAGGAGCTATTTTGCCCAAATGTACGCCAATAAATTTGACAATATTAGTGAAAAAGATCGATATTTACAAAAATATAAATTGCCTAGATTAATGGAAGAGGAAGTAAAATACTTAAATAACTCCATCTCAGAAAAAAAAAAAATTGAATAAGCCATTGATGAACTCCATAGGAAAAAGTCTCCAGGACCAGATGGATTTGCAAGCAAATTCCATCAAACATTTAAAGAACAATTAATTCCAATGCTATATAGACTGTTTTGGAAAACAGATGAAGAAGGAGTCTTACTAAATTCTTTTCATGATACAAATATGGTGTTGATAACTAAACCAAAAAGAGTCAAAACAGAGAAAGAAAATTATAGACCAATTTCTTTAATAAACATATATGCAAAATATTTAGATAAAATATTAGCAAATAGATTACAGCAACTTATCATAATAATAATACACTATGGCCAGGTAGGATATATACCAGGAATGCAGGACTGGTTCAATATTAGGAAAACTATCAGATCATTGATCATATCAACAACAAAACTAACAGAAACTGCATGATCAGCTCAATAGATGCAGAAAAAGCTTTTGACAAAAACACAACACCCATTGCTATTAAAAACATTAGAGAGCATAGGAATAAATGGAATCTTCCTTAAAATAATAAATAGCATTTACCTAAAACCTTCAACAAGCGTCATATACAATGGGGACAAGCTAGAAGCATTTCTAATAAGATCGGGGGTGAAACAAGGATGTCCATTACCACCACTGTTGTTTAATATGGTACTGGAAACATTAGCTTTAGCAATAAGAAAATAAAAATAAATTGATGGTATTAGAATAAACAAAGGAGAAACAAAGCTATCATTCTTTGCAGATATGATGGTAAACTCAGAGAATCCTGGAGAATGAAGTAAAAAACAAAACTACTTGAAATAATAAACAACTTTAGCAAAGTTGCAGGCTATAAAATAAATCAACAAAAATCATTGGCATTTATTTTTATTACCAACAAAAGCCCAACAGCAAGAGATAGAAAGAGAAATTCCATTTAAAGTTACTGTAGACATTATAAAAATATTTGGGAGTCTACCTCCTGAAACAAACCCAGGAACTACATGAACACCATTACAAAACACTTTTCACACATATAAAGTCAGATTTAACAACTGGAAAAAAAAAAAACAACAGTTGCTCATGGATAAGCCAAGCTAATATAATAAAAATGACAATTCTACTTAAGCTGATTTACTTATCCAGTGCCATACCAATCAAACTACCAAAAATTATTTTATAAAGTAAGAAAAAATAATAACAAGATTTATTTGGAAGCAAAAAGGTCCAGAATATTAAGGGAACTAATGAAAAGAAATGCAGGGGAAGATGGCCTAGCCATTCCAGATCTGAAGTTGTATTACAAAGCAGCAATAATCAAAACTACTTGTTACTAGTTAAGAAATAGAGTAGTGGATCCGTGGAATAGATTAGGTGTGCAAGACATAGTAGCCAATGACTATAGTGATCTACTATTTGATAAACTCAAAGACTCCAGCTTCTAGGATAAGAACTTACTATTTGACAAAAAATGCTGGTAAAAATGGAAAAGAGTATAGCAGAAACTAGGCATAGACCAACATCTTACACCATATAAGAAAATAAAGTCAAAATGGGTTCATGATTTAGATATAAAGGCTGATATTATAGGCAAACTGGGAGAGCAAGGAATAGTTAACCTATCAGATTCATGGAGAAAAGAAGAATTTATGACCAAATAGGATATAGAGAACATTATGAAAAGCAAAATGGATCATTTTGATTATATTAAATTGAAAAATGTTTGCACAAAGCCAATGTAATCAGGATTATGAGGGAAGCAGAAAACTGGGAAAAGATTTTGACAACCAGTATCTCTGATAAAGTCCTCATTTCTAAAATATATAGAAAACTAAGTCAACTTTGTAAGAATACAAGTCATTCCCGAATTGATAATTGGGCAAAGGATATGAATAGGCAGTTTTCAGATGAAGAAATTAAAGCCATATATAATTATATGAAAAAAATGATCTAAATCACTATTGTTTAGAAAAATGCAAAACAAAACAACTCTGAGGTATCACATCGCACCTATTAGTTTGGCCAACATGATAAAACAGGAAAATGATAAATGCTGGAGAAGATGTGGGAAAATTAGAACACTAATTCATTGTTGGTGGAGTTGTGAAATGATCTAACCATTCTGGACAGCAATGTGGAACTATGCCAAAAGGGCTATAAAAATGTGCATAGCCTTTGACTCAGCAGTAGCACTGCCAGGGCTGTATCACAAAGAAATCATCCAAATGGGAAAAGGACCCACATATACAAAAATATTTGTAGCAGTTCTTCTTGTGGTGGCAAATAATTGGAAATTGAAGGGATGTCCATCAATTGGGGAGTGGTTGAAAAAGTTATGGTATATGAATGTAATGGAATACTATTGTGCTATAAGAAATGATGAGCAGGTGGACATAAGAAAAACCTAGAAAGACTTGTATGGACTGATGCTGAGTGAAGTAAGCAGAACCTGAAGAACATTGTGCACAGTAACAGCCATATTGTGCAATGACTAACTTAGACTTAACCCTTCTCAGTAATGCAAGTATCTAAGACATCTCCAAAAGTCTCATGATAGAAAAATGCTATCCACATCCAGAGAAAGAACTATGGAGTTTTAATGCAGATCGAAGCATATTATTTGCTCTTTTTTTCTTCTGTTTTGTTTTGTTTCCTCTTTCTTGTGGTTCCTCCTACTGATTCTAATTCTTACTTACAACATGATTAATGTGAAAATATGTTTAATAGGAATGTATATGTAGAGCCTATATCAGATTACATGCCATCTTGAGGAGGGAGGTGGGAAGGGAGAGGAAAAAAATGCTAAAACTCAAAAGTGTATGGAAATGATTGTTGATAAATAAAAATAAATTAATTTAAAAAACTAATCTAGTCAAGAAGCTTGTATGCCTACCAAAACGAATGAGGGACAGGGTCATGACAATATGATTGCCACTTGCAGGAAAATGTCATGCCACCTTCTTCAGTGCCTATGCTCCTACCATCACTAACCCTGTTGAGGCGAAAGAAAAGTTTTATGAATAACTGGAGACCCTTAGCATCAAAGTGCCAAAAGAGGACAAGTTCATAATTCTGGGTAATTTTAATGCTAGACTACCAGACTTGGCAGGGAGTTGTAGGGAGAAATTGAACTGGAAACAGCAACAGCTTTGGTCACTTATTACTGGAGACTTGTGCATCTTATGACCTTCCCTTTACCAACACTGGCTTCTGTTTAACTGAACACAATAAAACTTCATGGAGGCACCCTCATAGCAAACATTGGCATTTAATAGACCATGTGATTGTAAGGAGGAGAGAAAGACAGGGTGTGAGAGTGATGAAGTCAATGTGTGGCACTGATCATAAACCTACCCTCTCCAAGCTAAATATTCACATTCAGCAAAAGTGGTCTCCCCAAGGCATAATGACTACCAAAAAAATTAATGTCAAAAGATTAGAGCTCTCCTCTTAGTAGGAACAGTTTGTTGCTAACTTTGAGTGGAAATTAAGCCAACACACAGTTGAAAACAGCAGAAAAGGAGTGGTCAGCTTTCAGAGATTTAGTGTATAGCACTGCATGTGCTCATCTGGGTCAGAATACTCACAAACACCAAGACTGTTTTGATGAAAATGATGGCGAAATTAAGAAGCTGCTAAATGAAAAACAAGAACTTCACAGGGTTTGCCAGCAGGATAGTTCTTCCATCTCTAAGAAGGCAGCATTTAATTCCATCTAAAGTAAAGTTCAAGCAAGGCTTAGAGAGATGCAGAATTCATGGTTTAGTAAGAAGGCAGAAGAAATTCAGTTTTATGTTGATAGTAACAATCTTTTTATGATGCCCTGAAGGCTATTTATGGACCAAAGACCTATAGTGCATCTCAGCTACTCAGTGCTGATGGAGCCACATTGATAAGTGACATGATATATCTCTCTTAGAGAGATGGGCTGAACGCTTCCACAGGGTTCTCAAGAGATCATCATCAGTCAATGCTGAGACCATTGACCCTTTACCTCAGATTGAAGTCAATCTCTCCCTAGCTGAAATTACAACTGAAGAAGAGGTTTTGAATGCCATTAGGCAACTTTCCTGAGGCAAAGCACCCAGTGCTGATTCTATTTCAGATCAGATTTACAAGACAGGGGATCCATTGCTCATGTAAAAGCTGACTGAAATTTTCCAGGTCATATGGCAATAAGTGGTTGTCCCCTAAGAGTTCAAGGCAAGTGTACATTTTTCATTTGAACAACACGGCCAGTCCATCACAGTTGTGCTCTCTGAATCTGGATTTGAATACTTGGCCTCCATTGTCCTTTTCTACAAAGGTAAAGGAAATAGATTGTCCTGTGACAATCACAGGTGGGTCTCCCTCTTAGTTATTGCTGGCAAGATTCTTGCCAGAGTCCTCATAATGGGCTGATCCTTCACCTGGAAGATGGTCATCTACCTGAGAGCCAGTGTAGCTTCAGAAAGGGCCAAGGAATAGTCTGTATGGTGTTTGCTGCCAACAACTCCAGGAGAAATGCCAGGATCAGAAGAGAGGTATGTACACATTTGTAGATCTGACCAAGGCCTTTAAAATTATCAGTCATGAGGGCTTATGGAAAATTATGTAAAATTTGGTTGCCTAGAGAAATTCATCAGTGTTTTACATCAATTTCACGATGGCATGCTTGCCATCTGGGTAATAGTTCTGGATAATAGACA
The DNA here is from genome assembly GCF_003287225.1 of Phascolarctos cinereus. Lineage (NCBI taxonomy): Eukaryota > Metazoa > Chordata > Mammalia > Diprotodontia > Phascolarctidae > Phascolarctos > Phascolarctos cinereus. Next base: position 136,869,962 of record NW_027556180.1, on the reverse strand, counting down.
ATGCTCTCATGCTTTTCCAGGCACCAATGGAGTGAAACAAGGCTATGTGCTTGCTCCCATCCTTTGTAGCATGATGTTTTCAACCATGTTATCAAATGCTTTCAATGAGGATTACCACGGCATCAAGGTTACCTACTGCAATGATGGTAAATTCTTCAACTTGAAAAGGCTACAAGAGAAGACCAAAGTGGAGGAAGTATTGTGCATGATTTTCTGTTTGCAGATGATTGTATCCTCCATGCAGCCTCTGAAGCTGGGATGCAACAAATTATGGATTGATTCTCTGCTGCTTGTGCTAATTTTAGTGTAACAATACCAAGAAAACACAGGTGCTTCATTAGCCAGCACCACACCATTCATATATGGAACCATCAGGTACAGCCAATGGAGAAGTTTTCAATGTTGTGGATAAGTTTATATACTTTGGTAATGTACTTTCCAGGGATGTCCACATTGAAAATGAGGTTGATGCATGCATTGCCAAAGCTAGCTCGGTGTTTCTCCATGGGAAAATATGGGAGAGAAGAGGTATTAGACTGACTACCAAACTGAAGGTCTACAGAGCTATTGTGCTGACCTTGTTGCTGAATGCCTATGAAAACTGGAGAGTACACCAGCCTCACACAAGGAAGCTGAATTGCTTCCATTTGAATTGTCTTAGGAAGATTCTGAAGATCACCTGGTAGGATAATATACCAGACATGAAATCCTTTCTTGAATTAAACTGCCAAGTATTCAAATCCAGATTCAGAGAGCACAACTGTGATGGACTGGCCATGTTGTTCAAATGAAAAATGTACACTTGCCAAAAAGACTATTTTATGGAGAAATCACACAGGGCAAGCATTCACATGGTGGTCAGGAGAAGCAATACAAGGACACTTTCAAAGTCTCTCTTAAGAACTTTGGAATCAATTCTGTGATATGGGAGACATTGGCACAGGACTACTTAGCATGGTGTGTCCACATCAGAGAAGGTGCTGTGTTCTATAAGCAAAGCAGAATTGAAATAGCTCAAAGGAAACACGGGAAGTGCACATTTAGAGAATCCACCCTAAACGTTCACATGGACTACTTGTGCCTGATCTATGGTAGAGCATTCCAAGCTCATATTGGTCTGATCATTCACAGTTGGACACACTGAAACTTGACTCTAGCAGAGTGATGCCATTTAGGTCCTCTAGGAGAAGAAAGGACAACAACCAACCACATGTTGACATTTCTTTTTCATTTTTGTTAAAGAAGATTACCTTGGGAATTAACTTTTTTTTCCTTTCAGTCATTTCATTTTTGAAATGGCTTGTTATTTCATTGAAATATGGCAGTTAGAACTCAGGTTTATCCCTTTATATTTTGGACTGGACTCAAATCTATTCTTCTGAGGTTGAAGAATTTATCTCTAAACCTCCATCACTAGTTTTGAATATAAATCAATTGACAAATGTTATGGAGGGTATGGCAAAACATTGGAGTTAATATGATCTTACACAATAATGAAAAACACTGAAGGGGAAAATGTCAGTAGAAAGCTTGGCAGAAGAAGCAAAAAAGGTAAATCATCTGAAGAGCCTTTTTTGATTAAACTGAAATTAGGACAACAAATACAGAAAAAAAAATGAAATGAATTTGCAAGTATTTCTATGACAATCTGATCTCATCATTGGTGATAGTGGAACCATAGCATTTGAACTCAAACATCCAGTTTACTACATGAAAAAATGTAAACAGGAATTAAAATGGAGTCAGGAAAATAGCTAGATGATGCCAATTGTACACAGAATAAATTCATGCTGAAAGTCACACAATGTTCAAAGTTTTTAAGTGAATACAAAGTATAACATTGGCTATAGCCTCTCTTCCTTCTCTCTTTCTCTGTGGCCTAGGGTTGGTTCCCTCATTACACTTGCACCCACTTCATAAGGTTGAAGTGATTCCCCAGCAGGCAATACATTTTCAGATTTCTAGTGTTAATCTTCGCATGTAATTATTTCTCACATTGCCATAGCTCATGAAACCCTGTCAGTATATTTGCCAGAAGCACTTCATCTTAACCAAGGCATTTGCTAAAAATACAAAGAACCAAATAATATTTACATAACATCCCACCATAAAACCTCAATGACATTCTCCCACCAACACATACATAGTGCTGATGGGAGAGTGGGTGCACTTCTGAAATCCCAGACTAGTAAAGCACACATGTAGGGAATATGTGTTGCCAGAGTAACTCTGGTGCTTTTTTGAAGTTCTCTTGTCTTCTTTTTGTATTGGGAACTGTCAAGAAAACCTTCTTGATAAATATATCTTTGTTTAATTCCACCAATGAGTTGAGGTGATCCAGGTGGCTAACACCACCTGGGCATGCTAAATATGTTAATTAATTAATTGGGTAGCTTCTCTGATTCTGATCTTTTCCTTTGCTAATTTGGATATATTCCTACACAGGAACTTTAGTATCTGTCACCTCAGACTTCAGCCTATGCCTTTAGCTAAAGTAGTATAATGTTCTTCTACGAAAACTATCCTAAAGTTAGCAAAACCCCCTTCAACTTAGCTTGTTTATAGGTTTCTTCTTCTTTTTCAATTTGTTGCCACAGGAGATGGCATTGGAGAGACAATCTTCTTTCTCTTTTTCTTCTTGTCACTTTTCATTCTTCTCTGAAGCAAATAATATGTTTCTTTATATTCCTTTTTACTCTTCTCAGCAGGTGGTGGCAGTAGAGGACTCTCTAGACTCTCAATGGCCTAAATAATATGTCTCAAAACAAGTGACAGCTCAGCATGAGTAATGGTCTTTGACAGAGTTCAGAAATTTGTTTTCTCATTTTTCTCCTCTTCTCTTAACTTTCAAAGATTCAGCATCTGGTTCCTCTTTATCAAAGACCCCATCTTAGCTTATGGTTATTGCCCCAATTTTTATCTTCTGTCTATAAACAGGTAAATTCCACTAGTACCTTAATCATTAAATTTTCTAATGTCCATATTTCCCCACTTATCAAAGTAAAAGTTCTCCAATTCAATTGTTCATGTGTAAATTACTGAAGTGAACCATGTTCTGCATTCATTCCAGGATGCAATGGCATGTTATATACAAATGAGCAACTGCTATCTTAGTATAGAACCCTAAGGCAGACAATTCAATAACCAATTTTCTTACAACTCTGAGGCAATCCCATGTTCTAGACAAATGAATTGTTAAGGCAAACTAAACTCAGTAACTACTTTTCTGAAAAGCAGATCTATTCCCTAGATATGTGAACTGTCAAGGGTCTTCCCCTTATGTAAGAATTGAATTTCAAGATAGCAATAATAATCCCAGGTAATAAATGAATGGAAGAAGAAATCACTAAAGATATTGCCACACCCATGACAAGAATGAGAATGTAATTAACTTTTTTAATGAAATCTTCATATGAATGAACTACAAATAATTTATATGTATCTAATATATCTTTAATAAAAATCTAAGATTGTATCAGGCAATTCATCATCTTAGCCCCAAAGTCTATTCTCCATGATGATGACAAAATGATAAAATATTTCTCCACAGATGAAGCCATAAAGATACATGATTTAATGATTCTTTCATTATCAAGTGAAGAACAAGCCAGAGAATAATCAATGAGAGTATTCAATTCACTTATGAAGCACATCTCTTGCAGGTTCCAAATGGAAGAAAGATTCTGGTCTTTCAGATGTCCTTGTTGGTTGGCAACATTTTACTGATGGTACCAAGTCTAGAATACTACAGTCTTTACAATGAAATCCATTGCCTCTCAAAATAGATGGGGCTAATATTTCCTATGGGAAGATAAAAACCCTACAACCTATAGAGAAGAATGCCTAGAGTCTAGACTGTCATAATGTTAAAGTGTTGGTCTTATGACTTGGTCAATCAGTATACCTCTCGTATTTTGTCATCGAAGGTGACAAAATAGTTATGTGTAAAATTGAATAGGAGGAAGAGCATAAACTAGATTGGATTTGGGAAATTATAAGGTGCTTTAAATTCTCCCAAGCTGTTAATTTACACAAAAACAAAAAAGTTTTTCTTAAAACAATGACATTCTTCTTATACTGTTGTTTCTTGACTATGAATAATGAAGCATCATAATCTCCAATAAATCAAAATTGAGAGGATCCAAAGGGCAATGGAAAGACATAACAGTGGGCTTTTAGCATATTATTAATGACTATTTACATGAAAAGGTGAGGAAATACATCAAAAAGATGAAATATAACAACACTAGGAACTGGGCACATCATATAGTGAGTGACTGATGACAGATGGACAGTCTGAGTTCTATGCTGGTACACATCAGTGCTAAAACAGGCAAAAAATTCACCATTGCATCAAAGAGATCCTAAATGGAGGCTCAGTGTGAAGATGTGGACACTAATATAAAAGACCAGGGGTGAGGAACTTGTGACCTCAAGGCCACATGTGTGGCCCTTTGACTGAATCCAAACTTCACAAAACAAATCCCCACCCTGTCCTAGATTTTACAACAAATGTTAAGATTTCTCTGGACTTCTGGATATGGAGCCAAAATGGCAAAATTGACTAAGTATTCAGGCAAACTCTCTCAATATGCACCTTTAAACAACTTTGAAATAATGCTTCAAATCAAAATCTAGAGTGGCAAAGTCAACAAATGGTCAGGGTGAGACATTCTTCCAGGCCAAGACAACAGGAAATCTGAAGTAAAGATATAGGAGGGGATGGAGTCAAGATGGCAGAGTAAAAGCAGTGACTTGTTTGAGCTTCCCCCCAAATCCCTCCAAATACAAATTCTAGAGCAGCAGAACCCACAAAAAGACAGAGCGAAACAAATTTCTAGCCCAAGGCAACCAGGATGGTTCACTGGAAAGGTCTGTTGTGCCGGGCTGGGAGAGAAGAGTAGTTCAGTGTGGGCACACAGGCAAAGATCAGGACTCAGTGAACCTGGAGCAGGCCTCAGGGGATTGAATCACTAGCGGATGTGGTGGTTTCCAGACTTTTCAAACCAGAAATGCCAAAGACAACTTGGAAGGTCAGTAGGAAAGGTCTGTGATTGTGGTGAGAGAGAAGCTCAGTTCTAGCCATAGTCCCAGTGCAGTGCCTGAGTGATGGCTGCTTCCAGAGCTTCCTTCCCACAGACTGAGGGGGAATTGGGTGGCTGATCAGAGGAGGATTACAGAGATCTCTTTGCTGGTGATGAGACAGGAATCTCTTACTTTTCCCATGCAAGGAACTAGGTCACATTTCAGGTGGTGGTCCTGGGGCGAGGAGGAGTGCTGGCATGGTGGAGCTTGTAGTGGTGATGCAGAGAAAATACTCCTCATAGTTCCAAGACAGAAAAGAGTGCTTGGGTTCACTCACAGACCAGAGTACAGGCCAATAAAGGACTAAACACCTTCCCCTTGATTATACCACTTTGGATGAACTGAAAACTTACTAGAAGTATCTCTGAAAATAGCTGCACAAAACCCTGAAGCTTGGGACAGTACATTCTCCACACTGGAAGCAGAGCCTTACCTTAAAAAGAGTTTATCACTCAAGTAACTGGATTGGGTCATGTGCAAACTGCACAAAAAAAGTCAGACCATTGAATTTTATTTTGGTGACAGAGAAGATGAAAACACGCAGCCAGAAGACAACAAAGTCATAGCCCCTATGTCCAAAGCATCCAAGAAAAATATGAATTGGTCCCAGGCCACGGAAGGGCTGAAAAAGGAGTTTGAGAAGCAATTAAGAGAAGTAGAGGAAAAACTGTTAAGAGAAATGAGAGTGATGCAAGAAAATCATGAAAAACAAATCAACAGCTTGCTAAAGGAGACCCCAAAATCACTGAAGAAAATAACAAGTTAAAAATAGCCTAACCCAAATAGCAAAAGAGGTCCAAAAAGCCAATGAGGAGAAGAATGCCCTAAATATCAGAATTGGCCAAATGGAAAAGGATGTCCAAAAGTTCACTGGAGAAAATACTTGCTTAAAAATTGTAATGCAGCAATTGGAAGCTAGTGACTTTATGAGAAATTAAGACATTGTGAAACAAATACAAAAGAATGAAAAAAAATAGAAGACAATGTGAAACATCTCATTGGAAAAGCAACTGACCTGGAAAGTAGATCCAGCAAAGAGAATTTAAAAATTATTGGAGTATCTGAAAGCCATGATCAAAAAAAGAGCCCAAACTTCATCTTTCAAGAAATTATCAAGGAAAACTGCCCTGATATTCTAGAACCAGAGGGTAAAATAGAAATTGAAAGAATCCAAAAATCACCTCCTAAAAGAGATCCCCAAAAGAAAACTCCTAGGAATATAATAGCCAAATTCCAGAGTTCCCAGGTCACAGAAAAAAAAAATATTGCAAGCAGTCAGAAAAAGAACAATTCAAGTATTCTGGAAACACAATCAGGATAACACAAGATTTAGCAGCTTCTACATTGAGGAACCACAGGTCATGGAATATAATATTCTGGAGGCCAAAGGAGATAGGATTACAACCAATAATCACCTACCCAGCAAAAGTGAGTATAACCCTGGAGGGGAAAAACTGGTCATTCAGTGACATTCAAGCATTCTTAATGAAAAGACCATAGCTGAATAGAAAATTTGACTTTCAAATACAAGACTCAAGTGAAACATGAAGAGGTAAACAGGAAAGAGAAATCATAAGAGACTTATTAAGGTTGAACTGTTTACATTCCTACTTGGAATGGTGATATTTGTAACTCATAAGACCTTTGTCAGTAGTAGGGTAGTTGGAAGGGAAAAAAATATATGTATGTATATGTACATGTAGATAGATAGATAGATAGATAGATAGATAGATAGATAGAGGGCACAGGGTGAATTGAAGATGAAGGGGTCATATCTGGTGAATAAAATTAAGAAGATTATATTGGGAGAAGGAGAAGGGAGAGGAAGAATAGGGTAAATTATCTAACAAAAAAAACAGAAAAGAAAAGGCTCTTACAGTGGAGGGGAAATGGAGGAAGGTGAGAGGGAATGAATGAATCTTATTCTCATCAGATTTGGCTTAAGGAGGGAATAATATACTCACTCAATTGGGTAAGGAAATCTATCTTACACTATAGGAAAATTTGGGGAAGGGCACAAGACAGCAGGGGTATGATAGAGGGGAGGGCAGTTTGGGAGAGAGGGTAATCAGCAGCAAACACTTCTGAGGAGGGACAGGGTCAAAAGAAAGAATAGAATAAATGGGAGTCAGAATAGGATTAAGGGAAATAGAGTTAGTTTTTCACAACATGTCTACTAAGGAAGCGTTTTGCATAAGTGCACATGTATAACCTATATATTGAGTTGCTTGCCTTTTCAATGACAGTGGGTAGGGAAGGAGGAAGGGAGAAAATTTGGAACCCAAAGTTTTAAAAACACATGTTTAAAAAAATGTTTTCACATGCAACTGGGAAATAAGAAATATAGGAAATGGGGTACAGAAATCTATCATGCCCTACAGGAAAATAGAAGGGAAATGAGATAAGACAAGGTGGGGGAGAGGCAGAAGGGAGGGCAGACCACGGGAAGGGCTATTCAGAATGCATGCCATCTTGGGGTGGTGGGAGGGGTGAGATGGGATGAAAATTTGGAACTCCAATCTTGTGGAAGTGAATATTGAAAACTAAAAATAAATAAATTTAAAAAAAAACAAAATAAAGCAAAAATAATTTTTAAAATCAAAGTAGTAGGGAAAAAAATAGATGAAAAAGAGAGCAAGAGAAGAAAATTTGAAAAGTCAATTAGTAGCTTTGTGAAAGATGCACAAAAATACTAAAGAAAATAACACCTTAAAATTTGACCAAATGGAAAAATAAAGAGATACAAAAGCTTACTAAATAAAATAATTCTTTGAAAATTAGAATTGGCTAAATGGAAGTTAATGACACCATGAAAAATCAAGAATCAGTAAAAAAAAATCAAAAGAGTAAAAAACAGAAGAAAATGTAAACCATTTCATTGTATAAACAACTGACCTGGAAAATGGATTGAGGAGAGATAATTTATGAATCATTGGACTACTTAAAAGCCATAATTCATTAAGAACCTAGGTAACATATTTCAAGAATTATCAAGAAAAAAAGAACTGCCTCGATATCTTAGAACAAGAAGATGAAATAGAAATAGACAAAATGCATGATCACCATTTGAAAGAGACCCCAAAATGATAACTCCCAAAAATAAAATAAAGAAAAATTCCAAAACTATTGGGTCAAAGAGAAAATATTTCAAGCAGCAAGAAAAACAAGATTAAATAATCGTAATCATAGTCTTCATAAAACAAGATTTAGCAATTACTATGTTAATGGAATGGATAGTTTGGAATATGATATTCCACAAGGCAAAATATTAGAATTAAAAAAAAGAATAAGTTGCCCAGAAAAAAAATAGTATTATTTATTGAGGGAATATGGATATTTAATGAAATAAAAAACTAACTTTCAAGCATTCTGATGAAAAGATCAAAGATGAAAAGAAAATGTGACATTCAAACACAAGACTGAAGAGAAAGATAAAAAAGGTTAAGTTGAAAGAGAAATCATAAGAAATTCCATAAGAGTAAAATGTACAGTTTTCTATCTGGAGAGATGATACATGTAATTTCTGAGCACATTATCCTTTTGGTGGCAGTTAGAAGAATTGTACATCGATGACACAGGAGTTAGTTGATTATGTTAGGATAATGCAAAAAAAATTGAGGGATGAGAAAGATGGATATCCTGGCAGAGGGGGAAAGAGAGGAAGAATTGGGAAAATTATCTCATAAGTAGAGGTATACAAGGAAGGCCTTTTACATTCCAAGTGAAAATAATAAGAGAAAAAAAAACAATGTTTGAAACTTACTCTCATTTAAATTTATTCAAAGAAGAGAAAAAAATATTTACACATAATTGAATATAGAAATCCTTGCCACGCAACAGACTTAATAGGATGTACAAGATTTAAAAAAAGGCAAAATCAAGCAGAAGAAAATAAGACAGAGGGAAATGCACAATTAGAAATCATAACTGTAAATGTGAATGGGATGAACTCATGCATAAAATTGAAGATGACTGTAGAATGATTTAGGATCCAGAATCAACAATGTTGTTTACAAGAAACATACTTGAAGCAGAGAAACTTACACAAAGTAAAAATAAAGAGTTGAAGCAGAATCCATTATGCTTCAGCCTAAACAAACAAACAAACAAACAAAAAATAAACAACAGGGGTAACAATCATAACATTTGATAAAGCAAAGCAAAAATTTGTTAAAAGAAATAACTAGGGAAGCAATATTTTGCTAAAAGGTACTGTAGACTGTGAAGCAATATCAATAGTAAACCCATATGCACCAAATGTCATTGCAAACAAATTCTTAAAGGAAAAAAAAAGTATTACAGGAAGAAATAAAAAGCAAAACTACACTAATGGGGGAACTAAAATTTTCCTTCACAGAGGTGGATAAATCTAACCATAAACTAGATAAGAAAAAAGTTAAAGAAATTTATAGAATCTTAGAAAAATTAGATATGATAGAAATCTGGACAAAACTGAATATGAATAAAAAGGTTTATATCTTTTCTCAGCTGTGTGTAGCACCTTCACTAATGTTGACCATGTATTAGGGCTTAAAAACCTCATAACCAAATGTAGAAAGGAAGAAATATTGAATTGACCATTTTCTGAATATAATGCAGTGGAAAAAAAAATCGCATTCAATGAAGGTCTATGGAAGCATAGATTAAAAGTCAATTGAAAGCTAAATAAACTTATCATAAAGAATATGTGAGTCAAAGAACCAATCACAGAAATGAACAATAACTGCATTAAAAATAATTACAAAAATGAGAAAACATACAAAATTATACACACATCAGTAAAAGATAGAAAGAGCAGATAAAATATGCAGGCCTACAACTAGAAAAAGAACAAATTAAAAACCCACAATTAAACACCAAACTGAAAAACCAAAAATCGAAAGAGACATTAATGAAAATGAAAGTTAAAAAAAATAATAAATAAAAATAGGTGCTGACTCAATAAAAAACAATAAAGTAGATTAATAATTGGTTAATTTGATAAAGAATAAGAAAGAAAATGAAGTTACCAGTATCAAAAACCAAAACAAAATGTGAATGCACTACCAATGAAGATGAAAATAAAGTAATAACTAGGAGTTATTTCACCCAATTATATGCAAGTAATACCGACAATATAAGTAAAATGGATGAATATTTACAAAAATGTAGGCTGCTCAGATTAACAGAAGAGAAAATGGAATACTTAAAAACCCTATCTTAGAAAATGAAATTTAACAAGGCATAAATGAGTTTCCTAAGAAAAAAACCTGGAGGATCAAGTGGTTTTACAGTGAATTCAACAAAAAATTATCATTTGAGAAAACAGGCAAAGAGGAGTCCTACTCCATTCTTTTTACTCTATGTAATATGTAGATATGTTTTTTCAAAATGTTACATGTCTAATTGAAGGAAGATGAGAGGTAGGGAGAGAATTTGAAACTCAAAATTTTGAAAATTGAACATTACAATTTCTTTTATTATTTTTTTTTGCTTTTCATTCATTTATTTATGTATTTTGAAATTCATTTTTTTTATTTTCAACATTCACTTCCACAAAGTTATGACTTCCAAATTTTCACCTCAACTTGCCCCTCCCCCACCCCAAGATTACATGCATTCTAAATATCCTTTCCCCTAGTCTGCCCTCCTTTGTATCTCTCCCACTCTTCTCTTATCCCCTTCCCCTTTTATTTTCCTGTAGGGCAGGATAGATTTCTGTACCACATTTCCTGTATTTCTTATTTCCCAGTTGCATGTGAAAACATTTTTTTAAACATGTGTTTTTAAAACTTTGGGTTCCAAATATTCTCCCTCCCTCCTTCCCTACCCACTGTCATTGAAAAGGCAAGCAACTCAATATATAAGTTGTACATGTGCAGTTATGCAAAGCACTTCCATAGTAGTCATGTTGTGAAAAAACTAACTCTGTTTCCCTTAATCCTATTCTGTCTCCCATTTATTCTATTTTTTTTTCTTTTGACCCTGTCCCTCCTCAGAAGTGTTTGCTGCTGATTACCCCCTCTCCCAAACTGCCCTCCCCTCTATCATGCCCCTGCTCTATTATCCCCTTCCCCCTCTCCCCTTATTTTCCTGTAGGGTAAGACTGATCTCCACACCCAATTGAGTGAATATATTATTCCCTCCTTAAGCCAAAGCTGATGAAAATGAGATTCACTCACTCCCTCTCACCTTCTTCCATTTCCCTTCCACTGTAAGAGCCTTTTCTTTTCTATTTTTTTGTGAGATAATTTACCCCATTCTGCCTCTCTCTTCTCCTTCTTCTGATATAATCTTCTTAATTTTATTCTCCACTTAATTTTATTCTCCAGATATGACCCCTTTATCTTCAACTTATCCTGTGACCTCTATCTATGTATATGTCTATGTATCTATCTATACCTACATACATATATTTTTTTCCCTCCAACTACCCTAATACTGACAAAGGTCTCATGAGTTATAAATGTCATTTTTCCATGCAGGAATGTAAACAGTTCAACCTTAATAGTCTCTTATGATTTATCTTTCCTGTTTACCTTTTCATGTTCCACTTGAGTCTTGTATTTGAAAGTCAAATTTTCTATTTAGCTCTGGTGTTTCATCAAGAATGCTTGAAAGTCGTCTATTTCATTGAATGACCATTTTTTCCCCTGAAGGATTATACTCAGTTTTGCTGGAAAGGTGATTCTTGGCTGTCATCTTTGCCATCTGGAATAGTATATTCCATGCCCTGCTGTCCTTTAATGTAGATGCTGCTAAATCTTGTGTTGTCATTATTGTGTTTCCACAATACTTAAATTGTTTCCTTCTGGCAGCTTGTAATATTTTCTCCTTGACCTGAGAACTCTGAAACTTGGCTATAATATTCCTAAGAGTTTTCCTTTGGGGATCTCTTTCAGGAGGAGATCTGTGGATTCTTTCAATTTCTATTTTGCCCTCTGGTTCTAAAATATCAGGGCAGTTTTCCTTGATAATTTCTTGAAAGATGATGTCTAGGCTTTTTTTTTGATCATGGCTTTCAGATAGTCCAATAATTTTTAAATTCTCTCTCCTGGATATACTTTCCAGGTCTGTTGTTTTTCCAATGAGATATTTCACAATGTTTTCAAATTTTTCATTCTTTTGGATCTCTCTTACAGTGGCTTGATTTGTCATGAAGTCACTGGCTTCCAATTGCTCTTTTCTAATTTTTAAATAAATATTTTCTTCAGTAATCTTTTGGACTTCTTTTTCCATTTGGCCAATTCTGCTTTTTAGGGCATTCATCTCCTCATTGGTTTTTTGGACCTCTTTTGCCCTTTAGGTTAAGCTATTTTTTAAGGTGTTATTTTCTTCAGTATGTTTTTGGGTCTCCTTTAGCAAGCTGTTGACTTGTTTTTCATGATTTTCTTGCATCACTCATTTCTTTTCCCAATTTTTCCTCTACTTCTCTTACTTGTTTCTCAAAATCCTTTGTGAGCTCTTCTAGGGCCTGGGACTGATTCACATTTTTCTTGGAGGCTTTGGATGTAGGAGCTTTGACTTTGTTGTCTTCTTCTGCTTGTATGTTTTGATCTTCTTTGTTTCCAAAAAAAAGATTCTATGGTCTGACACTTCTTGCAAGGTTTGCTTATGATCCTAGCCAATTACTTGAGTTATAAACTCTTTGTTAAGGTATAGGTCTGTTTCCAATGTGAAGAATGTAGTGTCCCAAGCTTCAGGGGTTTGTATGGCTGTTTTTATGGAAACTTCTAGTGACCTGTAAATTTTCACTTCTTCCAAGTTGGTATGATAAGTGGTAAGGTGTTTGCTCCTTTCCTGATCTGTGCTCTGGTCTATAAGTGACCACAAGCACTCTTTTCTGTCTTGGAAATGTGAGGAGGATTTTCTCTGCTTCACCACTGCAAGCTCCACCTTGCTCAAGCACTCCTCCTTGTCCTAGGACCGCCACCCAGAACTGTGACTCAGATCCAAGTATGGGTAAAGCAAGAGATTCCTGCCTCAGCACTGGCAAAGAGATCCCTGCAATCCCTCTCTTATCAGCCACTTGATTCCCCCTCAGTCTGTGGGCTGGGAGTTCAGGAGGAGGCCGCGCCTTGGAGCTGCTTGGGAACTGGGGCTGAGACCTACCTCCTCTCTCACTGCAGAAATGGATTTTTCCCACTGACCTTCTAAGTTTTCCCTGGCATTCATGGGTTGAGAAGTCTGGAAACTGCCACAGATGCAGGTGATTCAGCATTCTGAGGCTTGCTCCAGGTTTGCTACAGCCTGTGAGCCCACATCAAACTGCTCTACTCTCCCAGTCCAGCAGGATAGACCTTTCCAATCAACCATCCACATGGTCTTGGTCTGGGAATTTGTTTCACCCTGTCTTTTTGTGGGTTCTGTTGCTTTAGAATTTGTTTAGAGCCATTTTTTGTAGGTATTTAGAGGGGTTTGGGGGACAGCTCAAGCAAGTCACTGCTTTCACTCCACCATCTTGGTTCTGCCCCCCTACAGTTTCTTTGAGATGTAATTAGAAAGTATTTTACATTTTTAAAATATTGCATTTTATGGTTTTTTTTTTTTTGGAAATCTCAACTACAGAATATAAGGAATTACTACATTAATTTTTCTTTCATTACCACAAACATTGGTTAGTTGAATATTTTATCAATGTGATCAAGAAAACAAAAGAATTTGTATTAAGGGACAATAAGCTTTGTTGTTAATATGTTTTTGTGTAGATTTAAAAATTCAATAATGAATCATGTGTGAGATTTAAATATATTGTTTGGAATTTTTTAAAAAAGAAATAGATATATAAATCTACACAGATGAATTTATTTTAGAGTTGGAGGAATCTTGTGAGTCATCTAGTCTAACCTCAACCTAAAAATTATCCCCCTATTATAGCACACCCCTATCATACCATACTTCATCTTTTGATGAAGGGAACCCATTGCCTCTCAAGTATCCTATTCCACCTACTGCTAATTTCAGTTTTGGGGAAGGTTTTCTTAACACCAGTTATACTTTTTCCTTCTGTAAATTTCACACATTTTTCTAGCTTTTGCTCTTTGTAGGGGTAAACTAAACAATCCTATCACCCCTTCCACATAACAGCACTTCAAATCTTCAAAAGGGGCTAACATCCTAACTTTCACCTCCTCTTCTCACCCCATGCACAAACATTGATTCTTCTTTCATCCAAAACAATAGTATTCTTCAATTTATCTGATATTTATATGCTATGAACTTGAGACTCTTCACCATCTGTTCTCTGCAGCCTTCCTAGTTTATCAACATCCTTCTTAAATTGTGGCATCCAATATTGAATACACTAATTCAGAGATGATTGTAAATGCAGCAGAATAGAACAGAACTATCACCACTTTATTCCTGGGAACTATGTTTAGGTTTGTTCAACTTAAAATGAATGTGAAATCCGAATCCATCTATCCATTCATCCATTCATCCAATCCATCCATCTTTCTTTCTTTCTTTCTTTCTTTCTTTCTTTCTTTCTTTCTTTCTTTCTTTCTTTCTCTCTCTCTCTCTCTCTCTCTCTCTCTCTCTTCTTTCCTTCCTTCTTCTTTTTCTTTCTTTCTTTCTTTCCTTCTTTTTTCTTTCTTTCTTCTTTCTTTCTTTCTTTCTTTCTTTCTTTCTTTCTTTCTTTCTTTCTTTCCTTCTTTCTTTCTTTCTTTCTTTCTTTCTTTCTTTCTTTCTTTCTTTCTTTCTTTCTTTCTTTCTTTCTATATGCATATCCAATATCAACCTAAAATTTCTATTTAAGGAATGTATATATATTCTCTTATTAATCGTAAATTTTTATTTTTTATTTATTTTTTTGGCAATTGGTGTTAAATGACTTGCCCAGGGTCACACAGCTAGTAAATGACAAGTGTTTGGCCTGAGGCTGGATTTGAACTCAGGTCCTCCTGACTTCAGGGCTGGTGCTCTATCCACTGTGCCACCTAGCTGCACCTAATCATAAGCTTTTTAAAGAAAAAAAAATTAGATATGATTTTCTTAGATGACAATTTATGGATATGTTGTATCCACATTTCTTGAATTTTCTAAAACCTAAATCTTATTTTTGGTAATAAGCATGGACATAGTACTTAATTTGTTTATTGACCTAACAATTTTAGAAGGAATGTAAACATATTCCTTCATCAGTAATTTACTTGTTAGAACACTGAATAATCACTTATCTGATAAATTCAGAATTTAACCTGTATTTATATAGATATATTATATTTAACATTCAAGTGCATGATGATTTTTTCAGATTTCTACAAGGAGATTCTTGACATACAAATATTTAAAATTAGGTCCTGGTAATTCAATACATACTTTGATGTATTAGATGAAAAACTGAATTTATCAAAATAATCTGTGATATTAACAGTTTCCTAATATGCTGGGCTCCATTATTCTATTAGAAAATTATGTATAATCCAAGCCTGCACATTTTTTAAAAAAACTACTTATTCTTGACTGATATTTTATTTTCTTCTGAGACAACATGGAATAATGTCTCTGGATCTCTGCATTTTTTGTTTTCATATATTATGTGACTACTCCACTACAGAGAAAAAAAGAGCTGTTAGAAAGTTTCTTGGTGTTCTTCACAAGGTGGCTTATTTAATGTGAAAAAAAAAATCTCTCAATAAAAGGAAAAGCCAGCAAATCAAGACTCTCTACCTCCAAAGTCATCACTTTGCTCTCAAATAATTAAACAGGAAAACAAACCATACTCTTGACATATCTTGTAGAACTTTCAGGCTTTGTAAAAATAAAGGAGAAACTGTTGAACATTACCAAATGTCTTCAGTTTTTGAGTCAATTTTTCATAGTTTCATGAGGGCAGGTACTGTGTGTCTGCCATTCTCTGTATCCCCAGAACAGTGCCTGGTACATGGAAATCCTTATTAAATGCTTGATGACTATCAGACTCATCAAATATTTAAGTAGGCATTGATTGACTAGACAAATTAGAGAATTACTCTCTATGTTATGATTGTTAGGTGATTTTGCTGACTTTCTAGTCAAGCAAGGAATTTTTTTATCTTGCTTTTTATATCTCTGAAGCCAACAATTAACTTGTCATCCCAAAATATGATTTATTTATACATTGATTTAGCGAAGTATATTACCTACGTAAATTCTGGATCAGTAAATGTCTCCAAATAAAAAAAAAATGTTAGATTTACATATGCAAATGAAAAAAAATTACTCTAATGACTTTGAAAGTACATGTATCTATCATATACATAACTATGTACACCCTAACTCCACAGTCCCCATTTGGAATTGATTTTACTAAAACTAGCTCAGTTTTTTTTTTTACAATTCAAAAAATTAAAATTTTAATAACCTAAAATTCAATAGAAGTCACATATATGCAAATAGGAACTATTCATTAAAACTCTAAATTTGTAAATGAGCTTGACATTTGGGAGGATTTAGTGAGATAATATTTAATGTCTAACCTGTCATACTTTATTTTTTAAAATCCTAAAATGAGAAAGCTTCCAAATTTGAGATATGACAGATAAGCCATATTGCTATTTTTCAAGACATAGGAAATCGACTCCTAGTTTTCTATCAAACGAGTCTAAGTTTGAGTAACTTTCTAGTCTTGATGAACTAGTGACCAGTTGTCTTATTGGGTTTACAGGGATTCTGGTTGGGGAAAACTAGTTGAAGAACTTCAAAGCAGGTCTTTATCCTTTTCCATTTCGAATGACTGTTTCATTAAATTTAGTAAGCTGCTTGATATAGTGGATTATTATATGTGGGGAAGAGGACTCATAGTGAATCTTTCTTTTACAGAAATTCCTTAACTGTAGTGTAGAATTTATGATCTTGGTAAGGACAAGGAAATTATAAATGAAAAAGGGGAAAAGACAGAGTGGTAATGAACACATAGAACAAGCAGAAAATGTATAGAGATTCAACTAATGTCTTGTTGATAATGCTTGTAATGTGTATTCTCTTAGAGACATTTCTGTGTAATGAAGTGTTTTCCTTTTCTCTTCTTCTATAGGTTCAAGTTGCTAGTTATATTATTTTTTGATTTCTTAGGCCCATTCTTCAATGGAAAATCCACTCACTCCCCAGTCCATTTAAAAATGTGTCAAAGTTTTATACCTTCTAATCTATTCTATTGCTTAAGTCACACATAAAATCATAGCCTGAGTTGGAAGAATCTTAGAAGTTTTTTTAGTGTAACCTACATGGACTTCCTGCATAGTAACTCCTAAGCACTAGATGGCTTGTCTATCTCTGCTTGAAAGCTTCCAGTGATTTAGAACTCACTACTTAAAAAAGAAAACTAGTCCTTTATTGAGCAATTTAATTAAAAATCATTCCTTTCATCAAAGTAATCAATACTATCTTGATTATACTAAAAGTAAAAAGTAAGTCAATGGGAAATACTAGATAATCAATGCTTAGAAATAAAAAGTCTCCTATTTGGTAAATCACAGAACACAATTACTTCCCCATTACTATAACCCAATAGCCCCAGTTCTGACCTCTGGGATTATTCATAATAATCTAATTTCTTGCTGACAAAGCAATCCATCAAATATTTTAAGACAGCTGTCCTATCTTTTTCCGCTAAGATGCTAGGGGGGAGTAAAGGGAATATGAGGGAGCTACAGATACAACTTGTTCAGAAAGAGGTATGCTTTTTTTTTTACAGGTCTTGGTAATATATTTTCCTCAGCTTTCCACTCAACTCAATATATAACTTGGGATGTAGTAACTTCAATGTGAATGTGAGTACATAATTTTATGGAAATGAAATGGTGGAAAATATTATTTCAAGTTAAGAAATGAAAGTAAAAGTTTGTTGAATACTCAGAAGCCTCACAACTGTATAACATGAATTCTTTTGTCAAGTAGAGCTGTGAGTTCTGGCAAAATGGTTGTGAGATGTTGGTATTAAATATATTCACAAATCAGTTAAAAATGATAAGCATACAATAAAAATTCAAAGATTAGCATAAGCTCTAAGAATAGTAAAGAAGAAAGAAAAGGAAAGAAAAAAAAATCTCAAGGAAATAGCCAACAGAGGGGAAATAACTTCAGGAACTGAGGAAATGAATGAGCATAGAAGAGTATCTAAAGAACTTATAAATATCATAGTGTAAAGGAATTTCAGGAGAAAATCTCTAGAAAATGAGAATTATTCTGCAATAACTTAACTCTAAGTTCAGAAAAGAGAAAATATGTACATATTAGAATTTCAACAGAAGTAGGAAGCCAGTGATGTAATAGGTGACAGTGATGGACTTGGAGATAGGAAGACTTGAGTTCAAATCACTTCTCAGCCTTTTACTAGCTGTGTGATCCCAGGGGAGTCACTTAACCTCTCTCAGGCTTAGTTTATTCACTGTAAGAAGGAGATAATAGCACCTACCTTACTGGAATTGTTCCTTGAGGATCAAATGATATAGCATATGTACAATACTTAGCAAATATTAAGGTGCTATACAAAGGACAGCTTTTATTAGTAGTTGGAAAATTTAATTTAAAAGATTGAAGGAAGATATAAGGAGTGAAATCAGAAATCTCAGTGAAAATTTGGGAGAAGACAATGCTTTAGAATAGTGGTGCTGTGCAAAAAGCTAAGTATTTGAAGTTTGAAGACTTGTACTATTGTTATGTATTATTACTAATGGTTATTATTGGTATAGTGTTGTGCAACTCATGACACCTCTATAACCCTTAATTTCTTCATCTATAAGAGAAAACATTCAAATAGAGAATTTCCAAGGTACTTTATAGCTCTAAATTTGATCCTGTGAACATACTGAAGCTGGAAGATTTTGGCAAATCAGTGAAGACACTAAAAGAAAGGAAAAAAGCAACAAAACTCAGTCAATGAAACATCTATAATTGTTAAAATAGAGTCAACATATTTGAGAAATATACTTTTAACTTGGAAAGTAGGACTTGAATCTAAGGGCATTAAACTATGCAAAAAATGATGTAACAAGTTTTGAATGACATCTTTCAGAAAATCAAAAAAGAAAATTTCCCAGGAGCATTCGAACCAGAGAGTAATAAAGTACAGATGCTACTAAAAATTAGCCCAAGGATTAATGCATCTATCACTGTGGTTTGCAAATACCAGAGTTTCCATGTCAAATTAAAACATCTCATGTAATTAGGAAGAGTGAAACTGCATTAACAAGGAGCTCCAGTAAGAATTTAAAAGGACTGCACTGCACTAATGAGAAAAAAAATGCAATGTGTGAAAAGACCTGCACTAAGGGTAAAGTATCTTGACAAGTTGAACATAATCCTCCTTTGGTCTACAAATTACTTTGAGCAAAGTAGATGAATTTAAAGTATCCCTTTTGAAGAAAATACATTAGTCTGGAGGCTCTGAATTGAAAACTCAAAAGACAAATGAAACTTCATAAGATCATAGTTAACCACGGCTCACATGAGTCTGGAGCAGGAAGAAACCTTGAAAACCAACCTATCCCTATCATAGTCACTGTATCTATTTTATAGCCCAATAACTAATCAGTTGCATTTGAACCCAGGTGTTTCTAATTCTAGGTCCTGTACTCTTTCCAGAATATTGTCTTATTTCTCAATAACTTTAATACAGTGACATGATTGACAGTCAATTCACAAACATAAGCATCAACTTTTCTGTATACTGCAAAAAAAAAGAGAGGAAGATATAGATGAATTTCATTTAGAATAAGAAAAATGTTTGAATACTTGGGAATTAGACTACGAAAATACATAGGACTTAAACAAATATAACTATAATTTTCCTTACAAAAATAAAAAAAGTCAGAGGCCTGTTTAATGTTCATAACTGAGCTGTGTCAATAAAATAAAATAGGGATGTTGCTCATGTGTAGTTTTGTTTTTGTGGGGGGGGAAGGAGAGGAAGTCATTGAAGTGATTTTGTTGCTAGAAGGACTTTTTTATATGGTACTCTCTTCTACCAATATCAATTTGCAACATATGTGTGACATATTATTGTAGAATTGGGACTATGAGGTTCTATGACTATGTTGTAGTTACAAAGCAAGGTACTTTGAAAAAGGGTTCTTTAATACATATTTCCAGATTTCATAGAAACTCTTTTCATTAATCTACAATGTTCTTTCCCAGATTATATCTCACATTAACTGCTATACCAAATTAATTTCAAATTTCATCTCAAATAGAATTAAATAAAATAAGCAAATTAA
Organism: Phascolarctos cinereus; assembly: GCF_003287225.1. NCBI lineage: Eukaryota > Metazoa > Chordata > Mammalia > Diprotodontia > Phascolarctidae > Phascolarctos > Phascolarctos cinereus. The sequence goes on along the minus strand of NW_027556180.1, from coordinate 136,849,701 downwards.
TTTATTAGGATAAAAGGTCAAAGTATAGCTTAAAAAGTAGAAAGGATAGAGGTTTCCTCCTTCCAAATATCAAAATATACAATAGAGTAGTTCCTGAAACTAACTTGTCCCTTTGTTTTTTAATAAATTAAAGGACAGATCAGTAGAAAACATTATACAAGAAAGTTGTAGAAGCAAAGAAGTCTAGTATTTGATAAACCAAAGAAAAATCTACCAGAGAAAAATAATTTTTAATTAGGTTCTTCAAACATATATCACAAAAATATTGTATGGATAAATAATTTGTTTGTAAAAAAAGTCTTTATAAAATAGAATAACATGGAATATTATATCTGTGATGGCTAGGGAGGAAACTCAGAAGCAGATAAGGAATAATAATACATTATAAAGTACAAAAATATAAATCTTCAATTTTGCTAAACTTGCTGGGATAAAATGAAATAATATATGTCGGATTTTGAAAATCTTAAAACACTGTATAAATGATATACAATAATGATAGTCATAACAATCTATTATACACTAATAATATGCAGGTAAAACAAACATAAATACTTACAATTAAAATATGTGTATGGACAAAATATTTTCTTTAAATATCTGACAAAAGTTTGACATTCAAAAATCAATAATTACCACAAACCCATAAGATAAAAAGCTGTTCCCCAATAGACAAATGGCTAATAATAGCTAGAGTTTTCAAAATAAGAAATATAAACTATCCATAACAATATGAATAAATATTTGAACTCACTAGGAAGAAAAATATGCCAAATCAAACTACTCTGTAGTATGTCTTCCCACCTATTAGATTAGTAGGGGGTAGGGAAGGGTGGGGAGACAAACACAGGGTGTATCATTGTTCAAGCTCCCATGGGAAGATAGCCATCATAATTAATTACTGGTAGATCTGTTAATTGGTTCATCCACTTTGTAAAATAGTTTGGAATTACTGAAGAAATGTTATTGATTGACTCATATTTTTATCTATGATCTTGCTGCTATGTTTATGCCCCTAAGGATGTCAGTAACATAAAGACTTATACATACCAGTATATTCACAGCAGCTCTAATTGTATGGGAAGTAGGTAAAAACTAATTATATGCTCCCTTCCATTGAGAAATGGCTAAACAAATTGTGGTAGGTGAAAATATTTACTCCATAAGGACCAATAACTTTGAAGAATTCAAAGTAACGTGTCAATACTTGTATGCATTGTTGTTCAGTAAGGACCTATGCACACAAAGCAAATTAGCTGTAACTACCAAAGTTTATAATCATGTAAATGGAGACTAAATTAAAAGGCAACCAAATTCAGGTCCAAAAAATTATCAATGTCAGATACAAAGTATTAAATTGAAAGCCCACAATCTATTAAATATATCATACTACCCACCCCAATGAAATTTATCTGCACTCAATTGAAATTACTGCATTATGAGGCTTTTTGACAATTAAAAAAGAAATAGTATATTATTCATTGCAATGTGAATAATATGTTAAAAGAAAGTATGACAACAAAAAGTAATAAAAAAGCAGGCATAACTGGACTTTAACTTGAAGATTTAAAAATATAAGCAATGAGGTTTAGTCTTGATGTGAATGGCAATAAGGATTATTTATATTCATATACCTGATAAATTTTAAGGAAGAGAAGACAGAAGCATAAAAGGTAGGTGGAACACAAAAGACACAATCTCAGTGTACAGTAATGGAAGACTTAGTAGCCCTTTCCATTGGGTAGAGTGGAAAGAAAATTGTTCTGACTTTGAAATGCATTCAACAAGAACCATAACAATGGAAGAATAAATAGGTCTTGGCTGTTTATTGGAGAGAGGAATACTGGAGACCACAGAACCAAAAACTGATAATTAATAGTGAAGTGACTCCAAACATCTTCCTTTCTGTAGCTAACATAGGCAATTTTTAAATATCATAACCCTCTCCCTCACTCACTACATATTCAAATTTATATGCCCTTATATCTCCATTCTGGGGATTCTCAGTTCTCCAAGCAGTCTGGATTCCATGGCTAATCATGTAAAACTTGATTTTACTAATATCCAGACAAACACTATTTCCTTAATATGCTTCTATGTCAACTCTTTCAATCAAAAAGGTTGAATTGCCCATTACCTATGTGTTTTCTCTGCTTCTCCTTTGTAGTCACAGTTGTAATGTTTTTTTTTTTTTGACATTCTTTTATGTTCAACTGGATTTTTGGTGCTGCTCTACAGCTTGTTACTAATTTCTTGTTTATTTCTCAGTGCAATCTTGAAAAAAGGTTATTCTCTACCTTCTTTACCTTCTTCCTTATCTTCCCCATCCCTGTCAACTTCTGGCATATGACCTTTCTTCCTTAGCTGAAAAACTCTGGACTGTCAAGTGTAAACTCCTTCATCTTAGACATTTCCAGCTTAATTATTTCTCTCCATTTTATCATCCATCACTTTTCTCCTATTTCAAATGAAAAAAAGATCTTTCCATTTTACTCCAAGGCAATCTTCTTTCAAACTTAAATCTGACTCTCCCTGCCCCAAACCCATCCTTATTGTTACAAGTCCTCCACCTTTTTTCTGTCCCTTTTCCAAAGAAATAATATAAGTTGTTCACACAGTTTCACCTACTTCAATATACCTTTCAGGGTTTATAAATTGAAATTATTACTACTATGTATAATTTCTTAGCGAAACTTGGAGAACAGGCTGAATTGCATTTGGGAAATTACACATAAAAATTACACCATAAAAAATCCCAATATACTTTTCCTCCAATCCTGTTTCATGGCTGCACGTCATGGGATATCATAGCCTCCAAAGGGTCAAAATTATGGGTCACCCAAACAGCAAATGAAGATGCATGGTGCATTGCTCATATATCAAGAATTACAAAATAGATTGTCTTCCCCTCCTTGCTCTCTGGAAAAATAAATATCAGAGTTATACAGACAAATGAGAGGAAATGGAGACAGAATGGTCTTATAGTGAAGACAGGGTTACCAGCTATATTACTTGCAAGCTGCATTTGTACCCTCATGTCAGGAGCCCTAGTCAAGTGCTCCTAACATATTGAATGGACCCATTGCGAATAGAATAACTATGGACAAGGTTTGCATGCATAAAGAATATCTGGTCATCTGTTCCATTGGAAGGGGTGCCCACATTCTAAAACTCAAAAATGTATTTGATTACATCATTTTTAAATGAATGATTGTGAAACTTATCTCTTGACATGCTGTTTTATCCAAGTTCCAGTTCATCATTTTTCAGTTGTTTACTAAATGTTTTCACTTTGATAGCATGACAGCAAGTGAAACTAAATGTATCTAAAATCAATGTAAGATTTTGTTTTCTTCTTTTTCAGATGCAACTAGAAGATTAAGTAATTCTTACTATTTGCTCCAATCTATACTTATGTTCATGTGAGTATAGGTTTGGTCACATAAGACATCTATACACACATATACATGTGTGTATATGCATACCTATACACATGTATACATATATTCACAATTATATGTATAAATATTATGTATGGAAGGATATGTCTGATGGTGGAGAAATAAGAATAATCACACAATATAAAAAGTTTTTCATGCAGCACTATCTTACAAACTGGCAGGTTTTTTCCAGTGACATTTTAATGGCTCTGTGATTTTAACAGTATAGATTCTCCTTCTCCTGGTACTAATCACAGAGCATGAATGCCATTTAAAATGTGGGATCTTTCTCCTTATTTTGTCATAATCTTCCATCAAAGACCTACAAAATATACTAGAAGCTTTGCTCTATGACTTTTCATATTTTATGGATGCCAGTATAATATGTCTTATGCTCAGTTGTAATTTACTCTTTTTGTATGACTAGTCTATCTCAATTTCTCATCATATATTTCTTGAAGAAATAGTTATATGAGGAATATGTTTATTTTTATTAATTTCATATCTTTTAGTCAATACATTTAAAAATATAATTGCAATTGTCTGCAGAATTATCTCATCTTTATCCTTTTATTATTATTCATTCATTCTGATCTTGGCTTTAACTAATAAGTAATCTAATTGCACACAGTTGATTCTCAAATGACTTGCACATTAATCATCTTCATTATCAATTTCTTTATTTTCAGACTACTCCATTTTTTGTGGTTTTTTTGGGGGCACTTTCCATGATTAATGTCTTTCAGAACTACTCTTTAAGAAAGGGTTCATGATATTGATTTTAAGCTATGGGTCTCCTGAGTGATATAAAAATCACTCCCCTCTTTCATTTCTTCATCATCAAACTTATTTTTAAGCTAATTTTTTTCAATTTGTTTTATTTTATGTATAGCCTCTGCCCACCTTTGAATTAATGCCAACAAATTTCAATTATCTGTTTTTTTAAGGCTCTTGATATAATTTCTACTTATACATTCTGTACAGCACACGATTGTCTTCATGTTGGTTTCTTTGCTGAGCACTCTATGACACAATGCCAGGAGTCCTATGTAATGATGTCTTTGGCACATAACAAAAATGTCAATACATATGTGTTTTAGTTCATAAGATTGCCTTTTCATTGGTCATTTTACAAAAAATAAGTGAAATTCACATTTAGAGTGCTAACAGCTAAATTTATGCTTGCAAAGGGTGATCTAAAAACTGTTTTGAGAATCCCCTGACCTGTTACTGTGGAAGAAGGAATGCAAGAGAGACACATTAAACTATGCATTATTTTCAACTTTAACTGTTTCTGTGAGTTGCCATGTTGAAATAATTAATTTCCTCTTCCCAAACCATCTATGTTTAGATAAATTTGTCATCAAATAGTAGACCAGTCTGCTGTCAGGTTTACAGTATGATGGAACATATCAGAACTTATGTATTGTGCCATTGAGGACTAGAGAATCTAGGGTCACCTCCAAACTATGATGATTCATTGAGAGTATTTTTTTTAATTCCAGGATTGACTGGTTATGTCATGTAAAAATAATATCTTACATTTGTATGGTACTTCACAGTTTAGAAAGTACTTCCAAATACTGTATATTATCTCATTTGATTTTCACAAAAATCCTAGGAAGTAGGAAAGGAAGGTATTATTATTCCAATTTTACAAATGAGGAAGGGCAAGTGACTTATTTGCATTCACTTGTCTGGTAGATAACTGAGGCTAAACTATGACTAAGAGCTCTTGCTCTTCAGAGTTCCTTCTGCTGCACCACAATACCTTTCTAAATTATTTTATTTGATTCCATTATATTTTCATTTTATAAGTACTCTTACAGAGGAACATGGCATACTAGATAGAGAGCGGGCCTCAGTATCAGAAAGACTTGGCTTCATGTCTTTCCTCTGATACATATTAACTTCATGACCCTGGTCAAGTAACTGAACTTCTCAGTGCTCTCAAAAAATTTCTGAAACTATGCATTATAGAAAATGCTGATCTGCACGAGTAGGGGAATTTTCATCATTCTGGAATTCCTTATACCCACCCAATTTCTATCCCTATTTTTCTCTCTGCAGGAGAGATCATAAGACTTGCTTTTAGAATTCACTGATTTACATTTTAGGGAACTTAAAAGGAATCATTAGAACTTCCTCACTACTGCATATTGATTGGTATTTAGTCTAACCACCAACACTTTATGTTACAAAGCACAAACTATTAAAAGCAGTAGAAAATGGGGCTCTAGGTTTGGAGTCATAGGGCCTGGGTTCAAATCTTGGTTCTGTAACTATATGATATTGGACAACTCACAATTTACTCATCTCTAAAATGATAGGTAACAGACTAGATTATCTCTGAGGTACCTTCTAATTGTAAAATTGTGTATGACCCTATGACCTTCAAGTCTGGGGTATCAGAACACAAGTGAATCAATGTCCTCTTTAAATGCTGTCATAAGTTTTTATACCCTAAGCTATGTGATATCAAGAAGATTGCCACTAAAATCAATGATCAGCCTACAAATAGAAAATTAGTGGAAACAAAATCATGCAGGGGAAAATATTACATTTAGTTGTACTGCTACTCTATGGCATGGTTAATGCTCTTAGAATAAAAAGATATGAACAATTATGTTCAGTGTTTATGTGGTGTTATAATGCAAATTGAAAGGGCTACTTGCAAGTGTTTTAAAAATTTTTGAGCTATACAACCTACTTACTCTTCACAATACATGAGAATTGAGTTCATTATTTCTATTTTATAAATAATAAAATATTAAAATTAAAAATAATTTATATGCACAAATACTCTAGAGATGGCAATTCTGGACTATGATTTCCTTTGTAAAAGAGGGCTACACAGGAACACATCAAAAATTCAGCTACAGGCTTTAAAAACAACGAACCATGTTTTGCTCTCATTTGTTTATTAAGAATTCAAGAGACACATTTCAGATGTCAATTATTACTTACAGAGGCATTTTTCATGATCATATCTTACTATTATGTTAGCTTTTACTACCTGGTATCTCAAACATAACTAGAACTGAATTAGTTAAATAGTTTTACAAAAATAACAGAAACAACAGAACCTAATGGACTGTTGTCATATGTCTCTGAATTTCATTTGAAATACCACTGATTGGTAACACAAATCTAAGGCTGGATATGAGACAATTCCGAAAGACAAAACTTATAATGTGAGGTATGGAGAAAGGAGTCCTTCAAGAAAACAACCTATGCATTAAATTTAGCATCATTTGAGTTAAGTGGTAAGCAGCTTGTATTCCACTATGAGAGACAAACAAAGGATTATGAGTGAAGAGTGATTACAGCATACTCAAGCTAATGGCCTCTGATAAGGATAACATAGAAGACAAAACTCTGACCAATATTTTCCCAGATGCGCAATTGAAATAAGAAACTGAATATTGTCAATTATGAATAATCTGTTGAATATCTTTAGAATATTACTCTGAGATTTTGTCAACATAGATAAAATACAGGGCAAGTATACCAAAAATTTAACAACCTCATATCCTCTGCTCTACAAGAGAGAGAACAATTGGATACCTATCATGTAAGGAAATGAATATTATTTCTGAGGTAACATGTCAAGATAATAGAATTTTTACATGTATTTTTTTTTGATGCAGTATTTCAAATTTTAAGTTTTTTTCTTTCTTTATACTTCATTTTATTGTTTCCTGATGTCTTATGCCCACATTTAATTTTTTAAGTTCTTTGGTCTGTTTGTGACCACAAGCTCTCTTTTCTGCCCTGAAATTGTGAGGAGGGTTCCCACTCCACTGTGAATCATAGAATCTCAGATTAATAAGGAATCTTATAAAACATTTAGTTGAACTAGTTGTGCACAGCTATGCTCTCTGTGACATATCTGAGACATGGCTATGCAGCCTTTGCTTAAATAATTACAGAGAAAGGAAAAAAATTTGCTGTAAGATAATCTATTTCACTTTTTCATTGTTAAAAAAGAAGTTTGTTTGTTTCTTGGCAATAAATCAAATTCTTAATGCAAAGCAAGAAAAACTGGAGGTGTACATGATAAAGCAGTATTTACTACAGTCCCAATAATGAAGTTGTGCTGAATTAGTTCAAACTATCTTGCAATAGATGATTATTTAATTTTCAGTGTAAGCACCTATGCCTTAGAGATGAGAAGATTCTACAAATAAGAGCTTGATCTATTGTTTTGTTGATTACATGAACTGAAGAAAATGGTAGAGAAGATGATAAGGCAGTTTAAACTTGAGTGTACCACATCTACTTTTATTTTCCCCTGAGAGCCAGTTGTCAAATATCTGCCAGCACACTACTGCCAATATAATTGTAGTAAAATAAGAGGTAAGTATATTTTCAATGAGATGAAGCCTACATCCAAAAACAAAACAAAAAAATAAAAGCAAGAAAAAGAAAAAAAAGATAGTGCCCTAGTCATGTAGCAAGAGTGACAGATAGTCAATGGATTACTTAAATCTTTCATTGGTAGCCATGCATTATCAAGAGTTCTAGGAGAGCTCTCCAACACATGGAAGATTTAAGGCAGGGAATTGTAAATCACTCAATAAAAAAGCATGAATTAATTGTGATCTACACCATTAAAGTAAGGGCTTACAACAATAAGATCACAGACACATTGACGTTATTGAAGTAAATCAAACTCATGTCACTCTGTCCCTCTTCCATCTATTGTTCTAAGGTCATCCAGTTCACTCACAAGTTAAGACATCATGCTCATGATGTCATTGATCCTCTTTGAGAATGAAGGATGATGAAGAGCCACCACCACAACAACGATTCACTTTGAGGCCAATCAGGAAAGATTTAAACCTTTTCCATATGACAGACCTTTAAAGACTCAGAACAGTGATCGATTCTCTAAGTCTTGTCATTTCTAGGCTAAATACCCTCATTTACAATGACTGTTACTTTTGTGGCATGATGCCTTTCTTCACCATAGTGCCCCTCCTTTGGATTGATTCTCTTCCTTAATGCTGCAAGGCCCTTGGATTCTCTGTTTTCTATCGTCACTTAGAGGGTGGCAACCTGGTAAAAGGAGGTTTTTCTTTTTTTCTTTTTTGGTGAGGCAATTTTGGGTTAAGTGACTTGCCCAGAGTCACACAGCTAGAAAGTGTTATGTGTCTGAGGCCGAATTTGAATGCAGGTGCTTCTGACTCCAGGACCAGTACTCTATCCACTGTACCACCTAGCTGCCCTGAGAGGAGATTTTTCACAAAATTAAGAAGAAAAAGGTAATTTGGGAGGGCTAGCATGAAGGGATGAATTGGATAAATATAAACTGTAGCTGAATTGACTATGTCCTTACGAACTCTGACACCAAAACTGATGTACTTTTGCCAAGGCAGCTTTATACATACCTCCACCACCACTGCTGCCACCATCACCACCACCACTGATAACAACAGCAGCAGCAACAACAGCAGTAAAAGACCTATAAAGGGCAAAACTGGGTCAGGCTTCAGGACACCTATTCAACCAAAAAATGATTAGTATGCAGAGATTTTGCATCTAATAAATTTTACTCTTTCAATCCAACTCCAATATTGATGGGGTATATTATATCAGAGATATAGGATGGCATGATTAACATAGAGTACACAAATATTTGAAGAATAAGCTCTTAAATCCACTCTAAAATGGTAAATGTGTTTGAGATCTGTCAGCCTAAGGAGGGGGGTAGTAAATTCCTTGTTCAGGGTGTCTATTTTTTTCATTTTTTAAAAAATAAAGCCTTTTATAAATCTAGATGATTATTAATAGTAGAGTAACTTAAAGAGACAAAAATGATTATTAGTATCATTACTTTTCTTTGAAAGAATTAAGAACATATGAAAAGTGATACCAGCAGTTCAGCTTAGTGAAGGTAACCAGAATTGACTAAAGCCCTTGAAGTATGCAGCGAATTATCCCAAGTCAGATTATCTACAATAAAGAAATGTTTTAAAAGGAGGCTAACATCTCTGAAACAGTCTGCCATATGTAACAGACAGCCTGCATCCCTTCACAGGCTTAATACATTTTATGTAAGATGACCTGCTGCTGCCTCTGGTAATCCAGGGTATATAGAGCCCATTAAAACAATCTTATTAAATGAATTGACAACTAAGAAGAATGAAAATTTCTGCTTTTATATGCAGAAGCAGTTCATTTTAAAAGTTCCTAAGCCCTGAAAAGAAAAAAAATCTTCCATATTAAATCTTTCCAGTTGATTCTTATAGAAAAACAATTACATTTTCATTTATCCCCACAAGCAAACCCAAGCCTTAGTAATATTCCTATTTCCTCCTAAAATCTAGTGTTTTGACAGTTTGTTAGGAATATAAGACTTGTATTGAATAAATAAACTTTCAAAAAAGTTAAAAAAAATCAATCCCAGACAATGGAGAAGTGTCAGGAGCAACCAAAGCATCTATGACACCTTGAGGAAGGAAAACACACATAACATACCTACCTAACTTCTCAGGATTCATCTTCCTAGGGGAGACACATACCAATATGATCATGTCAGAGAAGTCTCTGGGGGGTTTCCAATAATGCAGTCACAACATTCCTAAATCCACTTAAGTCTAAGCTTGTCTTTTGAAGTCAATTGAAACTGCCACTGACTTCCATGATAGTGGCCAAGTATCTACCACTGAACTTCAATATTCTTAAAAAAGGTCACTCCATGTCATCCTCATATATTTGTGATCTCTGCAAAACTCAGTTCAATGACCATCACTGTCCCTTGGCAAAAATGCCCAGAACTCACAGAGATTAGTCTCCCCATTGATCCAGTATAGATTGTTGCCACTTCAGTCATTATAAAATGACTAAAGCAATTAAGCTTTTTCCTAGAGTGTATGGAACAGGGAAAATAATTATTTAATTTGGGGAAAAAACATTATATTATAAAACAACTAGAGATAAAAGGCTTAAAATGAAAAAAAAAAATTAGGCCAGGAAGAAGTAACTCTTTGACAGACACTTGTTTACAGTTTGGGAATTTACAAATATGTGAATGGCACTTAGTTATTGACTAATTTGTGAGAGGTATCATGATGTAGTGGATAGAAAGACAACCTCAGTTAAAACAATCTAGGTTTGAGTCCAACCTCTGAAAGGTATTGGCCAATTCACTAATTTCTCATTGGCCCAAGACAGATCAATGTTGTAGAACAATTGTATATTTGCATCAGTGGAGGGTCTTTCCTTGCTGAGAATTCTCTGTGTCAATGAAATAATAGGCCTAGTTTAAAACAAACGAACAAACAAAAAACTGACTGACAAGGGGATGCATAATGTTTAAGTATAGAGACCCAAAAGGCTCAAGGGGAAAAAAAAAAGTATTGAACTCAGAAGCTGCAGTTGTGTTAAGGATACAGTCACTTAATTTTGTCAGGTGCCATCATATAGTCCAGGAGAAGGTAACAGATCGTGGTCAGTGATTATCAGAGTCAAATGTTGAAAGAATAGAGCATCAATTGGAGATAATGAAATTATGTGAAGAAAACAAAATACTCATGATAGATTATTTTTGAGTCTAAGTATGAAGTATATCTTGTGTGTTTTTAGACTTTGATCATGAGTTTAATCAGCCTGTACATATCTGAGTGATCCCATATGCAAAAGATAGCAGCACAAAGAACGTAATGACTTTGTTATTTACACTCAAAGTGTCATATTTTAAACCCATTCACCCTGAGCAAAGAAGAAAAAAAAACGAACTTGAGAAAAACTTTTTCAGCTAAGCAGTGATTAAGTACAAAGCCTATCAGAAAGAAACAGAGCCTGTACCTGACAGCCTTACAAAGTTCTAAGCATATTAAGGGGAATGTTAAATCTGGTGGAAGAGATGCAAACATATGCATCCTGAGTTTTAATTTTATGTTCTGACATTGCTATGCTACTTCAGGTAATTCAGTGCAAGGGAAATTGAATTTCTGCCAAACAAAATGAATATGCATCTTTTCCAAATAACCCTTTTTGTTTAATTAGAAACCAACCAATTTGAAGCCTTTTAAAAATGGTACACAAAACAGACCACTTACTCTATGACTTTTATATAAAGCTGGACATTGTCACCTTACACTGAAATCATTTATTAGAAGAATCTTAGAATAAAAAAGACATTGATTCAAGCTGGCCTGAATATCAGTCATTTTAATAATGTTGTATAAACTCTACTTATGCTTCATATGCCTAAGGAATTATAACTTACTTTGTAGACCTGAATAGATATCAATGTACATGATGGATTATGATATGCTGGTGTATCATAAATCTGTAAAAATGATTTAATGTGCATATCATATTAAAACTTGCTTATGAACATTTAACTTAACTTATTAGAAGTTAAATTGATACAAATATCCTTGTTTGCATATCTATCATCTCTCTCTCTGTCTCCCTCTATACATCTGTCTATCTATATATCTATGTATCTATGTATCTGTCTATGTTGGCAAGATTGGTAAATAGCATCATGATTATTAGTTTTAGATCTGGAAGGAACATCAGATAACATCTTGCCCAGCTCCCTAATTTTACAGATGGGCAAAGTGAGGCCCAGATATGATAAGTGACTTACTCAGGGTCATAGAGGTAGTAAATTGCTGAGTCAGAATTCAAACCTGGTCTTCTGACTATAAATCCAGAGCTTACTGCACTGCATAAGATAACTCAAACAACACTTAAATGCTTCCTATTCAAAAGGCATTGTGCTACCATACACTAGAGATACAAAAGCAAAAGTGAAGCAATCCCATGCCCTCAAGAAGCTTACATGTTGCTGTGAGGATAAAACATGCCCTGAGGTAAATAAATTTAAGATGATTGATGAAGGAAAGCATACTAACCATGGTGGGGAATGAGCAAAGGTTCAGAAAAAGTCTTCTCCAAAGAAGCTCAGCAGAGCTTTAGAGGAAGCTAAGGTTTCTAAGATTTAGAGAGGTGAGGATGAGGAATTACATTTCAGTTATGGAGGATACACTATATGAATCATATCAAAGAAAGAGAAAATGCCAGATATGGGGAGTTGGTAGTAGTTTAATTTGGCTAAGTCTGAAAAGGCTTTTTTTCCCTCAGAGCAAGAACATGGTGATCCCTATATCTTAGGAAGGCAATATTTATTGTTGTGAGTAGAATAGATCAGAGGAAGGAGAGATTTAGAATTAGATATCAATTAGTAGGCTACAGTGATAGCTTAGGTAAGTGATGATGAAGGATTGATCTAGAAGCCACATGAGCAAAACACATCAGGAGGGGTATTACAAATGTTAGGCAGATAGAACTGATACTTGATAACTGAAAATGAGAAGTGATATAGGGGGAATAGTCAATGATGAATCCTGGAAAGCCTGGTGATGAGGATGATCATATCCTTGAGAGGAAGAGAGAAGTTTGGAAGAGAGTTATATTTTTATAGGAGACGGAACTAAGTTCCATTAGAGATTTATTTATTTTAAGCTAACAATAAATCCAGCAGATGAAACGAGAATTCAACAGAGTTTAGGATTGGTTGTATAAATTTGTGGATATTTACAGACAATTATTTGTCTACAAAATTACTTTAGCATAGGCAGTGGGGTACCACAGTGAGAATAAGAATGGCTTTTGGAGTCAGAGCCCTTGTGCTTAAAATCCTGTTCTGAAACTTATTTTGTGTCGTTTGGGGCAAATCACAACCTATCCAGGTCAAATTTTCCTCATTTAGAAAATGAGATTGTTGGACTAGATAACATCTAGAATAACATTATAGTTCTAAATATATGATTTTATAAGTAAAAGTAAAATGGATATTGGGAGTAGAAAACCTGCTAAAAATTTACTGTGCAACTATGGACAAGATACTTAAGTCTCTCTCTTTTTTTCTAATCTTTAAAAAAGAGCATAATATTTATACAACTTACCTTACAGAGTTGTAAGGAACTTTTTGTGGCCCCCTGAATTTGTCTTCTTGAGTTGGCTTGTTGTCCAGACACACTGTACCTGGGGTATTCGGGAGGTGTTGAATGTGTCAAGGAAGAAGCCCCACCCTGAGCTGACCTAATTTGTTGTTTGCCCCCCATGTTGGACTCCCTGTGTATCTTTGAGCGTCAAAACAGGCTCCAATCAGTCTGCATCAGACTGAGAAATCGTTTTGTGTAGCTGGGACCCTTGTAGATAATCTTCATGGTGTAGCAGTTCCCAAGGGAAAATAATGCTGTTTTACCATTACCTTTCTCCTCCCCTTTGGGAGGAGATTAGACCTTTTCCCCTCCTGTATGACTTCCCCTTCTCCCTGTAACTTTAATGCCCATGACTTTGTCTGCATTGCTGAGCTCCTTATAAGAAGTTTCCACATGCACATGCATTTCTCTTGTAACAAATCCAGTTGCAACACATGCCTTCTATACTTGTGATATTGTTTTGGTTAACAAACCTGAGGAACGTCATAAAATATACAATAATATCATTTTTGCATAAGTAAATAATTTTAGCCTTCCTTTTTATATATAAAATTGAGACACTTTGGGGTTATGTAACTTGCTGCAGGACATAAAATGTTTCAAAACAATCTTTAGACTTAGAAAACAGGTTTCCTAATCCTGCATCCATTTTCACCCTATAATCACTTAAATAGAAATTAATAGACAAATTTGAAAATTTGAACCCAGACCCATGAACTTCAGTTAGACAATGGAACTTCAAAAAGACCCAGTGTTCTTTCCAAAATGTAATGATGTCTTGCTAAATTACATGCCTAAAGGAAGTATTCTTTCTGGAATGCACAACTAATTTATCTTACTTTAGGGGTAGGAATAAAAAAAAATGGCTCTGCTTCAAAATGAAGTAATGAGGGAAGAAAATGTTTCATTGCAGGGTGTGGGATTAGGCTTCCCCAGAAGTGGGGTAATATGCCAGACATTGTGGAATAATTTCCCAAATATAACAATAGGAGGGCCTGGTATGATGCTGATGTTATTCTTGACAAGATTTTTCTGCAGAGTGAGCAGATATCACAGCTGGTGGACAATGACAAATGACTTTGGTTCACCCTTCTCTGACCAAATTACCTGGCTCCCACCTCCCTTTGGGTAGGTATTAAAAAAAATCAAAGGAAAGAAGGTAGGAAAGAGGAAAGGAAAAAGAGGGAGGGAGGTAAGTGAGGAAAAAAGGAAGGAAAGAAGGAAGGAGGTAAAGACGTTGAAAGAAAGATGGAAAGGGAGGAGGAAAGGGAGGGAGAAAGGAGGTAAACAAAATGGAAAGTAGAAAATGGAGGAGGGAAGGAAAGGAGAAAAGAAGGAAGGTGGAAAAGAAGGAAGGAATGGAAGAGGAAAGGAAGGAGGGAAGCAAGGAAGAGAGGAGGTAAGAAAATAAGGAAGGGAGTAAGGAGGAAAGGAGAGAAGAGGGAAGATGGTAAGGAAGGAAGGAAGAAAGAAAAGAAGGAAGGAAGGGAGGAAGAATGGAAGGAAGGAAGGAAAGAAAGAAGGATAGATGGTAGGAAGGAAAGAAGGAAAGAAAAATCTTACTCAAAATTATTTTTAAAATAAAGGAGGATATAGTTTCCTGGTATGGCTAAAGATATGAGTGCCACAATTTTCCAGTATTAGTGAAAGGGATCAATTTTTCTCTTCACCCATGAACAAGACTTGTTTTAGAGATGACTGTGATTAAGCAAAGAAATATCACACTCTCTTCAAACCTAAAGAAGGCAATTTTTCCCCCCATAAACATAGGAGGAAGACTTGGATTAAAATCATTTCTCCTGTCTTCTATTCACTCATTTTTAGATGGTCATGTTGTCTTAAAGATGATATTTATTATGATAATAATTTAATGATTCAATTCAGCATTTTTTAAGTACTTAGATTACAGACCTTAAAATTGTAAATCATAGATTTACTTCCCCAAGTATCGATGGATATTTTATGATGTGGTGTTAAATAAACCCTCAAGATTTTAATTCTGAATGTTTTTCCATCAGCATCTATGAGTTTATCTATGGAGAACAAGCAAAATTGAGTGATTATCTACATAATTTGATTATTTCATAAATAATTTGAATATTTCAGATACCCCAAAATTTTTCTTCACTAATAGTGCAGAATTTAAATGTGTAGAACTTGGTTGACTGTTTCAAGTGACTGCACAGGCTATGTCTTTATGAGATAAAGATACAAGGGGTTTAGATTAGTCTAACAGCATATAAAAAAGACAACTTCTACTTGTCTTAGTGACTTAATGGCATAACAATGATTATGGCACCACTCAGAAAACATTGGACCACTTTTTCTAATAGGATTAGAAAAGAGTAGACACAGCATAATATTATGAACTATTATGAAGGCAATAAATGTTAATTGACATCAGGTAATTAAAAAGTTTGGGCAATAACATTCTCTTGGGTCATCGAGCTGTGCAACATTTAAAAGGTCTCGCTTTCTTCATTATGAGGGTTCAGATGAAATCATTCACAATATTTAAGAAATAGTGATATAGAAGCATTACATATTTCTTCAAAATGCTATCAGAAGTTATTTGTCACAGGTTAAGAAGAGATCAGATGTTAATTGTAGAAGTGATCCAACATTTATAGTTCAATTTATTGCCTTCTTATTTGGAAGCACAATATATATATTGAATTCTACACAATGAATATAAGGTTTCTAAAAAGCATTAATTACAGATATTTTAAGGAAGAAAAAATTAAAAATACAGACAGGAGATTTAAGTATATGAATAAATTTTATACAGGAATTCTTAATAGGTAAAATATTTTGCAATACATATCATTCAAATAAAATTGTTTTGGTAAGGAATAGGTTCTATTATTGTTAGCATTAGCATAGAATTTTAGTTGCAACTATGGACATGAAGGAAAGAAAATGCTGTAAGTGCAGATATCTTAATCACAGGCCAAGGCCTCGTTCTGAGAGTAAAGCTTCAATTGCCCTTTGAGGCTCCACTTGCCTTATCAACTAGCTGCAGATGAGGAAGATGCCACCAAGAAAAGCCCTGTTCTAATTATATATTACAAGACAAGAAAATCTTCTAAAAAGGGGGAATTGGCCTCTTTGAATGTGAAGAGGCCCAGGAAGTTATAGTCTAGTTATTTTGGTGAGGTCATGGAAAACACTGTGCAATTTCCCATTGGGATTCAGCTTAATCTCCTCCTTATGCTCAATTCTGGACAAAGCTCATTGTTAAATTATGAACCATCTGTGATGTGTATTCAAGATATATGTACTGATGAGTTATTCATTCAATTGCATATCATACTTTATACAGTAGAAAGTCTTAATATACTTTTTGCTTTATTAATATTTGGGCTGAATATGGATTACTATGGATTTAATTTAGGAGATTGGATGTTCTAGAACTTAATGAGATAAACACAGTGTCAAACTTACAACAGAACGATATTTCAAAGAACTCACTATCTAAAGAAAATCTCTCCTCTATTTTATTTTTATGTGGGGCAAACTCCAAGATGATGACAAATACTTCAAGCTTCTCCCTGAAATAGACTTACCTATTTTTTAGCAACATTTTTCCTGTGGTATTGTAGGTCTCAGAGTCATGAAGTACCACAGTGACTGAAAAATTAAAGTTGTAAGGTCAACTAAACAGAAATAGAGACCTGCTTAATGGTCATTCAACCCCATTGCAAATGTGGTAGCATATATAGACTCTACCTCTACTGTTCCAATTCCACTTCCATAAGCAAGTTGGGCCTTAACAGCTCTGAGTGGTTGGGAGGTTGTTTTTCTAATGTTATAGTTAATGAGTTTCCACTAGTGTGGGTTCCATGTATGATCATCAGTTGATATCAGCGTTAATCAGTCACACTTAACTGGCATTGAGATAAGATTGTTTTCTAAGATATTGTAGCAATATTAGCTGGTGCAAACTGACACCTGAAAAAATGGGAACATAACTTCCAGTCTGCATATACAGAATCCGGAGAAAAAAGGGCTCAAGCTTAAAGAGCACATGATATGAAGGGGCATCTCATAGTTCTTGGAAGAACTTTTTCTGGAGTCCTAAAGATTTTTCCCTTAGGTATGTTGTATCTTTTTTTTTTTTCTGGGATCTTTGTGGAACTTTGAGTTTGCCTTTTCTCATTGTGTCTAGTCTATCATTAGCTCTTGATTCAGATACTGCCACCAAGTGATGCTCTCCCAAGAATGCTACTAGAACTTCTACCAAAAAAAAAATCCCACATTTTTCCAAAGTTCACAAGGTTGTCCTCTCTTCAAGTTGGGGAAGGAGGAGGGACAGCTGCTATCCTCTGACAATCCTTTCATTCTTAGAAGCTCAAATGCTTAAATCCTTAATCCCAATTACTTTTTTTTTTTGGTTTATTAAACACCCATTATGTGCCAGGAATAGTGCTAAGAGCTTTGAATATCTTATCTCATTTGATCTTCACAACAGCCCTGGGAGAGCGATGCTATTATTATTGGAAACTAAGGGAGCTTGGGCAAGTGACTAGCCCAGGGTCACAAATCTAGCAAGTGTCTAAGGCTAAACTCAAGTCTTCCAGACTCCAGGATCAACATTCTGCATACTGGGTCACATAGTTATCACTAGTCTGAATAGATTTTATATGGAACATTACTCTATTTAATGACTTTCAAAGATATCTAAATTAATCAAGAAGTTTAATAGGTTCAATAAAAGTACCCAGCCCATATTCCAGATAATGAAGTATATTACAGAAAGTCATTCAGTTTGTCAACAGAGATATTTTAAAAGCAAATAATGAGATAAAACCATTAAGTAATGAAGTATTTAATATAATATCCTTTAAAGAAGTAAATACAAGTTAACATATAACATTAATTTTTTTCTTTTTATTATTCCAGGTCTATCTGAAGCTCTGTTATTTTTGACCATATATTGTTTTATTTTCAGTATAAAGTTGTTCACAATATGTGTATTGTTTTGGTTCTGAGGTAGCTAGATGGAGCAATAGTTAGAGCCCTGGGCCTGGAGTCAGAAAGATCTGAGTTTAAACCTGGGCTCAGACCCTTACTAGGTTTGTGACTCTGGGGAAATTACTTAACCTCTGTCTGCCTCAGTTTCTTTAACTCTAAAATGGAGATAATAAAAACATTTACTTCCCAGAGTTGTGGTATTAAATGAAATACTGTTTGTAAAGCAATTGGCATGTAGTAATAATGTGCTTAATAAATGCTTCCTTCCTTCCTTCTTAATTTTATTTTGCATGATTTCATTTAGATCTTTCCATGTTTTCTTGTATTTTTTGTATTGTTTTCATTTTTCTGAATTAAAACATTCAATTAGATAATATACCATTTATTCCACTATTTAAGAGTTTGATCAGTTTTCAAGCTTTCATTATGTAATTCCACGCCAATCCTTTAGTATTATGAGGAATCTTATAGAATTCTCCTTTCCCCAAAGCCTTAAAAAATACAAGAATTTATTATTTTGACTACTTTCCATTCATTATTTACTTTTTATTCTGATTTTAATGTTTTGTTAGAAATGAACAACTGATACAATTGGAGCATATTGCTGTATGTGGTAAAGCTGTTGAAGAGGTAATTTTTAAAAATTTTTGGGCTATTTTTCTAAATGTTAAAAATCAATTTACTATTCCATCTTCCAAATTTCAGTTTTCTGTTTTTAAAACATTCATTTGTCCAACAATAACCAGCTAACTGGGATAGTGTATATAGAGTAATCTTGGAGTTAGAAAGATCTGAGCTCAAATCTTATCTTAAACTCTTACTGTATATTTCTGTGTGCCTCAGTTTTCCTCATCTGTAAAATAGGGATAATACATATATCTTTTGCATAGGTTTTTTTTTTTGTGGAAAAACATATGAGCTAATATATGCAAACCTTTACAATGCTAGACAAATGCTACCTATCATTATTATGAACTGAATTTATTTTTGGATTTTAACCTCTGGCATATCCTGGATTTTTGTCAAGAGATATTATGGTGCCCTTGGATATCTCTGCCTTGTATTCACAATTCTTTAGGTTATCCAGAATTTAGGGGAAATAAGATCTTCCAAAATGCTGCAGCAAGGAAGGAGCACCTGTGCAAGAGGTACTATGACATAGCAAATCTGGTGTTGACCCTGGAGTCAGGAAGAGAAATGAGTTAATATCATCTTCATATTTATTAGCTATGTGATGATGAGCGAGTTTCTAAACTTCTCTGACCTTTAGTTCCTTATCTCTAAAATACGGATATTAATAATACTTGAAGTTTCTAGCTTATTGGATCATTCTGAAGTTTGAATAACAAAATGTATATGAAGCACCTTTGCAAACTTTTAGATGTTATAGAAATGTCATTTACAAATTATTTACTATTGTTACTCCCCTTCCCCAACTTGAAGAGAGGACAACCTTGTGAACTTTGGAAAAATGTGGGATTTTTTTTTTGGTAGAAGTTCTAGTAGCATTCTTGGGAGAGCATCACTTGGTGGCAGTATCTGAATCAAGAGCTAATGATAGACTAGACACAATGAGATAGAGGTCTTTATAGAGTAGTTTTGCAGCAACGGGGAAGATATCACACCATTGACTTTTTAAATTCATTTTGGAAAAAAAAACTTTTTTAAACACATGAATATGCAATTCTGTTAAAACTAAATAGGCAGTAGTCCATTCTCAAATACTTCAGATCAGCAACCATATGCTATCTCTTGTCTAGAATCTGAGAAGACATGCTTAACACATCAACATAAGTACATAGTGAACAATTTGATAACAGTCAGCCTGCCTCTTGGGATTCTATCTCTTAGGAAATTGTGATAGTTTGTGGGGCAAACATATAAGTAAACATAGTAAGATACTTAAAGATGCAAAGATAAGGTATTTCTCATCTGTGTTGTGTCCCTAGGCCCACATTTTTGACAACTCAGGTATAGATTATTCTCATAAAAATGAATGTATGAAATAGGTGTATGGATTTGAATTTATTGATGATCTCTCTGCTGCCTTTAAATTCTTATACCTTTCACCTTTTGCCTTCATTTTATTTCTCAATGCCCTAACAATTGTATGGTCTACACTATGCATCTCCTTGTACTTGGTCTCTTTCAGCTGTTTTGTCCATCTTTGTTTTCTTCACTGTCATTTTGATTTCCTTAAAAAGCACACCAGCAACTATGACGTCCAAATGTGATGCTTTCACTATTATAGATGGTTAAAAGGGCTTATTATACTAAACATTTTCTTTTCTTTTAAATATTTTCATTTTTCTGTAACAGTGACTGGGTGAAATAGGTCAGGTTGAAGTCACATATCATATATTTTCTCATTTTTCTTCTTTAACTTTGTATTAATTTTGATCTTTGCTTTAACAAGTTGGAGGTCTGACAGTACGCATTCAGCTGATTCTGGAGTAACTTTCATATCAGTGCATCAGTTCATATCTGTTAAAATACAATC
The DNA here is from genome assembly GCF_003287225.1 of Phascolarctos cinereus. NCBI lineage: Eukaryota > Metazoa > Chordata > Mammalia > Diprotodontia > Phascolarctidae > Phascolarctos > Phascolarctos cinereus. The sequence goes on along the minus strand of NW_027556180.1, from coordinate 136,828,822 downwards.
AATTTCTTTTTTTGTATTTTTCAGTGCTTGCTTTATTCACTATTTTCTGAGTATTTTCTCAAAGAAAATATTCATGCTTTTTTAATGTGAGGCTTCTCTATATTCTATAAACCTTCACATTATCTCATTCCATAATCCTGAACCATAGTTTCCAACCTATTTTCATCATCTTTGCCTGTGTTCACATTTGCATCAAAATAACAAAGTATCAAAGTGAGTGATTATTTAATTTAGATAGTCTTATCAAGTTTTTCCTAGAATTTCTATACTTCATTCTCTGTAACACATGTTGCATAAATTGAAATTATTTTTGTTGCAGTCTTTTTACAATTACTTGTTATAAGAACCAAAAAATTTTATGGCCAACTATGGCATGGATTGATTTTCCTTGTTGCCTTAAGATTCATGACAAAAATAATTCTAACAACTCTCTTGTTTGCTTCTCCAAGAAGAGTATGTGAGTCTTCAAAGTCTTTATTTAGCTGCCACTTCTGCTTTCTGTTTTCATTTAGAGCAAAAATAACACAATTGATATGATTCAATTCCTCCATCAATTTATTGGCTATTGGATACGTATCTTACATTTAGAGTTTCAACAGCTATGTTACTGATTATAGGTAATTTAAAAATTGGGTGGTTTAAAAAAAAATTTCTCTTGAGATTTTTCCAAATTTATTCTCTATAAATCTTGTAGGTACATAGCTGTTTGTTGCTATCTCCCAATTAGAATGTGAGCTCCTTGAGGACAAGGATCATTTTTTGGCTTTTATATCCCCATTGCTTAGTTTAATTTCTGGAATGTGATAAGTGTTTAATAATAAATGCTTGTTGACTTGTTGCATCTATGAACTTTCTGTTCTTTTCCTTTTAGTGAGCCTCAGTTATGGCAAAAGTAGATGGTGATTGCATAGTAGAGCAACACCACGATGAAGCATTGGAGAAGTACACACCTTCCTTTCAAAAATATTTAGACAGATGATAGAGAGAAGGCATGATAGAGACATGATAGAGAAAATAGATGATTAAGAGAGAAGATAAAAGATAGATGATAGAAAGATAGAGAAGAGAGATGATAAAGATAGAAAATAGATATTTTGTTTTCCAGATTTACATCCTTGTTGAACCAATTCATTTCTACATTGCCTTCATTTTTTTGAATCTCTAGCCCCTTTGGCATTTTGCTAATTACTCCCAATCAAGCCTCAACTTTGGATCACTCCCACTATTTGTCACCTTCATTCCTACATATATGCTGGTGAATGAAGATGAAGAAAACCATGTAATTGTGTTGACTGGGTTCACTACAAATTTATGTTATACTACCTCAAATGAGCCCTCACTGCTGCTAGGTAATTTTACTATATATTCCTTGTCAATTCACTGTACCACTCTCCATAATGGCACTTACGAACATTTTCATCCCTCCTCAAACCTTCCATGGTTCTCCCTTCCCTACTCTATTAGCATGTTTTACAGAAACTAAACAAAATAAAACAAAACATTGAGGCCATTCATTGTGAATTCCCTCTTCTCCTCCCTTCTTCATCTCATATTAATTACTCACATATTTTCTGTTGTAATCTTCTTCACCCATGATGAAGTGGATTTACTTCCAGGTTAACAAGGCTCACCCCTCTACATGTCCAAATAATCCCATATCTTTAACAGATTGGCCCCTTTGTAATCCTCTTGCTATCACTTATTTTCAGTCTCTCTTTATCTAATGACTCATTCCCTTCTGCCTACAAATATGCCTATATCTTTCCCATCCTGAGAAAAAAAAATGCCTTGCTTCATTCTTCCATTCCTGCTAACCATCATCTTATATTTCTTCTGCCCTTTTAGGTTCCTCTTCTTTCTCTTCTCCCACTGTCTTCTTAACTCCTTATAATCTGGCCTCTGAGTGGAATAGTCTATAAAGATTCCCTCTCTAAAGTCATTAATGAGCTTTAAGTTTTAAAATCCAATAGCCTTTTCAACATCTTCATTCTCCTTGACCTCTCTGTAGCTTTTGACACTGTTGATTACTTTCTTCTTCTTGATACTCCCTTCTTTCTAGGTTTTCAGGACACCACTCTCTCCTGGTTCTTTTCCTACCTATCTGGTCACTCCTCTATTTCATTTGCTGGAATTCTTCCAGATCACACCTTCTAACCACAGGTGCCCCTCAAGGTTTTGTCTTTTTCTCTTCTCTCTCACTTTATTATGTCATTTGCTGATCACATCAGGTTCCATGTACTGATTTTCTATTTTTATGTTAATGGTCCTCAAATTTACCTATCACTTTTAGGATCATAAAAAAATATACTCTGGCATTCAAAGTTCTTCATAACCTAGTGCCCTTATACCCTTACAATCTCACATGATCTTTTTTTCCCCCTTTTTTGGTGAGGCAATTGGGGTTAAGTGACTTGCCCAGGGTCACACAGCTAGTAAGTGTCAAGTGCCTGAAGCTGAATTTGAACTCTCAGGTCCTCCTGACCCCAAGGCCAGAGATCTATCCACTGCACCACCTAGCTGCCCCTCTAGTTTTATTATATCTTACTCTCTGACATACTCTTCTCTCCAGTGATGCTGGCCTTCTGGCCATCTCTTAGCTCTGGGAATTTTCTCTGGCTATTCTTCATGGCTAGAATTCTCTCTACCCTCTGACCTCCCTATTTTTCTTTAAGTATCAACTAAAATCCCTTCTCTAATAAAAGTCTTCTCCAACTCCTCTTAGTTTTGCCTTCCTTCTGTTAATTACTTCTTATATATCCTACATATATAGCTTGAATTATAACATGCTTATATGCTTATATATGGGTATAAATGTTTATATGTATGTGTATATCTACACAAATACATAGATATATACATAGATATATACACACATATACATATATACACACACACACATATATGTGTGTGTGTATGTATGTGTGTGTGTGTGTGTGTGTGTGTGTGTGTAACATCTCCTCTATTAGATTGTAAGGTCCTTGAGGATAGGCTGTCATTTGCCTCTTTTTTTATCCCCAGTATTTATTAGATTGACTGGCAAATAACAGGCACTTAAATAATGATTGTTTGTTGGTTGCTTGATAGAAGAAGGATGTTAGAGAAGATAGATGGGTATATAGATAGATAGAATCCCTAACCCTCCTCTTCAGTGAGGAAGCTCCTATTACTACTTATATTTTATGACATTTAATCTGTATCTTAGAAAAATCCTTGATAAATTGAGAGTTAGTGATTTGTCCATTGTGACAAAGCAAGTGCATAGCAGAGATGGAACCCTAAAACTGATCATCCTGACTCCAAATCCAGCCCTCCTCCAATACTCCATGTTAGTTCCACCACCACCACCACCACCACATCAGCAACCACAACCACAACAGCAGCAGTAGCAGCAACAGCAGTAGCAACACCAACATACAAATATATTTTACTTAACATTGAATTACAACTGGATTAACCCATGCTATAAATTTAGTTTCCTAATGCTATAGCTAAATTCAGTGTAGTCACATGTGTGTTATACATGCTTTTTTCTTGATTGAGGTGAATGATTTGTCACAGAATCCTTGGCCCAGCTTAACACTTAGAAAAGGTAATTTCAATTTGTGTTTTCTCACTTGTAGCTTTGTGAAACTATTATAGAGAAGTGACACCTACTGAAATGCTCGACTGCTTTTAGAGACTGATTTTTTCCCCCTGAAAAGGATGCCAAATTAGTTGGCAGTTTTGGTTTTCAGTTTATTCATGCTTACAGGAACTCCTTCTGTTTCAAATTTCTGTAAGCTTCTGTAACCTAAGCCCTAGTGGGAAAAGGAATATATATTTTACAGATGAACACATTACATTTATGTATCATTGTAATCTCTTTCTTGTTTTATAGATCCAAGGTCCTCCGGGGAGAGTCACAAATCCACAGAATGTCCCTAAGTGTGAGATTTTGCATTTGATGCTCTGATTTAACTGACAGATGTGTAAAATCACAAATATTAAATGATTCCCCACTGGCTTCAGAGCTGTACAGTAGATATTGAAGAGGGACTTATTACAGAGACGGTCACTCTCTGGCATATGCTGCACTAAGAAACAATACTACTTGAAATCTATAAGTGGAATGTACATTTGTAAATGCAAATTTTAATTTACTTTAGTGGGCCCCACATTTTGCTTTGTAATGTTGTAATGGAATCCTCAGTGTAGTAAAAATGGCCATTATGACTTGCTTACAAGTGAAAAAAAATCAGCTTTGTTTTTCTAATTCTCTCTAGAGATCTTTTGGATAACACCAGATATTTTCTGTGTGGACCATATTCAATTCACACCTGCCAGAGTCAGTAGTACCATCTTAAAGACATCAAGAAGGGAAATCATGACAACATTCAGAATTTGACCTCTTGGACTAGTGATGTACTGTGACGATTTTTCATTCTATATGTTCACAGTTCATGTTGGAAAGTGAAACTTGATTTCGTTTCAAAGTACTTCTTTGTGACATGTTAGAATTGAAGTTGAGAGTGAACTTGGGTTGCATGAAACTGACATAAAACTTAAAGCAAACTTTTACTGATAATAACCTGAAAATCCCTGGTTGCAGCTTGATATTGATTTGCTTTTAATTATCTGCTAAATATAAATATGCATTATATATATGTATATATATATATATAAAACATGTATATATACATATATAACTATCGTTCATTTAACATGATGAGATTTTACTTAATAAACTGAAATGTCTATGGATAATAAAGACATACCTACTTTAACAGGGAAACCTCTGGATTTAAGGTAAGAAGAAATGGTTTCTTCTGTGTAGGTAGGATAATTTTTAATATTGGAAAATTATTTCCTTGAATATTAGTTTTTACATCTGTAAAATGGATAAAATGACATTTGAAGTCTCACAGTTTGGTTTTGAGGAGAGACTTTCACAAATAGCAAAATTTAATAAAGTGTAATATATAAAAAAGTATAAATCCAGAGTAAAGGTATGCATTATAATATATACATGCAATAATAATCAACTCATTGGAATAAAAGGCACATTTAAAATTTAAACACTTTATTTATCTGAAAATTCAGATCCTCACAAAACAGTGCTCCAAGGATTTGTGACCTTTACTAAGAACTCACCACTTTTGCCTTTGTGAACAAAATTCAATTCCTCAATTCATAGATCATTTTAAAGGTTGCATATAGACAGTGAAAGATGCAAGGATGAGAAGAAAGAAAGCATAAAATCAAAGGATAATGGCTTTTAAAAGGGTGATGGAATGGAGACTTTGAAGCATCATTTGGATCAATAGTATCAGGATATTATTTATGGGGAAAATTCAAAAAATGAATAAGTGCAAGTGGTCCAGAGAGAGGAAGTGTGGAAATATGGAAGCTGTGAGTAAAACATGTAGTGAAAAGAAGGCAAAAGGTGGAAAACAATATGAAGCTGAAGTCAAATCCCAGTCTTGCTACTTATTAACTGCATCACCTTGGAAAAGTGTCAACCTCTCAGTAAATCATCATATATAAAATGAAGGTATTGGACTCAATGAATTTTAAGGACATTTTCAACCATAAATTTATGGTCCTAGGATTCCTTGAGACAGTAGAACTACCCAATCTTTCAAGTCCCTTTCAATTCTGACATTTTGCATAGGAAAGCATGGGAATTGCATAGGAAACATTTACATCTAATTTACACATTTGATTGATTTCAATCAAAGAGGAGTTTCTACATGATAAAGCTATTGTGTATCTTATTATATTAATTGGAGTTGAAGGTGTGGAATCTTATACCTAAAAGATTCATTCATACACTTTAAAAAGTTTTTTGAAAATCTTTTGCAGGAAAGTAACTTCACTTGTAAATTCATTTTTTATGCTAACAAAAATAATCAAAATGTTGCATGCATTTTGTAGTAAGATAATTTAAAAAAGTAAAATAACTACAAATGAAAATAAAATGAAATATAAAGTAGTATCAGTATTATTTAATCTGTTAGGTTACATTGATTATAGATGACATTTACTCTTCTTATGTAAAATTAGTAGTGAAATGCCTAAAAAAGTGCAAATTGATGAGAGAACATGGCCATTCAGCTGAATGAAAGGGAATCCCATAGATCTCATTACATTGTCAGATGTTTCCATTAAGGACCATTGGAGACACACATGGTCACTGTCTCCTTTTATTATAGTCATGAAAAGTGTGTCAGGCCCATAAAAAGGTAGCTGGCAGCTTGGTAAAACAAACAAGCAAAGAAACAAAACAAAACAGAAACAAAAACAACCTCCCCTTCCTCTCCCCCCAAAAAAACCCTAACAGTTTATTTGCTGTTGTATCTCCAGAGATATCTAACAAAATAGTCTTTCCAAATATCACTTGAAGCTATTTGTTACCACTGTCTTATTTGTCACAGTAGAGTGAATATTGTTATGATATTCTAGACCATAAAGTTGTGACCTGTTCTCTTTGACCTCTTTTTCAGTGCTAGTCAGCAGTGAAGATATGAAAACACATTTGCTGTCTGACAACTTTTGTTTCTAAGGTTAGAGTAAAAACAAACTGCTCTGGGCAAAAGATTTAGCTTTGACAAATGATAGGTCTGCCTATTTTAAATCCAGAGACAGCCTCATGTACCAGACAAATGGGCAGCCTATATAGGACAATATGAGTGTAAAGATTTGGAAAGTATGAGGTGTCAGAGTTGTGGTGACATCTCATTGCAAAGACTACTTTCAGGAAAATAAGAGGTTAGGTAAAAAGGGCCATACAGGGCCATCAAAAAACTCATATATCTATAAAAACCCATCAATGTGTACAGTATTTACTCTGGTTAAGCCTCATCTAAGTGAAGTCATATGATGTAGTAAAAGGGACATTTGTTTTATAAACAGAACAGTTAGATTTTAGGTCCAGTTAAATCTATTAGCTAACAGTTTGATCTTGCATGATATTCTTCACACTTCTTAGCTTTGGTTTCCTCATTTGTGAAAAGAAGATAATAGTACTTACATTATTACTTTATAAGGTTACAGTTGGGTTCATGTGACATATGCACAAGTCTCTTGTAAAACTTTAAACAGACACAAATATAAATTACTACCATTTTTATCTGTTCTAATGAAAACCTTATATAATGATGTGTGATTTTTCTTTTTCTTTTTTTAACTTATGAGTCACCTCGTAAAGAAGACCAAAAGTAAAAAAAAATGAAAATAATATGTTTTAATCTGCATTTAGACTGCATCAGTTCTTCCTCTGTATGTGGATAACACTTACCATCATGAGTCTTTGAAATTATCTTGGATCATTGTATTGCTAGAAACAGCTAAGTCATTCCTAGTTAATCATTGTGTGAGATTGCTGTCACTGTGTACAATGTTCTCTTGGTTCTGCTCATGTCACTTTCTTTGCATTAGTTCATACAAGTCTTTCTGTTTTCTTTTTTAATCTGCCTGCTTGTCATTTCTTATAGCACAATAGTATTCCTTTACTTTCATACACCACAACTTGTTTAACCATTCTCCAACTGATGTACATTCACTCAATTTCTAATTCTTTGCCACCACAAACAGAACTACTACAAATTTTTTGGACATATGGGTCCTTTTCCTCTTTGTATGATACCTTTGGGGTACAGACATACTAGTGATATTGCTAAATAAAAAGGTATTCACAGTTTGATTGCCTTTTGGGCAGAGTTCCAAAATGCTCTTCAGAATGCTTGGATCAGTTCACAACTCCAACAACAGTGCATTAGTGTCCCAATTTTCCCACATCTTCTGCAACATTTATCATTTTGCTTTTCTGTCATATTAGCCAATCCTATAGGTATGAAGTGGTACCACAGAGTTGTTTTAATTTACATTTATCTAATCAATAGTGATTTTTCCATATGATTATAGATAGCATTGATTTCTTCATATGATAATTGATATTTCTAATCTTTTGACCATTTATCAATTGGTGAATGACTTTTATTCTTATAAATTTGACTTAGTTCTCTATATATTTGAGAAATGAAGGCTTTACCAGAAATGGTTGCTAGAAAAATCATTTCACATCTTTTAAGTTTCTGTCTAACCTCAGCTGTATTGGTTTTGTTTGTGAAAAACAAACTTTCTAATTTAACATAATCAAAATTATCCATTTTATTTTATTAATTTATTTTGATTTATCAACAATCACTTCCATATGCTTTTGAGTTTAAATTTTTTCCCCCTTCATCCCCCCCCAAAGATGGTGCACAATCTGATATAGGCTATACATTTACATTCCTCTTAAGCATATTTTCACATTAGTGAAGTTGTAAGTAAAAATTACTCACTAGTGTTTAACTTTTGACCACCGCCTCCCTCAGTCCCTCCCTCCCTTTCCCTTTTCTCACCCTTTAGTCTTACTGCTTCCTCCCTCCCTTCTAGTCCCCCTCTCTTTTCTTTCCCCTTTTCCCTCCTACTGCCTGTATGGCCAGTTAGATTTCTATACCTAACTGATTATGTTATTCCATTCTTGAGACAAATCTGATGAGAGTAAGGTTCAAACAATGCCCACACCTCTCCCTTCTTCCCCTCTGCTGTAATAAAATTTTGTGTCTTTTCCAGTAATGTAATTTACTCTTGTCTACCTCCTCCTTTCTCAGTACATTTTCTAAAATTAGACTAATCCACTTACTTGGATCCATTTAACCCACTTGATTAGATTTTCTTTTTGTCATTACATCAAAGTCAACTATTATCCACCCCGTTTATGCATACTCCTTTAGCATGGTATAATAAAATAATAATAATAATACAGTTCTCAAGAGTTGCAAGTGTGATCTTCCCTTGTAGGGATGTAAACAGTTCACCCTTATTAACAACATATTGTACCTTTCTGTCCCATTTACCTTTTTATGTCTTTCTTGAATCTTGTACTTGAAGACCAAATTTTTTGTTGAGCTTTGGTCTTTTTATCAGGAAGGTTTGGAAGTCCCTGATTTTGTTGAATATCCATCTCCTCCCTTGAAAAATCATGCTCATTTTTGAAGGGTAGTTGATCCTTGGTTGCAATCCAAGCTCCTTTGCCTTATGGAATATCATGCTCTACCCCCTGTGGTCTTTTAATGTAGAAGCTGCAAGGTCCTGTGTAATCCTGACTATGGTTCCATGATATTTAAATTGTTTCTTTCTGGCTGCTTGCAGCACCTTCTCTTTCATCTGGTAATTTTGGAATTTTGCTATTATATTCCTTGGTGTTGTCAATTTGGGATCTCTTTGAGGTGGTGAGCAGTCTATTCTTTCTATGGTTGTTTTACTTTCTGGTTCTAGGACTTCAGGGCAGTTTTCCTTTGTAATTTCCTGAAAGATATTGTCCAGGCTCTTTTTTTCTTCATGATTTTCAGGTAGTTAATACTTTCTAAATCATCTCTACTGGATCGATTTTCCAGGTCAGTTGTTTTACCAATGAGGTATTTTAAGTTTTCATCTATTTTTTCATTTTTTTGTTTCTGTTTGACTGATTCTTGCTCTCTCATAGAGACATTAGTTTCATTTGTCCAATTACAGTTTTTAACATATTGTTTTCTTCTGTTAGTTTTTGTACTTTCTTCTCCAATTGGCCAATTGTATTTTAAGGGATTTGTTTTTTTCAGTGTACTTTTTTTTCCAATTGGCCAATTGTAGTTTTTACGGACTCTTCTGCCTCTTTCGTTAGACTTTTAAAATCGTTCTTGAGCTCTTCTAAGAAGGCTTTTTGGGCTTCAGACCAGTTCATATTCCCTTTTGATGTTGCAGATGTGGGTTTGTTGACAATGTTGTCCTCTTCAGAATTTCTGTCTTGATCTTCACTCTTCTCATAATATGAATCTATGGTATGTTTCTTTTTACTCATGGTTTCTTTATTCCCTGGCCTTTAAAGAGATTGAGTTCTCCTGCTGGGTAACAGAGGGCACTGACCCAAGCTTCTTGTGTTGGGAGCCTAGGTCTTGGTCACTGGATTTTTGTGCTGGGTCCTCTTATATTGGCAATTGGAGGCTATAGGTTTCTGGCAGTTTACCTCGTGTTGGGCTGGAATCAGCAAGGATGGAACTTTCAGGCAGTTCTAGGTTGCCTGCTTTTCCTTTCCTTAGCTTTCTTCAGCTCCTTTTAGATGGGTGCTGCAGGATGTTTATCTGCCTGGGGCCCCTTGTAATGCTGCCTCCCTTGTTTCTGCTAATGCACTGGGAGATTCCTTTGTGGTAGAGTGCTGAGGCACCTGGTGCTTGGTTGAGCTGGTTTCTGCCAGTTCCTCGCCCTCACTGAGGCCCTCCGAGGTCCAGGTGTTGGTGTTTGCCTGCTCTACCACTTGGGCTTCTGGATCTCTTCCTGGGGTTCTGACAGCTTACCTGGTGTTGGACTGGTACTGGCAGGGCTGGGGCTTTATGAAGAGTTTAGGTTGTTTTCTTCAGCTCCTTTCAGATGAATGCTGCAGGGTACTTATTCCCCTGGGGCCCTTTGTAGTGCTGCTTCCCTTATTTTTGCTGAGGCATTGGGAGACCCATTTGCTGGGCTGCTGCAGTGCTGCTCCTCATCTTTATTCTAGTTCAGCTGTTCCAGGGTTTTTTTTTTTTCTGGGGTGATATTTTCTGGGTTTTCAGAGACTGATGGGGGACGGTGAGAGGGACTACCTTTTTACTCTGCCTTCTTGGCTCCCAAAAGCAGAAGACCCAAAATTACCCATTTTATATCCCATAATGCTGTCTGTTTGGTCAAAAAATTTTCCCCTCTCTATAGATCTGACAGATTAATTATTCCCTGCTCTCCTAATTTGCTTATTATATAACCCTTTAGTCAAAATCATGTACCCATTTGGACCTTATCTTGGTGTATGGTGGAAGATATTGATATACGCCTAGCTTCTGTCATACTGTTTTCTGGCTTTCCCAGCAGTTTTTGCCAAGTAATGAGTTGTTATCCCAGAAGGTGGGGTCTTTGGGTTTATCAAACACTATATTACTATGGTCATTTACTATTGTGTTTTGCGAACTTAATCTATTCCACTAATCTATCACTCTATTTCTTAGTCAGGACCAGATAGTTTTGATGATTGCTACTTTACAAAATAGTTTGAGATCTGGAAGGCCACTTCCTTTGAATTTTTTTTTCATTATTCCCCTTGATATTCTTGACATTTTCTTCTTCCAGATAAGTTTTGTTATCAATTTTTCTAGCTCTAAAAATAATTTTTGGTATAGTATGGCACTAAATAAGTAAATTGATTTAGGTAGAATTGCTTTTTTTTTTTTATCATTTTAGCTCAGCCTGCCCATGACCAATTAATATTTTTTCAATTGTTTTGATTTTACTTCATTTATGTCGAAAATATTTTGAAATTGTGTTCATATGGTTTCTGGGTTTATCTTGGCAGGCAGACTCACAAATATTTTGTACTGTCTACGATTATTTTAAATGGGATTTTTCTATCTCTTGCTAATGGACCTTGTTGGTAATATGAAGAAATTCTGATAATTTGTGTGGATTTATTTTATATTCTGCAACTTTGTAAAATTGTTAATTATTTCAAGTAATTTTTTAGTTGATTCTCTAAGATTCTCTAAGTATACCATCATATCATCTGCAAAGAGTGATAATTTTGTTTCCACATTGCCTATTTTAGTTTCAATTTATTTTTTTTTCTTGTATGTCTATAGCTAACATTTCTAGTACAATGTTGAATAGAAGTGGTGATAATGAACATCTTTGCTTTATTCCTGATCTTACTGGGAAGGCTTCTATCTTATCTCTGTTACAGAAAATACTTATTAGTGGTTTTAGACAGATAATACTTATCAATGTAAGGAAAGCTCCATTTAGACCTATGCTCTCTGGTGTTTTTAATAGGAATGGGTGCTGTATTCTATAAAACAAACAAACAAACAAAACAACTTTTTTGAATCTATTGAGATAATAATATGATTTCTTTTGGTTTTGCAGTTGATATGGTCCATTATTTTTTTTCTAGTATTGAACCAATCCTGAATTCCTGGTTTAATTTCTACCTGGTCATAGTATATAACCTTGGTGATATATTGTTCTAATTTCCTTGTTGGTATTTTATTTAAATTTTTTTTGCATCAATATTCATTGGCAAATTGGTGATAGTTTTCTTTTTCTGTTTTTGCTTTTCCTGATTTAGTTATCAGCACTATTTTTCTGTAATAAAAGGAATTTGGTAGAGCTTCTTCACTTATGCTTCCAAAGAGGTTAAATGATATTGGAGTTAATTATCCTTAAATCTTTGGTAGAATTAAGTTGTGAATCCATCTGGCCCTAGAAATTTTTTCTTAAGGATTGCACTGGTGATTTGTTCAATTTTTTTTTCTAAAATGGGTTTATGTAAGTATTCTATTTCCTCTTCTTTTTAAGCTAGGCTATTTATATTTTTGTAAATACTCATCCATTTTACTTAGACTGTCATATTACTTGGCATAGAGTGAGGCAAAATAGCTCCTAATTATTATTTTAATTTCTTCTTCATTGTTGGTGAATGCATCCTTTTAGTTTTAAATATTGGTAAATTGGTTTCCTTCTTCTCTTTTCTTTTCTTTTTTTTGTTGTAATTAAGTTAGCCAATCATCTATTTTTTCATTAAATCAGGTTTTAGTTCATATATAGATATAGATATATACATATATATAGATATATACATATATGTATATATCTATATATATAGATATATAAAGTTCATTTTTTTTTTTACTTTCAATGTTACTAATCTCTTCTTTGATTTTCAGGATATCCAATTTGGTACTTAATTGGGGATTTTAATATGTTCTTTTTCTAGCTTCTATAATGACCAATTCATTGATCTGTTCTTTCTCTATTTTATTGATGTAAGTATTTAGAAATATAACTTTTCCCCTAAAATTGCTTTGGCTGCATCCCATAAATTTTGATATATTGTCTCAATGTTCTCATTATCTTTGATGAAATTTAAGATTGTTTCTATGATTTATTGTTTGACCCATTCATTCTATAGGAATAAATTATTTAGTTCCCAATTAATTTTTAATCTTTCTTTATCATGACCCTTTATTAAATGTAATTTTTATTTCATCATGACTGAAAATAATGCATTTGATATTTCTGCCTTTCTGCATTTGATTGTGAGGTTTTTATGCCATAATACATGGTCCATTTTTTGTTCATGTACCACTGAGAAAAAGGTATATTCTCTTCTATCCCTATTCAATTTTCTCCGGAGGTCTATCATATCTAAATTTTCTAAAATTCTATTCAGTTTCTTAACTTCTTTCTTGTGTATTTTGTGATTATATTTATCTAGTTCTGAGAGGGGAAAGTTGAGGTCTCCCACTATTTTACTGTCTTATTTCCTCCTGCTACTCACTTAACTTCTTTAGAAATTTGTATGCTATATCATTGGTGCATATCTATTAAGTATTGACATTACCTCATTGTCTATGGTACCTTTCAGCAAGATATAGTTTCCTTCCTTCTCTGTTGTTTACCTGAGATCAGAATTGTTACCAGTGATCTTTTTTTTTTTAACTTCATCTGAAGCAGAATGTAGTATGTTCTAACTTTTTACCTTTACTCTGCACATGTCTCTTTGCTTCAAATGTATTTCTTGTAAACAACATATAGCAAGCTTCTGGTTTCTACTCTGTTATTATTGTTTTTATGGTTGTTGTTACTCACTTTTCCAGTTGATCTTATGACTTTTTAAGTTGAGCTCTGCTTTTGGATTACAAAGGGCACTGCCCCAAGCTTTTTGAGCCTGGAGTTAGGAGTCTGATCACTGGCTTTCTTCTCCAGAGCTTCCAAAATTGGTTGCTCACAGGTACGTTGGGGTTGCTTAGCTTATTCTTGCCAGTTATGCTTGGCACAGCCCTGTTTGGTCTGACAAGTAGCCTGCTGTGCTGGCGTTTTGAGCTAGGACAGCAGGGATTCTATAACTGATCTGTGATGGGGTAAGAGTCTCTCACTGGCTTGCTCAGACATGACCTGAGTTGGTCTGCACTCCCTTTTTGCTTAAGTGAGACAGATCTTTCCTGCAGTCCTTCTAAGTTATCTTTTACTGGAAAATTATTTCAACCCATAATTTTATGGTTTCTGAAGCTCCAGAATTCAATTTGAGGTGCAATTTAAAATTGTTTTGAGGCAAATTGGAGAGACCTCAGGCAACTTTCTGACTTTTCTTGCCAATCTTGACTCCACCTTGCTATTTATATCTATATACCTACAGACCTGTTCAATTATATTATCGACATCCATGATCCTTTTTTCCAGATCTTTGTGATTCTCAGACCAATTTGTTCCCAAATTTCCCCTGCTAGAGAAGAGAGAATTGGATATTCAGACAAAAGAAGAGAGTAAGAATAATGGTTAATTCACTACTTACAATGAAGACACATTTAACTTGTGTGCTGGTAACATGACGGTATCTCAAATTCTTGCTATATTAAGGAATGTTAACACCAGCTAAACTTTCATGAGCAAAGGCATTAAATGGAATAGCATTGAACATCAAAAGCAGTAATTATTTTTTTCCATACATCTGAGACATACTCTACACCATCATCAGTGTTGAAGCAAATTGTTCCTATCTTAAATAGATGTGTGCACCTCAACACACAGATTCTGATCAGTGTAACTTCTTTCCATTGATAATGGTGGAGAGTATGTTGCAGGTTTATAGAAAAAAAATAGTTGTTGTTTTTGTTGTTTAATGCTACTCTATTGAGCGTCTTTTCTTTGAAGTATGCATTTCCTCTGGTTGAGTAAGAAAAAAAAATGGACACAGCATTGGAACCTCACAATGTGTAATTTTTGAATGGGTAAAGATCCCCTGAAATCCTTGAGCCTGGCATAACTTTTCAAAAACATCAATTTCACAAATGCAATATAATTAAGCACGGTTCCATATTAGTTCCTTTGAAAGAGACATGAGACTGCAAACTCAGTATGAACAAATGTTTTTGTATTAGAGTAAAAATCAAAAAATACAAATGCCTAGTTTTAGGTCACATTAAGAGGGCCTCTAGGACAGGTAGGTGGTTCAGTGGATAGAATGGTGGGCCTGAAGTCAAAAATTCTCATCTTCTTTAAATCTGCCTTCAGATATTTACTAGCTGTGTGACCTTGTGTAAGTAACTTAACTGTGTTTGACTCAGTTCATTATTTGTAAAATGAACTGGAGAAGGAAATGACAAACCATTCTAGTACCTTTGTTAAGAAAACCCTTACTGGGGGCAAAGCCAAGATGGCAGAGTGAAAGCAGTGACTTGCTTGAGCTCTCCTCCAAACCCCTCCAAATACTCATAAAAAATGACTGTAAACAAATTCTAAAGCAGCAGAACCCACAGAAAGACAGAGTGAAACAAATTTCCAGCCCAACATAAGCTGGATGATTGATCAGAAAGGTGTATCGCGCTGGGCTGGGAGCACAGTGCAGTGCGGCATGGGCGTGTAGGCCACAGCAAACCTGGAGCAGGCCTCAGAGGACTGAATTGTGGGCAGCTGTGGAGGTTTCCAGACTCCTCAATCCACGCATGCAAAAGACAACTTAGAAGGTCAGTGGGAAAAGTCTGTTTCTGTGGTGCTGAGACAGGAAGGTGGGTTTCAGCTCCATTCCCCAAAAGAGTGGCCCTGGGGGGTGCAGCTGCTTCCTGAGCCTCCAGCCCACAGAATGAGGGGGAATTCAGTGGCTAATCAAAGAGGGATTACAGGGTTCTCTTTGCCGGTGCTGAGGCAGGAATCTCTTGCTTTGCCCTGTTGTGGATCTGGGTCACAGTTCTGGCGGCATGCTGGGTGAGGAGGAACGCTGGCATGGTGGAGCTTGTAGTGGCTGTGGAGAGGAACCCCTCCTCACAGTTACAGGACAGAAAGGAGTACTTGTGGTCACAGGCTAGGAAAGGAGTAAACACCTCACCCCTTATCATACCACCTTGGAAGAACTGAAAATTTACAGGTCCCTACAAGTATCTCTGAAAACAGCTACAAACCCCTGAAGCTTGGGACAGTACATTCTCCACATTGGAAGCAGACTCTTACCTTAACAAAGAGTTTAAAACTCAAGTAATTGGCTGGGATCATGAGCAAGCAAAAAGAGTCAGACTATATTATCTTACTTTGGTGAAAAAGAAGATCAAAATATACAACCAGAAGAAGACAACAAAGTCAAAGCTCCTACATCCAAAGCCTCCAAGAAAAATATGAATCAGTCCCAGGCCTTGGAAGAGCTCAAAAGGGATTTTGAGAAGCAAGTAAGGAAGTAGAGGAAAAACTGAGAGTGATGCAAGAAAATCAAAAAACAAGTCAACAGCTTGCTAAAGGAGACCCAAAAAAATACTGAAGAAAATAACACCTTAAAAAATAGCCTAACCCAAATGGCAAAAGAGGTCCAAAAAGCCAATGAGGAGAAAAATGCCCCAAAAGAAAAATTGGCCAAATGGAAAAGGAAGTCCAAAAGATTACTGAAGAAAATACTTCCTTAAAAATTAGGATAGAGCTATTGGAAGCTAGTGACTTTATGAGAAATCAAGACATGTAAAACAAATCCAAAAGAATGAAAAATTACAAAACAATGTGAAATATCTCATTGGAAAAACAACTGACCTAGAAAATAGATCCAGGAGAGAGAATTTAAAAATTATTGGACTATCTGAAAGCCATGATCAAAAAAAGAGCCTAGACATCATCTTTCAAGAAATTATCAAGGAAAACTGCCCTGATATATTAGAACCAGAGGGCAAAATAGAAATTGAAAGAATCCACAGATCTCCTCCTGAAAGAGATCCCCAAAGGAAAACTCCTAGGAATATTGTAGCCAAATTCCAGAGTTCCCAGGTCAAGAGAAAATATTACAAGCTGCCAGAAGGAAACAATTCAAGTACTGTGGAAACACAATCAGGATAACACAAGATTTAGCAGCTTCTACATTAAAGGACCACAGGGCATGGAATATAATATTCCGGAGGGCAAAGGAGATAGGATTACAACCAAGAATCACCTACCCAGCAAAACTGAGTATAATCCTTCAGGGTAAAAAATGGTCATTCAGTGAAATAGAGGACTTTCAAGCATTTTGATGAAAAGACCAGAGCTGAATAGAAAATTTGACTTTCTTTCAAATACAGGACTCAAGTGAAACATGAAGAGGTAAACAGGAAAGAGAAACCATAAGAGACTTATTAAGATTGAACTGTTTACATTCCTGCATGGAAAGATGATATTTATACTCATGAGACTTTGTCAGTATTAGGGTAGTTGAGGAAAAAAATTATATGTATGTATATGTAGATAGATAGATAGAGGGCACAGGGTGAGTTGAAGATTAAGGGGTCATATCTGGAGAATAAAATTAAGGGATGAGAGAGGATATACTGGAGAAGAAGAAAGGGAGAGGTAGAATGGGGTAAATTATCTCACAAAAAAAACAGAAAAGAAAAGTCTCTTACAGTGGAGGGGAAACGGGGAAGGTGAGAGGGAATGTGAATCTTATTCTCATAGGATTTGGCTTAAGGAGGAATAACATACACATTCAATTGGGTATGGAAATCTGTCTTACCCTACAGGAAAATAGGGGGAGAAGGGGACAAGAGAGCAGGGGATGATAGAGAGGAGGCAGATTGGGAAAGGGTAATCAGAAGTAAATACTTCTGAGGAGGGACAGGGTCAAAAGAAAGAATAGAATAAATGGGAGGGCAGGATAGGATTAAGGAAATAGAGTTAGTTTTTCACAACATGTCTACTATGGAGTGTTTGCATAACTGCACATGTACAACCTATATTGAGTCACTTGCCTTTTCAATGAGGGTGGGTGGGGAGGGAGGAAGAGAGAAAATTGGAAACCTAAAGTTTTAAAACATATGTTTAAAAAAATGTTTTCACATGCTACTGGGAAATAAGAAATACAGGAAATGGGGTACAGAAGTCTATCCTACCCTACAGGAAAATAGAAGGGAAGGGGATAAGAGAAGGGGAGAGAGATAGAAGAGAGGACAGACTAGGGAAGGGATATTCAGAATGCATGCCATCTTGGGGTGGGGGTAAAGGGGAGATGGGGTGAAAATTTTGAATTCAAAAACTTGTGGGAGTGAATGTTGAAAACTACAAATAAATTTATATTAAAAAAAATTGAAAATAAAATGGGGATAATAATGACAGTAGTATCTACCTCAAAGAATTGTTGTGAGGCTTAAATGAGGTATTGTCAGGTGCTTTGTAAACTTTAAGACACACTGTATTTATCAGTAACTATTTTTCCTTCACGAAACTTCTTTGTAAAATATCAAGTGATATATAAATGCTAACAATCATTTGTAATAGTACTAAATAAATAATAGTTTTAAGAAATGGGAAAAAAAAGAAAACCCTTACTGGGGTCATGAAGAGTGGGGCATGACTGAAAAACAATTGAACAAGAGAGGTATAATGTCTTCAATTCATATAATTTTTTTGTTACTCACATTCCAAGCATTGGTAAAAAGTAATTGTAGTTCGTTACCATAATTTCTGACTCTTTTAACCAATTGGCTTCTGAGTTTATTGATTGCCTCTATTCCTACTCTATTTTAATGGTTATATCTACATTGTATATATTGTTGAAGAGCTATATCTCAGTATTTTTTTCGTTCTTCCTTTATAGATTATAGCACCAATATTTTAATCAGCCTGGTCACAGGGAAATTCTTTCTTCTGTGCTGTCATTTGGCCAGTAGTAAAACTGTTATGTCTATAATTTCTAGCAAACAGTCTATAATGTCTTTCTTTTTACACTGTGGTCCAGAAAGCCTGATGACACTCTCTAACATCATCTTCTCACTCTGTTGTTTTCCCTTCAATATAATATCTTATTTTATTTTCATTAATATGTAAACTCATTGAGGAAAGAGAATTTTGTGTTTTACCTTTCTTGTCCTCAATACTTAACAGTCTATCTGGCATATGCCAAATTCTGGATCCTTCTTGATTGATCCTTTACAGTCCTACCTTGACATAGTACCACTTTTGAATACTTTTGCCCTGTCACTAAATCCTTCAGTTCCTTGTTCAAGTTTTCATACTTTCTACTTTCTAAATTCAATGGCCTTTTTGTAGCTGTCCTCCTCTTTGACCTTCCTGTAGTACTTAACCGCTATTCATCACCTAACATTGCATTAGTTTTCTTGTCTGACATTATCCCATTCATTTCTACTGAATGCACAATCCATTCTTGACTCCAGATATTTATGGTGAGAAAGTGCTGCCTAGTAATTCTTCCTCCATCTTGTACTGCTGGATTTGATTTTTTTAAAACAAAGATTAATATCTTACATTTAGCTTTCTTAAATTCCATCTTATGGATGGATTGGATTCAACCAAATATTCTACCTGCCCAGATCTTTTTCAATCCTGTAATAGTCATATGAGGTCAAGTAATCCTTCTTAGCTTTGTACCATCTAAGATTTTATTAGCATGGCACCTGTATTTTTATCCATGTCATTGATTAGAAAAAAATACATATATATAATGGAAAGTTCTGGATTTAGAGTCAGGAAAATCTGAGTTTAAATTATTCTTTAGACACATACTAACTCTGTAACACTGGGCAAATTGCAACCTCTCTATGAGTCAGTTTCTTTACCTGTAAAATGATGTCTCTTGTAGCTCTAAATCTAAGATGCTTTTCTACTTGGCCAAGGCTACAGTGGATGATGACTTGTGACAATCCCTGTCCATTGTGGTTTGCCATAATTGTATTGATTTGAAATTGTCTGTTTTCTTCATAGGGGAATTAAGCTTCATTTTCAGTTTCATTCCACACTTTCTATTTCAGACTCCTAAGGAAAGTTACTACAAATAGAAATTCTTATTATGGAAATGGTTATGGGATAAAATCTAGAATTTTCCTCAGCAAGGAGGAGGAAGGTAAAAATGTATCTGGCATACAAACATTAATTGTATGTGGGATAGACAATCTATTCATAAAAAGGGGGCTGTTAAGCAATAAAGAATTTTTAAATGACTAGAACTGAATCCAGTAACATAACCACTAGAACAATTTATTCCTTGTTCGGACAAAGTTGGTTTCTTTGCAAAGCTGGTAAAGAACTTTTTTTAAAAAAAATTATCTTTCTTTGAGCAAGTCTAATCAGACACTGAGTAGGATTAGCATAAAGACCATTGCTAAAGAAAGATAACACATGGGTGAGTCAGAGGCAGCCAAGAGTCTTTGTACGATACTGGCTAATGGAGTCCTTATTTCACAAGGAATCTAGGTGACCCTTGCTGTCATTATGCTTTGGTAGATAAAGGTTTTCTTCTTCACCTTGGATGAAATCACATTTTGCTGCTTTGCAGCATAAAAGCAAAGAGAGCTGACATCCAGAAAACACTTCCTCTTCTATCTATTGTTGGTTATCAGTTTAATCAGCTTTTATGACTCAGCAAACAATTTTATGGGCGTTGGGAAGGATGGGGTTCAGAATGAAGTCCACAATTAAATCCAGCAATGAGACATAAACAGTCAGAATCAGGTGAGGGAATTTTGGTTTTGGGGCGGGAGCTATTACATATTGATTCTATGAACTCTGTTGATACTTACTTCTATTTACCTTTAATTCTGCAGGCCAAATAGTCCATATCCATGAAACAATAAATGTTATAATGTTTTTCATTAGGTTGAGGCAACATATCTTTCCTTTTGATTTTTATCCATTATTTCTCATGCTATCTTCCAGTGCCAAGTAGAGAAACCACTCTTTGACATGACAAAATTTCAGATATTTGAAGACTGCCACTAATGGCAGAAAATATTATTTCCTTTCATCTCCAAGCTAAACATACCAACATCCTTCGAGCTATCTATGTGGGCCATGAGTTTTGAATCCTTTCAGTATCTAAGTTAGCCATTTCTGATGCACTATAGATTGCAAGTATTTTATCTAAAATACAGCAACCAGAACTTCACACACACACACACACACACACACACACACACACACACACACACAAATCAGAGTTACCAGAAAGAGAATAAAGAAATGGGGAAAAATGAATTCAAATGTGATTAAAGATATTGTTAATCAATATTACATTTGCCTAAATAGCAGAATAATAAAATTAAACAAATCAAATATCCTATTGTCTTCAGGGAAAACTATTCTGAGAATAACTTTTTGCTAAATACCTAAATTGCTTAATTTACCTAGTGAATGACTTTTTTTTTAAGTTGTATATCATGCAATCAAAGAAGAAGGAGAAGATAAAAATAAAGATATATTTAAAGTAATATATCATATTTTAGGAAAAACAAAAAAATAGTTATTTCCCCTATTTTCATATGACTGTCACAAATCCACGTCATCAAATATTGCAGGAAGAAATTGGATATAAGCTGATGATATAACTCACAGCTATTTGTTATTAAACTAAATAATCTCATTGTTTGTAAGAGGTTTTAAAAGAAAACAGCATAATCTTTAGAGGTATTCCTCAAGCAATGATTTTAGTATTTGTAGGATGTTTATTTTTTTATTTCCTGATTATACTTACCAGTTTACAATTTAACAAATCAACAAATTGTTCTTCTTTTTCACATTGCTACAAATAAGGTTATCATGTTTTTAGCAAATAGACATCAAAAGCCCTTAATAAGTGGAATTTTGCAATCTGTACATTTTACATATTATAGCCCAAATCCAGTGAAGAATTTCATTCTTCAAAAGTTACACTGATTTCAATGTACTGAATAGAAATCTCTGTGCTTCTTGACTGTAGTCCAAAAAGTCATGGCCTAGAGACTAAATTACAATATTAAGCATTTCTAAATTTAGCTAGTTTAGAAAGAGCATGAGAGATATTCAATTTGTATTTAGCATCACATGAAAAAAGTATTGAGTTTTGTGCAGCCTCCCAGAAACTTTTCTCATGTCATAGGCTTTAGGAAACCAGACTCATATTTTTTTTTTTAAATTTAAATGTTAATTAATTAAATAATTAAGTAGTTTTTAGTTTTCAACATTTACTTCCACAACTTGAGTTCCAAATTTTCTCCCCATCTTGTCCCTCCCCCACCCCAAGATGGCATGCATTCTGAATACCCCTTCCCCTAATCTGCCCTCCCTTCTATCTCTCCCCCATTCTCTTATCCTTTTCCCCTTCTATTTTCCTGTAAGGCAGGAAAGATTTCTATACCCTATTGCTTGTATATCTTATTTCCCAGTTGCATGTGAAAACAATTTTAAATATTTGTTTTTAAAACTTTGGGTTCCAAATTTTCTCCTTTCCTCCCTCCCCATCCACCATCATTGAGAATGCAAGTAACTTGATACAGGTTATACATGTGTAGTTATGCAAAACACTTCCATAGTAATCATGTTGTGAAAAGCTAAGTATATTTCCCTTTATCTTATCCAGCCTCCCATTTATTCTGTTCTCTTTTGACCCTGTACCTCCTCAGAATTCCCTAATTAAATTAAATCCAATAAGAATAAGATTCACTCATTCCCTCTTACCTTCCTTCACTTCCCTTCCACATGCTTCAACTTTCAAATACAAGATTCAAGAGAAGCAAGAAGAGGTAAACAGGGGTGAGAGAGGATTATACTAGGAGAAGGAGAAAGGGAGAAGTAGAATGGGCTAAATTATCTCACATAAAACAGACAAGAAAAGTCAATAAAGAATCAATAAGCCTCATTAAATGATGGCCATGTTCTATTCATAGCACTAAGTGCTAAAGTTCTTTATCTATGCTATAATTCTGATAAATGTATAAAAAGGAGAAAATTTTATATGAATTATATTTTTGAATATACAACATACAACCAACCTCTTAGTGGAAGTGACATTATAACTTGATTATAGTCATTTTTTAGACCATGAAAATTTATCTGGGGGGGGGGTAGAGCCAAGATGACAGAGTAAAAGCAGTGACTTGAGCTTACCCCCAAATCCCTCCAAATACTTATAAAAATGACTCTAAACAAATTCTACAGTAACAGAACCCACAAAAAGACAGAGTGAAACAAATTTCCAGCTCAAGACAACCGGGATGTTGATCAAAAAGGTGTATTGTGCCAGGCTGGAAGAGGAGCATAGCTCAGTGTGGGCACCCAGGCAAAGACCAAGCCTCAGCAAAACCTGGAGCAGGCCTCAGGGGACTGAATCACAGGCAGCTGTTGTGGTTTCCAGACTTTGAAACCTGCAAACACCAAAGGCAACTTAGAATGTCAATAGGAAAGGCCTATGACTGTGGTGAGAGGAAAGCAAGGTCCTGGCCCCAGTCCCAGTGCAGCCCCGGAGCAGTGGCTGCTTCCAGAGCTCATGACCCACAGACAGAGCAGGGATGTAGTGGTTGATCAGAGGGGGATGGCAGGAATCTCTTTGTTGGTGCTGAGGCAGCAATCTCTTCCATGGATTGGATCTGGGTAACATTTCTTAGTGGTGGTCCTGGGGTGAGGAGGAGTGCTGGTGTGGAAAAGCTTGTATGGCAGTGAAGAGAGAATCCTCATCACATTTCTAAGGCAGAAAAGAGTGCTTGTGGTCACTCATAGAACAAAGCATAGGCCAAGAAAGGAGTAAACACCTCAACCTTGATCCTACCAACTTGGAAGAATGGAAAATTTAAAGGTCCCTACAAGTATCTATGGAAACAGCTTCAAAATCCCCCCAAAGATTGGGATTGTACATTCTCCACACTGGAAGCAGACCCTTACCTTAACACAGAGTTTAAAATTCAGGTAATTGGATGGGAACATGAGCAAACTGTGCAAAAAAATGTCAGACCATAGAATCTTTCTTTGGTGACAAAGAAGATTGAAACATACAACCAGAAGAAGACAACAAAGTCAAAGCTCCTAAATCCAAAGCCTCCAAGAAAAATATGAATCATGGAAGAGCTCAAAAATTATTTTGGGAAGTAAGGGAAGTAGAGGAAAAACTATGAAAAGAAATGAGAGTGATGCAAGAAAATCATGAAAAATAAGTCAACAGCTTGCTAAAGGAGACCGAAAAATATACTGAAGAAAACATGCCAACTCCTTAAGGGCTTTCATAAGCTTATGTATTATAGAATAAAGGTGAAACATTAACTATTTGAAAATCAGAATAGTGAATAACCAGTGTGTTTTTACATTCCTTAAAAATTCTGAAAATTTAAATATTTCTGAAGCTGGTTAACTAAACTGTCAGAGTTGATACTGAAGCATCAACTATTCTGTTGTATTTCTTTTCTTGGGTAGAAGAAAACTTGGCAAAGACTGTGTATTTGGTTTTTACTTGATGGAATGTGAACTCTGAGATAGTAAACTCTGTAGCACATCATCATAGTTAAATTTCACAATGAAGAATGTATCAAATACAGAGAACCTGAATCAGGAAGCTTATTATGAAAGTTAAGAAGTTATAACCAGGGTTAAGAGTTGCCTGTAAAATCATTGTTGTATGTCAATGACAGCTGAATATAATTTGTGGTTGTTATTAGTTTCTACTTTCAGCTACTGAAACCGACAAGTTAATCCTAGTAGTGTATTTTCTACTTAATAGTTGCTGAAAATTAAAATGTAAATTAGAAAGATTACAAAAACAAATTATATCTATAGCTTGGTGTCCTGAAATAATAATTTATGGTATTTTAACATGGAAAATATTACAACTAATGGTTTAATGCCAATGATTAAGCTAACAATTGAATTTATATTTATTTTATTTGTAAATTAAAGTTTCCTTTCCCAAAGAATAGTTAAATAAAAAAGAAGTCAAACACAACGTAAATTAAAATTGAATGGAGATAGCCTATTGTCTCAGCTACAAAAGAAGTTTAAAGTAGTGGGCAAAATATTTTTGAATGTTTTATATCTTAACTGTAAATCACTATTTCTAGGCTTCAGATTCAAAAACATTTATAATTTCTGTGAAAAAAATCTTTTAAAACATTTATTGCTAGGATTATTTAAAATATTTATAATATTTTGTCTTTCAAATATGTTATTTAGTCATAGCTAGAAAAGCAACTATATGTTTTTCTTAATTTTTCATTTTATTAGCTACACGATTAGCTAGGTGGTGTAATGAATAGAGTGCTGTACCTAGAGTCAGAGATTTACAAGTTGTGTGGCTTAGAAGAAGTAATTTAGCCACTGCCTGCCTCAGTCTTCTCAACCTGTAAAATAGAGATAATAGTATTTATCTTCCAGGATTGTTGTGAGAATAAAAATAAGATAATATTTATAAAGCATTTCACAACTCTTAGAACACTATATAAATACTTAATGTTATTTTTTTCTTGTAAGTATATTATGAAGTTATTAATAAAAATAATATAGCTTTAGCACAGTCACTGTAGTATTTTATATCCTTTTCTCCAGGGAGAATTTTCCTTTTTTAGCTCTGTTGGTACGGAATCAATTGAATAGAGAAGAAATGGATTTTGGGTGCTGGATTGCTGTGTTTTCATGTTAATAACAACCTATTTACCTATCTATCTATCTATCTATCTATCTATCTATCTATCTATCTATCTATCCATCTATCTATCCATCTATCTTCTATTTATCTGTTTTTATGTAAACTTCATTCTCATAACTCTCATGTAATTCTTTCCTCCTTATCTTTAATATTATTACTTGACCATTCAACTTCATTTTGGGGACCAAACCAGTGTATTCCTAATATGTGTTAAAAGCCTTCTGTATGATTACAGCAGAAGCCATAATATTGGCCATTGTGGCATAAATGGAGTGGAGAGAGGTGAAGAGCCTAGAATTCATAGATAGGCAAAGCCTCGAA
Organism: Phascolarctos cinereus; assembly: GCF_003287225.1. Lineage (NCBI taxonomy): Eukaryota > Metazoa > Chordata > Mammalia > Diprotodontia > Phascolarctidae > Phascolarctos > Phascolarctos cinereus. The sequence goes on along the minus strand of NW_027556180.1, from coordinate 136,803,078 downwards.
ATAAACTTCAGGAATGGAGACCACAGGAACAACAATCATAGAATTATCATAGGATAATCATGGAATCATAGATTTTGAACTGGAAAGGATTATAGAGGCCAACTTGTCCAAGCTAGTTATTTTACAGATGAAGAAAATGAGAACCAGATAATTCAAATGATTTGCCCAAAATTACACTGGAAGTGACAACATTAGTATATGATCCCACCATTCCAAATCCAATGCACTTCCCAGTATCCAAAAACACACTCTTAGCCTTAGAGCATCAGATTGTGCAAGATACTTCTACTTTTTGTTCTCAGTGCATGCTCTTCCTAATGAACAATTCTTGTCAATTACCACATTATTACCTATCTCTCTCCTTACCCTAACCTAAATCATCACATATTATGCTTTACATGGTCTACATCCCTTTTTGGTATATGGAAAATAAACCTAGTATTTACCTAAAGAGAAGGCCACAGTATATCTACCTACTTATCTATCTATCTATCTATCTATCTATCTATCTATCTATCTATCTATCTATCTATCATCTATCTATCTATCTATCTAGATATACACACATATATACACACAGATGTGCACATATATGTATATATGTACATATGTATGTATATATATGCATATGTGTGTATATATGTATATGCATATATATTTCATAATCTGTAGAGCATGAGAAAAGAGCAAAGTATACCTACAATACCCCTAGAAAAGTCACTTGGAGCTTTCTTGCTGAACATTCATAGCTTCCTGCTTCCTAACCTGAAATTTACATACTGTACTAGAGACTTGGGGCAAATTTTAAAAACTGAATATAAGTAATGATGATGATAATTATCTATATTACTAAGTCAGACAAAGCAACAAGGCTACATAATAATAGTAGTGATGACAATAACAACAATAACTCCAAAATATTAAACTAATCAAAAGGGAAAGATTATTTCTTTTTTTTCCCTTTGTATTCTTTGCAAGAACTTTTAAACAGTCTTATCTGATATAAAGCTATCATCTTAACTTGAAAAGTTGCTTTTCTTCAGCTTGAAAAGGGTAACAAGTTCTGTATAAAAATGATGGATTTCCACCTGGGAAAGATTCACATAAATGCATGCTTTTCCTTTTTTTGCAGTGGGTGAAATTGTTTCATTTTTACCATGAAATTATGTGGTACCTGCAGGAAATGGCAATTTCATTCAGGATTAAATCTGTGAGTATGTACAAAAATATAATTTTTTTCCATGTGAATACCCATAGAATAAAAATTGCTAGTTGTAGACAGATTCCTGCACCAGACTGTTAAAAATCAATGCGACATGCCTCAATAGGTAGGAGAGTTAAGGTAATATGTAATACCTGTTTCTGGAGAAAGAATATAATTTTAAAAACTTTCTTCTGTGCCTGTTTTTAAAAAAATTCAGTGAAACATTAGAAAGTTAAGAATAAAGATCTGAAAAAATTTGTTTTTACTCTGCACACTAAAAGTCACTTGAAATTAAAATGTTTCTTTCAAAATTTTCCATGTTTAATAAGATATTTCAATATGGAACTATATGTACCTTTAGGAAAATATTTAGTCACATCAAATTATTTTCACCACTAATTTTTCTCACTAATCTTGATTGGTCTGCTGTCTCTTGATGACAATGTCTACAATGCTTTTGTACTAAATTAAAAAAATAAAGACAAGAAACACACATTTTCCAATGGGGGTATCTTAATTTATGACTTTTTTTGTGTTCCATAGTAATTTCCTACTTGATAAAAGCAAGCAAAGCAAGAGAGAAAACCACCTAATTCAGCGAGTCACCAAAAAGCATTGTGATGTTTTATAGCAGTCTGAAAAAAATTTACAAGAAAATATTAGAAGAAGTTCAGAGATTCTAAACTAGAATATGGTTACCCCCAAGGTAACATGAATGAAAATACCTTCATCTTTCTTCTTCCCTTTCAAAAAATTCTGAACTCATCATCAAATAAAATGATCATTTCTATTACAAAGTAGAACAGTGAAAAGGAGGATTGTACATAAAACTGAGAATTTCTAGTACATTAAATTTGTTTTTGTTTTTAAGCATATAATAAATTCAAAATTTAACTTTCAAAACTATTCTGGTCATCTTTGGTTCTCATTATTTCCCTTCTTCCTTCTGATCTCTTCTGTTCATTTAAAATGCTTTAATAACCCTCATTTTTGGCAACCATATTTCTATTTCTCCTATCACTCTCGCTTCTCTCCATTCCCTTTGGAAAAGCAAGATCCTTAAAGCAAATACACACACACACACACACACACACACACACACACACACACACATATATATATATATATATATATATATGGACAAGCAAAAGAAACTTGTGCATTGGTCCAAGTCAAAAGCGTATTATTTAAGTCACCTCTTTTTCAATAAATGAGGAGCATGATTCCTTATTAATCCTTCAGAATTGTGAAAACAAATTTATCTTTATATTCTACACAATGAGACAAGAAATACATGACTCACTACTATTTTTAAATCTACTTAAGAATTGTCAGGCTCACCTCCAGGATGCCCAGGGTCAACAAGGCTGTGATAATATCTAGTTAAAATTCTTTTATAGTTTTATTCATATAATTCCTGGATGAGTAGAGTCCCCATCAGAGGGAAGCTTATAACTCAAAATTTTTAAAAATAGCTATCCAGAATAAATAAAAATTAGTGAATGAACAAATGAATGGACAGGTAAATGAATGAATGAATAAACAAACAGGCAAATATCTACACAAATACACATGTATGTATGTATATACTTGACACATATTCTTAAGTTTAATCTGCATTATTAATATTTTCTCTATTACTTTCTTAAGATTAAAGAACCAAGAAACAATGAATTAAATCAATCTTTGTAGTATTGATTTCTGAGATATAAATGCTCACACTGGAATTTTAACAATTAGTTCTTGTTATCTTGTACAAGCTGAATTCAGTATATCCCTGCTCCCAAATATTTTATAATTTCAAGCATTATTTTAAATTTTTGTTTATCTTTCCTATTGTGTTTTATTAGTAATATATAGAGCATTTGATATTTGTGTATTTTTTAAACTGAAATTTTGCAAGTTATTTTTTAAAATTAATTTTATTTGAATCTTTAGGTTTGTCAAAATAAACCATCATATCATCAGCAAAATTAATATTTTTTATTTTTATCTATGTGTATACCTTCAATTTCTTTTTTTGTCATTGCCATATCTAGCATTTGTATCAATGTATCAAAAACTAATGTGACAAAGATCATTTTTTCCTTGTCTGATATCTTTTTGCTCTCCACCATATTGGAAAATTCACCTGCTTCCTTATTATAATATATATGTGTATGTATACAACATATTTATATATATACATATATGTGTGTATAAATATAAATGAGCATATCTGTATATGTATGTATTGTGTATACATACAATCAATCATACATACATATACATGTATACACACACACAGAAAGAGAAAGAGACAGAGTCAAGGAGACAGAAACACAGAGATAGAGAGAGCATCAGGGTAAAAAGAGGATAGTAGGGGAAAGCATGTCCCTACTCTTTCATCAGTTCAGTTCATGGTGACCACATTGGGCTCAACTGACAAAACTTGTCAAAAAGAGTACAGAGGAAAGATCATTGAAAGGTGAGTGACTTGAGTAGTCTCTCCAATTTAAAAGCTTCTGCTAACCAATCTAAAGAGGCTATCCCTATAACCATGAGGTAGGGAACACAGGGGTCTCCTTGTCAGGCAAACTGGGTATGCCTAGACCAATCTGAGATTACACCTGTATGACCTTAGGCTAGTCAGCTAACTACTCAGAAAAAATGAAGAGATCAAATTAAATCAACTCTAAGATTATTTTTGGATCTTAATTTTTAATTGGATTTTTATTTTTATTTCTTTATTTATCTCTAGATGGAAGGTGGGGAGGGACCAGAGTTTGCTATCTAGTTAGTCTTGATGCTATGCATCTAATTTCATTCAGTAGAAACAAATCTCTTCTTCTGTCCTTCATCATACTCTTGACCTATCTACTCATGATTCAATTTAAAAAAAAATCCACTTGTTTGATAATGTTTTTCAATATGGGTACAAATTATTACTTGCAGTCAAAATTCTTAGAATTACTGGAGAGATGATAGCCAATTTTTCATTTTTTCTCTATGCTTAGAATAAAAGCCTAACTACAGACTTTCTAAAGTTTCAAATGCAAATTTTCTAAAAATTATATTCATCAAGTGAAAATGTACATTTGGAAACATAAACAAAGTAAATTTTCATTATCTTTCTGTAGAAGTGATTTGATGTAGATTAGAAAGATGATTTTGGATAACCCTTTAAAAATTAGAAAAGAGTAGCTTAGTTTATTTTTCCCAACAACCCAATAATGTCAAGTGAATAACTAGGAGAATAATAGATCTAGTTAATGATAGTCCAGTCTTAAGGGCCAAACTTATTTTGCTTCCAAAAGATATTTAGTTAGGCAAATTCAGGAAGCTATCCTTCTCCATCATAGTAGACTTAATTTCAAAGGGGAAAATGCTGTTTATGTTTACAATAAGGATACTATAACTTTCTATTTGTCTGCTTCTATTTGCAAGTAGAACATGAACCCTCTGTATGATCAACATCAAATATAATTTTGTGTGATATGGACATGGTCTATTTGGAGAAATAATTAATTGCTCCATATGGACATTAGCACCATGAAATGTCTATTAAAATATGTTTACTCAGCCTTTCTTTTAATTTCACCATATAGACAATGAGGTTATCTGAAAAAGCCACCTAGAGACTAATAACACCATATGTTTTCCTCACATAGACAAGATTGTAGTGTTCAATGTCTTCATAGGTAAAAATCACCTGTATCTCAAAGCAAAGTTGAGGAAAGTCCATTCATGACAAGATGTAAAGTGCAAGTTTGTTAACCACAGGAAAAATAATATAAATGAAATCTCAGAGTAGTACATTTTCAATGACTTTGTTACAATCATGTTAATTGATGGGAAAAATGAACATAAGATTACAACAACAAAGTTGTTATAAAAGGACATATTTCAGTATGGAAAAGGTTCCTTTGGTTTCTTAACAAGACCAGGATCTTCATGTCAGATTTGGTATAGGTTATCAGTATTGATAACTGTTTCTTTTTACTTCACTATTTCTTTAGTGAATGCTGAGCTTTAATGGTAGAAGCAAAATGGATTATAATTAACAGAATAAGCATGAACATACCTTGATCAGGAGTATCAGGTAGAATAGAATAGTAATTATTCTGTACGGGATTGTGATTTAAAGCTACAACAAATGTTGAAAAATCTAACAACTCTAAAATTGCTGACAACTTAAATGTTAAAATAATAACCTTAAGTTAAGTAAAAATCATAATCAGTATTTGAAAAATATAGTAGGATTACTTGAAAAAATAGCATATTTATATACATACATATATATATATATATATATATATATATATATATATTTAGAAAGCACATTACAATCAAGAGCAGCTTCTACAGAGGGTTTTAAATAAATTAATTTGTGTCTTAGACCAAGATAACTTGGGACTTCTGAAAAATATAGGCATCATCATTTTTTATCATCATCATCACTATGATCATCATCATCATTATCATCATCAAGTCAAGTACTATGGGTCAAATACTCTGTCAAACACTAAAAATAAAAAAAAAAGAGTCCTGGCTTTCAAGGAGCTCATAGTCAAATATTGGAGATGAGAAATTTAGCAAGGAGATTTCAATTAATGCAAATGAGACATGACAAAAGTCAAACTTTGTTAATAGTAATAAGGAAAAGAAAAATATGTGTACATAGACTTACATATTATGCCCCCAAATCATGAGTGGTATGTTAGAGATGCTCTCCACTATTATGGGAAATTGTGGACAATTTGAAGGTCATGCAGTGGGATAAACAGTTCTATTTACTCATGATCACATTAAGCTGACATTTTGACAGACGGTCAGAGTTGTCATAAATAGATCACTACACAGAATGAAACTAGAGTGTCAAATATAGTTTTACCTTGTCCATACGTAGGGCATCTATATAAATAAATGGCATTGCTCAGTATTCTGAAATAAATTATGAGGAAATGAAGGGTCTAAGAACACATCAGTGGAAAAATCATTTCATTCATGAAATGTGCTTTCAGAAGAGATTTAATAATGTGAACCATTATGAGCTCAATATGAGTATTGAGATAAATAGGAGAAAAGTAAAATAAAGGAAGAGATAGGTAAGTAGATGAAGAATTAATCTGAGACCATATTTACCTCTAATATATATATATATATATATATATATATATATACATATATATATATATATATATATATATATATATATATATATATGATTTGGGTATATTTATTATATGAAAAGAATCCAACCAAAAGTAAAATTTTAAATATTATTTTTAGAGTTAATATTTGAAAAAGTACCAGTGTATTGCATTGTCAAGAATGCTACACTTCGGGGGCAGCTTGGTGGCACAGTGGATAGAGCATTGGCCCTGAAGTCAGGAGGACCTGAGTTCAGATCTGCCCTCAAACCAAATACTGACATTTATTAGCTGTGTGACCCTAGGCAAGTCACTTAATTCCAATTGCCTAAAACAAACAAACAAAACAAAACAAAAAACTGCTACACTTTGGAAGCATAGGAACTGATTTCCCAAACTGTCTTTGATATTTTATGCTTGATGACCTAGAGCAAATCACTCAGACTCAGGCCCCAGTTTCTTTAGGCCCCAGTTTCTTTAAAATAAGGGAGTTGGACTAACTGAACTCTAAGGGGCCTTCTAATTTTAGTCATATGACATTATGATCCCATGATTTGAGGAGGTGAGATCAGTTTTACTTCTCTTTATAGATAAAAGAAGTAATGTTGATAAAGATGAGCATTATCTCTCCATCCATTGTGGCACTGGTGAAGTTTAGTCAGAGAAGGTAGTTGGGAGAATGGTCACTGTGTCAATTATCATAGGGGAAAAGCTAGAAGAAGACTTCAGTGATTAAATAATTTAAAAAGTTATGGCAGGAGTTTTAAAAATACAATGAGCATAACAAAGAGTCTACTATAATAATTCATTGGAACTTGATGAATATTGATCAATGTCAAGAGAAAATAAGAAAGGCTTCTGGAAAACTGGGTGGATACTATAGGTAGGGCAGGACATTTACAAAGGTAAATGAATGGATTCTAATCCATGCAATTGGAAGAAACAACTACACAATGAGCTCTAAAGTCCATTTGATTATTAAGGACACAATATTATATGAGGTATAGAAGGAGAAAGAAAGGTGAATGAAACTGGATGACTGTGATCAAGAAGCTTAAAATTTTACAACAATCCATAAAACTTATAGAAAAGCAGAATTATAGTATATTATTTATTGGATGAGGATTCTGCTTTTAAGAAGAAATGAGATTGGAAATAGAAGAGGGTAGGGAAATAGTGTCAGTAGTCAAGGTAGTAGTCTTTAAATGAATTCCAGAATCATCAGTAAAGCAGCTAATAGGCTTGTGAGAGTAGTCAAAAATGGGAGGACACTTATGGTACCTCTGGGTAGATAGAATAACAATAAGATGCAACTACTAAATTTTTATTTTACTAATGATGTTTATCTCATTACAAAAGATAAACTATAAATGATAAAATTGACTTAGGGCACCAGAGCAGCAACAACCAACATTCGGTGTTGGACATATCACCCTTCCTCCCCACCTTCTCTCTTCTTTGCTTAGACCCCTGTTGCAAAAAACTGGCATATTTGAAAGAAAGGTTCAAATATCTAGGGTATATTGGAGGAAGATATACAAGTACTTCCATATATTGAGTTTGTCATGGCTCTGTCCTTCCATATATATTGAGTTTTCATGTCTTTGTCCTCTTGGTATTCTGTTGACTGCCAGAAATCAGTCAGTTCTCACCATTTCCCTGAATTTGCTACCTTTGTGAAGAGTTTGCCAGAGCTAATAAAAATAAAATGAATCTGACTTTCAGAGAGAGGAGTGTCATTACTCAGTGCCCAAGTCACTACTTTCTATCTTTAAATCATAAATGCTTTCTTCCAGGCCCAACAATGAAATAACAATTCAAATTTATGAGAAAGATATACATGTACCTTAGCTGCATATGAAATTAATTAAAAGTATGCATTAAATAGTTTGTTATGTTCATCCCAAACCATATTGGGTTAATACTACATGCAAGATATTGTTTTAGGTATAATAATAGCCACATATCTCACAGGAATGTTGTGAGGAACAAATGAGATAATATTTGCAAAGTGTTTTGTATACCTCAAAGTTCTATATAAATGTTATTTTTGTTGTTGTTGTCATTGTTGTCATTACCATAATCATTGTTGTTAATCACTCAGAGGCAGATGGTACTGAAATGGATAGAGCCCTGGACCTGCAGTCAAGAAGAATAGTGTTCAAATATGGCTGTAAATACTTACAGGCTATATGACCCAAGGCATTATTTACCTTACTTTCCTCAACTGTAAAATGAAGATACTAACAACACTTACCTTGCAGAGTTATGAAACTCAAATGAGATTCAATATTTTTAAAGCACTTAACTACAGTGCCTGACATATAGTAGATGTTATATAAATGCTTATTCCTTATTTTCCCCTAAGAAGTATGAAAAATATTCTAAATTGCTTCCTGGAATTTACAACCAAAATAGAGAATAAAGACAATTAGATAAATAGTTCATCTATTGATGTACATTCAGAACAAAATGAAAACAGATGAAAAGGTGTATGGCAGAAAATCAAACAGATAAATGATTATTTGAATGGAGAAAGAAATAACAGATTATGCTACAGGTTTAAAAGTCAGGACAAAGAAAGATTTGGCAGACTCTCCCTTTGACCCATGCAATCTTTGAGAGCACAGAGAGGGCAGTGAATCATCTGTTTAAGAGTGCATAGATATCTGCTTTGAAGCTTGTGGAATTAATGGTTGATTGAACACATACTATGTTCAAATGTGCAAAGAACATCTTGGATTTACTTTGATAATAAAAATTCTTCATACGTGAGAGGACAATGCAGTTGCCTAAGGATCATCCCTGCAAGAAGTTATTGGCAATTTTATGATTCTTTTGGCTTTTAACAGTAAACATCTTCTTTATTATAGTTCTTCCTTTTCAGGATTTAAATATAAAGTGCCAAAACGATTAAATTGCTCAGATCAAAAACGTAATCCTCTCACTTGCATTCTATACATTTTGGATATATCTCTGGAACTGAATGTAATTGCTGACATAGGGAATTCATGGAAATACAAAGTATTCCCCACAATTTTTACCAAATAATGAATTCTGATCCCAAAATCTTGAGCCTTTATGCTTGTCAAATCTAAGGTATTTATATTTTTTTGCTACTTTAAATTGTATGTCTAGTCTGTTCCATTGATTTATCTTTCAATTTCTTAGCCAGTGCCAGGTAGTTTTGATAATTACTGCCTTATAAGAGAGTTTAACATCTGGTATTGCTAAACCTCCTTCCTTTACATTTTTTCCATTGGTTGCTTTGATATTCTTAACCTTTTTTTTTCCTTACAAATGAATTTTATTATTTTTTTCTAGCTCAGTAAAATATTTTTGGTAATTTAATTGGAATGTGACTTAACCTCTATATTAATTTAGGTAAAATTGTTATTTTTATTATATTGGTTCTGCCTACCCACGAATAATGAGTGTTTCTTTAATTATTTAAATGTGATTTTATTGCTATAAATTTTTTTTAAAATTTTTATGTTTATGAACTTCCTGGGTTTGTTTTGGCAGTTGTACTCCCAGGAGTTTTATACTATCTAGAGTTTATTTTAATTGGGCACTTCTTACTATCTCTTCTTCCAGGGTTGTATTGGTAATATATAAGAAAGCTGTTGATTTATATGGGTTTAATCTGTATCTTAATGCTTTGTTAAAATTATTAACTGCTTCAATGAACTTTTTAGTTGAGTCTTTGGATTTTTCCAAGTATATCATTATATCATCCAGGGAAAGCAGGTTCTGGACATCCCTCAGCATCACCTCTTTGTATACCTGTTTCTGAGATGGTCCAAAAGGCACCACTCCTCCTAATGAAGTCTACAACCATATCTTTGAATGTCACTAAATACTCAGATGCAGGTCTCTGATTCACAGGGGCCATTCCCTCTGATTTTAGGATCTCTCCCAGGAATAGGCTTTGGTCATCTGAAAGCTGACCTGAGATAAAGGTCTCTGGGTGCCAAGGGTCATTCCCTCTGTTTCTAGGCTCACTCCTAGGAATAGACTTTGGTCATCTGAAAGCTGACCTGGCACCTGCATGTGCAGAGCTGCCTCCCAGAAGGCAGAGATATCTCAGCTCCCAGGAAGGAAGACAGAGAGTTCTAGAAATATAAAGTATTAAGAGAGAAAGAATTACATGTGTTGGATATCTAAACCCCTCAATGCTTCATTCTTTTTGTAACACAAGGTGATATAAATGTAAACCCTTATTTAGTGAATACTAGCTACTTTCCCAAATCTGATGCATTCTAGAAAGACTATGGTTCACACATTAGAGCAGGTAACTGTTGAAATGTCATTCTCTGAAAATAACCCTGACATGAGATGCTATGGAATGAGAGCAAAACATTTCCCAGTGTAATTTTAAAAACAGAACTTTTTTTAGTTTTGAACATATTCCACTTTAAAGCCCTATGTGGAGATGGAAGCATGACCTTTCTACTGTGATTGATCAAGGTGTAAATTATGCGCAATAAAGTTTTATTATTTCATATTTATGCAAAATAAAGTAATTGAACAGACACACCATTAAATATTCAAATCATGAGAAAATCAAGGCAATTAGGACTAATCTGAATTTGTTTTATAATTCATGAGATCATGTTTAGAGTGATAAGAATAGAAATTAAAGTAGCCTCATTAGCTTATAAGGCATACTTGTTTGTTAGAGACTGGATAATTGTAATGAATTGGAATTCTTTACAAACGCAAATATGAATTCTCTGGTTTTTATTACAATGAATATGGTGAGAATTGTTTTAAAAAAAAGTATACATTACTGTTACCATCTTACAAATCCTTCTTAAAACTGCTTGTTCAAGAATGCCCCAGTAGAGTTAGTCTCCTGCCTCACCCAATCAAAAATAGCAGGTGTAGAGCATGCATTGCCTCTCTTTCACTGGCTGCTAATATCCACAGTATGATGGATCACAGACACACAACACAGAGCATAAGATCAAGGAAGATCTCATCTTTGGAACAGAAGTCATAGAAGTCACAAACTTAATGGCTAATGTTTGCCTTCTCTCAACCTGTCCTTCCTCCTCCCTCCTTCCATTGAATTTGCAGCCTTCTCCAGCTTTTGGAGTGTTTCTCTGTCTGAACTCATGGTACTCATCTATACCTGTATGCCTTTGTAAACCTTCATAGTTTCAAATTTTGCTTTCCTATTTGAATTAATATACTCCTTGTGCTTATCATCCTCTTGACTGTGCCATTTTGTGCTCTGAGTTGAATAGCATCAAATGGATTAAAAAACCAGTTAAAAATATTTTGATGAAAGAAATCTTCTTTGACTATGTAGACAAAGCTGGGTGTATATTTGTTAATTCCCAGATCAAGGGACTGAGGGAATCATCAGTCTTTAAGAAATCTCCAAATCCCATGTCAATATGATGTGACTGATTTGTATATATCTTGTGGATACAGCCACCATTTCAGAAAAGAAAGAATGGAGAAAAGAAGGTAATATTAAATAGAGTGCCAAAAGTTACTTGCTTGATTTTTTTTGTTTTTCTTTGTTTTGTTGAAATAAAGGCAAATGGAATAAAAGCACAAATACCTTATTTGCTACGGGTCTGTTTTTTGCCTAGTTGTGTCAGTTTTAAACTGTCATGCCATTTGTAAAAAGAAAATAAAGTCACCCTGAGGTCAAAGATCTTTTCTTTTCCTGTATATTAAGCAGTATTTGGTTGCTTACTTGGAATGCTTAATGAATCTAGTTCTCTCCCTATTCACACTGCCTTGAGAGTCTATAAAAATAATCTTAGGCATGTTTAGGTTTCTTCATGGCAGGGAGAAAGAATTGCTATGCTTTCCCACTGCCCAAATGTTCCTGGAGCAAGATGCCACCATGGGATAGTGGCCAAACATTTCCTCTATGTAAAATGGTTAGAGGTCTTAAGGGGAGGGGGTTAGCATATAAATGGGAAGGGATGCTGGAAGCATGTTACCAGCCATTTTCCTCTAGTTTCTAGATAGGAAAGTATATGTTTGCAGTAGCTCATTTCTCTTCTTCAATGAATTTTCATGCAATAACCCAATTTGAAGGTAAGATTAGAGAACACAAAAGAACGTACGCTGTGACATTCTAATATTCTCTTATAAATGATAGTTCCTCCCACACGTATGGAAAGAATAAAACTGATCAAATTTTAGACTGCAGTGATTTGGATTTAATGGAAAAGCAACTAGTTAATTGTTTACTTTTCTTTTTGTTGTGAAAAGCTTAATCAATCAAGTTTTTGTGCATTTCACTAGAGATAGGTAAGTATTATCATTAACTATATTTAATGGATAGGAATATATAGAGAGTGAGTTGTTTCTCTGATATTAGCAGCTTATTAGACAAGGAGGAAAGCCCAATTTCTAAAAAAAAAAATAAATCTCATTGGGCTTACTGTACACCAAAATTTAGTTGAAGTCAGAATTTCTTAGAATTTTAGGTTCTGGTCATGAAATTTCCTACAATGCTGAAAAACACACAATGATTGTGTAATTTTGCTCATAAAAGAGAGCTAATGGCAATTATTAAGCCAATGGACCATGAAGGGAAACTGAAACTATGATAAATATACTGATCTAGGAAGCTGAACTAATAAGCATATAGGTTATTAAGGGTAAAATACAATGTCAAATCAGTAAACCATACAGTTCTCTAACACTCAGATACTTAAATTGATCTGTGATCTCATTGAAGTGGGTAGATTACAATCATATAGACTATGCCTCATTTTGTCACTAACTAGAAGGGAAGAAGGAGACAGGGAAGAATGAAAAAAGGCCTCTTGAAGACAAAGGTCATCCTATTTCATATTCTGTTTTTAGTTTAATCAGGTCACATAAAAAATATGATCTCAAAAGTACCTCAGCTTCATCTTCTTGGGTCATGTAACCTATGGTTAGATACTTTGTCATTCAGTAGTTAGTTTGGAATGAAGAAAATGTTAACCATTTATGATAACAGAAAGCTGCTAATACATCCAGTCCACATTATTCCTTAGGCATCACCAGATTGAGTCATAAGAGACTAATTCCATTTCACATTAGATAGTTGCCTCATTCAATTTTGTGAACAATTTCATATGTGCAAGACTTTGTTAGTTGGAAAATAACAATCTTTCCAGGAACAGTGTGGAGCTGAAGGTAACTTGAAACAAAGGAGCGTTGTGTTTAAAAGGGAAAAAAAATCACTAAATAAACAAAGGTAAATAAGGGCAGGAGTGTGAAAATCAGGACAATTTATTTCTGGAAAGATCCAATAAATTGTTCTGGTTAATGACAGTGTGAAATTTTTCTCCTTCCCCTCTTAACCTTTTTATGAAAATACATTGTATGCTAAGCTACATCAGAAAATTCTACCTATTTAAAATGAAATTATTAATAACAAATCAAAATCATAACTTTATTAAAATAATAATAAATAAATGAAAAAGTTCTCTTTGTTCCATATCAACTTGTACTGGATTTTTTTCTCTAATAAAGATTTAGTCCAATCCTGTGAGGAATTGATAGACTCAAGACAGATATACTAATTCCATAAAATTCTCTAGATAAAAGTTACATAATGGGAGTGATATTTCTATGTCATAGATGTGTGGTGTAACTATGAAAAAAATTGTGATGAATTAGACAGGCTATATACTTCAGTGCCATTCAGTTTTTTGTAGTGCTAATATATTATAGGGCTATAATATGAAAGGATTTAAGCATACAAAAGAAGGAAACTTGTTGATACTTTTTGTCTAACACTTTCATTTTACATTGAAGAAAACAGGCTGAGAGGCTGAGTAGTATCCAGAATTAAAGAGATGCCTACTAAGAACAGTATCAGCAATTTGAACCTAGGACTTCCAATTTTAAATATAATGTTTTTTTTTTTAAATCCCAATAGGGCTTCATGCTAAATATCACCAAATTGTTCAACATTTATAATCAATGTGGAGAAAATAGGTCCACATTTGAAATATTTATAGGGCTAACATCTATTTCAATTCTAATTCCAGCAAATTATGGCTTTTGAAAAATAATATGATTTGAAGAAATATAAAAAAACCCTTATATTTATCATTTTACCTCTTTTTTTTTTTTTTGGTCTACCACTTTAGGATATTCGCAAAATCTCTTCATTTGTTACACAGCACATTATTACTTCTTTTCTGTGTCTTTCTTTTCTGTTACTTCAAAAAAATCTCCTTTTTTTGCCTTATAGAGAACTCAACATTAAATTTATCCTCAGACCAAGGGTTGTTTCACTAACATAACTGATTAATATCTTTGCCAAATCCTAACCCCTATTTGACCCTTTGGAACCTCTGATTTTACTGTTACCATGACAAAAAAGACTTACTGAGAAGAGAGGAAATAAAAAAGGAAACATGCACAAATTTTGTTTTTATATAATTGGATGAAAGTGCTAGATAGATGACAAACTAGAGAATTATCATTGGGGCCATTATGTTTTTCATAGTTGATTTTATTATGATGATAATCTAAAAATACTGTTGTGAAACTGTATTCATTTAGAGGAATAGGTTCATATACCACTTATAGATGATTGAAAAAGTGTTTTATGTAAATAGCTTTTTAAAAATGATTTTACTAGGTACAAATGTCTTTCAAGGGCACTTTGAATTAGGAAAAGTAGGAACAAGCAATGCATTTGTTTAGGGAGTTCATTAAACTAATGGCAAACAGTAGTCATATTGTCTTCTAGTATAAAAGTTCACCCTAAACATAATATAAATTAAGCTCATATTTGAATATAATATTTTGTTAGAGGAGGGAATTAGTTGAATTTAAGTTACATTTACATGGGAATTCATGATTTATAATCCTTAAAATTTGTCTTGTGTGTTAATTATTATCCTGTGTCGCTTTTTTGTTATGGAATGTTTCAGTTAACATCACAAGACGATGATTGAACAGTGCCATTATCTTAGGAAAAATGTAAATTTATGGATAAAATACAATCTTGGTACAATTTTGTATCTGTTGATTCAATATTAATCTTTATTATTTTTTTAGCTTTTAAAAAATCAATAAGCTGGTCAAATATTATGGAGGGTTACACTGGAATAAAGTTTTAATATACAGTGATAAAAGATACTTCAGTCTCATTATGGTTCACAAAAATCATAGTAATAAAGACTGTTTTTTTTCAATTGTACTAGAGGTTTTAGAATGCTTTGAATAAGTGCTCCCCAATGAAGTGAAGAAAAAAAAGCCACTATGCCCTTACACTGGGGAGATCTGGCTTAAGGAGCTTAATAATGTTCCAAATTTGGTTATATTATGAGGATTCATGCCAGGAGATCCATTTAAAGCACACTTTCCCATGCTGTCTTTTAGGTCAAGTTAAACATCTCAAAAAAGGCCATGTATAATAGATACTTTCTTTTTCTTTCCTCTAACTTTCTTCTTAACCCATTACAATCTGCCTTCTGACCCTATCATTCCAACGAAACTGCTCTCTCCAAAGTTGCTAATGATCTGTTGGTTGTCAGATCCGATGGCCTTTTTTCGAACCCCTTCTTTTGTGAGATCTCTAAAGCCTTTGACACTGTTGCTCTCTATCTCCTCCTTGATGCTCTCTTCTCTCTTGATATTTGGAATGGCACTCTCTCCTGGTTCTCATCCTACTTAACTGACTGCTCTTTTTCTATTTCACTTGCTGGATTCTCTTCCAAATAACATCCTCTAATCATAGGTGTCCCTCAGAGTTTCCATCCTGGATCCTATTCTTTGCCCACAGGGCTCTCCCTCTTACACCTCAACTATAGACTTTCTGAATTCCTTTAATTCCCAATTAAAATCCCATCTTCTGCAGGAAGGCTTTCCTAATACTACTTAGTTCCAATGCTTTCTATCTTTTACTTATTTCCCATTTATCATGCATTTAGATTGCTTTGTATGTATTTGTTTGCATGTTTTTTTTCCCCATTAGATTATAACCCTTTTGAGGACAGGGACTGTGTTTTGCTTCTTTGTGTATCTTTAGTGCTTAGCACAGTGCCTGACGTATAATAGGTCCTTAATAAATATTCACTGGTTAGTTTTGCCTGTCTACTTTTTTTTAGAATAAAAGAAATAATAGAAAATTATTCATTTCATTTGTATAAAAGCTCTGCTGAAATATTAGAATATGAATATCTATCAATCTACCTGTCTGTATGTATGTATATACATAACCATATGTGTGTATATTCGCACATGCACACATGTATCTGATGATTTGATTTTCAACCTCCCTTTATAGCCTTGTATGGAATTATTCTGATCTTCTCTCTATTCTCACCATTCTGCTTTACTTATCATTCCTTGAATGTGCATTGAACTTTCTTACTTCCAGTTACTTAGCCTATACTATTCTCTCTGTTCTTCCACAATTTCTTGAAACTTTTCACACAATTTATGACCATATCTTCTATGATACATTGATTGCTTACCTGTAGCCAGAGAGAATTGCATTCTCCTCCACATTCCTGTAACACTCCATTTAATTTTCTTCTACATACTGAAGATGTGTCCAGATAACTTCCCTCCTACTTCCATTTGACTGTCAAATACATAAGAATATGCTTTGAGTCTTGTATTTTATATCTATGTAAAATGAAAATCTTTTTTGCCCCAATATTGTTGCTCAATCATACTTGCGGCCAAGTTTCAGTGAAATTTTGCTTCTTAAAAACGATCATATATCAATGTTTATTTTCAGGTAAAACTAATCTCGGGTAAAATAAATGTTCAAGATCTTGTTAAATCTCTTACATTGACATCATCATGGCACTTAATAATGAATACATAATGTAATTTAAATGGAATATTGACCATTTAAAAAATAACAGAAAAAATAAATCACATATTTACATAACCATGTTTAATATTATTATAGGAACTGGAGGGGGAAAAGAAAATAATGTCAATTTAAAATATTTTATTGTATTCTTAAAAATACCTGTCTATAGCTTGAAAACTATTTCTAAAAATGAAATAAATATTAATTATTATGTGTTAGTTTCATTATATCAATACAAAATAGTTATGTATATGTGATTATATTTATCTTAAGCCTCTTCAAAGCAACCTTGCAGATTCATGACTTGTATTTTAGATGGCATAAATGTTATATCCTTGCCTTTCAGGTGAATTGAGTTTGTAATAGCCTGATTCTGTCAACATGATTTTGATAAGAAGTAGGTTTCAGAAAGTTATTTTTCCTTTCTGCTTCTCTTCAGCAGATGATTCTTAAAAAATACATATCCTCTACAGAGATAATTAATCACAGTAGGAGTATAAGACATAATTATTTGAAGTTACATAGATCCTTTAGAATATTGTCTCTTAGATAATTTCAAAATGTGACCTAAATTTCAACTCATATTCTCCCCCCTCCCCTTTTTTTTCTGGTAAATACTCTGACTACTTACAGAAAGAATTTGAGGTTGAGTTATATGTTTTGCTGTGATACCACCCAAGATTACAAGTTTCTATAAAACTAAAACAAAGTATAAAATCAAGCAATTGTATACTTAATTTAGTAAGCATATAACTACTTAATTTTGTTTTAAAAGTGACTTTGTGGAAATTGTTGGAAAACTTAAATACTCCGATCCCTCAAATCTATTCTATCTTATGAATGTAATGCAATATATGATCTTTAATACCAAAATTCACTAGCTAATTGCTCATTTTTTTTCATTTTATTTGGCATATATAGCTATAGCTTTTGAATATGATTATTCTATGTTTTCTCTTAGCTAAGTCAGATTCTTCTTTAATCAGTAACCTAAACATTAAAGAAGAATGATTTCTTTGGGTTTTGTTTTGTCTTTTTCTATTTGATGTTTTTCTTTTTCTTTTTTTTTAAACTTGATATAACCCAGAGTTCATTGTACAAAGCTATTGCCTTATGCTGAATACAACTCAAACTCAGGCCTTGAGGACTAAAACCATAAGAAGGTCTCACTGCCCTGCCCTTTTTACAAGATACCCCACAAAAGGAAAAGGAGGAACAGAAGCAGGTGTGCCAGCAGGATGGGGCAGAACTCAGACCCAGGCCCTAAGATTAGTGTCTTCTTTCTCTGGGTAGATGATCCCTACCCTATCACAAATCTCCCATTAGAAAAATCAAAAGAAGCTCCCTACTTATGGAACATAACACAACAAGGTCACAAGCTTGCCTTCTATACCAGCTGTACATAAGGAAGCATGTTTCACCAGAAAACCAGGTTCAAACTAATGTCCATGCTAGGTTCAGGGATCTCTGCAACCCTGGTTGGAGACTAAGATTTGTCCCCATTATATAGCATTTCTCACCTTTTTAAAATTTAAGTTTAATAAGCATTTATTTTTTTTAATTTAATTTTTAAAAATTAATTTATTTTGATTTATCAACAATCACTTCCATCTGCTTTTGAGTTTAAAATTTTTCTCCCCCTCCCTCATGACCACCCCCCTCCAAGATGGCAAAAAATTTGATACAGGCTATACATATACATTCTTATTAAACATGTTTTCACATTAATGATACCGTAAGTAAGAATTAGAACCAATAGGAAGAACCACCAGAAAGAGGAAACAAAACTCAACAGAAGAAAAAAAAAGCAAACAGATTTCTGCAAGAAATCTTTCCTGGTCCTCCTTAATATTAATTTTTTCAGTCTAAGATTATCTCCAGTTTACCCTTAATATATCTTCTTTGCACATTACTCTTTGCATGTTATACCTCCTCCATTTATTAACTGTCAACATAGCTTACCTTCCTTAATGGCACTACATCTTTGGCTATCCTCTATTCAATATAATTTTTTATCACACTACCTGACATTCCCTCTGGAGGGGGAGTTAGAATACCATTTGTTCCCCAGAATCACTTGTAGATGTGCATTTTACTCCCATCACTCAACACAATAAAAATGACTCCTCTGAGATAAGTATAATCAAAATTTAGTACTCAATCCAAATTATAGTTGTAATCCCCAATTCATTTCCTATCATTCCTCAAAAAGTTTCATTACCTGTATCATTGTCTTTTACCCCATTCAATCTCCTACACTTGTTGTATGTTTATATAGATGGTCCCTCATATTTCCTAAATTCCCAAATCGTCAACCTCCTTACATCTCAAAATTAACTTTTTTACCCCAGCTTAGCCAAACATGTATGTGGTCATACAGTAGATTTCATCATTGCCCACAAGTCTTATATATCCCTAATAAGAAATCCTAACATTACATTATCTGACCAAAAACTGCTATTAGAAATGCAACCTATAAAAATAAAACAAACAAACAAGAAAGAAATTGAAGGAATAATCACAATTATCTTTTTTTGCGTATGATATATTATGTACTTAAAGAACCCTTAGGAGTCAAATAAAATTAACTAACACAATTAATAATTACAGAAATTTGTAGATAAAGAAAGAAATCTACAGAAACCATTGCCTTTTCTATATAGTACCAATATAACTTAATCAGAAGAGACCGAAAAATTCCATTGAATATTATTATACAATGTTGTAACTGGGAGTCTACCTTCAAATAGATGCATAAGAATTATATAAATCCAACTATAAATAACTGTTTGCAGAAATAAAGACAGCTAGAATTGGAAACATGTTAATTGCCCCCCTGAGTAGGACAAATAACTATACAAGTGAGAGTGCTACCTAAATCAGTTTACTAATTCAATTTTTAATATCTTACAATGAAGCTACTAAAGGTTTTCTTTACAGAAAACAGAAAAATAATAAAATTTATACAGAAGAAAAAATGTATAGAATCTCAAGAGAAATAATGAACTGGAAATAAATGGTATTTTACAGTGTCAGAAATAGAACTATAGTGCAAAATGATAATTATCAGAACAATTTGTAATTGATTAAAAAAATAGATCAATTAGAGGAACAGGTGAGGTATATAACCTACAGAAGTGAATGTGTCTAATAGAATAGTATTCAATAATCAGAAAGACCCCAGCTACTGAGAAAAGGACTTTTTTTTAATTAAAAAAACTCTTTTGAAAAGAGGGTGACAGTATAGGAGAAATTAGCTTATATTAAGAAAAGTTCCAAATGAGTACTTAACTGAGAAATAAAAGGTCACATCCTAAACAAATTAGAGAAACGTGGGAAAGCAATTCATGTTAGATTTATAAATAGGAAAAATTTTCATATTCAAAAATAAGGAATAGAGAGCATCACAGAAGATACAATGTTTAATAAAGCAAACATTTTCATACAAGCAAGTCCAATAATTCTTAGATAAAAAGGGAAAAAATTGAATGGGGGAAAAATCTTTGTAGCAATTTTCTGCAATAATGACCTCATTTCTAAGAGATATAAGGACCTGGTTCAAATTTATAAGAATATTAATTATTTCCCAATTGACATTTGGTTTAAACTTTGTTTGGTGTAAAGGCAGTTCTTGTTCTAAAGGTCTGAAGTTACTTGGTTTAACTGTAGTTCTCAATGGAAGAACCCCAGGCTATACATAGCATAATGAAAAGATGATCCACATCACTACTAATTAGAGAAATGGAAATAAAAACAGTTTAGGAATTCTATCTCACCTCCATCAGATTGGTAAAGTTAATTAAAAAGGAAAATGATAAATGTTGGAAGGACTACAGGAAAACAGACACATGCAATTATTTTTAAGCATCAGTAAATCCACAAGGAAAAGACAAACAGATGAAAGGAGAAATAACTGAGAGCTAAGGAATCAGAGAAAAATCTTAAAGGGGAAATATGCCAACAGTATCAAAAGGTTGAAGGCTGATGAAGAATAAGAAAAGAGTTTAGAAGTTAGAAGTTAATGAAGACATTTGAGGGAGTAGTTTCATTGAAATGACAGCTGAGATGGTGATCAAAGTAAGATCTCAAGGAGCTAAGGGGTAAATGAGAGATGAAGAAGTGGTGATAGTCAATGAAGAATATTGTTTTGATGGTGATGGTGGTAGTGATATTCTTAGAATTATAAGGTGTATGGGGTGTTGAAGTAGGACTAGCACCTCTAGTGTGAGGGTTTGCTAAGCTCTTTTCCAGGTGGCTTATCCATCTTTAATGTCCACCTGTCATCCAACTCCTGCCTGTAGCTGCAAGTAGCTATATAGCATGTGCTTGCCATGATAGGAGGGGATTCTACTCTGTGGTCAAAACACAGACACACAGACAAACAGACACACACACACACATACAATGTACAAAAATCTTTACAAAGGTGATTCCACTCACCATTGGTACATGGAATGTGTGCACATTTATGGGCAACACAAAATTCAGTATACTTTCCAGGTATATCCAAATATATGATGAGATTGATGCACTCCAGAAAAACGTGTATCCACCTCTGACTTCATTAAGCTTGACTTCATTTGCCAACCTTGTTTTCATTCACAGCTGCTATTTTCATGTGGTACTTCCTGAGTTCTCTTTCAATAAGAGCTGTTCTTCTTTCATGTCTACTGGATTTTGTGTTGTGCATGAGTGTGAGCACATTTCCAGTCATCTTGAACTATATGTTGCCACTGGACTTCAATGACTCTGGAAGAGAAAGCAAGGCTGATGATTTTTCACAGCCCTACACTTAAATCCAATTCACTTGCATGTCATGGCATCACCTCTTTGATGTCATTGTTCTCTTTGAGAATGAAGGAGAAACAATAACCAACATTTCATGTACCAGTACTGAGTGGAATTGTCTTTATAAAAATTTTGTACATATTTTTCTGTGTGTGTGTTTCAAATACAGGGTGGTATCCCTATGGCAAGCTGACAATTTTAGGGCACCTTTTCTAGCCTCTTCCTCACATCAGGAAGTAAGCAGTTTGGTCCTTAAGAAAAGTTGCTCAGACATCCAAGTTGGTGCAAAATCCCAGTGTACCATGAGTCCAGTGAAAAGATAACATCATGGATAGGCTATGTGCAGGGTTGTAACTTTCACTGCCAATATATTCACACTTGCTTTTTCATCACTTACTAATTGCTGCAGCATTTCAAGGTAGGCAAAATAGTAATGTAGTAAAATAATAACCTGGTAAAATAATGGAATAGTTAAATAGTAAAGTAGTAGGTGATGGATGATGTGTTAATTTGTGCATTAATTGGATTTAAGGATGGCTGAGTTGTGCAAAGTTCTCAGATTCACTTTTTCTTCCAGAGCCATTTAAATCCTGTGGCAAGACAGAAGTCAGAATGACAGGTGATGACCTAAGATGCAGTGGATTTTCTTGCCGTCTTTGATATCTGACCAAACTCTAAATACTCCATACCACCTGGGCCTTCATGGCCCATCAGAACAAATTTCTCTCATCTACTCATTCCACTGAGGAATGTCTTCCCATCATTGGGATAGACAATAGCTTTGAGGTCCTTTCAACTTGGTTTAGCATTCTGCCAAGATGGTTTCACCAGGGTCTGGTTACCAAGCATGAGCTTCTTGGAACCACAGTGAAAATTGACAAGTAGACATCAAAGGTGGATGAGAAGCCTTGAAAAGAGCTCAGCAAGCCCTCACACAAGAGATGCTAGTCTTCTCTGAGCACTCCACATATCCCAAGTGATCCCTGAGCAATCACTAGACTGTTATTTGGTGATTAGCCACTGGTTCTAAACAAGATCAAGTGAGAGTACATATAAGTTCAAGGATAATCTGTTCTTAATAGGGGGTAAGTAATGTAAATTTCATATGTGAATTATAGTGATGAAGCAGTATAATCACCTTTATATAAAAAATATATATAAAAGGACCAACATTAAAGTGAAAACAACAACAACAAAACTACAAATCTCAAAACTAAAGTTGAATCCCAAAGGCCATCATACATGTGGAAATTAAGTGTCTTTATAGGAACTACACTGATTTCTGTACCTCTCCATTGGCAAGGGGATAGAAAGTTAGCTGAATAAAAAAAAAATTGTCACAAGAATGTATTACAAAGTGAAAGTAAACAACATGAGTAATTATGTATAAAGAAACATTCAGCATCACAGTATGCCCTTTAGGAGTTCTATGCAAAGCAAAAACACAAAGCAAGCTATTGAGAATAATTCATCATAAAATGAGTCCAGAATGATTGCTAACTGGCTTTAAAATATTCAGCAAATCAAGTTGAAAAAGATTCAACAGATTTTCAGATTTTACTTGGTCATTGGAGGAAAATAAAACAGAGTTAAGATGCAACATTGACTAAAGCATATTAATATTTTTGGAAGAGATTTGCAGCAATAGGTACTTGGACACCCATTGATACTTTCCAACTCAACAGGGCCCACATGTTTGCTTTCCTCTATATGGCACTGATTTGAATACTTAAATAAATACATTGCCAAGTTAGACTCGATGTGGAAAATAAAATGTAGATGTGATTGAATTATTTTGGCAGAAAAAAATTAAGGCAACATAAATGTTTAAATAGACTTCAAAAATAGATTTGACTATCCAGTTTACCTGGGTGAGTAGATATTCTTAAAGTTGTTAATGTCCTTTTGTCCATTCATCAATTGTCTAGATGGCAAAAGTGGGTACATGAGGTTACCCCTACTTTTGAATGATGTTTAAGTCTTCTTGTTTCTGCCTGGCTATAGTATTCAAACATCATAGTATTCAGACAATACTCCAAATGGAACATTTTCTGAAAGATGTTAGGGGAGACAATCAACAATCATTTATAAGTACTTATTATGTATCAGACACTGTTTGAAGTGCTGGATACACATGGAAAAAAAGACAAAAATGTTGCCCCTCCTTTTAAGAGATCACATTTCAATGAGAGGGGAAAAATGCGTGAGTAATTCTGTGTGTATGTGTGTCTACATACACATCTTTATGGGGATACCAAGAGACAAACAAAGAAACTGATGAACAGATTTGGAAGATAGATTGCAAGGAACAGGATGGAAGCTAATAAATCACAGAAGTCTAGTAGGTTACAGAATATGTGGAAAGAAGTAAAGTATAAGTAGACTAGAAAATAAGAAAGGTTTGGGGAAAGCATTTTGTGTCAAAGGACTTTATTATGTAAGATCCTAGGATCAATAATGAGCTACTGTGCTTTGTTAATTGTGGGAGTGCATGGTCATATCTACTCCTCATTTTATCAGCTAAGTAGAAGATAAATTGCTACAGAGCTGGAGTTGAGGCAGAGAGACTAAACATGAGGTTATTGCTAGAATCTGGTGGAGAGAAGGAAAGAAATACTTATTAGGTTCATACTATATGCCAGGTACTTTGCTAAGTGCTTTACAAATATCTCTATTGATCCTCACAACAACTGCGGGAGGTAGGAACAATTAATAATTTGTCCAGGGTCATACAGCTAGGAAAAATTTAAAGCCAGATTTGAACCAAGTCTTCTTGACTCTAGGTCCAGTACTCCATCCACTGTGCCACTTTTTTGCTAAAGTAATGAGGGAGTGTAGTAGAATAATGCTGTGTGAGAGAGAAGAGCACATGCATAAAAGATGTCATGAAGGTGGAAACTGAGATTTAACTATAGATTAGATATATAGAATATACTTGTGAGTGAATAGTCAAAAATGAAGCTGAAGTACAAGCCTAGGTGACTGATAGGATGATGGTGTCCTCAAAAGCAATAGTAAACTTTACAAAAAGGGAGTGTTTGGGAAGAAGTAGAGTTAAGATTATGTAACAAAATTTTAGTGGACTCAGCTGGCACAATTTTGTGATTTTCTCCATCTTAATTCAGCATCCTGTCAAGTCAAGACAACAAAACTGTATTTATTAAGCACTTATTAAGTACCAAGCACTATGCTAGGCACTGGGAATAAACAAACAAACAAACAAAAAAACCCAGACCCTTAAGCCTCTTATTGATCTTGCTCTTGTCCTGCCAAGCCAGATCTTTAGATTACTCCCTTCAGGGACATATGATGGAAATAATCCTAAACTGCATTTGGCAGGGCAGTATCTTTGTTAGGATAAATGAGATAAATGAGCAAGAGACATTAGAGAAGAGAACAGTGTGGAGGTTAACTGGTTCACCTGAGGAGTCAAGGTGGTGCCTGGAAGAGAGTATATCTAGTGCAGGGGTTATATCTTGGGATATGGAGTGATTGGAGGTCATGGATACTACAGAAGATATAGTTAGGATATTCAAGAAAGAGGGAGAAGAGGAAAGTCAACTAATTATGATTAGAAAAAAAATTCAGAATTTGTGAATATGGAATAGCTGAGGGTGATGGAAAGATGAAGGATATTATAATTTCTGGGTATAACTAAGTTGAGATGGAGAAGTAGGTTATGGGAAATTAGTGAGTTTAAGAAATGAAAAATTAGGATATTTGGAGAAGCATTAGTATATATTTTGAAATCTGCTGGTATGAGTACAGGTGTTAGGAGAGAAAGATTAAGTTGGGCACTGAGATGGTTGAGGAAGGAAGGAGAGTGTACTGGAAGTTGCTACTGGACAGCTACTGGAATCTCAACTGGGTGATAATTATGTATTGAATAAAACATAAAAGAGTGGTTACTGAGCAATGGTGGTATAATAAAAGCATAGGCATGGCAATGAGGAACAAGAAGTATTGCAACATCTCCATCACAACCAGTAATTCAGAAAGTCTGAGTGAAAGCACAACTAGTTCAGAAAAAGGAGAGGGAAAGGGAATCTATACTATCAGTGGGTACAAGAAGATGGGAAAAGTGAGAAAAGAAGGTTTGAGATGAAAGCTGTCTATGGAACAGGCATTCTAAAGAGTACAGTGAAAGGAATGGGTAGGTTTAGTGTTGGATATTAAAGGTGTGGTTGGGTTGAGAGAGTTGGAAATAAGGGGGAAGCCAGTGGGAGATAGAGAATGGGGTTTAAACAATGGCAGCTAGGGCTTCAGAATCCCTGGGATAAAGAAAATGTGATGGGGGGGAATATGTTAATCATATAAGAATGAGTTCAGGTGGGTTATCATTGTCCATAGGGATTTAGTCTCAGGATGGAGCTGTTTGAAGGTGTCAGGCAGCTAATTGTGTATAGCTGGAAACCACAGAGCTGGGAAGAAAAGTGGAGGATGCATGGGCTGGGAAGTCTTAGAGGAATCCTGGAGAGAGTGCTTATGTCATGATGGAATGGATACTCAGGGAAGGTAGGAAGCTCCCCTCTCTCCAAAGCAGGTACACACAGGGCCCATGAATGGGAAATGAAAGGTTATATGATGGGAGTAATCCAGTTTGGGGGTTGGCAAGGCATTATAGACAATAGAAGAAAGGGACAAGGGATTCAAGAATTGACATTATTGTAAAGATGAACTGGTTCACCACAGGATTGATTTAGGGAAGAGAAGAGAGAAAATATAAATTATAATTGAAAACAAAATAAAAATCACACAAGAGCATTCCCTAGAGTTTTATTAAAATGACATTGAAATAACAAATTAGTCTTTTTGGTCAGTAGCCCTATTAGCTCATCAGTGAAAGGGAGTTCATTCTTCTCAGGTATTTGCTGGGAATAATGAAGATAGAAATAATTTGTTGTTGTTGCTGTTGTTGTTGTTGTTGTTGTTGTTTTTGAGGGGGAGGCTCAGATAATATCCATGACTTCCTGGGCTTCTATAGATAGATGGAGTTGGGGGTTGGGGTGAGAATAAGCTTAAAATAGATATCTGTCTATAAAATATATTACTTCATAGTCTGGAAAAGGAAGAAGTGATTTTAGAGTGTTTTAGGATAAAAGACAACCAGAGTATCCTACTCTGTCAGAAGGATTTAGCAAACATACATATACACACACTGCCACTAAATAAATTTTCTTAATTGTTACTGAACATATTCTTTGCTTTCTTCAGAATAATTTTGGATCTGATTTCCATTTCCTGATTCTAAATTAAAGCATTTGATGTTCCTTTTTCAGTTGATTTATATCCATTAAGCTCCCATGTTCTTGATTCCTGACTCCCTTCTTTGAACCAATGGATAATTTGCTTCCTCCATTCTCACCATAGACTTGGTCTAAGCATATAGACTTTTGTCCTTTCCCCCAAATGTCAGATATAATATTCATGATTACTGATGACCTACTGGTGCTCTATGGTCTTGTGTAGATCTTTGTGGCTGTTGCTTGTATTAGGAGTTCTAACCTAGATTAGCTCCTTACATCTTAGCACTCCATTATAGAATACTCATCATTACTGTACCAAGTTGTTTTTTTTTTTACTTGCTCACCATTACATTTATATTAAGGCTACTTCTGAGCAACATGTTAGACTTATGAATAACAAAAGCATATATATATGTCAAGAAAATGATTTGAAGTTATGTACATAGTAGGAAACAGAAGGTGGTGATTACGGATTCTCTTTTAGCTGTAGGGCCATTTGAATGAGGAAAGTTCCTGATTATAGGACACTAGATGGGAAATCTTCCCTACAGTAGGAGGATAATAAATGAGCTAGTTGCTTTTATGGACTAATGAAATCACAAATCTTATTAAAAAAACAAAAACAAAAAAGAAGTCATACTTCAATTAAAATCTTTTTTTTCAACAATGCTCAACTAGACTCAAACATTATGCACCTTGTAGACCATCTGCCTCAAATGATGCTTTTGGCTCCTTTGTATCACTTCCTCCATTTGCATAACTTAGTACAATAGTAAAAATATTACCACCATCTGGTTTGACTCATGTTCTAAAGACAGCTTTTAACTCAGAAGGAACTGGCAAGGAAAGATACTTGAAGTTCCATTGTCATATCTGGGTTCAGCTAATAGGAAAATCTACAGGTGGTTATGACACTTCAATTGGAAATGTGATATTGTCCAAGTCTGGCATGGGTAATGAATGAGAAGACAAGATTCAGGACAGAGAATAGAAAATGAGGATCCTTCACTGGTTCTCCTGATTTGGGTATTTTTTACACTGTGAACACATTACTTCATTTCAAGGAAGCATAGGATGGGTAAAGGGTATATCTAAGTTAGGAGGCTAGAGCTTGTGAGTTCTAGGTTAGGAGTTGTAGAGGTAGTAGATAGACTCACTACTACAGTTATATATAGATATGAATTTTGATTTCTTTAACCTAAAGACCATATCTTATTCATCTTCAAAATTATCCCCCTGTACCTAGCATATTACCTTGCACATAGTATTGCTCAATAAATGTCTGTGAATTTAAATTTGTTGAGATAGCAAGGGAATCCTAAGTGAGACTATATTTTCCATTTGGTCACTGCAGTGTGTCTACTTGATAAATAAAGCCATATGAAACAGTAATTTTTAATTTTAAATATTGTTTTGAAAGTATTTTATGCAATAAAGAAAATGTCCTTAAACATGTTAATACAGGACATACTGAGATTTTAAGTTATTACCTTGTATACAGATTATAATTATAATCATATACCACATATGGTTTGAAATTATATGCATGTAATACGTTAGGGTATAGTCCTCATTGAATGCATAATATGCCCTATCTGGTAACAACCAATGTGATTATTTGGGGAACCTGTTTCAATACATACACAGTGAAAGGGTTTTTCTACACACACACACACACACACACACACACACACACACGCACACACACACATACAGTAGATATTTTCTGTTTCCTATAATCTGATTGATGATAAAAAGTCTTTTAATTGACTGAGAATTGTGACTGAATGTTTATACAGGATGCTTGGACTGAAGACTGATCTTTTCTTTGGTGGATATCAAGTGAAGAGAAAGAACTAGTATTGAACCTTGTCTGAGGAGAATAATTTCACCAACCTTCTCTCCTCACATGACTTTTGTGTGTCCTAGACATCCTAGTGCTTGT
Organism: Phascolarctos cinereus; assembly: GCF_003287225.1. Lineage (NCBI taxonomy): Eukaryota > Metazoa > Chordata > Mammalia > Diprotodontia > Phascolarctidae > Phascolarctos > Phascolarctos cinereus. The sequence goes on along the minus strand of NW_027556180.1, from coordinate 136,773,953 downwards.
TTACATTGGGTTTATTTCTTTCTTGACTCTAAGTGAATAAGTATATGGCGATTGAATAGATCAGATTAAGTTCTTGAGAGCTTTGAAAGGGTAAAAGAGTTGTTAAAGGTTCAGCAACTGGAGTCACTAGGAAAGTTGGTCAGTAGCTTTTACTGCCAAATCCAGGTAGGATCCAGACCTGTGGGAAGAGCTTCTTGACCTATTCCAGGTAAATCTACCCCACATATGAAGAATCATGTCCTACAAGCAAAGAAGAGTTTTGTCCATCTTCTATGCCACTCAAAGAAATGAATTTGAGAGAGATTTCACAAAAGGACAAAAGGGCCCCTCAGGGCTAGTAAGCACTGTCCTGTCCTTGGGGGAAATGTATTGTTCCCATCTCTTCAAATTTAAATCCACTATCTTCAGGTCTGAGTGTGTATAAAACACTGACATTGTAATCCATTCTCTCCCATTTAAAGGATTTTTTTTTAACTTTTCTCCTGTTTTCTTGTTCTCTCTGTCTCTATCTCTGTCTCTGTCTCTGTCTCTGTCTCTCTTTCTCTCTGACAGGTTCACTTTTGTCTTTGCATGCTACAATAAGCAGAGTATTTGATAAGTAACTGGTGCTAAGTAAATACTTTTGAAATTATTAATTATATTTTGAAGAAGTCACAGCCTTGAAGTGGTAGAAATCACTTAAATAAATGGATTTATATCAAATCATTATATTGATAATCAACTTTAAAGCAAAACAAAATAACTTATTTGGGCCAATTCATTTCTTAATTGTATATTTGCTTATTTACTCAGTAATTTGCCTCTGAACTCAGCTTAATCTTCCTTCCCTACAGGTTTTTATTAATAGAATTGATCTTGCTCACAACACTCTTCTTTCTTTTCTATGACTACACCAATTCTTCAAGATACATCTTGAATTAAGCCTACATCTCTGCAAAGCATTCTTTGATTATTCCAATTCATAGAGATCTCTTTCCATTTTTAATGCTTATAACACTTGTTTTCTATAATATTCACTGGTAAATTAATTATGAATTGTAGTCTAATGTATTTTCTATTACTATGTTGGAATACAATTTCTTTATATTATTTTGTGTGTTTCTAGTTTGTTTCTTTCAGTAAATTTTAAGCTGCATTCAGTACATGAACTCTCTCATAATTTTTGTATCACCTACAAATACTATCAAAATATCTTGTACATAGTAAGTACTCAATAAATGTTTTATTAATCCAAGATGATATGAATTCCCAGAACATATATTTAAATGAAAGATCACAAAATATTAAAAAAAAATACATTGATGTCTCATTTGTGCCACTTTTGTAGATGAGGAAACTAAATCAGGGAGAGATTAAGTAACTTATCCAGGATCACAGATTGAGTGTCTGAGGCTAGATTCACTGAAGTCTTCCTGACATCAGGTTCATAACTGAATCCACTGAGCTATCTTATTGTTTCTAAATATGAATTTAAATCATTTATGTTTAGGTTTCTTAATATAAAATTGTGTTTTCTGTAACAAATACAGTTAATATAAAATTATAAGCAAAATATTTTTCATATAATTTTTAGGATTGCGTTAACATCCTTGGGAAAGGAAAATTTTATCAGATCAACATGATTATTTTTTACATTATTTCACATTTATTATCAACTATTATTATTTTCATTGTTTGAACTGAAATGTTCCTTCCATGTCACACACCCCATTAACTACAATTATGATTGCACTTGTAACTGATTTTTTTTTGTCCACATAGTGCTTATTTCTCCAATTTTCCCTGAAATAATCATGGGAATGTAAATACATTTAATACTTTATCATAATGAAGTCTCAGCCAAGATATAAAAGGTTGTCATGTTTAGGGACAGCTTTTTTGCTTTTCACGATTTATTTCTTTTTTGTCATTTGATTGAATTATATTCTACCTTGTATTGTTTTCTTGTTTTTTTTTTTTTCAGGTGGAATAGTTTTGTTCCTCCAATCAGATTATAAGCCCTTTGATAGCAAGAATTGAGTTATGTACTCCCCCACTCTCAAAAATGGCTAATAGGACTCAGTACACAGAGGACACAATGCAAACATGTAAATTGAATTGTATCAAATGAAATTGAATTTTATTGGATAGAACTTAACAGAACAGAATAGAACTGAATAGATATAAGATATCCCTGTGTACCTTTCCAAGCACTACAGGTACATATCTTTGCTCTATTAGCCCATTGCAAAAGGGACTAGCTGGAATGGACATGAATAGCCAAATAATCAGTCTAATGGAATGATATTTTAAAACATTACACACACACACACACACACACACACACACACACACATGCACTGTGTTAAATATAGATTATAAGATAGTTCTTAATGCTAACAATTTCATTATTCTTGTTTTTCCCAATGTTATTTTATCTCATCTTACACATGTCTATAACAGATCTTTACCTCTTAGGAACTGAAGCTTCTCTTTAAGCTAAGGGGTGGGGGAGGATATTTGGTTTCCCTGATACACAGAGGAAATTCACCTTCTTTTTTGTGCTTCCCAATTTTTTCTATTCTGAGACAGTGAAGCCCTACATTTTTTTTTTTTTTTTGTAGCTGTGCTACTGCTGAGTAGCAGCTTGGGATAAAGGTTTGGGAAATTTTGTAGGAGGAAGTCACGGTTATACAGCCTGGTAAAACAGACAGGCATGCCATACAACATTGATATTTGGGAGACTGAAGTGAATCTAATTGGTGTCTTTTCTTTTTCTAGTTTTATATACTCCAAATAGACAAATAGACATCATTCATTGCCCATAGGCATCATGCAAAATTACACAATTATTGCATAACTGGAGAGAAATAATCCCCAATATTTTTCTCAGTGAATAGGACAATTGTCCACTATCAGGGGTTGTAAGAAGTGTGGGTCTAAGGTTTGAATCAAACTAATTTCATTTATGTATTTTGCCTTGCAAGGATGTTATTATTAGGATTGTGATTTCTTCAATGTGGCTATTGCTTTTATTCAGCATGCATTTCCCAAAATGACTTTTTAAATGAACATATTTTGTCCAAATATATTTAATATGTAGATGTATGCAGAGATATTGCTAGTGTATCCAGATTACCATAAATTAAATAGATGTGAAAGTAGGAACACATTTATTTGGTACTTACAAAAATTGTAAAACATTTGTATAAATAGAACAATTTTTACTCATTGTATATTTGTACTTTCTAATTCCAAGTAGATTTTATGTTAGTCTCACTTGTATCCAGAACAATATAATTTTATTTTTCATTATAATGATTCTCAAAATCTCAATGACATAAGAAAAATGTAAATTTTGCTCTGATTTCATGGCAATACGACAATGATACATGAAAAGTGTAAGCTGCAAAGGATCATCAGAACATAGATTTAGAGATGGAAGCAATATAACCAATACAAGATGATGCAAAATTAAGTGCATAAAGAATGATAAAGTGAAAATGTGAAAACTGGTAAAGAAATTCACAGAATGGAAATGTCAATGACAAATATTTGGAAGATTATATGGACTTTGATTATACTTGAAAAATCTGGGGTGGGATTTGGGGGGAAATGCAAATAATTGATTGAAAGACAGTAACCTTAGATAAGGGGAAAAGTGCCAAAAAAACCAAACAAGAAGTTATATTTGAGATGCAGTTAAATAAAATGTAAATGCTTAAAAAGTGGAAGTTAAGTAGTACAATGAATATTGGGAAGATGAGTTAAAATTTGGCTTCATACAATTACTGTGACCTTGGGCAAGTCACTTAACCTTTTTCTGTCTACCTCTTGAAGTTGTCATGTAGATGTAATGATACTATTTGTAAAGCACTTTTCAAATTTCAAAGAGCTAAAATAAATTATGGTTATTAATATTCCTGACAATATTTTTGAAACATTTTATTGAAAGCATTACTACCACTATGTTAACATTGAGAAAATTAAGCTTCAGACAATTAACTTGTCCACAGTTATGCAACAATAGTAGCCAGATCTAGGAGTCAAATCCAAAGCAGTAATTTCAAGCTCAATATCCCTTGGCAATACCCTGATGACTTTCTATGCAATTTTCCCCCCTCAAGATAACAAAGAAATCAGTTTAGTTGAGATAAAATGTTTATACTGGTTCTACCATGAGATAAAAGTTGTTAAAAATGGGCTATCATTGGAAATTGTATGTTTACTCTCCCTTAAAATCTTTAAGCAAATATTGAACAGTCATATTTGTAAAGAATGCTGTAGAGCAGAGGTATCAGACTAGGCAATAAGTGCATGGCAGCACTCTCAGCTGGAGCTTGAACCAGATTAAAATGTTATTGGGAAATGTTTGACATATTTTTAAAGATATAATACACAATAGATAATTCTAATTTGTGAGTTTCTAAGTCAATATGTGTCCTGCATGGATCCCTTTCTTTGTGAGTTTCGCTCCACTGAGGTATTATAGTTTACATATGAATTTGAACAAAAAGCTCTGAGGTCCCATCTAACTCTCAGATTCTTTGATAGTTTTGGCACAGATAACAGAGAATGTTAAAAGCAAAGAATCTTCAAGGGTTTATGTAGTATTCTGACAGTCAATGAAGTTTTTAAGTAGGAGAACCACTAGATGGATACTTTAGGAATGTTAACATTTCAGTGGCATAAAGGTTGAATTAGAGATATGAGAATGGTCTTATGGATACCTAAAGATATCCATTTACCACACACATAGCATATGTACTCTGATACTCTAACCTGTGAACACTATTCTTATTGTAAGCTATTTTAGTTCCATTTTATGTCTGGATAGTGATGAAGTCCTTCTTTTCTAAAGAGAACTACATAATAGTACTATCTGCATAATATTACCTATAAACAGAAGCATCTGTAGGACATCATCCTCAATAGGAACCCCAATGAGAAGGCCATGCTACATAAGATTGATAAATGTCTGTGATTAGCAATTTCTCTCATTTTATTTTTTCCTTGATACTAATCATCAAAGAATCCCAATCAATTGAAGTACATACATATTTCAAAGAGTACATGGGAAACACTTTGTTGGAGTACAACACAGACTCTAAGGAACATCTGGCTCCAGTGAATCAAATACTTTCTAATCAATAAATGGGGATTTCACATTCTTTGATCTTGCAGTCAACTATGTATCTGCTATAGATGTGGTCTGCTATGTATTAGTATTTTGGAAAGGAGATGGGATGATCAGACAGTGAAAGGAAAGGATGATAAATCGGTATCCTGTATTTTGTCTTGGTAGTTACATAACACTATAAGCTTTAGAGGAAGGTTTCTAGCATGTTGGATGGAACATTTGTGGAAAATATAGAGGCGGATATTGGCAAGAATCACACAGAAGGAGAATGTAGGGATGACCATCTGCAAAATTAGAGGAAATATACCCATTAAGAAAAGGACAGATTCATCAAATTAAGTGTCAGGCTACCACACACACACACACACACACATGCATGATCTGTCTCCCATAATATACCAGTATAATACAACCTATGGTAACATTTCCCCTTCCAGCTTTTTGTACTTGCAGGACATTAACACAATGCCTCAGGTGTAATATATTCAGGAAAGTCTTCCAGAGCCTATGGCATCCTCATCCTGGATCCTCCTTCTGCTATATCAGCCTCCTTCTCCCATTGGAGAGTTCTATAAAAACCTTGATTTTGGAGAGGACCCAAGCAAGCTGACAATCATTCCTCTCCTGTCTACTTTCCATATTACTACACCATGCTCCTCACATAGGTAACATCCCCCATTAAAATGTAAGCTCCCTGAAGGCAGAGCTTGTCTTTTTCACTTGAATTTGTATCCTTAGTGCTTAGCACAATTCCTGGCACATAATAAAGATTTTATAAATGCTTCTTATTTTGCTTTCTCATTTATTTTATATTAATCTCTTGAATTAGGTAGATTTTAGGTTTTATGTTCTATAATTTAACAGGTAATATTGATTGTATACTAAGCCAACACTTGAATAATTTGTTCAAAATTAATTAAATATACATGTATTTCAATCCTGCCTTATCAAAAATATGCTGTCCAAAAATTTGTTTCCACATTCTTATATAGAGAGCATTTGTAACACTGAAGTAAAATGTTTAATTAGGTAGAAAACTATTTTCACCAATAACCTTTTTCTAAAAGCATGCTATTTATTAACCAGTTTGCATTTTCATAGATTATAAGCATTTAAAATATTATATAGTAATGGTCTCATCTGTCAACCAGCAGGAGAGGGAGACATTTCGTAAACTGACACAATGCATGAATTGTCAGTGTCATGAGATTTAATGAAAGAATTAGCTGAAAGAAGGTGAAGATTGGAGGGAGAACAAGCACTACACTCTGAGAATTTAGCAATTCCCAATGGGTAGAACAAAGCCAAATTGATATGTCAGGAAAGGTATAGTTTGTCTTCAGTCTTTTAACAGAATGTCACAGATGCAAGGTGTCTTAGAAATCATCTCCATCTCCCCTCACCTTTTTTAATCAATAAGTAAATTGATGCTCAGAGAGGTGAAGTGACTTTCCATATACGTACTTAATGACAGTCATAATTAGAACTCAAGTCTCCTAAGTCCAAGAAAAGTTTAATTTCTATTAATTTACTTCTAGCCTACCTTTCAATTCTTTTTTTTTGTTTTTATTTCCAGGTACTCAGGGTTCTCATTTGGTTTCTCACTTCTGAACTCCCCAACAAAACAGTAAACTTGTTCCCTCAGTTATGCTCTTGGCTTGGATCTCTCCTTTTCATGTTTCTCATCTAGACAGGTTCTATCAGTTATAATCTAATAAGGTAGACACTTTTGAGGCACAATGGAGATCCTTCATTAAAAGTGTAACTGGGGAATTTTGTACCTGGGAAAAGGAAAGAAAAGGCACCACGACATATCTTCATATTGATCTTCTAGATTTCAACGAAATCTAGAAGATCAATATGTATATATGTATATGTATTTATGTGTGTTACATATATAATGTACATGTGTATGTGTAATTATATGTAATCTACACATATGTAATATATACACATATACAATTTACACATGCATGCATATACATATACACATACACACAAATATATGAATGTATATATATACACAGATATACATATCTATCTATAGTTTATTTATTTAAGGGGTCATCTTAACTTGAGTTATCTAAGAGAAAATGTCCAATAGGTAGTGTGCAATAAGAGAATAGAAATAAGGGAAGTGATTCAGAACTAAGGAAACTAAGAACTAACTAGAACTAAGGAAAGAGATATAGATATAGACATAAAGATAAAATATAAATAAATAATTGATAGATAAACCATTTGTAATTAATATGATCATTGTGAGAGGGTATAGATAAAGGAGGCAGCAAAAATATTATCCAAAAGTGTCGATAGGGATTATGCAATTAGAGGGCAGGATCTGAATTAAATTCCAGCAAAGGATACTGATAAGGAGTGATCCTACAAGTGGGAGCATAACTAAGAGCATGTGGTGTTACCACCTTCACCACTGTCACCATCCTATCCCAGTCTCTGCCCAGAGGTAGTGTCAGCCCTATTCCACTATCAGAATTTGCCCCTGCCTTATCCCTTAGAGCAATATAAATGATGTGATTGACCACTTAAAATTCCTTGGGGGCAAATTGCTCCCTGTGACATAAGTATTTGCCCTGCTATAAAGTTCCAATGACTTTTCCCTACTTCTACTTTTCAAATGACATAATGTCATTTGCCACCTAAATGAAATGCAATCACAAGGGTTAGAAGATTCTATTATGCAAAGATATCTGGGGTAGCTCATCTGTGGGAGTGACAAAAATTGCTATTACTCATAACTATTGTGAATGTGTCAGCTTCTTCCTATGCGAAATCTTTCTGAAGCGATAACATAAGTTCAAGGAGAAATTGGACTTCTGGATTGGTGTTTATTCAGTAGGCTTATACTCCTTCTGTTGCAAAATTGTCATTTTGAAAGAAGGGAGAGATTTGTCAGGACATACTTGTCAGGATAAATTAGTATCGCTGAAGGGTGGCTTTCCTTACTTTTTTCACTTGTGTTTTATGTTTAGAGAAATCTTTTCTCTCAAACCATACATTCCAATGACTTGGGTTGAAAAGATTCTGGAGTAGTTGGGATGTACTAAATCCTACAAATAGAAATTACATTACAAACCTAATGACAGTCTTTACATGATCCCAGTATGGAAGACAGTTGAAATTACTTAGGTATATTCCTGAGGAGTAGTTTGACTAATGGATTATATTCACAAAATATTCCTCAAATTATGATTTAAACTTCAGTATGAAATCTGTATTTCTTTTCCTTTGTTGACCTTCTATAAGATGGCTTTGCTTATGTCAGTGACTTCCCCTCTGAGATTACCTGCTCTCTATTCTGTACATGTTTTCCATGTGCCTAGTTAATTACATGTTGTCATCCTCATTAGAATTCAAGCTGCTTAAAGGCAGGAAGTGTTTTGCCTTTTTTTAAAAAATCTCTAGTACTTGCCATAGTGCATGGCACATATCAAGTGATTAGTAAACACTTCTTGACTGACTGACTGACTGAAAAAATGCTGCACTGCTTTTGAAATAAATGAATATGCATAAATGTATACACACATATACATACATACATACACACACAGACACACACATGTTTACATATGCATATATACATATACAAACACATAGACATATATAGTTTATGTAGGTCTATCCATGTACGTGTTAGAAAGAGCAGTTTTCTGGTCTGATCAGTATGAGCGATAACAAAATATTATCTACCATATTTTCCTTGTTGTTCACTGAAATAAAGCAAACAAACAAAAATATAGAACAGTCTTTTTTATTTTTTAAAATGTATTATTTATTTTAATGTTTTTTTTTAAATTCTGAGTTTTTTAAACTTAATTTTTAAGATTTAGGAAAAAAGCTGGTTTATTTTGAAACACACGTTATGTGTTTTGAATGACATGACAGAAGATAGTACCTAGGAAAGATTCAAAGAGATAGAAAATGATAGTGAAACAGCTGTATTTTATTTTACTGTTGATGAAAGGCTAAGATCTGGGTATAGAGAGCACTGTGCAATGCTTTGAAAATTACTCTTAAGAAAGCATAGATGTTTTGTTTCATTCTCTTAGGCAGCTATCTATGCCAATATTTTTGGTCTGATTCAGATGACTCTTCCATTTCTTGTGCCAATGTTGCTGTTAATGCTTAATGTACTGTGAAAGCTAAGTTAGGTTTTATGTGAAATCAATCAAAACAACTATCACATGGTATTTTTGATTGTTTTAATTCCACTTTTCACTTCTCTTAAGCTTTCCTTTCTATAATGATGTGGGATATGAGTTGTGAAACTTCATCTGTTATCTGCTAATTAACTGATAGAATTCAACGATATGTTAGTTGGTTTAGGACAAATTCAACATGAAGTTTCCTGTATCCCTTAGTCTTGGCCATGTCCTCATATCTATCTGATACTTCAGCAGCAATACCTTTGTGAATGAAGAATTTTTGGAGCTTGAAAGGATGTTAGAAATTGTCTAGTTCGATCTCATTTTAGAAATAAGAAAATCACACAGCCACTTAACTGAAGTTAAACAAACCTTGGATTAGAACTCAGGTCCCCTGAAGATTTTTGCTTTTTAAAATTCACTATTCTGTTGTCGAGTTTGACACTTTTCTTAGGGATTACTTAAAAGGTAGTTTGGGATTTTCCAGTGCTTTGGCTATATTAGTTAGTCTTTGGACACCTCAAAAAAGCCATAATTCTTTATATTTTTTTTCTCACTGTAATTTTAAGCATTAAACACTTTTAAACCTGAATTAACCTTAACCTAACTAACCAGAATGCTCAACTAACAGATATTTTCTATCATCATACTTTTAGGAGAAATGGTCACATTACAAGAAACTGAAACATATCAGGTATAATATTTGGTACGGCTCCATCATTCAAAGGATGACTTGAAGTCAATGCAGACGTAAGCAAACTCCCACATGTTATATTTCTATAACTTAAATATTATAAAATGAGAATTATTATTCAGAATGATAACTCAGAGACTTCAAGATATTGAATTATGAAAGTACAAGGGACAAATAGACAAACTTATTGTACAAAGTTTTCTGACATCTCTGAAAGAAATTAAAAACATTTAAACATCTGGTTAATAGTTTGGGGAATAAACTCGTTAGGCAAATTACCCAATTAACAGAAACATCTCATGCTATTGTTTTCGTTCTTAATAAAGCTTTCATTTTGCTATGACTTCTTTTCTTCCTTTATTTTTGGGCAGTTGTCAAGAGCAACAGTCACAGCATATTTGAAGTAATTCCTCAGTATTTTGCTCACGTGCACATATACATAGGTACACATCACTCTCTCTCTCTCTCCATATATATATATATATATATATATATATGTATACACACACATGACTTAAATATATAATATGGTATTAGTATACAAAATATGTATTGCCTATATATTTGTGAATGCATATTTATTATTTTTAAAACAATTTAAATTTATTATGTATTTCCTTTATTATATTAATCCATACCTTGTAAGCCTCTGTGGTGCTTGACTCTATGTTTCTGTAAGTTCTGTACTTTAAAATTAAATTTTTATCTTTTCAATTAACAATAACTTATTTTCTATATCTCCTTGCTAAGTTCTTTATATATCTTCATTAGTCACTATATATAGCCTCCCATTTCTTCTATGCTTACATGATGTGAATTCCACTCCTTAGTGTTTATAGTAGTTGTTCTTTTTAGGCTAGCAAGCAAACAGGCAGAAAATTCTGTCATTTTTACTTTCATTGTGTGGGTTTCACCACATCCCACCTCATATCTTCTCCCTGTCCCCCACTGAGGAGTTCCTTTCTCCCTAGGCACTTTCTCAGCACCCTTTTCTCTTTTGGAGTGGATTCCTGTCAAATCAAGCCACAGGTAATTATGGGTGCTTGACAATGAGAGCCAATTAGCTTCTCAATATTACTGCTTCATTTTAATTCCCAGGAAATCCCTGTTGAATATATTCTTTCTGATTTGGGAAGTTGTTAAAATAAATCAATAACTCTCTTCTTTGAGTAAAAGATCATAGTCAGAAATCTTTCTCTCACAGCTACAGTAAATCTTTCTTCCTTTTAGATTGTTTCCAATCACTCCTTTCAATACCGTACTCAAGCAATAGTAAGTAGATGAACAATTCTGTTAACCAACAGACTTATTATCATTTCCAGATTAAAAAAATATAATAAACTTTTCATGCAGAAATATAAAAAAAATCCCCCAAGCTACAAGAAAAGCATCTGTTTAAAAGGGAGTACACATATCATGATGAGAGAGTGGGAAAGGGCAGGGGAGAATAAAGGTCTACAGGTTTTGGTACCCAAGTCAAAAAGATTTTTAGCAATGTAGGTACGACAGTGTGAATGGCTTGTGCTCACTGTCACACCTGACTAAGGAATCTCTGCAGCTGCTGACAACCTCAAATCTGTTGATCATGGCCGCAGCTTCTTTCCTTGCATATCATTAACTCTTGCCATTCCTCTCACTTAACAAGAACATAGTGGGAATCACAGGCTTAGGGGTCAAGTTAAGCATCTCTCCTGATAGAAACTGGTACTTCTTCCCAAGTCTCTTGAATTGCTTGTCTCTTGGGTCATGGAAATTTCTCATTTCTGTTAATGTAACTTCTCCTGTATATTTTAGGTAAGATGACTCAATTCATTTCTATGAACTTTACAAAATCCGTTCTTCAAAAATCTTGTATGGATTCCTGTCTTTTTTCCCCTCATGAGCTCTATGATTGAAAGAAAGGTCACTTGTCAAAATTCTACTTCAGTAGATTTAAAATAGTAATTCTCATCAATATTTTATCTTCCTTTTAAACAATGAAATTGTAATCAAGGTGAGTTAAATCATATTTTCTACTTAAAAGTAGAAAATATGATTTAACTCACTTGCTAAAGTGAGCTCTGGAAAATGTTCAAATACTTAAAACCTCATTGGAACTCTAATATGCTTCTGAAGCAAATTTATAATAATCTGTTTCCCAAGCTTGTCATTCATTTTCTCCTGATTTTTAGTAGTCCTCCATCACAATAGCACCTTCATTGCCATTGATCCTTATTAAAATGATTTCCACATAAATTTCCTTATACAAGCACAACTTTTTGGTATACAATCTTACTCCACCATTTTTATGTCCTCCAGAAAATAAGGTACTCCACTATAAAAAATAAATCCTAGAGGAAATACTAGTTAAAAATAGACTTTTGATATGGGGCAAAACCAAGTTCATTACTAATTCTATGGCTTATAATCATGATTAGGTCAATAAAGAGAAATTAGTAGCCCAGATTATCTTTCTAGAATGTCAAAAATCATAGCACTTAGGAGATAATTTACTTCTATTTCCCTTCATGAGTTGTGACAAGCTATGAGATTAGTAGGTATGGAAGTTGAAATAAGATGTTATTGGATAGAAAATCAGGATAGACTAAGAAAACATCCAAGTGAGTTGTAAATTCACTTTACATTGTGTTTCACACAACATTTGTTTCACAATCTTGTGAAATAACTCCATAAGAAACTTGCTTAGTGATTGTTTTTGAATATAGTTCTATTACAGAGATTTCAACCTTAAAAGTTTGGACAAATATTTCTAGATCTTTCTAAGTATTCTTTTGAGGTGTTAATTGGACTTTTTAGGCAATTCTTTAAATCATAATCTGCCATGATCAGCCTCAGAGGCATTAAAGTATCCATTAGTATTGAAGCATGAACATATTTGTTTCTCCTTCATTGGAAATAGCAAACATGTTCATGCTTCAACACCACTGGATGCTTTAAATACCATTAGTGAAAATTTTCACATTTCTGTAATTCTACCACAAACAGCAGGTAGATGGTATAGTAGATAGATCTGGAGTCAAAAAGACTCCTTGTCTTGGGTTCACATCTGGCCTCAGACACTTATGAGCTATGTGACCCTGGGCAAGTCACTTAATCCTGTTTGCCTCACCTGCCTCATTTGTAAAACAAGCTGGAGAAGGAAATGGCCCACCACTCCAGTTTCTTTGCCAAGAAAACCCCAAATAGGGTCATGAAGAATCAGGTACAACTGAACAAAATTCTACCAAAACCTCTATGCAGAAACAAAGTCGTTTGAAGTACTATAGTCAAAGCTAATCTTTTGAGTTTATGGAGTTCATATATACATGGCTACTAATGTTTTATTATAGGTGGTACCCAGAAAATGATTGTTGTTGTTGTTGTTGTTGATGATGATGATGTCTAAACAGCTTCTCTCTCACCCCCAATCAAAGAATATTCATACTGATGAGATGTGAATATCAAGAATGATGCCATCTGATACGATGATGAGTTTTGTAATGATGAAGTTTGCTGGGGTCATAATGGAATCTAGTCCAAAAAAGTGAGTAGAGCTGGTTGAAAAGAAAAGCCTAGGGAATGAAATCCAAATTGCCTATCTTAGAAATTAGCCAAGGCAATAGAATACACAAATGACAAATGCTCTTGTTATCTGATATGAATAAAAGTTAGTTATCAACATATTCTCATAAACACACACACATGCACACACATACACACACTCCCAAAGTCTGAGGACACAGAGACAGAACCGTACATTATAGAACATGTCTGGAGAAGGTAATATAAATAATCATTCATTTTACTTGTACTCAGGTGAGTGTTTTATTTTGTTTTGCACTGCATGTAGTCTATCAATAATGATTAGATTTACTTAATAATCAGTTATCCTGGACCATTGTTAAAATTTACTTTACTATTGTACCTGTGAAAGTAGTTTTATCAAAATTTCAATTTCACAGGCTTGCTCTGGAAGATTTACATCACAAACTGTCAATACTACAAAATATAGTAAACAGGGAAGGATTAAAAATTAATGTATATCATTTAAACCCCAAAACACAACCATTTCCTTAGCTAGGAGTCGAAAGTTAAAATAGTTGAGCATTGTAATTGATCTGGTGGAAAGAATGTTGTGGTTGGACTGCTGAAGCTGGGACTCGAGCTCAAATTTTAGCCCTGTGACTTACTATTTGTGTGACATTGGCAAGTCATTTAATTTAATTGGGCCTCAATTTCTTCATGTTATAGGAGGTTATATTAGATGGACTTTAATGTTCCTGCAAATCCTAAATCTATGACTCATATATAATATAGTAATATGATTTGTGGAATGCAGTCTTTCTCATTTATACATATTTGTATGTACTTAAACAATTAGTACAAATGCTTTCTAGGGATAAAGAAATTTATATGTATTCTTTTTTACCTAAAACATTTGTTGTGATACATATATGCATATGTGTAAATAAATATATATGTATATGTGTACACACATACTATATATATAGACACACATATACATAAATACATTTATACTTTTCAAATAAGAGTGAACCTACTTTATCATATTACTGTGAAGGGACAAGATGAACACTCCTCTTGTTTCCAAATTGGACTATGTCAAACTCATCTTATATATACTTATGATACAGGAAATACGATGTGACCTATTTGTATAATGCATTAGAGTAGTACTGTACTATACATGGATGTGGTGTCTGTGAATATGTATGCATGTGAGTGTTTGTATGTGTGTGGTGTGTTGTGTGTCTGCCTATGTGTGTATTTGTATGTGTGTGTGTCTGAGTGAAAATTTGTAATTTAAGTTATTGGAAATCCTGGAGTCAAATTTTCTTCCATGTTCACATAGTAACTCTGTGTCAGAGACAGGACTTGAATGCAACTAAAATTGCCTCCAAGGCAAGCTATATATTCATTACACTGTATTGTCATTGAAAATTTACAAATATTGTCCTAGTCTTGTGCTTTCCTGGATTTGCATTTTGATTTTTCTCCCTGGGATTTGGGGATATAACTGCCCAAAGTGGAAGTGATATTATATGAGAAATTTAAAGTATTAACTTTTCCAGGGATAGGATATTGAGATAGTGAAATTAATTTTTTTTTGGGGGGGCAGGTTAATTTGAACTATATAGCACTTAACATGGTTTCCCAAGTGTGAAAAAAACAGAAGAAAACTTGCCCATCATCCATCACCTTTCCTTAAGTATATTTTTAAACTGTCATCTTTAATGGTTCCTTTGGAATAATATAGCTTTTTTTTTTTAACTTTTTAGTATGTTTCCTAAGGGAAGAAAAAGTTTATATAGCCAATAACTGACTATCCTCCCTTAAAGTTTTATTATCTAAGTCCACCATTTCAAAAATTTTGACAAAAGACTTAAAGCTAGCTACAGTCTTATAAGCCTCATAAAATTAGATATATGTGAAGTAGGGGTAGAACCCCCAAAGGAAACTAGATTTCATTATTTTGAGCCCTTTCCTGGAACTACCTGTTATGAGAAAGCTTTAAATATATTCATTCACAGAGAATTTAATGTTCACTTTATTAAAAATAATTCTGTAGAAAGTCCATTTTGTAGTCATAATCTCTTAATTTAGAGCTACATAATACATACCTTTTTATTTTTTGATATTAACCACCTTTTATTATTTCAATTGTAACTCAGCTTTTTGCATATCTATTTGTTGAGTTGCCTATAGTGATCAATTTTTATTATCACTTTTGACATGATTCTAACTAACTTCATCTAAATGCAATCCAATTTAATTAAATATAATCCTTGCCTGAATTCAGTTAAGTTTTAGGTCAGCCTCTTCTTTCCCATTCACTAGCTTCCCATTTCTTACTGTTAATGAATGCAGTTCCCACTCAATGGTATACATACTTAACCCTCAAACCAAGAAATACAGACTTTTTGTGGTTCTATAGTCTGCTATAGTGGTGCATAGTTTTCTACTATTATTGCGTCAGAAGCAGCAATTAAAATTCAAAATAGAAGAAAAACCATGGAGAGCAACACCTGGTGGTTGGTAAAAATCTTTCAAAAGTCAGAGAAGGTAAATCACTAGTCTATTCATAGCTTAAATCTGTTCCAATTTTAGGAAGTATAGTAAGAATGTATCATCAATGAGAAGCATTATGCTCTATTTTACCAAGGACAAAATTAATCCTGTCAACATATGCATCATAATTGGGGCATCAGAGTATTTCAGATTTAGTTCTGAATTCTTTCCTGGAACATCGAACTAATTGCATTTTGCCAAGAATTCTCCTTTTTTTTTTTTTTCCAAGCAATAGGTCAGTGGATATGGTTGTGGGCAGCACTGTCAAAATAATTATAACAAGAGTAAGTAAAACAATTCTTACCTAGAAAATTAAGGGGGAAAATTCACGTACATGTTGTGAGGGGTATCTTTTTAGCAACAGTTGAGATAAAACACTGGTATGATGCCTTCAGGATATATTAATCTTTTATTTATCTCAGATACCACTTAGAATTAAATTATGTCTGAGATACCGGAACAGTACAGATATGACACTTGCTAGATCTTAATGGATTTTTTAAGACACTGCTAAGGTTCATAGATTTGTAACATACCTAGATTTAGAGCTGGAAAGATCTTAGAAGTCATCAAGTTCATCAAGTTCCTTCATTATATAGGTAAGGGCCGTTAGGACAAGAGAGGTTATACTTTTCCAAGGTCTTGAAGAGGGTTAAGTCATAGTCAGAGTGATACAGTTTTAGAGCTGTGAGGAACCTTAGAGTCTATAAAGTCAAAACCTTTTGCTTTACAGAAGAAAAAACAGAAATAGAAAAAGTATGTGTCTTTGACTGTGGTCACAGAGTTAGGCAGTGTTTGAGTTTCATTTGAACTTAACCCTTCCAAACTTTGAGTGTAGCCTCCTGGATTCAGCCCTCCTGATTCTAAATAAATGACTATTTCTACTCTGGAAAAATAGATATTTTTTGGCTGAATCTTATGCTTTTATTTTTTTACATTCACTTATTTGTTTTTAGTTTTTAACATTTATTTCCATAAGATTTTGAATTCCAAATTTACTCCCCATCTCATCCCTCTCCTCACCCCAAGACTGCATGCATTCTGAATACCCCTTCCCCTAATCTGCCCTCCCTTCTATCTTCCCCCGCTTCTCTTATACACTTCCCCTTCTAGTTTTGCTGTAGGGCAGGATAGATTTCTATACTCCATTGCCTATATATCTTCTTTCCCAGCTGCAAATGAAAACTATTTTTAACATTTGTTTTTAAAACTTTGGGTTCCAAATTTTCACCCTTCCTTCCTCCCCACCTCCCCTCATTGAGAAGGCAAGCAACTCAATACAAGTTACACATGTTTAATCATGCGAAACACTTCCATAGTAGTCATGCTGTGGAAAACTAACTATATTTCTCTTCATTCTATCCTGCCTCCTGTTTATTCTATTGTCTCTTTTAACCCTGTCCCTCCTCAAAAGTATTTGCTTCTGATTTTCCTCTCCCAATCTGCCCTCCCGTCTATCATCCCCCCCCCTTATCACATTCCCCCCTGTTTTCCTGTAGGGCAACCATACCCAATTGTATATGTATGGTATTAACTCCTTAAGCCAAATCCTATGAGAATAAGATTCACTCATTCCCTCTCACCTTCCCCCACTTCTCCTCCACTATGAAAGCCTTTTCTAGTCTGCTTTATGTGAAATAATTTGCCCCATTCTACTCCTCCTTTTCTCATTCTCCCAGTACAATACTCTTTCACCCCTTAATTTTATTCTCCAGATATGACCCCTTCGTCTTCAACTTACTGTATGCCATCTATCTATCTATCTATCTATCTATCTATCTATCTATCTATCTATCTCCCTATCTATATATACATATATATTTTTCCCTCCAACAACCCTAATACTGACAAAAGTCTCATGAGTTACAAATATCATCTTTCCATGCAGGAACATGCATAGTTCAACCTTAATAAGTCTCTTAAGATTACTTTTTCCTGTTTACCTTTTCATACTTCTCTTTAGTCTTGTATTTGAAAGTCAAATTTTCTGTTCAGCTCTGGTCTTTTCATCAGGAATGCTGAAAATCCTCTATTTCACTAAATATCCATTTTCCCCCTGAAGAATTATTTTCAGTTTTGCTGGGTAGATGATTGTTGGATGTAATCCTATCTCCTTTGACCTCCAGAATATTATATTCCAAGCACTCTAGTTTCTTAATGTAGAAGTTGTTAAATCTTGTGTTATCCTGATTGTTTCCAAAATATATGAACTGTTTATTTTTGGCTGCTTGCAATATTTTCTCCTTGACCTAGAAACTCTGAAATTTGGCTACATATTCCTAGGAGTTTTACTTTGGGGATCTTTTTCAGGAGGTGATTGGTGGATTCTTTCAATTTCTATTGTACCCTCTGGTTCTAGAATATAAGGGCAATTTTGCTTTATAATTTCTTGAAAGATGATGTCTAAGCTCCTTTTTTCATCATGACTTTCAGATCACCCAATAATTTTTAAATTCTCTCTCCTGGATCTATTTTATAGGTCAGTTGTTTTTCCAATGAAATGTTCCACATTATTTTCTATTTTTTTTTAATTCTTTGTTTTCTTTTCTTACAACATCTTGATTTCTCATAAAGTCACTAGCTTCCAATTGCTCCATTCTAATTTTTAAGGAAGTATTTTTTTTCCTTTCTTTTTCTTTATCATTAAAATTTTTTTAAAATATAAAACGTTTACTAAAATACATTCTTGTGGAAGCAGGAATAGTTATAATATTACAGTTATATCAGACTAAGCCAACAGTGATAATCAACACAACATAATTAACATGTAAACCTGGGTCATGACCTCTTTCTAAGAGTCACAATGTCTTTGGGAGTTGTGGTGGTGGGGACATACACTTAGATAAACCTGTAAGGGAGTACCATGAGGGGAGACAACATATACACTTAGGAAATCAGATATCCTTGGACTCTTCTGGAAGATTCTATAACATACAAAACCATTTTTCTTTTATCTGGTTCTTTTATTGGCTTGCTATTCTCCTGCTGGGAAAATGTTCTATTTCTGCTCTTTTTTATTTTTAGAGCTGGGGGAAGTCTTCATTTTTTTTTAAATATAAATTTATGCATTTTTACTTTTCAATATTTACTACCACAAGATTTTGAGTTTCAAATTTTCACCCCATCTCACCCTTTCCCCCACCCCAAGATGGCATGCATTCTGAACATCCCTTCCCCTTGTCTGTCCTCTCTTCTATCTCTCCACCCCTTCTCTTATCCCCTTCCCCTTCTATTTTCCTGTAGGGTAGGATAGACTTCTGTACCCCATTTCCCATATTTCTTATTTCCCAGTAGCATGTGAAAATGCTTTTTTTAAATGTATGTTTTTAAAACTTTAGGTTTCAAATTTTCTCCCTTCCTCCCTCCCCACCCACCCTCATTGAAAAGGCAAGCAACTCAATATAGGTTATACATGTGCAGTTATGCAAAACGCTTCCTTAGTAGACATGTTGTGAAAAACTAACTCTATTTCCCTTAATCCTATCCTGCCCTCACATTTATTCCATTCTTTCTTTTGACCCTGTCCTCCTCAGAAGTATTTGCTTCTGATTACCCCCTTTCACAATCTGCCCTCCTCTCTGTCTTCCCCCTGCTCTCTTGTCCCCTTCTCTCCATATTTTCTTGTAGGGTAAAACAGATTTCCATACCCAATTGAATGTGTATGTTATTCCTTCCTTAAGCCAAATCCTATGAGAATAAGATTCACTCATTCCCTCTCACCTTCCCCTGTTTCCCCTCCACTGTAAGAGCCTTTTCTTTTCTGCTTTTTTTGTGTGATAATTTATCCCATTCTACCTATCCCTTTCTTCTTCTCCTAGTATAATCCTCTCTTATCCCTTAATTCTATTCTCCAGATATGACCCCTTAATCTTCAACTCACCCTGTGCCATCTATCTATCTATCTATCTATCTATCTATCTATCTATCTATCTATCTATCTATCTATCTATCTACCTACTACCTACCTACCTATCTATCCATCTATCTATCTACATACATATAATATTTTCCCTCAAACTACCCTAATACTGACAAAGGTCTCATGAGTTATAAATATCATCTTTCCATGCAGGAATGTAAACAGTTCAACCTTAATAAGTCTCTCATGATTTCTCTTTCCTGTTTACCTCTTCACGTTCCACTTGAGTCCTGTATTTGAAAGTCAAATTTTCTATTGAGTTCTAGTCTTTTCATGAAGAATGCTTGAAATTCCTCTATTTCATTGAATGACCATTTTTTCACCCTGAAGGATTATACTCAGTTTTGATGGGTTGGTGATTCTTGGTTGTAATCCTATCTCCTTTGCCCTCTGGAATTTTATAATTCCATGCCCTGTGGTCCATTAATGTAGAAGCTGCTAAATCTTATGTTATCCTGATTGTGTTTCCACAGTACTTGAATTGTTTCTTTCTGGCAGCTTGTAATATTTTCTCCTTGACCTGGAATTTGGCTACAATATTCCTAGGAGTTTTCCTTTGGGATCACTTTCAGGAGGAGATCTGTGGATTCTTTCAATTTATATTTTGCCCTCTGGTGTTACTATATCAGGGTAGTTTTCTTTGATAATTTCTTGAAAGATGATGTGTAGGCTCTTTATTTGATCATGACTTTCAGACAATCCAATAATTTTTTAAGTTCTCTCTCCTGGATCTATTTTCCAGGTCAGTTGTTTTTCCAATGAGATATTTCACATTGTCTTCTATTTTTTTCATTGTTTTGGATTTGTTTTACAGTGTCTTGATTTCTCATAAAGTTGCTAGCTTCCAACTGCTCTATTCTAATTTTTAAGGAAGTGTTTTCTTCAGTAATCTTTGGACTTCCTTTTCCAGTTGGCCAGTTTTGCTTTTTAAGGCATTCTTCTCCTCATTGGCTTTTTGGACCTTTTTTGCCATTTGGGTTAGGCTATTTTTTAAGGTGTCATTTTCTTCAGTATTTTTTCGTGTCCCCTTTAATTTTTTTTTTTTTTTTTTAGGGAATTGGGTTAAATGACTTGCGCAGGGTCACACAGCTAGTAAGTGTCAAGTGTTTGGTCTGAGTCCAGATTTGAACTCAGGTCCTCCTCACTTCAGGGCCAGTGCTCTATCCACTGTGCAACGTAGCTGTCCCTCTGGTTTCCTTTAGCAAGCTGTTGACTTGGTTTTTTATGATTTTCTTGCATCACTCTCATTTCCCTTCCCAATTTTTCCTCTACTTCTCTTACTTGCTTCTCAAAATCCCTTTTGAGCTCTTCCAAGGCCTGGGACTGATTCATATTTTTCTTGGAGGCTTTGGATGTAGAAGCTTTGACTTTGTTGTCTTCTTCTGGTTGTATATTTTAATCTTCTTTGTCACTAAAGTAAGATAATATAGTCTGACCATTTTGCTGTGCTTGTTCATGATCCAGGACAATTACTTGAGTTTTAAACTTTTTGTTAAGGTAAGAGTCTGCTTCCAAAGTGGGGAATGTACTGTCCCAAGCTTCAGGGATTTGTACAGCTGTTTTCAGAGATACTTGCAGGGACCTGTAAATTTTCATTTCTTCCAAGGTGGTATGATAAGGCATGAGGTGTTTACTCCTTTCCTGGCCTGTGATCACAAGTATTCCTTTCTGTCCCATAACTGTGAGGAGGGATTTCTCTCCACAGCCACTACAAGCTATACCATGCCAGTGTTCCTCCTCACCCCAGCACCGCTGCCCAGAACTGTGACCCAAATTTAAACATGGGCAAAGCAAGAGATTCCTGCCTCCGCACTGGCAAAGAGATCCCTGGAATCCCTCTCTGATCAGCCACTGCATTCCCCCTCAGTCTGTGGGCCGGAAGCTTGGGAAGCAGCTTCCCCCCCCCCCACCAAGCTGAGACCCCGCCTTCCTTTTCTCAGCACTGACAGAAACAGACTTTTCCCACTGACCTTCTAAGTTGTCTTTGGCATTAGTGGATTGAGGAGTCTGGAAACCTCCACAGCTGCCCCGTGATTCACTCCTCTGAGGCCTGTTCCAGGTTTGCCGTGGCCTGCTCGCCCATGCCGAACTGTGCTCCTCTACCAAACTAGCACGATATACCTTTCTGATCAATCAACCATGTTGTCTTGGTCTGGAAATTTGTTTCACTCTGTCTTTTTGTGGGTTCTGTCAATTTAGAATTTGTTTAGAGCCATTTTTTATAGATATTTGGAGGGGTTTGGGGGAGAGCTCAAGCAAGTCACTGCTTTCACTCCACCATCTGAAGGAAGTGTTTCCTTAAATGAGTTTTTGGACTTCCTTTTCCATCTGGCCAATTTTGCTTTTTAAAGTAATCTTCTCATTGGCTTTTTGGATCTCTTTTGCCATTTGGATTAGGCTATTTTTAAGGTGTTATTTTCTTTGGTATTTTTTTTTGAGTCTCCTTTAGCAAAGTGTTGACTTGTTTTTCATGGTTTTCTTACATCACTCTTATTTCTCTTCCCAGTTTTTCCTCTACTTCTCTTATCTGCTTCTCAAAATTCTTTTTGCACTCCTCCATGGCCTAAGACTGATTTATATTTTTTCTTGAAGGCTTTGGATGTAGGAGCTTTGACTCTGTTGTCTTCTTGTGGTTGTATGTTTCAATCTTCTTCATTACCAAAGAAAGATTCTATGGTCTGACTTTTTTGAGGCCAGTTTGTTCATGTTCCTAGGCAATTGAGTTTTAAACTGTTTGTTAATGTAGGGGTCTGCTTCCAACGTGGAGAATGTATTGTCCCAAGCTTTGGGGCTTTGTGCAATTGTTTTCATAGATACTTCTAGGGACCTGTAAATTTTGAGTTCTTTTTTTTTCTTTTTTTTTTTTTTGTGAGGCAATTGGGGTTTAGTGACTTGCCTAGGGTTACACAGCTAGGAAGTGTGAAGTGTCTGAGGGTGGATTTCAACTCAGGTCTTTCTGACTCTAGGTCCAATGCTCTATCCACTGCACTACCTAGCCACCTCTAAAAGCATTGCTATGAATATTTTGGTATATATGTTTTTTCAACTTTTTTTTTCAGGCAATTACAGTTTAGTGACTTGCCCCGAGTCACATAGCTAGTAAGTATCTGAGGCTGTATTTGAACTCAGGTCTTCTTGACTCTAGGGCAAAGTACTCTATCCACTGTGTCACCTATCTGCCCTAAATTTTCAGTTCTTCCAAGGTGGTATGATCAAGGGTGAGGTATTTATTCCTTTCCTGGCCTATATTCTGTTCTGTGAGTGACCACAAGCACTCTTTTCTTCCTTAGAACTGTAAGGAGGATTTTCTCTGCCTTGCCACTACAACTTCCACCATGCCAGTGCTCCTCTTCTCCCCAAGACTGCCACCCAGAGCTGTGACTCAGATCCAAGCAAGGGCAAAGCATGAGATTCCTGCTTCAGCACCAGCAAAGAGATCTCTGCAATCCCCCTCTGATCAGCCACTTGATTCTCCCTTGGTTTGTGGGCCAAGCTCAGGGAAACAGCTGCAGCCCCCGGGCATTACAGGGAGTGGGACTGGGTCTGAGCTTCTCTTTCATTGTAGTTCCTATTGACCTTCTAAGTTGTCTTTGGCATTCGTGGTTTGAGAGGTCTGGAAACTGTTACAGCTGCCTGTGATTCAGTCCTCTGAGGGCTGCTTTTGTTTCAATGAGGCCTGGTCTTTGCCTGCACACCCATGCTAAATTGTGTTTCTCTACCAGTCTGGCACAATAGACCTTTCCAATCAACCATCCAGGTTATCTTGGGCTGAAAATTTGTTTCATTTTGCCTTTTTGTGGGTTCTGCTCCTCTAGAATTTATTTAGAGTAATTTTTAATAGGTATTTGGAGGGCTTTGGGGGAGAGCTCACTGCTTCTACTCTACCATCTTGGCCCTGCCTATCAGAACAACAGATTTTTGAAGAATTAGTTCTAAGGCATGAACAAAATGAAACAACAACAAGAAACTTTTTCCCTTATTGGCACAAACTACCATATCTTCTATTTCTCAATATTTACTCATTGTACCTATCCAAGTACTGAGTACATAGAAAGCATTTAATGAACATTTGTTGCGTGAATGACTCTACCTATGTATAGAGACACTCTGCAGTACGACAACTTATCTTTCTGTGACTATAAATTTTAAACAATTAGGTGTCTGAAAAGTAACCTGGTTTTTTTGGGTTAGAGTATTTTCTTTAGTAAGCTTCTGGAATATGTAGATATCTTTCTGCCATGGCAGCCAGAACTCTAAAAACACAATTTGACAAAAATGCCAGTTAATTTTGAGAAAAGAATTCTGGAGGTAGGTATAGAAAGATTTGTGTCATTTCATATCTATGCCCAAAGGAAAAGATCTGCATCATTTGACTTTTTCATAATCCAAGGAATGTCACTGATGCAATAGAAAACTAAAGTTTAAGTTGGCTTGGATTCATTTTCTCCTTTCCAAATCATTGTCTTACTAGGGGTTTCTATGATACCATTTATTTTCTGGATTTCAGTTGCTTATAAGTCCTTTCTAGCTGGACTCCAAACTCAATATTCAGTTGAAACTACTGTCTCCAAAGATAACAATGATTTCTTATTTGGCAAATCTGAAGCCTCTTCTCCATCCTCATCCTATGACCTTTCAGAAGCCTTTGACACAATTGTCTACCAATTACTATCCTACCTAAATTTTCATGACATGATCTTTCCTGGTTCTGCTCTTATCTACATGTCTACTCTTTCTCACTCTCCTTTGATATATGTTTACCTACTTCATACCCATAAACATGGGTTTCTCCCAAGCCTCTATCTTAGGCCTCTTATTTTTCCCTGTACATCTTTTTCTCTTTATTTGATGATCTTAATAGTTTCCTATTTTTTATATCTATACAGATGGATTGCTGATCTTTGTATCCAGGGCTAATCTCTTCTACTGAGTTTCAGTCTTATGTCACCAATCAATTGCCCTTTGTACATATGCAGTGCCTCAAACTCACCTATCTAAAAAAGAAATCATTATTTCTCCCAAACACTCCTATCAGTCCAATCTTCCCATTTTTGTTGATGGCATCACTATCCTCACAGTCACACAGGTTCACAATCTTAATGGTCTGCTCCTCACTAGCACTTTTTCCAAATATTCAAATTTGTTGTCAAAATTTCTCAGTTCTACCTTAAAACATCTGCTGTATATATTCTCTTCACTCTTCTTATTTAACTACAACTCTATTACAGGCCCTCTTCATTTCCTACTTGAAAATATTAGAACAGCTTTCTAACTGGTCTGTAAACCTCAAGGCTAACCCCGCCCCCCCCAATTTCAATCCACCTCCATTCAATTGCCTGAGTAATTTTCTTAAAGGGGAGCTGAGGCTGGGTCAACTTCCACCTTCACCCATTACTCACTAAGTTCCAGTAGCTTTCTGTTTTATCCAGAAAAAAAAAATAAATTATCTGTCTGACATTTAGAATACTTCATGGTCTGGCCCCTTCCTACTCTCTTTATACTTTGCAAACCTCTATACACTATTATTTAATGGCACTAGTCTTCTTGCTGTTCTTCATACAGGTTACTCCAACCCATAAATCTGCCTTTTCACTGTCTGTCTCATGTACCTGAAATGTAGTACCTCTTTAACACTATATACTGGTTTGCCTAGTTTCTTCAAGACTCAGCTTAAATCCTACATCCTATTTTTTCCTTTTTTTTGTCTAGGCAGTGGGGTTAAGTGACTTGCCCAGGGTCACACAGCTAGTAACAGTTATGTGTTTGAGACTGGATTTGAACTCAGGTCTTCCTGACTCCAGGGCCGATGCTCTATCCACTGTGCCACCTAGCTACCCCCTGTATCCTATTTTCCGAAGAAAACCTTTCTTGATTACTGTTTCCTGTGAAGAATCTCAATTCCTTCCACCATGCTAGTACTTTTGCTCTGAGATTATCTCTCATTTAAAATGTGTATATTTTAAATGTACTTTTTTTTTCATGTCATCTCCCTCATGAGAATATATATTCCCTTAGTTCAGGGACTCTGTGTGTGTGTGTGTGTGTGTGTGTGTGTGGTGTGTATGTGTGTATGTGTGTGTGTGTGTGTGTGATAACTGATTTACATTTTTGACTCCCACATTTAACTGAAGTTATCATAAATTAGGCTCTATTTTTACATTTATTTGATAAATTAACTACCAGGCTTTTAGAATTTTTGCTCTGACCTGTAATTTCATTGAGGTAGAGAATTCCCTTTGAGGAAACCCCTTCTTCCAATCACTATTGGAAACTTTTCTGTAATTTATAGTCTTAGAGGTTTGTCTAGGATCGCCGAAAAGTTAAATACCAGAGTCATTCAGGCAGTATGTGTCAGGATATAAACCCAGCTCTTCTCACTCTGAAAGACAACTACAAATGTTTCAAAAATGCACAGCCAGTTTTCCACCCCTAAAATAATGGTACAGGCTTCTTAAAAATGTTTCATTAGCTTGACTATTCATTCAACTAAAAGTCATCTTTCATAATTCATCTTCACTTTTTTTCAATCAGGGATGTTGACTGCATAGAAGATAGGGCACTGGACTTGAAATAAGGAAGACTTGTGTTGAATTTTGCTTTAAATACTTTCTATGTGATTCTGGGCATATCATTTCTCTTCTCTACGCCTACCTATAAAATTGTGGTGATAGATGTAGGACTTAACTTACAGTTTTATAATGACAATCTAATTAAATAATGCATATAAAGAGATCCATTTATTTATGAGCATGTCAATTGGCATTTTTATTACTATTCAATAATTAGGGCTTTATTCTTATTTTTTTGTGCTTCTACAAGTGTCTATAGTTACAATAAGGTGTTGTTACTATGAAGAAACTAATCTAAACATTGTCTTTAGATACAATGATGATGATAGATGATATTTATTTAGTGATTTAAGGTTTACCAAGGCCTTTACATATATTATTTCATGATTATTTTCACACCAATCCTGAAAGATAGGTGGTACTTTTATCTTTATTTTACACAAGAGAAACTGAGATAGGTAAGTGTTAAGCAATGTGTTCCAGTTCACGTAGCAAATAAGTATTTGAGAGCCATTTTATTTTAGGTATTCCCAACTCCATGGCCAGTACTCCATCCAACACTCCATAGTGTTGATACTTTATTATAATATATGCTAATAATTTACCATTCTCTGAATACTCTGGAGGATCCTACAGAACTAAGACTCAGTGATTTACCTTTAAATGTTAATCTCATTAACTTTATGAGTAGTTTCCTAGATTCATTAATCTCCCACTTTTATATGCTCTATATGATTTATCATATGCCTCCCATTTAATTTCCCCCCAGATTATGAAGTTTTGCTTTGTACTCCCTGTTTAGAATGTCTTGGGGTCAAACCAGAATGGTATGGGTTTCAAGCAAATAGTTACATGTAATAAATTCAATCAAAGAAGCCTTGACAATAGCAGAGTATTGAAGGAATATCTCTTCACATTATTTATCTAGCTGTAACTCCAATTCTTCTTCTCTTGGATAAAATTATATGAGAGAAAAAACATAACTTGTAAAACACTCTCCACCCATATGACACTAACAAAAATATATTATATATCTTAAAGACACACTTTAGTATTCACATGTAGCACTAAGACTTTAAACACCCTCTCTATAGCTGGAATCTACAACTTCTCTCTAACTTGGTAAGTAGGCTCACTTAATACAGTCTCTATTTATGCCTGTCATGCCATATTTAAAAAAGAAAAAGAAAAAAAAAAGAAGCCTTCATCATCATTTCCATAAGCTATAATACTATTTCTTTCCTCAAAACTCTTCTAAACTTCCCTACTTATATTGAAGGAATTAACAATCTTCCAAATATGAGACTTATAATAGTTATGCTGTCTTCAGCTCCTCACTTTTCCACACCCAATTTCCAATCAGTTATCAAATCTTGTTGTTTCTACTTGCAAAGCATATCTTGAATCTGATATTTTTTTTCTCCATCACATGGCCACAAATGCAGTCCATGCTATATAATGTTGCCAAAATTATTTTCCAGTAGAACACACGACCCAGTTTAAACTGTTTTAATCTGGTTATTACTTGCTTAAATTGCTTTAGACCATTTAACCTTGATTAAGAGGGTTCTGACCAGTTTAAACTGGTTTAAGCAGGTTCTGACCAGTTTAAATGAGTTTAATATGATTGTGAACAGTTTAGTCTAGTTCTGACCTGTTTAAATTTTAGAATAGTGTTAACCAATTCTGACCAGTTTAAACTGGCTCCATCTAGTTCTGACCAGTTTAAGCCATCCAGTTTAATACAGTTCTGACATTTTATTTTAATGGTTCAGGGTAGTTTAAATAGTTTAAATCAGTTCAGACAAATATAAAACCAACTAGTTCTGACTACTTTAAACCTGTTTAATAGTGCTCTGACCAGTTTAAATTAGATTAATCCAGGAATTTAGAAATGGAATATACAGGTATAATTCCTGGGTATGATATTTACTACCTAACCTACAATAAATCTCTGGTGTTCAAATTCTTCCTCCATATTTTCATATGTGCCAAAACCATTCTATTCATATCAGGGGAAATTACTATTTTATTTTTAAGTCGTCTATCTTGTCTTGCTGCATATCTGTTCAGGAAGAAACTGAGAATTTGTAAAGTCAACTTGAATGTAAATCTACGGTCATTAATTATTTGGATTTGGAAACAAACTAGAAAAAATCAATCAGTAAAAGCATTTAATTAAAGCAAAAATGGAGATTAAACAGTAAAAACATTTTCATTATGCATCCATGAAATGAATCCTTTGTATCAGAGGTGTAAATCTCACATCATGCAGGCCATATTTGGCCTGCAAAACTTCAGAGTGAATCAGATTAAAACATAATTGGGAAATGTTTAACAAAATAAATTAAAATATAGTAAAACATAGATAATGTTATTTTGTGGTTTTCTAAGTCAATATGCAGCCTGAAGAGTTATGTTTCTGTTTGTATTTTTTTCCTTAAAGTTAATGAAGTTCTTTCAGGGCTTAGACTGTTTCCATCTTTATATTTGTATCCCCAGAATTAATAGAGTACTTTTGTATAGTACACACTGAATAAATATTGATTGAATAGTTGAATCAAATGGTTGGAGAAAGCATCTACCCTTACTGACTTCCTCTTTAATGGGGGAAAAAAATGGAGAAAGCTTCTGCAATCTAGGGGGCTTCTACATGAAGCTTGATTGCATATTTCAGGCATCAGTATCTAGACGATTATTTTCTTCCACTTACTCTCAGCCACCAGATGTTCATAGCACTAGGTCATCATTCCATCCCTGCAGGCTCTTCATGCCACAAACTTCCATTGGCAGTTTTCATCACTCTACTGACTCATATTCTCCTTATTACTCCATCCACAGTTTGATCATTTAGCCCATCTGGGACTCCACTCCTGATTGCCTGTAAGACGCAACACTTGCTGCTGTGTCCACCACATGGATTAACTTCTAACTTCCCTCCTCCCAGCTCCTCATTGTCATGATATGGCCTGTGATAACCACAGAGCATCTGGAAAGAATTCTAAAACTCAGTTCAACTTGCATCTCAGCCTCATGGGATTTTTTTTCCCCTTTCCTAATTGAATGGCTTTGTGCTTATTGTGCGTAACACTAGGATTATCCTTATTTGACCCTTGTTATAAATGAAATGACTAAGTGATTGCTAAGGCCTGTTACATTTCAAAATTTTATCATGTTAATAATAATAACATTTTTATGCTCCATTGACTAAATACCCACAGTATGCTAATTGGCCTATATAAAATAGATTGCCAGAGACTATGTCTTAGAGCACTGTAAATCTCTGATCCCTATCTTTAGGAAGTTATTCAGAATGTCTAGATATCTCAGGGGATAGATGCTTTTCCCTATAATATTATTCAATACTTCTACACATTCAAGAGCCACCAAATACATAGTCATTAGGAATATGAACCAAGAGATGTGACAGTTTTCTCAATATCATTAATAACTGACCTAAAAGAGCACTGAAGGTATTTACCAGAAAAAGAATAATTTAACCATATTCTTTGTTTAAATTTTTTATATTCAACATTTCTCCTAATTTTGATCCATAGCTAGTCTTATATCTCTCACTTTTGTTTGGCTAACATATGACTTTTACTTTATATGATAAAATTGTTTTGGCCAATTAAGAAAAAAGTCAACTGTTTTGAAAATATATATTTTCAGTGTTCAACTTCATTAAACATAATCCATAAAAATATCATGACTTTGTTTATAAGTTTAGTAGAACAAGATTGTTTTTATTCAATCCTCCCTTGTACCATGTTTACAGTTTTGCAATATTTTCCTATTATAATGCAAACAAACTACAGGGAAACAACGTGGACTAAAGAATAGACAGTCAGCTATGTCATCAACAAGAGCTGTTTTCAAGTATTTCGTTTTACTTATACTAGCTGTATGATTAGATTATGATCAGGGTCAAATCACATCACCCTTTATTGCTCCCAAAAGTTCAATCAAACTATAATTTAAAGATGAGCTTTTGATCTCAAAGGAATTTCCTCCCATAGATTAAGTTACTGGTATAGTCCTCATCCTTCACCCCCACCCAAAGTAAAACAAAACAAGGTTCCTTTAGGTTTCATAAAGCCATGGCACATAGCTTTGTAACTGATCAGGTTGGTAAACCTCTCAGTGATCCAGGTTAACATTCAGATTATGTAGTATTGGTAAATTGCTACCCTGGACCAGTGAAGGGAGTTTCTCACTTAGGAATCCTCTTTAAAAATAAAATCTGAAGGGGAAAAAATAATACTTGAATATCTGTTGTGCTTCCCTCCAAGGTCCACCTGGTTTATTGACAGACAGCATGAAACAGCGAATAGGCTGCTGTGGTAGAGAGAATATTGGAATTGTATTAATGAAGACCTGGGTTCATATTATATCTTAGGCATTTATGACCTGTTAAGTGAATCTGGGCAAGCCATTTAACCCATTTAGCCTCAGGTGTCTCCCCCCCCCCCATAAGGGGTTGGAATTTATGATCTGTGTGGTCCCTTCTGGATATGTCAGCATAGCTGTACTCCAGTGACTTTAAACTTTTGAGCCAGAAGCCCTGAGTTAAAATTCTGGCTTTGGCCCTTACTAGTTACCTGACTTTGGGCAAGATACTTGAACCTCTGCATTTTCATCTTCCAGGCACGGGTAATGTTTGCCTTACCTATTTCTAAGAGCTATTATCAACATACGTAATATAAATAATAATTGTATTTATATGTAAATATACAATAATAATAGAAATAACAAATATAAATTATTGTTATTCCTGAGTTGGCACTAATGTATTCTGGTAATGAGAAAATAAGAATTTTATAATCAGAATATAAGAGCTGTCTTAAGGTTTTTTTTTTCTTTCTTTCTCAGTGGTGCCCAAAGGTTGGATAAAGAGTATAAGTTAATTTGCTCTGGTCATCTTTAAAAACTTGAACGTTAGATTTAAGGTCATTGTCCTGAATGAGATGGTTGGGGGAAAAAATGCCTTTTTAATTAAAGCAAAAGCCTGCCAACTAAAGGCAGTTTTTCAGCCAAGTTTTCACTAAAAATTTGTCCTTTGAAAGATATGATTAATGTGTTTGTCTTGGGGAAGTACTCATTGAATCGCAATGTGTTCATTTATTTATTTATTATTTTTCCAAAGTCTATAGGGACACCTTGTGGTTTTTAATGTTCTGTCAGATCTTCTTGATAGTGAGGTGAACTATGACATTCTCTTGTCAAAAGAATCAAAGTGAGAATAAATCTGGTTTCTTGAAAATAAATGAATTTCAGACATTACAGATCCACAACTGGCTTTCTTTCATGGAATTGTGAATCCCCTTGTCTTACATCAAAAGCTGAAAATATTGAAAAAGGTTAGAATCACATGCATGCTGGTCAAATTTGGAAAGCAGAGGTATTGGAAAGCAGTTTATATAAATACCGATCTCCTATCAGAGGCATATCAACAAACACCAGGAAAACAAAAATTACAGACTTTAGTTATTATAAATAAGAAGTGGTGGATTTTTGAGTTTCTGGTATTAATAGTACAAAATTACTCCTGACTACTTGTTCCACAGCTGATCAGTCTTCAAAGTATTGCCCCCATCTCTACTTGCCTATCATTTATTAAGTAGAAAGGCTATTCACATATGGAAGCAGTTTTTAACATTTTTATGCTCCATTGATTAAATACCCACAGTGTGCCTATGTAAAATAGATCGCCAGAGACTGTCTTAGAGCACTGTACAATTAAAAAACAAATAAACAAATTACCACAAAATGACTTAATTTGGGCAATGAATCACAGGACTTTGATTGAAACACCTTTTAATGTAAGCAAAGAAAGAATTAGACAATGTAGTTTTAGCTAGTAAGTAAAAAAAATATGCTTTTTAAAACCTATTATTTCAGCTGTGTTTAACTAAGCAATATTAACTGGAGAATTGAGTAAATTTTTGTGAATTCCTGCTATTTAGAGAACACCCTGGATACTTGGGAATGCAGACCTACATCTTTCTTAGGCAACATTAAGTGCATCTAACTAGCCAGGCTTTGTTACTCAGACTCAGCTACATTCTCACCCTAGAACTACATTCAATACCTGGAAACTCTCACCCTAGAATATCCCTCCAACTCCTTCATCCCCATTTTCCCATTGGTAGATTCCCTCAGGAGTCTTCAATTTTGTAAAAGGCAGATAATACTCATAAATTGCTTAGTACCTGGAACATAGTAGGCACTTACTAAATTGTTATTCTCTTCTCTCTATTCCTCTTCTACCTGTGCTTCTAACTTCCCAGATTTTGCCACCATGAATAGGTTTGGATACTTTCTCACTTCCTTCTCCTTTAGATCCCTTCTATTCATTATTTTCTCCAATTAAATGCGAGCTATTTCAGAGGCAGTGATGATTTTCTACTTGCTTTTATTTATATCCACAGCACTTATCACAGTGTCCAGCACAAAATGAGCAATTAGTAAACACTTGTTGCCTGTCTACTTTCTTGCATTTATTTCCTTCCCTCAGGATTACTAAAGCCCAAATGAAAGTAACTAACTTGATAAAGTAACCATGTTTCAGTCTCCCCATATGTACAATTGACTATTCAAATTAAAGATGAATTGTTTAGATGAAGCAGGAATTTTAAGAATTTAAGTATGGTTTTTGATAATAAGATGAACATTCCAATTTTCAACATTAGCTGTGGAGAAATAACATGGCAGGTCACTCCCAAAACAAGGACCAAAACTGTTCCTCTTCAGGAAACTTCAGAAACATAAGAATTTGAATCAGCTATAGAATTAATTTCTTGTGACTCATTTGTCTTTGTTCTGAAGACATGCAATATATAAAGTTGGTGGAGAAATATCTCCTCTTTGAGGTCATATAATAGATAACTGCTTCCAAAGTAAGTCTACCATAGCAGAGAAATTATAAGCAAGAAAAACCTAGGTTTTATTATGCTTAATTATAGATTCATATCTCAGACAAAAAAAAATCTGAATGGAGATTAAAATTCTAACAAGGCTTCTTATAAAGAAAATTATATCAATGACAGAGAAATAATTGCTTTACATATTGCAATCCTAAACATATCTCTTTGATAACTAGGAAAAAAAAGACGGGTTCATGATTCCACACTTACCTCAACACATAAAATTTGAACACAGTCCTAATTTCATACATCCCCAAAGTGAACAAATCTTTTTAAAATAGACTATAGGTAAAGTAAATCAGGTTATATGTTAAAATTCACCAATAGGCTGAAAGAAGGAGAAGTGATTTACATGTTTCCAAAGGGTCAGGAACAGCTAAGAATCTTCCTCTGGCTTTTTTATCTAAAGAATGTTCAAGGCCCTAAGTAAACTTACACATCTTGTGGCACAGTTTTCAGTCATCTCAACAACCTCTCAAATAGGAGAAATGGTACTGAGCTTACTTCAACTGTATCATTCAGTCAGGCAGGTTTTGGTCAAATAAGGTTAATATTAACAGAAGGGGGACTTTTTAGTTAAACAAAAGATGCAAGAGGAATGGCTCTGAGCTCTAAATAATAAAAAAAAAATAGTAAAAAGAAATAGCTAACCAAAGAAACAACTAAAAAACTCATTCAGTTGTTATTTAAATCCAGTACTTTGTTAAATAAAGTACACTACCCGATGGAGGCTATCTCCAGTCATCTTGATCTTGCCACTGCATTCAGATAGTTATGGAGGAGAAAGAGAGCCTGGTAACTTTTGCACACCCCTCCCTCACTTAAATCCAATTTATTTGCATATCTTGGCATCACCTTCTTGATGTCATGGTCCTCTTCCAGAATTAAGGGCAAATGACAACAATTTCAGTATTGGTCATGTTATGAAAGAAAACACAAACCAAAAAAAAAAAGGGGGGGAAGAAAGTTAAAAGGAATGTTTTTATCTGCATTCAAACTTTATCAGTTCTTATTTATTTTGTGTTTAGATTTATCTAGTTCTGAGATGGATAGGTGGAAGTCTCCACTAGTATAATTTTGTTGTCTATTTCTGTAACTCACTTAATTTCTCCTCTAAGAATTTGGATTCTATACCACTTGGTGCATATGGTTAGTATTGATATTACTTCATTACTTAATCTTTTAGCAAGATATAGTTCCCCCTTCATTATCTCTTTTAATTAGATCTATAATTGCTTTTGCTTTGTCTGAGATCAAGATTGTCACCTCTGCTTTTTTTTTTACTTCAGCTGAAGCATAATAAATTCTGCTCCATCTTCTACCTTTATTCTGTGTGTATCTCTCTGCTTCAAATGTGTTTCTTGTAAACAACATATTGTAGGATTCTTGTTTTTAATCTACTTTGTTATATGCTTCCATTTTATGGGAAAGTTTATACCATTCACATTCACAGTTATGATTACTAACTGCGTATTTCCATCAATCCACTCTCTTCCTCCCATTTTATACTTTTTCACTATTCTTTTACCCCGTCCCTCCTCACCAGAGTTTTACTTTTGACTACTACCTCCCTCAATCTGCCCTCCCTTCTATCAGGCCCCTCCTTTCCCTTTTCATTCTCCTTTCCCCTCCTATTTTTGTACAGGGTAAGATAAACTTCTATACCAAATTGCATGTGTATGTTATTCCATCTTTGAGTCAAATTTGATGAGAGTTAAGGTTCAAATCATGTTCACCTCTTCTCTTCTTTCCCTTTACTGTAATATGTCTTTTGCACCTCTTCATGTGATATAATGTAACCTATTCTACCTTTTCCTTTTCTCTTCTCCCAGTACAATATTTTTTTCCACCCCTTAACTTTTTTTAATCATCACATCTGAGTCAACTTATATCTATACTCTGTGTCTATGTATATTCCTTCTAACTGCCCTAATAGAGATACAGTTCTCAAGAATTACAAGTATCATCTTCATGTGTGGGGAAAACAGTTTAAATCTTAGTGAATAACATTTTTTTTTCCTTTCCTGTTTACCTTTATGTGCTTCTCTTCAGTCTTGTGCTTGAACATCAAATTTTCTGTTCAGTTCTGTCTTTTCATCAGGAATGTTTGAAAGTTCCCTATTTCATGGGCTATGCACCTCTTTCCCTGAAAGATTATGCTAAATTTTGCTGGGAAGTTGATTCTTGGTTGCAATCCTAGCCTAGCTCCTTTGCTTTCCAGAATATCATATTCCAAACCCTCCAGTCCTTTAAAATAGAAGCTGCTAAATCCTGTGTAATCCTAACTGTGGCTCCTTGATATTTGAATTTTTTCTTTCTTCCTGCTTGTAATACTTTCTCCTTGATCTCATAATTCTGAAATTTGGCTACAATATTCCTTGGAGTTTTCATTTTGGGATTTCTTTCAAGAAGTGATAAGTGGATTCTTTCCATGAATATTTTACCCTCTGATTCTAGGATATCAGTGCAATTTTTCTTGATAATTTCTTGAAAAATGCTGTCCAGGCTCTTTTTTTGATCATAGCCTTCCAGTTCATTAATAATTGTTAAATTATATCTCCTGGGTTTATTTTCCAGGTCAGTTGTTTTTCCAATGAGGTATTTTGCATTTTCTTCTCTTCTCATTATTTTGATTTTGACTGATTCTTGGTGTCTCATAGAGTCAATAGCTTCCACTTACCAAGTTCCCAGTTTTAAGCAGTTGTTTTCCTCAGTTAGCTTTTTTACCTCCTTTTCCATTTGGCCAATTTGGTCCTGCTGAGCCAAGACCAAGAGACCTTCATTGCTGATCTGTTGTGGGACTAAGAGACTCTCACTGCATTGCCTGGAAATCATCTGTGCTGGACTGGGCTTCCCTTTTAACCAAGTAAGAAGACCTCTCCTGAAGTCCTTATAAATTATCTCAAACTGGAAAATTGCTTCTCTCCATCTTTCTGTGGGTTTTGTAGCTTGAGAATCTGTTTAGAGGCTTGCTTTAATGTTGTTTACTTGGGAAACTGGGGAGAGCTCAAGCAACTTCCTGGCTTCTCTCTGCTATGTTGGCTCTGCCCCTTTTCAATTTATTTATTTATTATTTAAATTATGTTTGTTGTTTCTATTATTGCTATTTTCTTGTTACTATTATCATTGTCATTATCTTAACTATGTTAAGGTGCTTTAGTCATTTTATTATTAGTATTTTAATTAAAATTAAACATCCTTTTTACGTAAATTTCTTAAATTTGTAACAAAATAATAGTTTGGTGGGAAGTCTAGTCACCTCCTGCTGTTAGATGAAATTATTCTTGAGCATTAAAGCAAAAGGAAAAAAAAATTCAATCATTCAAGCACAGTAAATACATTCAGACACTTTTGTACTGCTTTATTTATTCTGGAAACCAGCCAAATTAACTTGTAATTCTAAATAACCACAGCTGCCAATGCAAAGTAATTTGAAGTGACAACATATCAGTTTAAAGTGCAACCACAGCACTAGGTGTTACAGTGAGTCTACTGCAGGTTAAAGGAGGGCATTTCCTCTTAACAGACCCTGATTATCAGCATGAAGGAGGTAGTGCTAAGATAGGCCATTCTATCAGAGCAGAGGAATAGGAAGTTTGGTTCCAGATGAGACAAACATTTTATTGTCATCAACAATTTCATGCATGGGGTTCTGTATACATGAAAGTTAGTTTTTAGATGATGTATGTTTTTAGAGGAGCGTTAACCCTTGCTGAGTTCCTTTTAGCAAATCATTGCTCTTTTAAATCTGTATAGTTTCTTAAGCATTGTAACAGAACTCTTTTAAGATTCATTATGAAAAGTAACAGAACTTATTTATCTCTTCAAAATACCCAGTTATGTGGTTCATTACCATTATGTATCACTTATTTTTTTTAATGAGGTGGGATATGTAATTAAAGTATTTTTCAAAGAAGTTGGTTGACTCAGAATAAGAGGAATTATTTGTTACATCATCCATTTTTATGCTGAAGAAAACTTGATTTAGTTAAGATATTTAAGAAGACAATGCTTATTCCAGAAATGTTTGTATCAGTTAGCATTCAACTCTCTTCCAAAGTGATTTTATCTCAGGTAAGCCATCTTCTTTTCTTTATACCTTCAGTAAATAATTTAAGATTGTTCAAACCCCATTTTTTCTATAAAGTTTTTGTTAATTAATTTTTCAGTATTCTTTACTCTGAGTCAATGCCTTTTCTCCTCATATAGTCACCAATTTAATTCAGGCCACTTTCTGTAATTTTCAATAGTCATCTAACTGATCTCCCAGGATCCAGTCTCTAATCTATACAATCCTGCTTCACATAGGAGTCATATTTAAATTCTTTAATCCCAGTCTGACCATGTTGATTCACTGCTTAAAAAGGTCTAGTGGATCCTCCTTGACTCTAAGATAAAATACAAATTGCTCTGCTTAATATTTAAAACCTTTACAATTTGTGTCCTAATTACCTTTTCAGACACATTTGCTTGCAGGGATTCTAAATTTCACTTAAACTGTCCTAGTAGCTATTTTCCATAAATAAGATAGTAGTGATAGTTTTAGCCTTTGTAATAATAGCAACAGCAGCAGCAATAGCAACAGCAGTAGAAGCACCAGCGGTGGCAGTGGCTGCAATAGTAGTAGTAATGGATGGTGCAGGAAGCAGGCAAGGTGGACTTTCTGTGTGTCTTACATGATTGGACTTATCTGCACTTTAGGAAAATTATTATAGTAGTTGGTACTTTAATTCTTTCTTTTTGAGCTGCTTGTAATTTGTTCTTTTCCACCATGAAATTTTGGGCTTTGGCTTTGATATTCCTGGGAGACTCCATTTGGGGATTTATTTCTGTAGATGACTGGTGGATTGTATTTTTCACTTTCCCTTTGGTTGTAAGAATTCTTGTAGTTTTCATATATGGAATTTTTTATGGTTTTATATACTGTTTATATAACTTTTAAATGAAATAAAGTATATAACTTTTTAAAATTTGGTCATGACTTTCAGATTGCCTGAAAGTTCTTAGATTATATCTCCTTGACCTATTTTATTGATTAGTATTTAATATAATATTTCTTGTAGTTTTTTTTCCAGTTTTTTTTAACTGCTTGGTTTTGTTTCAATATTTCTTGTCTTATTGAGTTATTGTTTTCTGTCTGTCTCATTTGATATTTGGTTTTATCATCTCTTCCACAGTATCAGTTCTCCTTGACATTATTTCCTCTATGGTTATTCTATTTTGTGTTTCTTGTTTTACTTTTTTTTTTCCAGGTACTTCTATAGTACTTGTGGCCAGGATACTGTTTTTTGTTTTGTTTTATTTTTTCTACCTCTGAAGTTTTATGTGAACTTTTTGGAGGCTCTAACTTCCTTGGAGCTTACCCCTAGGTGTCTCAAAACAGGTATTTCCTCATAATATTTACAGTTTTCCTTGATTTGTTCATCTCAGCATCCTTAATGTCTAGACTGGAGTTTTATTCTTCAGCCATGATCCACAATGAATAGTTGGATAGGTCTGAATAGTCCTTTATCAATCCTTCAAAGAATCTTTAATGGCTGTTTTTTGTTTTTGGCTTTTTTTGTTTGTTTGTTTTTTCTCACAGACTCTACTTGGGAGATCTCTCTGTCCGCTCAGCACCAGGTCCTTCCTAGACATTAGGCTCCATCTGGGGTCCTTCCACTGTGTTGCTGCATTCAGGGGCTGCTTACTCTTATGCTAAGATCTGTCTGTGTTTTTTTTTCTCACCATATGACATCAGATCCTTCCCAGAAATTAGGTTCCAAGTTGGAATTCTTCTTCATCACTGCTGGGTTTAGATGTTATTCTTGTCACCCAACAGGGGCTTCAGAGATGTTGTTGATTGGTCTTCACCTTGGGAATTTTTCCTGCCTCTGACCTTGGGATGCTAGTACTGATTGAGTCAGCTTGAAGTTCTTTGGGGCTTTTTCCTTCCCTTGGGCACCTGTCACTAATGACTTTAGGGATACCTTAGTTGATGTTTTTATGGAAGAATTCTTGTGTGCAGGGCTCAGACATTGCCCAGGCCTTAGGGCTGTCCTCCCCTTTCCTTTCCACCTACCTAGTATTCAGGGTCTTTGTGGATATTCAGGGTTCTTCTGTGAAATCCACGACTAGGTTGATGAGTCTATTGATAAGGCTTCTCCTTTTTTTTTTTTTAGTCTAATACATTTATAAAGCCAAGTACTGGATGCCTCTATGTTTAAGCATGCAGCCATTTTCCCATTATGTACAACTTATTGTCTTAGAGAGTTTCCTAGAACAATGAGGTATTAAATTGATTCTCTAGGATTATACATCATATATTTGCCAGAGGCAGGGTAGGACATGCAGGCCGGCTCTCTTACCATTATACCATATTACTTGTCCTTGACAGCAATGTTAAGATAAAAAAAAAAAAAATCAAACACATCTCAACCATCTTAGGTATGTGCTCCACTTAAGTTAGATTACTTGGGAGGAAATGTCAAACATTCAGTGGCATTTAATAAATTTATTCTCCTTAGTATGAACTTTTTCATCTTGTGTCTATGAGATTATCTTGAAAACTCAGAAAGTGACTTTTTTTCAGTTCAATTGTGGAGCTTTAAAGCATTTTAAAAACTATTTGGAAACAACAGAAGCACTACAATTAAGACTACTCATGTCAGTTTACTACAGACTGTATAGTCCCAATATTATGACTTCAGTCCGATTCCAATATTCCTGTTTTTAGAAAGTGAATTAATACTTTCATTCATGAAAATGACTTTCAATTAAGGTTGTTATAGAAGAAGCAAAACTTTTGTATGTCTATGCTAAATGTACTAATCTCAAAAGATTACAGTACATGGAAGCAAATGAGGGATACTTTGCCCACATAAATCATTTGAGTCTACCATTTTTCTTTTTAATTTTAAAATGTGTTATCAGTGATAAGACATATTCAAACTATTACATTTAACTAAACACACTATATTAGGAAACATTCTGCTCCTCATTTGGCTACAGTTATTTTCTTTCATTTTTGGGGAGAAAGGAATGCATTCATAAATGACAACATGTTATATAAAACATAAATTGTTTCAGACTTAAATCTTACAAACAGCCACTTAGCCACTTTTCCACTGCAAAGATGCATTTATGCCAGACAAGTAGGAATAGTAAAGAATGTTGATTTCATTTACTTCTCTACTTGTGTAGTTCCTGGGAAAGGACAGGCTGGGAAGTGTGTTTTGTGTAAATATTTTGTAGTTATTTCCAAAGGCTCATTAATCATTACTCCATTTTGGATGCCTACCACTACAAGCATCACAGAAATAATGCAGTGGATGAGAACTCCTGTAGTCTTAGATATGGTACTTTTGTTGGAAAGAGGGAAAAGTACACTGATTTATAATTTATCTAATGCATGTGTGTTTTTATGTATGCATGTATACTAATATGCATGAATGCAGGAAAATAAAGCATCCTTTTGTTTACAAAATATTAAATTCCTATGAATATAATTCATAGAGAAAAGAACTAGTAGGAGAATGAATTAGCATGTTTTAGGAGGAAGTCCATATTAAACTGAAGTCAGAAATTGACTCCTTGGAAATCATGCAGTTGTTGATCTGCATTTATATGAAAGAGTAGTTTAAATACTACATCTGATACTATTCATGGGAAATCTTCCACTACCTGTTGCTCTTGTTGGAGGATACAAGGGTTGAGCTCTCTATCCTGTCTTATAAAAGGGGACGGTAGGTATTCAATAAAGTTGTTGATAATTAAAATTTTAAATTTTTGGTTAGAGAATCAGGCTGTTTCTTTAATCAACTGGTTTTTAGACATCAATGAAAGAATTTGAGAATCTGTTCAAAGAAATTAATGAATTTGAGAAAAGTAGCTTAGTGTAGTGAAAAGAGCCTCAGAGATCCTGGGTTCAAATGATATTATTGCTGGGTTATATTGTACTATATTTCATTATACTTGGGGGATGATGGCAAGTCATTCTTTTTTTCCTTGTCTGAGTCACAGTTTCCTCCCCAGGGGGAGATTCAGCTGAACTAAATGACTTTGAAATGTCTTACAGATGTAAATTAATAGTCCAATAATATACTTAAATTTATTAAAAAGATTTGTGATTTCATTGATGTTGGTATTCTGTTCAAAGGAAAATTCTATGTTTTGGCTTTCATTCTTATTAAAGAGGCAAAATTAAGAAAGAGAACATTTTTATAAGAGTTTATTATCATGGTGGGTTGGCTGCTGCACCTACCAGGATTCAAAACTAGGACTATTTTAATCGACATGAATAAGTATCTTCCACAGGAGGGCAAATGTGTATTGATTGAATCACAAAATTTTGAGGAGGTGAGGTTAGTACTACCTGCCTCAGCTCCTGCCTAAGTATTTGAATTGGTCCACAATTCTAATGAAGAAATGGGACAAGTGGACATTCATGGTAGCTACTGCCAAGTTTTTATTATAAGGAGATGGGATTTTCATGCATCTGGACTGTCACCTGTAGGCTGGCTACACATAGCCAAAGTCAATCATGGTTAAGACATGGGGTCACTTAACAATTACTTGGCATTGGTTGCTGATTTTACACCATGTCCCCCTTTTGGTGCTAACAGTACTCATAGTGCAGCCCCCACAATCAAATTTATATCATTCCTCTATCTCAAGTGCATTATCCTAGTATTTACTGCCTGGGCCAAATCAATTTCAGGAAGCATTTGGTCTATAAGCAAGGGTATTTAAACTTCCAACAGGCAACAAAGCATAGTGGGGTCATGAGTATTATAAAAATCACAATTCCATGTTTCCTTCAATGTTTTAGAAGTTAAGTAAACTTAGTTAAACAGTCATAACATCATCTAACCCTTAAGATGACAAACCTTGTTAAATAGGCTCTATAAATAAATTAAGTCAGGTTATAAATAAAACAATCAGAAGATTTGCTATGTTCTAATTGGAGAGGGAAGATCCAAGGTCACCAAAAAATCAGGAAATACGAACACCCTGAAACAAACAAACAAAAAATCCCTGAAGTAATATAATATTGATCATCAATATAAAATAACATCAAGTCTCTCAAGTCTCCTTGTAACCTGGTAACCCACAATGTTCACTTAATCAGTGTGTGTCATCTTGAGTCCCAGATGTACTTGTCTGGACCCTGCAAGCATCTTCCCTTGGCCTCATCTTCAAGGCAACTCTGAAGGGTAGTCCTCCTAAAGGATCTGCTTCTCTGGGTCCAAGTCACTTGCAGAGATTCCTAGGTAATTCTGCAAAAATCTGCCAGTAGCAAGACTAAATATAATTTAGTACCACCTTCTAAATTTCCTTTTCCAGTAACTGATTCATGTGGTGGGAACTAACTCAAACCTTATGGATCCTATTAACAAGAGAATAATAAAACAACAAATTAGGAAGCCATAATTCTCCTTAAACTTCAGAGAGTTTTAGTTTTTACATAATACTTTCTCTTTCTATCTTTACCCAAACTCTGTATCTGATATGGACTATGTCATCCACAGGCTGAAGAAAGAGGGCCTGACTTAGGAAATAAATCCCCTTTCCCCTTAATATTATCAGACAGTGACTTCAAAATAGCTTAAAAATGATGTGATTCAAAATTCTTCAAAATTTTTAATGAATTTCATATGTTAAAAACCTTAATCAAATTTTAAGAACTTATTACTAAAACATATTCAAGGCCTGTACATCCCACCAAAAACTTTTGGAAGTCAATCAGGTATACATATGCACATACACACAAGTACATATATATATGCACACACATATGCACATAGGTGTATATATATATATATATATATATATATATACATACATACATACATGTATGTGTATCTCCTAGTTCTTAGATAAAACAGTCTAATCTCATCATTTTCCCAAAGCTTACTACTTCATTAAATTTTTTGAATAATATTTACTCCATTAAATTTAAAAATAATTTTTATGTATTTGTCTTTTCCTCCTTTTATAATATATATGTATTAGTATATGTAAATATATAAACATTATATATGTATATATGTATGTATATATGCATATATACATATATACATTATATATACACATCTAT
Source organism: Phascolarctos cinereus (assembly GCF_003287225.1). Taxonomy (NCBI): domain Eukaryota; kingdom Metazoa; phylum Chordata; class Mammalia; order Diprotodontia; family Phascolarctidae; genus Phascolarctos; species Phascolarctos cinereus. Next base: position 136,730,416 of record NW_027556180.1, on the reverse strand, counting down.
CTGTCTAGCTATTTAATGTGTGTGTGTGTGTGTGTGTGTGTGTGTGTGTGTGTATCTTATTGCAATGATAAAAACTTCCACTGTTCATTTGCCATGTGTATATTTGTTATCAAAGGAAAAAGGAGGGAAATGGTTATGGCACTGTCAAAACTGTTCATTCAAGGGCACAGATTGATTTGACACAAGCTATAAGAGGGGAAAAACTCTCTTAGCTCTGTTTAAGTCCAGGCAAGAGTCATAGTTAATGATCAATCACTCAGTAAAGTTTTACATTATTCACGGGTTATCATAGCCAGACACAGAATTTGTAAGGCAGGAATATTTCCTGTTCTGAAAGAAAATAGCACAAAGGGAAACTAAGTCAAGGGGATATATTACCTTTACCTATACAAGATTTTTCCCTTTACCTTTTTCTAGGGACAGAAATCCACCTCTAGCTGTTTTCAGACCACACTCCTATTGAGTAGCACATAATATTACCCTTCAATGGTAGACTATTGTCAGTTTTGTGAAAATTTAGATGATCATATCTGAATCAAAACTTAGAACAGTGTCAAATTATAATCCAAAGAAATTTATTTCATATAACAAAATTTCACTAATCCCAATTTAGGACTAAATAATTGTTTTTTTCTCATGTTCCAGTAGTGATTAACACTGAACAAATATAAGGATATTTCATTTATTTCTCACTTATAAATTAAAAAATAATCATATTCTAGAGTTTCACATGTACAGTGAATACATGATAGTTTACTCAAAGCCCCAGAAAATGATGTCTATGCTGTCTCCAGACTAATATATCTGTGTTGCTAAATGAAATCTTTAAATCTAAAGTCTATTGTTACTAAGTTGGTGCAAATATATAACACATATATGTGTAAATAAACATATATCATCTTTAGTTTTTTCAGCTTTTATTTAATATTTTGTTTTCTCTGGTTACATATTAAAACAATACTTAACATTCATTTTAAAAACTTTGAGTTCCAAATTCTCACCCTTCCTCCCTCCTTATCCTCCTCTCCATTGAGAAGGTAAGTATTTTATATAGGTTATACATGTGTAGTCATGCAAAACATTTGCATAGTAGTTATATTGTGAAAGAAAACATGGGCCTAAAAATATAAAATAAAAACCTTAAGAAAAATAAAGTAAAAAAGTATGTTTCAATCTGTATTCAGATACCATCAATTCTTTCTCTGGGGATGAATAGTATTTTTCATTATAAGTCTTTCAGAGTTGTCTTCTATCATTGTATTGCTGAGAATAGCTGTCATTCACAGCTGATCATTGCACAATATTGCAGTTAATTTTTACACAGTACTTTTCACTTTGCATCAGGTCATAGAAGTCTCTATAGGCTTTTCTGAGAACATTGTGCTCATCATTTCTTACAGTAAAATAATATTCCACCATAATCACATACTGCAACTTGTTCAGCCATTTCCCAGTTGATGGGTATCCCCTCAATTTCCAATTCTTTGCCACCAAAAAAGAGTTGCTATAAATAGGTCCTTTTCCTTTTTCTAGTTTATCTCTTTTGGGATACAGAACTAGTAGTGGTATTGCTGATTAAAGAGTATGCATGATTTTATAGTCCTTTTGGCATAGTTCCAAATTGCTCTACAGAATGGTTGAATCAGTTCACAAATCCACCAAGTGCATTAATGCTTTGTTTATCCTACATGCTTTCCACCACTTGTTATTTTCCTTTTCTGTCCTATTAACAAATCTAATAGGTATAAGTAGTAGTTGGGAGTTTTTAATTTTGCATTTCTCCAATCTATAGAGATTTAGAATCTTTTTTTTTCATATGGCTGTAGATAGCTTTGATTATTTCATCTGAAAACTGTTTATGTATTTTGATCATTTATAAATTGGAGAACATTCACCTCCTCACTGCTCTTTTTTTGGGGTCCTTTAAAATAGTCCAAAGAGCCAAAGCAAATGCTTTGTGTTTTAAGCTAATCCCTTTAGATACTTTATGAGGTTTGGTAAAGTACATCACCTTACTGCCAAGATGCCTACTATTCTTGGCAGTTTTAACCCAAGTACCTCATGTGGTGGGAGAAAAGGGATCCACATGGCAGTCTTGCATTCCCATTTCCCACCTTTGGAGGTCATGAGTTCCTAATAATTCAGATATGCCCTTGTTTCACCATGTTATTATGTTACTTGAATAATTTTCATGCTGCAAATTTACTTCTAAGACTTTTTTATTTGGTCGACATTATGACTTGATAAAAGTGTCTGTCATAAATTGTTAACAGGTATTTCTCTAAAGTTTTTCAAATCCTTCTTATCTTAATGGACTCAAACCTTTCTTAAATCCATTTCTCAAACTCCAGAACCTTTGCTTTCAAATCCTCCATTCATAGTCAGTGCAACCAGACACTAATTTTCTTTAGCTTTCAATCCATTCTCTTCTCATCCCTGAATGATTAAACTTTCTCTTCTTTTTCTTTTTATATTTTTTCAATGACTTTGCTTAAAACCTATCAACTTTGAAACAAACTTTCTTTTACACTCTGATTCTGCACTTCTCTTTACCTTCACTGTTTTCTTAAATCCATCTCATATAATTTCTCAATTACATTCTAATCTAACTTCCCACTGAATCTCTCCTGTACAGATTTTCTTATTTAATACCAATTTTACTTCTGAAGTTGCATACTGTATTTCAATTTAGGTGACTTAGCTACTAATTTACCTAAACAATTCAATTCTGTTGAGTTATTTCAAACTAGTTTCAGTTCTGTTTAATCTTTAGTAGTTGAAATCAATTCTTTTAGAATAAATGTATCTCTCCTTTAAGAAGGGAAGAGAGGCTATTTATGCTTAATTTTAATCTGAAATGCAAATCTCCAAAAAATCCACCAAGATAACTTAGCAGTTGTAAAAAATCTTTAAATAGTAATGTGGAAATTTACACAGATAAGTAGACTTCCAGGAGCCAAGATGGTAGAGCAAGCATTAAATTACCATAATTTCCCATATTCACCTCCAAAAAAGACATAAAATAACTCCCCCAAACAAATCCGGAAATAGCAGAACCAGCAAAAAGACAGGAGAAAACAATCTGTTAGCCCAAGTAACTCTGAAGATCTTCAGGAAAGCTCTGTCTCACTTGGGTAAAAGGGAAGCACAGTCCAGGACAAGAAACATCCCAGCAAACCAGCAGCAAGTCCCAACTCAGAAAACCAGTGGTAGATCCTGAGCTTCAGTGTAGTGAAACAGACAAATGCCAGTATCAAGACCTGTCATGTACTACAGCATAGCCAGGGGAATGGGCAGGCTATACTACATGCTTAAGTGTGACACTGGGCAAACAGTGAGCTCCCAGCAGCCAGACCACCATATACTTCTGTGTAGCACCTGGGGAAATGCAGAAACACCCCCTATGGCCTCAGCACATGCTAGACACCAACCCTAGGACCAGAGCTCAGCACCAGGTAAACTGCCAGACCTCTATGGCCTCCAGCAGCAACAGCCATTCCCCAATGAACCCCATCTGCACAGCACCAGAAAGTAGGGTCCTGAGTGGGTTTTAGGGCAGCATCAGTGCAGCGCTAGGTAAACAATCAGTGCCTACAGACCATGGCACAAGAAGCTAAAAAATATGAGCAAAACACACAGACACAGACACACACACACACACACACACACACACATACACACGCACACACACACACACACACATGCACACGCACACAGAACCTGACCATAAAAAGTTATTAGAATGATAGGGAAGATTAAGATACAAATTCCAAATAGGACAACAGTGTTAAAACACCTAAGGGGAAAACCCCAAAGAAAAATGGGAAGTGGTCTCAAGCCCAGAAAGAATTCATGGAAAAGCTCAAAAAGGAGCTTAAAAATTATATGAGAGATAAAAGAAAAAATCGGGAAAAGAAATGAGAGTGATGTAAGAGAATTATGAAAAAAATCAATGATTTAGAAGAAAGAAATGAACTGCTTAAAAAGTAGAACTTGAAATAAAAAAAAAAAGTAGAATAGGTCAAATGGAAAAAGAGATACAAAAATCCACTGAAGAAAACAACTCCTTAAGGAATTCAATTGGTCAAATGGAAAAGAAAGTACAAAAGATAATTGAGGAAAACAATGCTTTAAGATTAGAATTGGGCAAATGGAAGCTAATGACTCTTTAGACATCAACAATCAATGAAACAAATTAAAAAAATGGAAAAATAAAAGGAAAGAAAATGTAAAATACCTCATTTGAAAAACAACTGAACTGGAAAAATAGATCCAGGTGAGAAAATATCAAAATCATTGGAAAAGCCATAGTCAAAAGAAGAAACTGGTCAGCATCTTTCAAGAAATTGTCAGGAAAAATTGCCCTCATTTTCTGGAAGCAGAGGGCAAAATAGGCATTGAAAGAATGTGCCAATCAACTCAGAAAAAAAAATCCAAAAATAAAAACCCCAAGGAGCATTATATCCAAATTTCAGAACTATCAGGTTAAAGAAAAAAATCTTACAAGTGGCCAGAAAGAGACAATTCAAGTATTGTGGAGCCACAATCAGGATTACACAGGACTTAGTAGCTCCAACATTACAGTAACAGAGGTCAGAGAACATAATATTCTGGAAGTTAAAGGAACTAGGACTGCAACCAAGAATCACTTATCCAGAAAAATTAAACATAATGCATCAGGGGAAAAAGATGATCATTCAATGAAATAGAAAGATTTCAAGCTTTCATAAGGAGAAGAACAAAATTAAATAAAAAATTTAACATCCAATATCAAGACCCAAGGGAAGCATACACAGTTAAAAGGGAAAAGACTACATAACAGAGTCAATAGAGCTAAATTGTATACATCTCTACCTGGGAAGATGATTTTTGTAAGTCTCAAAAATTGTATCACTATAGTATAGCTAGAAGGAATTTACACAGACAAAGAGTATGAGTGTAAGGGGAATTTGAGGGAATGACACTAAAAAAGTTAAGGGATGAGAAAGAGGACTGCAGAAGGAAGGGAGAGAGAGGTAAATTATATCACAGGAAAATATGTAAAGACCTATTACAGTGGAGGGGAAGATGGGAGAGAGGGTGATGAGCATTGCTTGAACCTTACTCTCATCAGTATTGGCTCAAAGAGGGAATCATATAAACAACCAATTGAATATAGAAATTTATCTTACCCAACAGAAAATTAGGAGGGAAAGAATTATGCAAAAGGTAGGGGATGGGGACTGACAGAAGGGAGGGTAGAGCAGGGGAGGTGGTAGACAGAAGCAAAACACTGGTGAGAAAGGAACATATGAAAGGAGTGAGAGGAAAAATAGAAAGAAGACTAGGCTGGAAGGAAAGGCACAGGTAGTAATCATAACTGTGAATGCAAATGGAATGAACTTCCATAAAACAGAAGCGCATAGCAGATTGGATGAAATATAAGAATCCTACAATATGTTGTCTACAAGAAACACACTTGAAGCAGGAGAAACACAGAGTAAAGGTAAGGGGCTAGAGCAGAATAAAGTATGCTTCAACTGAAGTAAAAAAAAAGCAGAGGTAGTAATCCTGATCTCAGACAAAGTAAAAGCAAAATATATCTAAAGAAAAGAGATAAGTTCCTTTAGCTAAAAACTATCATGGTCAATGAAGTAATATTATAGTAATCATATATGCACCAAGTGGTATAGCATCCAAATTCTTAAAGGTGATGTTAAGTAAGTTACAGTGAGGAATAGACAGCAAAACTATACTAGTGAGGAACCTCCACTGTCAGTTCTCACAATGCAATAAGTTTGACAGAAAAAAATAAAAAGAAAAACTAAAAGAAAAGTTAGGTATGACAGAAGAAAATTGAATAGAATGAGGAAGGAATACACATTTTTCTCTGCAGCATACACCTATACAAAAATTGACCATGTAAGAGGGCAGAAATATTAATTGTATTCTTTTCATATTGTAATTAAATAAAAATTACATCCAACAAAGATCAGTAGAAAATAAATTGAAAATTAAATAATCTTATCCTAAAAAAAATTATGTGGGTGAAAGAGCAAATCATAGAAACAATCAATAATTTCTTTAAAGAGAATGACAACAATGAGACAACACGCCAAAATTTATGGGATGCAACCACTGCAGTACTTAAAGGAAAATTTATTTCTCCAAATTCTTACATCAACAAAATGGAAAAAGAACAGATTAATGAATTGGATGTGCAACTAAAAACTAGAAAAAGAACAAATTAAAAATCGCTAATTCAACACCAAATTGGAAATCCTGGAAATCAAAGGTGAGATCAGTAAGATTAAAAGAAAAAAATATTGAGCTAATAAGTAATTCTAGGAGCTGGTTTATGAAAAAAAAAACCTCAATAAGACACATAAATCATTGTTTAATTCAATTGAACAAAGAAAGAATAAAACCAAACATCCAGTATCAAAAATGAAAAGGGTAAAATTACCATAAACAAAGAAGAAATTGAAGTAATCTTTAGGAAATATTTTGCCCAATTACATACCAAATAATCTGACATTCTGAGCAAAATGGATGAATATTTACAAAAATATAAATTACCTAGGTTAACAGATTAGGAAATAGAAACCTCAATAACCCAGTTTTAGAAAAAAAAAAAAGATATAGAACCAGCCATTAATGAACTCCTAAAGGAAAAAGTTCCCCAGGCCCAAATGAGTTCATGAGTGAATTTTACCAAACTGTTAAAGAAAAATTAATTCCAATACAATATAAGCTATCTGGAAAAATAGGTGAAGAAAGAATCCTATCACTGCTTTTATGACACAAGTAAGGTACTGATACTTAAACCTTAAGAGCTAAAGCAGAGAAAAAAAATATAGAACAATTTCCCTAATGAATATCCATACCAAAAGAAAAATGTGAACTACCTATTAGCAAGGCACTTACAGCAATATATCTCAAGGATTATATACCATTACCAAATTGATATGCAGAGTTGGTTCAATATTAGGAAAACTATCACATAATTGACCATGTAAATAACAAAATCAAAAGAAATCTTATCACTTTTTCAAGAGATGCTGAAAAGTTTTTTGACCATATATAGCATCCCTTCCTACTAAAAACAATAGAGCATAGAAATAAAGGAAGTGTTCCTTAAAATGATAAGCAGTATCAATGTAAAACCATCAGCAAGCATTATCAGTAATGAGGATAAGCTAGAAGCCTTCCTAAAAAGAACAGGGGTAAAGTAAGGATGCTCATCATCACCATTATTATTCAATATAATACTAGAAATGTTAGCTGTAGCAATAAAAGAAGAAAAAGAAATTAAAGGAATTGGAACAGGCAATGAGGAAACAAAACTATCACTCTTTGCAAATTATATGATAGTGTACTTAAAGAACTCTAGAGCATCAACTAAAAATACTACTTGAAATAATTATCAACTTCAGCAAAGTTGCAGGATATGAGATAAACCCACATAAATTATCAGCATTTCTTTATATGACCAACAAAACCCAGAAGCAAGGGATAGATAGATAAATTCCATTTAAATCAATTGTAGACAATATAAACTACTTAGGAGTCTACCTGCTGAGACAAACCTAAGAAGTATATGAATACAAATACAAAACCATTTTCATACAAATAAAGTCACATCTAAAAAATTAGGAAAATATCAATTGCTCATGGATAGGCCTAGACAATATAATAAAAATGACAATTCTGCTTAAACTAATGTGTTTATTCACTACAATGCCCATTAAACAACCAAAAAATTATTCATTTGAGCTAGAAAAAAATAAAAGAAATTTCATCTAGAACAGCAAAATGTCAAGAATATCAAGGGAATTAATGACAAACTGCAAAGAAAGATGCCCCAGGAATACCAGATCTCAAACTATATTATAAAGCAGTAGTCATCAAAACCATCTGGTACTGGTTAAGAAATATAGATCAGTGGAATAGATTAGGGACACAATACACAGTAGTAAAGGACTGTAGTAATCTAGTGTTTGATAAACTCAAAGACCCCAGCTTTTGGGATAAGTATTCAGTATTTGGAAAAAAGCTGCTAGAAAAACTAGAAAATAATAAAAAATAAAGTAAATATAGACCAACATCTCATACTGTGTACTAAGAGGAGGTCAAAATTAGCACATGAATTAGACATAAATCATGATATGACAAACAAATGTGAAGAGCAAGAAATAATCTACCTGTCACATCTATAAGAAGGAGGAGACTTCATGACTAAACAAGAGATGGAGAGCAAAATCAAAATAGATAATTTTGATTTTATTAAATTGAAATGCTTTTGTTCAAACAAAACCAGTGCAACCAAGACTAGAAGGAAATCAGAAAGCTGGAAAGCAATCTTTGTGCAAATTTCTCCCATAAAGGTCTCATTTCTCAAATATATAGAGAACTGAAACACATTTCCAGGAATACAAGACATTTCCCATTTGATAAATGGTCAAATGATATGAGCATGCAGTTTTCAGGTCAATAAATTGAAGCTGTCTATAGGCATATGAAAAAGTGCTCTACATTCCTCTTAATTAGAGAAATACAGGGGCGGAGCTAAAATGGTGGAGTAAAATCAGTGACTTTCTTGAGCTCTCCCCCAAACCCCTTCAAATACCTGTAAAAAATGGCTCTAAACAAATTCTAGAGCAGCAGAACCCACAAAAAGACAGAGTGAAACAAATTTACAGCCCAAAACACCCTGGATGATGTATTAGAAAGGTCTATCACGCTGGGCTGGAAGAGAAACCCAGTTCAGCATGGTGTGCAGGCAAAACAGGGATCAGTGAACCTGAAGAAGGCCTCAGATGAATGAATCATGGGCAGCTGTGGTGGTTTCCAGACTTCTCAACCCGCAAATGCCAAAGACAATTCAGAAGGTCAGTAGTAAAATCTGTGACCTCGATGTGAAAAAAGATTGATCCCAGTCCCATATCCTAAGTGGGGCAGCAGCTGCTTCTGGATCTCTGGGCCTACAGACTGAGGGAGAATTAAGTGGCTGATCAGAGGCAGTTTGCAGGGATTTCTTTGCTGGTGCTGAGGCAGGATTCTCTTGTTTTGCCAATGCTTGGATCTGGGTCACAGTTCTGTGTGGTGATCCTGGGGAGAAAAGGAGCACTGAAATGGTGGGGCTTCTGGTGGTGGTGGAGAGGGAATCTTCCTCACACTGTTAAGGCAGAAAAGATTGCTTGGTCACTTACAGACCACAGCAAGGGCAGGAAAGGAATAAACACCTTGCCCTTCATTGTACCAAATTGGAAGAACTGAAAATTTACAGGTCTCTAAAAGTACCTCTGAAAATTGCTGCACAAAACTCCCAAAACTAGTAATAACACCTTCTCCACACTGGAATAAGACCCCTACCTTAACTAAAAGTTTAAAACTCAAGTAATTGGCTGGAAACATGAGCAATCTAGGCAAAAAAGTCAGACCACTTTCTTTGGTGACAAAGAAGATCAAAACGTAGAAGCAGAAGAAAACAACAAAATCAAAGCTCCTACATCCAAAGCCTCCAAGAAAAATATGAATCAGTCCCAGGCCATAGAAGAGCTCAAAATTGATTTTGAGAAGCAAGTAATAGAAGTAGAGAAAAAATGGGGAAAGAAATGAGAGTGATGCAAGAAAACCATGAAAAACAAGTCAAGAGCTTGTTAAAGGAGACCCAAAACACTACTGAAGAAAATAATACCTTAAAAAATAGCCTAACCCCAAATGGCAAAAGAGGTCCAAAAAGCCAATGAAAAGAAGAAAGTTTTAAAAACATAATTGGATAAATGGAAAAGGAAGTGTAGAAGTTCACTGAAGAAAATATCTCTTTAAAAATTAGAATGGAGCTGGAGGTGGCACCAAGGTGGCGGAGTGAAAGTGGTGACTTGCTTGAGCTGTCCCCCAAACCCCTTCAAATACCTATAAAAAATGGCTCTAAACAAATTCCAAAGCAGCACAACCCACAAAAAAAGACAGAGTGAAACAAATTTCCAGCCCAAGACAACTTGGATGGTTGATCGGGAAGGCCTATCGCTCCAGGTTGGTAGAGGAGTGCAATTTGGTATGGGCGCATAGGCTGTAGCACACCTAAAGCAGTCCTCATAGTACTGAATATTGGGGAGCTATGTTGGTTTCCAGACTTCCCAACCCATGAACCCCAAAGATAACTTAGAAGGTCAGTGGAAAAAGGCTGTTTCTGCAGTGCTGAGAGAGAAGCACAGTGGTCTCAGCTCCATTCTCCTAGCATGGCCTGGGCCGGTGGCTGCCTCCTGAGCTTCCAGGCCACAGACTGAGGGGCAATCGAGTGGCCAATCAGAGTGGGATTGCAGGGATCTCTTTGCTGGTGCAGGATTCTCTTGCTTTGCCAGTGCTTGGATCTGGGTCACAGTTCTGGATGGTGGTCCGGGGGCAAGGAGGAGCACTGGCATGGTGGAGCTTGTAATGGCTGTGGAGAGGAAATATTCCTCACGGATCCAAAGCAGGAAAGAGTGCTTGTGATCACCCATAGCCCAGAGCACAGGCCAGGAAAGGAGTAAACACCTTACCCTTGATCATTGCACCTTGAAAAGAACTGAAAATTTACAGGTCCCTAGAAGTATCTCTGAAAACAGCTGCACAAAACCCCTGAAGCTTGGGACAGTACATTCTCCACACTGGAAACAGACTGCTACCTTAACGAATAATTTATTATTCAAGTAATTGGCCATGATTATGAGCAAGCAGTGCAAAAAGAGGCAGACTATATTATCTTATATTGGTGACAAAGAAGATGAAAACACACAACCAGAAGAAGACAATGAAGCCAAAGCTCCTACATCCAAAGGCTCCAAGAAAAATATGAATTGGTCCCAGGACATGGAAGAGCTCAAAAAGGATTTTGAGAAGCAAGTAAGAGAAGTAGAGAAAAAACTGAAAGTGGTGCTAAAGGGGACCACCCAAAATACTGAAGAAAATACTACCTTAAAAAATAGCCTTAACCTAAATGGCAAAAGAGGTCCAAAAAGCCAATGAGGAGAAAAATGACCTAAAAAGCAAATTGGCCAAATGGAAAATGCCTAAAAAGCAAAATTGGCCAAATGCAAAAGGAAGTCCAGAAGCTTACTGAAGAAAATACTTCCTTAAAAATTAGAATAGAGAAATTGGAAGCTAGTGAATTTATGGGAAATCAAGAGACTGCAAAAGAAATCCAAAAGAATGAAAAAGTAGAAAACAATGTGAAATATCTCACTGGAATAACAACTACCCTGGAAAATAGATCCAGGAGAGAGAATTTAAAAATTGTTGGACTATCTGAAAGCCATGATCAAAAAAAGAGCCTAGACATCATCGTCCAAGAAATTATCAAGGAAAACTTCCCTGATATTCTAGAGCCAGAGGGAAAAATAGAGATTCCCCAAAGGAAAACTCCTAGGAATATTGTAGGCAAATTCCAGAGTTCCCAGGTCAAGGAGAAAATATTGCAAGCAGGCAGAAAGAAACAATTCAGGTATTGTGGAAACACAATTAAGATAACACAAGATTTAGCAGCTTCTACATTAAGAGACAGGAGGGCTTGGAATATGATGTTTCTGAGGGTGAAGAAGATAGGATTATAGCCAGGAATCACCTACCTAGCAAAACTGAGTATAATCCTTCAGGGGAAAAAATGGTCATTCAGTGAAATAGAGGACTTTCAAGCATTCCTGATGAAAAGACCAGAGCTGAATAGAAAATTTGACTTTCAAATACAAGACTCAAGAGAAACATGAAGAGGTAACCAGGAAAGAGAAATTGTAAGAGACTTATTAAGGTTGAACTGTTTACATTCCTGAATGGAAAGATGATATTTGTAACTCATAAGACCTTTGTTAGTATTGGGGTAGTTGGTGGAAAAAAATGTATAGATTGATAGATAGAGGGCACAGGGTAAGTTGAAGATTAAGGGGTCATATCTGGAGAATAAAATTAAGGGGTGAGAGAGGACTATACTGGGAGAAGGAGAAAGGGAGAGGTAGAATGGATTAAATTATCTCAGGTGAGAGGGAATGAGTAAATCTGATTCTCATTAGATTTGGTTTAAGGAGGGAATACCACACACACTAAATTGTGTATGGAAAACTATCCTACCCTACAGGAATATAGGGTGGAAGGGGATAAGAGAGAGGGGGGATGGTAGAAGGGAAGGCAGATTGGGGGGAGGGGTAATCAGAAGCAAACACTTTTGAGGAGGGACAGGGTCAAAAGAGAGAATAGTACAAATAAGTGGGGTGGGATAGGATGAAGGGAAATATATGAAAGTGTTTTGCATGACTATGCAAGTATAGCCTGTATTAAGTTCAGGGAGGAAGGAGAAAGGGATAAAATTTGGAACCCAAAGTTTTAAAAACAAGTGTCAAAAAATTTTCAAATACAACTGGGAAATAAGATATACAGGCAATGGGGTATAGAAATCTATCCTGCCCTACAGGAAAATAGAAGAGGAAGGGGATAAGAGAAAGGGGAGGAGGTAGAAAAGAGGGCAGATTGGGGGAAGAATACTCAGAATGCATGCTGTCTTGAGGTTAGGGGAGGGATGAGATGGAGAGAAAATTTGAAACTCAAAATCTTGTGGATGTGAATGTTGAAAACCAAAAATAAATTAATGAATCTAAAAAAAAGAATATTATTCAAAAATTAATTAGGGAAATACAGACTAAAATAACTCTGAGGTACCACCTCACATCTATCGTATTGCCTAAGATGACAAAAAAAAAGGAAAATGATAAATGCTGGAGAGGATTTGGGAAATTTGAGACACTGATGCACTGTTGGTGGAGTTGTGAAGAGATCAAACAATTCTGGAGAACAGTTTGGAACAATGCCCACAGGATAACCAAACTTTGCATACCCTTTGATATAGCAATATCAGTATTAGGTCTGTATCTCAAAGAGATCATAAAAAAAAGAAGAAGAAAAAGGATCTACATGCACAAAAATATTTATGGCAACCATTTCATCCTGGCAAATATTGGAAACTGAGGGGATACCCATCAATTGGGGAATGATTAAACAAGTTGTGGGATGTGAATGTAATTGAATGTTATTTTGCAATAAGAAATGATGGACAGGTAGATTTCAGAAAAAAACCCTGGAAATGCTGGTATGAACATCGATGTAAAATGAAATGAGCAGAATCAGGAAAACATTGCATACTGTATCAGCAACATTGCATGATGATTAACTATGAATGATTCAGCTCTTCTCAGCAATCCAAGACAAGTACGAAGTATTCACAAAGGAAAATGCTGTCCACATCCTATTAAAGAATTTATGGTCTCTAAATGCAGATTAAAGCACTTTTTTAATTTCTTTTACTTTATTCTTTTTTGTGTTTTTTTTCCTTTTTGATCTATTTGTTTTTTCACAAGTGTGACTAATATGGAAATACATTTTTACATGGTAAAACATGTATAACCTATATCAAATTTCTTACCATTTTTGGGAGAGCAGAAGGGAGCTAGAGGTAGGTAGGTAGAAAATTTTAGAACTTAAAATCTTGAAAAAAAAGAATGCTAAAAATTATCTTAACATGTAATTGAGAAAAAATAAAATACCATTTACAAGGAAATTTACAGCAAAATATTATATACCAATTACAAATTTTGTACTCTAGTTTATAATGTCACACATTTCTTTAAACCAGGAAAAATATTTTCTTCATTTTCTTGTCATTATCTTTCCTGTCCCCAACCTGGCCAGAGTTCTGAAGGCAGAGAGAAAAAAATGAATCTTGCAGTTTTTCCTTTTTATCTCTCACTAATAGTGTAATCAAAGACAATGAGAGAACCTGATTAATAAAAATGATATCTAAGAGAGCTGTTTTGAGGCTTCATTATCCTTATAAACTCCTTTTCTGTGCTTATGGAACAACAGTTGTTTTGTTTTGTTTTATTTTTATAATGGGTAGATGTACTCCCCTTCAAATTTTCCCAAGGTCAAAAGACATTGTCCGCACTAAAACAGCTCTCAAGTGGAAGCCCCTTCAAGGCCACCTCACTACCTACATTAACCTCTTCCCAGGGTACAACAAAATCCTTATTTCCTTCTTCTTTGATTATTCCCTAAGAAAGTGGTTTCTTGAGCACCATGTTTTTATTTTTGTTTTTTTTTTTATCCTACGTTATATTTTTTCAAATTTAGATTTTGAAATGTGTAATTGATAATAAAAGTCCCATATTTGTATGGCTGAATTTGTATCCCACAATTATAAACCTCAATTTCTGAGTCCCATTTACACTGTACATTCTCTGTACAACTGGACAGAGTTCTCCCCCCCCCCTTTTCCTATGATTTAACAGTTTTCCCAATAAGGAGTGAGGAGGGTACTCTGTGCCAGTCCCAAATTGGTACTAGCACCCTCTTAACTTTTCTGTTCCTTGGAAACCTAATGTCATACCTACCAACTCCCCTCTCCCACTTGCATCACTTTTTTCATGTATAAGTAAAAAAGAATCAGTTTTGATTTCAGTACTTATTTCTTCTTACTCCAGTTTTAGGAAGTTAAATTCTCACTCTACTTCATGGCTAACTAACCACCAGGGGAGTCCACTCCAACCAGAGATTAGGCAAAGGCCTAAGTGCCAGCTGTGGTGGGGGCAGAATAGGCTTCTCAGAGATAATCAAAGAGAAGGGCCCTCAACAAAATCTCCTACCTGACTCAGTAGATTATTAAAAGAAAAATTCTGTGTTCAGGTCTTTGCCCTGATTAAAGAGGCAAAACTCAGGAAGAGAAAGTTTAAAAAAAAATTTATTAACATGTCAAAGCAGAATGATTTGGTAAGCTGACCTTGAGGCTGATCCAGGATTCAAACCTAGCACTGCTATTATACACAGAAGTGTCTTTCATATAAGGACAAAGTTATATTTATTGGCTCTTGCAATTATGAGGAAGTGGGATTAATGCAGCCTCGGCTTTTTATGATTTTGTGATCCACTCAAAATTTAAAAAAATGTTATGTATTAAAAAAAATAAAGCAACCACAAATGCCACTTGCTTTGCCCAAGATAAATATGCATAATAAAGTTAGGAATTTTCATTAGGGATACAAAGGAAGTAGTTTTGTTATATCCACATAGGTTTTGCTCTGTCCCCAAAGTCATTTGCAAAAATAATAATAAAATAAAATAAGATATTGGTAGAGAGATAAGCTTTGCTCCTCAAGCTTTATACAAGTCCTGTGAAATTTTAGGGGCCAGAGTCCCCCAAATAGTTTATGTAGATGACTTCACAATCAAGAGTCAATGAGTTTCATGGAATTGTTTAACCCCAAGTCATATAACTGTCTGCCCCAATTATTCATCAGGTTAACAACCGTCAAGCAAATAAGCAATTATAGCCTGGGATGATATGCTGATTATTTTTGATTGTTTAGTATCTGAATTAGATGTTTAAATTAAATATGGTAGTTCACAGCTTTGGCCATGCCAAAAACAGAATCAACCTGCTTTTACTAGGATGAGATTTTCTAATAACTTCACTTCTTAAAAAAGAAGAGACAGTAAGAAATAGATCTGAAGAATATTACTTAGCATAAGGTAGTAGAAAGCAATTCAACAAGGACAAGACAAAGATCTTTTGCAGAGCTAATGGGACAGAGATTAAAGACAACGATGTCCAGCAGAAAAGATATAATTCCCAGCATGAAACCAGAAACAGCTTTACCAGAAGTCATTGGTTGTTCTTCACCATCAAAAGTATTTTTTGCTCTCACCATATTTGCCCTTTCATCTGCATCCTCCACACATGTTCTTTGGATGTATGTTTCCTATCTATGAGCTTTCTGGCCACATGTGTTTTCTACATCTATATTTTTCCATAATATGTGTGTTTGCAACTAGAGAGACATACCTTAATCATGCATTTTTTCATCACTTCGCTTACTATGCAATTTTATTAAATACCATTTGCTTAGAACTAATAACTCTTCTGCCTGGATATTAATCAGAAATATAATGTTTACCTAAAGCCTTCAGTGAGCATTGTGTGTAATGAGATAAGCGACAAACATTTCCAATAAGATCCATTTTCACCACTGTTGTTCAATATGGTACTAGAAACATTAGCTTTAGAAACAAGAGAAGAAAAAGAAATTGAAGATATTAGAATAGGCAAAGAAGAAACAAAGCTATCACTCTTTGTAGATGATATAATGATATAATTAGAGAATCCTAGAGAATCAAATAAAAAAACTACTTGAAATAAACAACTTTAGCAAAGTTGCAGGTTGTAAAATAAACCCACATAAATCATTGACATTTCTATACATTATCAACAAAACCCACTGCAAGATATGAAAAGAGAAATTCTACTGAAAGTTACTGTAGACATTATAAAGGTACTGCAGATATTATAAGATATTTAGGAATCTACCTGCCAAATGAAACCCAGGAATTATATGAACACAATTCCAAAACACTTTTCACACACAAAAAAAGTCAGATCTAAATAATTGGAAAAGCATCAGTTATTCATGGATAGGCCTAGCCAACATAATAAAAATGACAGTTCTACCTAAATTAATTTATTTATTCAGTGACATACTAATTAAACTACCAAAAATTATTTTATTGAGGTAGAAAAATAACAACATTCATCTGGAAGGGAGCTAATGAAAAAATAAAAGCTAGGGAAGATAGCCTAGCCATAGTAGATCTTAAAGCAGTAATCACCAAAACTACTTGGTATTGGCTAAGAAATAGAGGGGTGGATCAATGAAATAGGTTAGGTATGCAAGACATAATAATCATTGACTATAGTAACCTACTATTTGATAAAACCAAAGACTCCACCTTTTGGGATAAGAACTGACTATTTAACAAAAACTGCAAGAAAACCAGAAAAGAGTATGGCAGAAAGTAGAAATAGACCAAAATCTTACACCCTATACAAAAATAAAGTCAAAATGGGTTCACAATTTAGATATAAAGGCTAATACTGAACACAAACTGGGAGAGGAAGGGATAATTTACATGTATGATTTATGGAGAAGGGAAGAATTTTTGACCAAACAAGAGATAGAGAACATTATGAGATGCAAAATGGACAATTTTGATTACATTACATTGAAAAATTTTGCACAAAGCCAATGAGACCATGATTATGAGGGAAGTAGAAAACTGAGAATTTTTACAACCAGTGTCTCTGATAAGGGCCTCATTTCTAAAATATATAGAGAACTATGTCAAATTTATAAGAATACAAGTCATTCCCCAATTGATAAATGGTCAAAGGATATGAACAGGCAGTTTTCAGATGAAGAAATTAGAGCTATGTACAGTCATATGAAAAAATGCTCTGAATCACTATTGGTTAGAGAAATGCAAATCAAAGCAGTTTAAGGTATCACATCACACCTGTCAGATTGACTAACATGACAAAACAGAAAATTGATGAATGTTGGAGAAGATACAGGAAAATTGGAACGTTAGTATATTATTGGTGGAGTTGTGAACTGATCCAACAATTTTGGAGAGCAATATTGAAATGTGCATACCCTTTGACCCAGCAATAGCACTTCTAGGGCTGTATCCCAAAGATATCACACAAATGGGAAAAGGGCCTACATGTGCAAAAATACTTATAGCAGCTCTTTCTGTTGTGGCAAAGAATTGGAAATTGAGGGAATGTCCTTTGATTGGGGAATGGCTGAACAAGTTGTTGTATATGAATGTAATGGAATACTATTGTGCTGTAAGAAATGATGAGCAAGCAGACTTCAGAAAAATCTGGAAAGATTTGTATGTGCTAATGCTCAGTGAAGTGAACATAAACAGGAGAATATTGTACACAGTAACAGCCACATTGTGTGATGACTAACTTTGATAGACTTAACTCTTCTCAGGAATGCAAGGATGTAAGACATCTCCAAAAGTCTCATGATGGAAAATGCTATGGTTAAGGGTAAAATTAAGGGTAACAGAGATTTGGAAGATTGGACGTAGCCACAATGAAAAGGCAATTGATGGGATTACCACCTCAGCAGAATGCCAGAGATTTGGCCATGTGAGAAAATCCAAATCTGGCCTCAGAGGAATAACTCTTATTAGCTGTGTGACCCTGGCAAGTCACTTAACCCCACTGCCTAGTCAAAAACAAAATGAAACAAAACAAAACAAACAACTGTAGGTGAATGGCCTGTAGTCTGGAAGACACAAATTTGACAGAAAAGACTACAGGGCCCAAATGACAGGATAAAACATCCTTAGCTCTATTTGGATTCAGATGATTCAGTTTTCCAACCACGCACTATCAAATCCACCTCATAGACAGACTCAGGAATAGCCTGGTGGGTAACATTCCTTTTCAAAGGAACATAATGGGGAAACTGAGTCAGGAGGATCCCACCTTAGACTGACGTTAAAATTGTCCTCTCAGCTTTTCCTGATGCTAACTTCCCTCTAGTATTACATTTTCTCTAAGTAGCTTGTGGCATTTCTCTCAAATGGTGGATTATTGATTATCGATGGATTATTGTGATCCATCAGACAAGTCAAACTAAAATTGCATGAGCTTTTACCTCAAACAGCAAGTTTCACTAATCACAGTTTAGGAAAAACTTTTCTAGGATTTACATCTCAAATTCAAACTTGTTCTGGTATAAAAAAGCCAATTGTTAGAGATTTCTGTACACCTGCAAATTCTTAGCAATTCAAAACCCAAATAAGCTTTTTTGGCAAGTTTACACATTAAAACAATAATCAACAATAGCCAAATTGTTTTAGCAGTAACAAAATTATTAAAAGTTGCTTGACATAACTGATACAAAAAGTTCACCAATTTGAAATTTGAAACAAACCCATTACCAATCAGGTGACTTCAATTTTGTTAAATTCATTTCCAGATTACTTTACACAGAGAATCAACATCTCATTAACAGTTAAAACTATAACTTTAAAAGAAGCATGCTTACCCAAGTTCAGAGGCCAGCTTCTTTACCTTGAGCAGGATGTGCTGAACCTGGGTGATGCTTCCAGGTAAAGGTTGCACTAGGGCACAAGGCCACTGCCAGTGGGCCCATAATGTAGCTGCTGTTCCTCTCCCCTCTTTCTTTTCTCCAGGTGGGAGAGGGAGAAATCTAAAGTGAAGAGGAAAGGGTGAGACTCTCTTCTCCTATGAGAGGGGTTAACAGATACCCTCTTGACTCAAGGGAAGAGAGAGACCAGGTTGTACAGAGTTCTGAAACACTCCTTAATGATTGATCTCAAAACCTCCAGAATTCGCTAAGATGTTTTTAGCTGTTCTAACTTTTCCCTGTAACCTCTATGAAGGAGGATTCAGGAGTGTAGAGGGAAGGGAGTAAGTAAGCCTCAGGGAACAAAAAAAGCAGCTACAGTTTTTCTTATTCCTTAGCACTGAAAGAATTTACAGAGTTGGGTGTATGCTTCCAGATAGGGCATACATCCTTGTCCTCTATGCTGTGGAAGGTGTACCCAGGTCCATGGCCTTGAACCAAACCAGAGGACAGAGAGCCTGAGAGCTTCTGGCCAAGTGCTAGACAGTCTGGTAAATGTCTGCCCAAAAAACACCTCCAAGCCTTGATGCTTGTAGAATGACCCCAACTGCAGAGCAAGAAAGGGTGGAGGGGAGGAGGTTTACATACCTTCCAGTCTTGGCTGGAGAAGAACTTGGGGTGAGGCAATTTCCCAATACAGGCCACTAACATATTGACATTTAGTGGTTTAGGGGTGCCGGGACCCCAAAACCACAATGCACATGTCCTGCCCAAAAGAACTTGACCCAAGCCTTCTTTCAGCCAAAGACAAAGTTTATTGGGGGTGGAGCCAAGATGGTGGAGTGAAAGCAGTGACTTGCTTGGACTCTCCCCCAAACCCCTCCAAATACTGATAAAAAATGGCTCTAAGCAAATTCTGAAGCAGCAGAGTCCACAAAAAGACAGAGTGAAACAAAGACAAAGTTTATTAAAGATCCATCATATTGGGGCAGAATTTTAAGGAGTCTAAATATTAGTGAGCTATTGGCTAGATTTTAAGTATCTGAGCCTAAAATCTGTTTTTCTGCAACTAT
Source organism: Phascolarctos cinereus (assembly GCF_003287225.1). Lineage (NCBI taxonomy): Eukaryota > Metazoa > Chordata > Mammalia > Diprotodontia > Phascolarctidae > Phascolarctos > Phascolarctos cinereus. Next base: position 136,710,396 of record NW_027556180.1, on the reverse strand, counting down.
CACTCATTACTACTAATTCTTCTATCTGAGGAAAAAAGAATAAATCTAATTCCTTTGATAAAATTCAAAAACTTAAACCAGTTATCTTGCCCATCTCTCTTTTGCATCTTCCTCATATTAAACATTTTCTGTTTTTTAATATAGCCTCAGAAGTTAGAATTTTAAGGCATGGATAATGCTGTATAACAACTTCTAAATTCTGTTATTATTGATGGTTTAACTAAAATCTGGTGACCAGAAATAAACACACTATTCTCTGTGTGGTGTTGTCAGTGTAGATCAGTGGTTTTAAATTAAAATAGAAAAGGGCCAATAAACCACACATAAGGATGCATAATATGTACATATGTGTGATTTTTTTTTAATTTAAGGCCAGATATTTTGAGTTAATGTATCACCTTTTTGAAGGTGATTTTGCATTAGGCAACTATAATATTCTGAGGATAAAAACCCTATGAAATAGGTATTGCAGTTATTATTATTTCTATTTTCCAAATGAGGAAATTGAGACTTAGAAAGTTTACATGAATAATTACCTAAAGTCACACAGTAACTATGTTTCATAGGGAATATCTGAATGAATGCCTTTCTGGACTACAATTTAGTAATCTTTCTGCTATATTTTTTTGCCTTCCACTTTTTATTCTACTTTGTATGTACTGCCCTCTTTTATTCAGGAAACTGATGAAAATATATTTGCATTTGATACAGACAACATGGGTTAGATATCAGCTCTTACATAAAAACTGTGTTCTTGTATAAGCCATGTAATCTGTATTTAACTCAGTTTCCTCATCCATAAAATGAAGTCATTGAACTAAATGATGGCTAAATTCTCTCTGAGGTCTAAATCCTGTGATAAGTATTCTAAGTAGCATCATAGATTTAAAGCAAGAAGGGACTTTTGAAGTGATTTGGTCCCTCCTCCTTTTCATTAAACATAAGGGACCTGAGTTCTAGACTAGTAAATGACTTGGCTAGGGTCACAGAGGTGGCTGAATCAGTATTCAAACCCAGTTTGCATTTTACTGCACCACCGATTACATATTAGTCATTCATGTTATATGGTAAACATTTATTTAAAATATATTATTAAAACACTTTAAATATTGTAAATAACAACCTATAAGTGGTTATGTTGGTACTATTTCTTAAAGAAGCTTTTCAAGGTATTCAGAAACTTTATACTGGTGTTAAGAAACCAACTTTTATTTTATTTTATTTTTTTAAATTTTATTAATTTATTTTGATTTATCAACAATCACTTCCATATGCTTTTGAGTTTAAAATTTTTCTCCCCCTTCCTCCCCACCACCCTCCCCAAGACAGTGCACAATCTGATATAGGCTATACATTTACCTTCCTGTTAAACATATTTTCACATTAGTGAAGTTGTAAGTAAAAATTAAAACCAATAGGAAGAACCATCAGAAAGAGGAAGCAAAACTCAACAGAAGAGAAAAAAAATGACATCTATTTAATTTCCATGGTTCTTTCCTTGGATGTGGATAGCATTTTCTATCACGAGGCCTCTGGAGAAATCTTAGATCCTTGTAATGCTGAGAAGGGTTAAGTTTATCAATATTAGTCAGCACACAATGTGGCTGCTATTGCGTACAAAGTTCTCTGGGTTCTGCTAAAGTCACTTGGTATCAGACCATACAAGTCTCTCCAGGTTTTTCTGAAGTCAACCTGTTCATCATTTCTTATAGCACAATAATATTCCATTACATTCATATATCACAACTTGCTCAGCCATTCCCCAATTCATGGGCATGCCCTCAATTTCCAATTCTTTGCCACCACAGAAAGAGCTGCTATGAATACTTTTTACATGTGGGTCCATTTCCCATTTTTATGATCTCTTTGGGATATAGCCCTAGAAGTGTCATTGCTGTGGCAAAAGGTATGCACATTTTTATAGCCCTTTGGGGAATGTTACAAATTGTTCTCCAGAATGGTTGGATCAGTTCACAACTCCACCAACAATGCATTAGTGTTCCAATTTTCCCACATCTTCGCCAACATTTATCACTTTCCTGTTTTGTCATGTTAGCCAATGTGATAGGTGTGATGTGTACCTCAGAGTTGTTTTGATTTGCATTTCTTTAATCAATAGTGATTTAGAGCATTTTTTCATATGACTATAGATGGCTTTAATTTCTTCATCTGAGAACTGTCTGTTCATATCCTTTGACCATTTTGGGAATGTGTTTTATTCTTATAAAGTTGTCTTAATTCTCTATATTTTTTAGAAATGAGGACCTTGTCTGAGAGACAGGTTGTAAAAATTCTTTCCCAATTTTCTACCTTCCTTATAATCTTAGTTGCATTGGCTTTGTTGGTGCAAAAACTTTTCAATTTAATGTAATCAAAATTATCCATTTTGCTTTTCATAATGTTCTCTATCTCCTGTTTGGTCATGAATTCTTCTATTCTCCATAGATCTGATAGGTAAACTATTCCTTGTTCTCCCACTTTGCATATAGTATCAGCCTTTATATCTAAGTCATGAACCCCTTTTGACTTTATTGCGGTATATGGTGTGAGATTTGGTTCTATGCCTAGTTTATGCCATACTCTTTTCCAGTTTTCCCAGCAGTTTTTTTCAAAGAGTGGGTTCTTATCCCAGAAGCTGGGGTCTTTGGGTTTCTCAAATAATAGATTACTATAGTCATTGACTACTGTGTCTTGCATATTTAACCTATTCCACTGATCCACCTCCCTATTTCTTAGCCAGTACCAAGCAGTTTTGATGATTGCTGCTTTATAATACAATTTAAGATCTGGAATTGCTAGGCCACCTTCCTCTGCATTTCTTTTCATTAGTTCCTTTGATATTCTGGACCTTTTGTTCTTCCAAATGAATCTTGTTATTATTTTTTCTAACTCTATAAAATAATTTTTTGGTAGTTTGATTGGTATGGCACTGAGTAACTAAATTAGTTTAGGTAGGATTGTCACTTTTATTTTATTAGTTTGGCCTACCCATGAGCAACTGATGTTTTTCAATTATTTAGATGTGATTTTATCTGTGTGAAAAGTGTTTCATAACTGTGTTCATAGAGTTCCTGGGTTTGTTTCAGGAGGTAGACCCCTGAATAGTTTATAATGTCTACAGTAAGTTTAAATGGAATTTCTCTTTCTATCTCTTGCTGTTGGGCTTTGTTGGTAATATATAAAAATGCTGATGATTTATGTGGGTTTATTTTATAGCCTGCAACTTTGCTAAAGTTGTTTATTATTTCCAGTAGTTTTTTACTTGATTCTCTCGGATTCTCTAAGTATATCATCATGTCATCTGCAAAGAGTGATAGCTTTGTTTCTTCTTTGCCTATTCTAATGCCTTCAATTTTTTTTCTTCTCTTATTGCTAAAGCTAATTTCCAGTACAATATTGAATAACAGTGGTGATAATGGACATCCTTGTTTCATCCCCGATCTTATTGGAAATGCTTCTAGCCTGTCCCCATTACATATAATGCTTGCTGAAGGTTTTAGATAGATGCTTTATTATTTTAAGGAAGACTCCATTTATACCTATGCTTTCTAGTGTTTTTAATAGGAATGGGTGTTGTATTTTATCAAAAGCTTTTTCTGCATCTATTGAGATGATCATGTGGTTTCTGTTGGTTTTGGTGTTGATATGCTCAATGATGCTGATAGTTTTCCTAATATTGAACCAACCCTGCATTCCTGGTATAAATCCTACCTGGTCATAGTGTATTATTCTTGTGATAAGTTGCTGCAATCTATTTGCTAGTATTTTGTTTAAAATTTTTGCATCTATATTCATTAGAGAAATTGATCTATAATTTTCTTTCTCTATTTTGACTCTTCCTGGTTTAGGTATCAACACCATATTTGTATCATAAAAAGAATTTGGTAAGACTCCTTCTTCACTTATTTTCCCAAATAGTCTATATAGTATTGGAATTAATTGTTCTTTAAATGTTTGATAGAATTGCATGTAAATCCATCTGGCCCTGGAGATTTTTTCCTAGGGAGTTCATCAATGGCTTGTTCAATTTATTTTTCTTAGATGGGGTTATTTAAATATTTTATTTACTCTTCGGTTAATCTGGGCAATTTATATTTTTGTAAATATGTATCCATTTCACTAAGATTGTCAAATTTGTTGGCATATAGTTGGGCAAAATAATTCCTAAATATTGTTTTGATTTCCTATTCTTTCGTGGTAGCTTCACCCTTTTCCTTCTTGATACTAGTAATTTGGTTTTCTTCTTTCTTTCTTTCTTTTAATTAAATTAACCAAAGGTTTATCTATTTTATTTTTCATAAAACCAGCTCTTAGTTTTATTTATTAGTTCAATAGTTTTCTTAATTTCAATTTTATTAATTTTTCCTTTGGTTTTCAATATTTCTAATTTGGTGTTTAGTTGAGGATTTTTAATTTGTTCTTTTTCTAGTTTTTTTAGGTGTATGCCCAATTCATTCATCTCCTCTCTTTCTATTTTATATATGGGAGCATTTGGAGATGAAAAACTTTCCCTGCATCCCATAAGTTTTGGTATGTTGTCTCATTATTATCATTCTCTTGAATGAAATTATTTATTGTTTCTATGATTTGTTGTTTGACCCAATCATTTTTTAGGACTATTTAGTTTCCAATTATTTTTTAGTCTATCTTTCCATGGCCCTTTATTACATGTAATTTTTATTGCATCATCATCTGAAAAGGATGCATTTAATATTTCTTACTTTCTGCATTGCATTGTGAGGTTTTTATGTCTTAGTACATAGTCAATTTTTGTGTATGTGCCATGTGCTGCTGAGCAAAAAGTATATTCCTTTCCATCCCCATTCAGTTTTCTTCAGAGGTCTATCATACCTAACTTTTCTAATGTTCTATTTACCTCCTTAACTTCTTTCTTTTTATTTTGTGGTTAGATTTATCTAGTGCCTACAGGGAGGTTCAGGTCCCCCACTAGTATAGTTTTGCTGTCTATTTCTTTCTGTAACTCCCTGAACATCTCCTCTAAGAATTTGGATGCTATACCATTTGGTGCATATATGTTCAGTAATGATATTACTTCCTTCCTTATGTCTTTTGATTAGATCTATTTTTGCTTTTGCTTTGTCTGAGATGAGGATTGCTACCCCTGTTTTTTACTTCAGCTGAAGCATAATATATTCTGCTCCAGCCTTTTACCTTTACCCTGTATGTGTCACTCTTTTTCAAATGTGTTTCCTGTAAAAACATATTGTAGGATTATGTTTTTAATCCATTCTGCAATCCGTTTCCTTTTATGGAGAGTTCATCCCATTCACATTCACAGTTATGATTACTATCTGTGTCTTTTCTCCATCCTTTCCCCCTTATGCTTTTCTTTCTCCTTTTTCCTTTCCCCTTCACTATTTGCTTTTGACCACTGCCTCCTTCAGTCCTTCCTCCCTTCTATTCCCCTTTCCCTTTTCTTCCCCTTTACTCCTACTGCTTCTTCCCTCCCTTCTCCCCCCTCCCTTTTCTTTCCCTTTCCCTACCTATAGGCAAGTTAGATTTCTATACCTAACTGATTATGTTATCCCTTCTTGAGCCAAATATGATGAGATTAAGGTTTAAACAATGCTCACTCACCCCTTCTTTCCCTCTGCTGTAATAGGATTTTGTGTCTTTCCCTGTAATGTAATTACCCTTGTCTGCCTCCTCCTTTCTCAGTACAGCTTCTAAGATCATATTGATCCACTTATTTGAATCCATTTAACCCACTTGATTAGATTTTTTTTATCATTACATCAAAGTCAACTAATATCCACCCTCTTTATGTATACTCCTTTAACATGGTGTAATAACAACACAGTTCAATGGAAATAGCATTGGGCTAGGTGTCAGAGACTTAGGGTCTAGGTCTGACTTGCTACCAATTTTTAAATATTAAACCTTATCTTTCAACGAACACATTTTTTTGGCCCTTTCTTATCCTCTAGCAATAGAGGAAAAGATTAGAGAAATGAAAATCTTGTAAAAATTGTGCAAAGTCAATCTAAAGAGGTTCCCCCACTGACTGGGTACAAATAGTATATAGTTTACCCTTCAATTTCACTTCACCAGCTCTCTGTCAGGAGGTATCATGTTTCATTACTGGCCCTCCGAAATAATAGTTGGTCATTGAACTAATCACTGTTCTTAACTTGATCATAAATATTAATTTGTATATAATGTTCATGATAACATATTTTTCCCCTTGAATCACCTCACATTTCTCTGCATAAGTTCTTTCACCTTTCCCTGAATTCATCTCCTTCTTCACTTCTTATATTCCAATCACGTTCTACTTAATTCACATACTATGAGTTATTTAGCCATTCTGCAACTGACAATCATCCTTAAATTTCTAGTTCTTTGCTAAAAAAAAAAGGCTTATCTTTGTCTTTCTCTCTATCTCTACCCACATATGGATCCTGTGCTTTATTTTATGTCCTTATGGTTGAAAGTGTATATACTGTTTGATGACTTTGAGAACATAGTTCTACACTGCATTCCAGAATGGCTGAAGCAACTCATAATTCCCCTAATAGTGCACTAATATGCTTGTTTCCCTTTAGCACTATAGCATTTTCCATTCTCTCTCTCTCTCTCTCTCTCTCTCTCTCTCTCTCTCTCTCTCTCTCTCTCCTTGAATTTATTAAATGTGTGGGCTATAAGGTAAAACTGGATAGTTTTTTTTTAATTTGCATTTCCAAATTATTATTGACAAAATATTTTTTCTTATGTTTAATGATAGCTTGGATTTTTTTTGGAAATATTCTTGCTCATATCTTTGGCCATTATTTGACTGGGAGGTGGCTCTGATTATTATAAATTTGAACCAGTTCTTTGAGCATCTTCAAAATATGATATTTGTCAAAAAATTTCATTAAAATATTTTCCCCAGTTACCTGCTAGCCTTTTCACTTTAGCTGCATTAGTTTTGTGAGTGGAAATATTATTAATTTTATGTAACCAGAATAATCTATTTTATCTTCTACAATCCTCTCTAAACCTGAACACTTCCCCTATATGTAAATTAAAGAAAGAATTTTTTCTTTGTTCCTCTAATTTGTTCATAATGTCAACTTTTATGTTTAAGTCTTTTGTCTATGTGCAACTTAACTTGGTATATACAGCCTGAGATTCAGTTCTATACCTAGGTCTTTCAGAATGATTTCCACTTTTCCCAGCAGTTTTTTTGAATGGTGAGTTTTTCCTCTACTTGCAGGGTCTTTTTGTTTATACAACACTATTCCACTGAATTAATTTATGTTAAATATCTAACCCTCACCACTGCTCAAAATTCCTATTTTTAAGCAGTACAAAATTGTTTAGATGATTTCTGATTTGTAGCTTAGGTTAAGATCTGGTACTGATTGTCTCCCTTCATGCCTACAGTTTTTACCAATGAAATTTTTTACCATTTATTCCTCCAGATGAATTTTATTATTATTTTTGTGTATCTTAAAAAAGTATCATTTGGTAATTTCATCATTACAGCACTTAATAAATATGTTACTTTACATAATACTATAATTTGTGTTATACTGGCATAGGCTTTTTAAATCAATATTTCTGTTATGTTTTACCACAGAGACTTTCATAATCATATTCAACTAGTCCTTTATGTTAAAGATTGTGTGTGTGTGTGTGTGTATGTGTTGGCAGAGACTCCTAAGCATTTTACACATTGTGTATTTATTTTAAATGGGATTTCTCTATTACTTCATTTTTGTAATAATACTATCATTTTATAGCGCTTTACATTTTCACAGAACACTTTACAAATATTATCTCATTTCATCATCACAGTAACCCTGGGAAGTAGGTGCTTTTATTATCTCTATTTTGCAGATTTAAAAAAATGCTAGGCAAATGCTAAAGGACTGCTCAGGGTCACACAAGCTAGGAAGGAGGTGAAGCTGGATTTGAACTCATGTCTTTCTGATTCTAGTTCCAGTGCTCTAGCTTCTTCTTTACTTAGCATCATACTTATTTTTGTTGTGATCTTGGAGGAATCACTTGACTTATATCAGGCTGTGTTTCATGATATACACACACATATTTTTACATATATACACATATGTATGCATATACACATACATACATGCATACTCACATATGAGCATAGACTAGCTCCTTAAAGTATGTTTCATCTCTGAAATTCTATAATCATAAGGGGCAAATTTGGGCAAATTTGTACTTTCAATTACTTTTCAGTGAGTCCCAAACTTTGATATTCCACCATTATAAAGGACTATAAGACCAGAGATCTACAGCTAGAAAGGGACCTCAGTGGCCATATTTTTCAATCCTTTCATCCCAGAAATGAAGAAATGTAGGCTTAGAGGAGTTAAATAACTCACCCAAGGTCATGAATGTAGTAAACATTGAAAATCAGCGACAGAGTGATACAAGGCAAATTCCAAAGGACTTATGATGAACAATGCTATCTACCTCCAGAGACAGATCTGATGGACTCTGGATGCAAATTGAATCATAATTTTTCAACTTCTTTTTTTATTTTTCTTCCTGTCTTTTCTTTTGTAACACAACTACTAATGAAATACTTTACCTAACTGGACACTTATAATCTATATCAATTATTTGCCTTCTGAAGGAGGGGTGAGAGGATAAAAGAAGAGAGAAAATTTGGAACTTAAAGTTAAAAAAATGAATTTTTTTAACATATAATTGAGAAGGAAATAATATTGACAAGCTTAGAATGCATCCAGCAAAGGGAGACAAATATGGAGAGGAGAAATGAAACCATGTGAAATGACAATAAGATGAAGGACCTAGGGGTTTAAGTATGTATTACTCAGAAAAAAGAAAATATGTGACATGGGATTGTAGGCATATGACATTTTCAAACATTTGAAGTTTGACATGTAATGAAAGGGTAATTTATTTTATTTTTATCCAGAGCACAAAACTAGGTTCAATAGGTAAAAACTTAAGAGAGTAAGATTTTGGCTTGATATGATAAAAATTTTGAAATAATTAGAAATATCTCAAAATTGGCTGAGGTCTTTATTTAATGTAATGAGTTTCTCATGACTAGAAGTCTTTGAGCAGAGGCTACATGCTGTGGGTGGGCTTTTTATTCAGTTAAAGATGATAATCTTTCGGATTTTTTCCAAAATCAGAGCTCTTTGATTCTATGATTCTAATCTCAGTGGTTATATTTTCCCCCTCTTACCAGAGTCAATAACATCTTAAAATGCCAAGTTTCCTTACTAACTTCCTAAAAAAAAGAAAAGAAAAGAAAAAAAATCTGGTTCTGTCCTCTGGAAATCAATACTGCATTTAGTTTGCCAAACTACCTTTCTTACTCCTTGTTGCAAAGTTTTCTCCCACTATGGGAGTTCCCTGGATTCCTTTTGCATTTCTCCTTTTTCATCCTCCAAACTGCCTCTTGCTGTGATAAAGAGGATATTGAATGAGTTTTATTTTCTTCAGTTCCTAAGTCCCTCTGCACTAGAAAAGAATTTTGCAAAGATCACTGTTTCAGAGATTGGCAGACTTTGTAAAGTTTTTTGCCAAGGTATTTACTCTTTTCTGTCTGGTGTGCCAGGTGTGGGGTTCTAAACACATAATGACAGACTGACTTTTGTGAAATCCATCAACAATCAGGAGTGCATGTTGACTTTAGCAAATAAAGAGGAAAAGGGCATGCCTTGACTTTTGTAAAGGATTGTGGAAAATATATCTTGCCTGCCAGATTTCACATTAGGCAGGCCATTTGTGGTTCCCCTAAGAGGTGGGGAAAGAGGTGTGGCAGCAGCAATTGACCCCTTTGCCACTGAAAATTTACTATTGTGTCTTTTGGTCTGGAGATCTTACAGCCAACACCAGGATGTCTGCCAAGAAAATTAGAAAAGCTTATTGAAGGGGAAAACGAGGGTGTCTGATCACAGTCTTCACACAAAAGGAAAACTGTAGCAAGTTCATAAAAAAGATTGCTATAATCAACAATTTTCCAACTCCCTTGTGGGTAGGACAAGAATACAGTGCTAAATTTAAGTCAGTGAAATTTGGGTTAAGTGGATAGAAGAGTTATACAGCTATTAAAGCTGGTAACCTCTAAGCAACATTCACAAGTGTGTTTATAAAAATTACTTCACTGGAGGTATTTATAAAAGAAAAAAAAAGATGACTGCTTTCATGATATCATACACTCTCTATTTAGAGGCATTTACTCTGAAAGTGAATTTAACTCTATTGTTCTCTCTTTAATCAACTCCTCATCCTTAATTCTATTACAATAAATAAATCAATCAAGAATCATTTATTAAGCACCTGTTATGTGCTAGATACTATGCTAGGGAGCTAGTCTATGCATGATATGCATGCTAGTCATGCAAGGTTAAATTTTTTTTAAAGAATTTTTCCTTTGAAGAGCCTACATTTTATCAGTGCAGACCACATATACACATAAAAGAATATGTAAAATAAATGCTAATTAATTTGGAGGTGTGTGTGTGATGTGTGTGTGTGTGTGTGTGTGGTGTGTGTGTGTTCTAGAGTTTTTTTTTAAAGTCAGTTGGATATACACAAGGAAGGAAAGAAGATACGGCCACTGAAAATATTGGTGAATTTTCATAGAATCTTAGGTTTTGGAGGATCCTTAGAATAAGTTCTTGAGAGCATAGACTGCCTTTCTTTGTATTCTCAGCACTTAACACAGCACCTGACACATAGTGGGTGTTTGGTAAATTTATTGGCTGACTAAAAGTGAAGGAGTAGAAAACTAGGTTTTACTGTTTCAAATAGTTAGAGTGGAGGAATGATGTAAGTTACTATGAAATTTAAAAGAAAAGTCTTCACATAAAACTACTAGAGCAATACTATTGTGGACAAATATAGTGAATATTATTACAAAGACAAGAAATAAGAGAAATGATACAGAACTCAACAAAGTATCATAATAGAAGCACTAAAAATTATTAGCAGTTTTATGATTAAGATAACTTAGAGACTGTTGTATAACAGAAAGTTTGGCACCTTTTTGGAGGAATCTTCTAATAACGTGGTAAAACAAATTCAGCAGAAGTATATAGAATTTATTCTTTGTGACAAAGAAATATATAATAGGAGGTACAAAGATTGTAGTAGTTTATGATAAAATTCAATTCTTTGAAAGATGTAGTAGATAGAATTCTAAACCTGGAATCAGGAAGATTTGAGTTTAAATTTGAACTCAAACACTAACTAGCCATGTGAGCTTGGTCAATCACTTGATCTCTTTCAATCTCAGTTTTTTCATCAGCAAAATGGAGATAATAATATCATTTAATTCCAAGGGATTTTTTGAGGTTCAAATGATCTAATATTTTTAAAGCTTTTTGCAAATTTTAAAATGCAATATAAATACTAGCTATTACTGATTAAATTAATTGAGTTAAACAAAATTATTAACTTCATCCTATGCACAATTTGCTATGGTAGGTGATAGAGATACAAAGCCAAAAAATTAACTATTTATTCTCCTCTTGAAGATTATATTCAACACATTTACACTGATAAAGGAAATATAAAACCTGTAAGAAGTTATACAGAAGGATTTCAGGAGAGTCCTAAGTACTCTCTACATAGTAAGAAACAGTTTCAAGAAAGTGCTTGCAGAGGAACTTGACACCTGAGCTGTGTTTTGAATATTTTTAGACCACACAACAACCTGCTGTGGCTGCTTGGCACTGCTCAGAACAAATATTAACCCTTTTGTTTGATGTTTAAAGCCTTTCATCATTTGTTCTCAACTTATATTTCAATGTTATTACATATCTCTTCCCTTCACATACTTTATATTTCAGTCTTATTGGTTATTTACAAAGTGGATTTGTATTTATAATACTGAATTGCTTATATTTATGATTATTATTTTTCTTGTAATATATTTTATTTATTTTGTTCAATATTTCCTAATTGCATATAAAACAATTTTGTCATTCATTTTTTAAATGTTGAGTTTAAAATATTTTTCTTCCTCCTGCCCCCCTGTTTGAGAAGGCCAGGAACTTGATATAGATTATGCATTTGAAGTCACACAAATCATAATTCCATATTAGCCAAGTTGCGAAAGAAAACACAGACAAGAAGAAAAAAAAGTTAAAAAATTTGTTTCAATTCACATTCAGAGTTAATTAGTTCTCTCTCTTTGGAAGTGGAGAGCACTTTTCTTCATAGATCTTTTGGAACTGTCTTGGATCAGTGTCTTCATCAAAAGAGCTGAGTCTTTGACAATTCATCATCTTTACAATATCTCTGTGACTATGTACAGTGTCCTCCTGCTTCTTCTCATTTCACTTTGCATCACTTCATATAAGTTTTTCCAGATTTTTCTAAAACATCCTGCTCATCATTTCTTATAGAACAATAGTATTCCATCACAATCGTATACTACATCTTGTTTAGTCATTTTACTAGTTGATTGGTATCCCTTCAATTTTCATTTATATATATATATGTATATGGAATTGTGAACTAGTCCAATCATTCTGGAGAACAATTTAAAACTATGTCCAAAGGGTTATAAAACTGTGCATATTAATTGCCCAACAATACCACTACTAGGTTCCATTTTTTATGGATCACTGCCATAATTTTTCATTTTTCTTTTCTGTCACTTCAGTCAATCTGATAGTTGTGATTTTTAATTAAATTTTAAATAAAATTTTAAATTAGCATTTCCCTGATCATTAATGATTTAGAATATTTTTTTATGTGACCAGATAGCTTTGATTGCTTCTTCTGAAAGTTGCATGATTATAATATCCTTGTAGCATTTGAACCATTGAGAATTTTTTTAAATAAATTTGGCTCTCTTCCTTATATATTTAATAAATGGAATATTTATCAGAGAAACTTTCTGCAAAATTTTTCCCAGTTTCCTGTTTTCATTGTAATATTGCTTCATTTTTTCCTATAAAAAGTTTTTTAATTTCATGTAATCAAAAATATCCATTTTACTTCTTGTGATACACTCTACCTCTTATATGTTCATTAACTCTTCCCTTATGCATAGATCTAAGAGGTATATTTTCCATGCTCCTATAACTTATTTAAGATAGTAGTACCCTTTGACTCTTAATTATTTATCCACTTTGACTTTATCTTGGTATATACAGTGGAAGAAGCTAGCCTGTGCTTAGTTTCTGCCAAACTGTTTTCCATTTTTCCTAGCAATTTTTATCAAATGTAAAATTCTTACCCCTAAAGCTTGAATTTTTAGTTTTGTCAAACATTAGATTATTATGGTCATTTACTACTGTGTATAGGGTACCTAATTTATTCTATTGATCTACAACTCTGTTTTTTAGCTAGTGTCAGACAGTTTTGATGTTTACTGTTATATAATAAAATTTGAAATCTAGTACTGCCAGCCTGCCTACCTTCATATTTTAATTGATTTGCTTGATATTCTTAAACTTTTGTTTTTCCAGATGAATTTTAATATTTTTTCTAACTACAAAATAATTCATTGTTAATTTGAAAGCTGTGGTACAGAATAAGTAAATTAATTTATGCAGAATTATTAGTTTTATTAAATTGGCTCAACCTACCCATGAGCAATTAATAGTTCTCCAACTAATTATATCTGTCTTTATTTGTGTGAAAATTATTTTGTATTAATTGAATATTGTCCCCGTTTTGTTTTGGCAGGTTGGCTAACAAGTAGTTTGTATTATCTACAGTTATTTTAAATGGAATTTTTAATTTTGTCTCTTTCTGCTAGCTTTTATTGGTAGTATGTAGAAATATTGATGATTCATATGAATTTATTTTGAATCCTGAAACTTTTTTAAGGTTTGTAATTATTTCAAATATCTTTTTAGTTGATTCTCTATGATTCCCATGGTATATTAACATATTATCTGCAAATTGTAATACTTTGTTTCCTCATTGCCTAATTTAGTTTCTTCAGTTTCTTTTTCTTTTTATTGCTTTAGCTAGTGTTTGTAACCATTGAACAATAATTTATATAATTTTCACAAACCAATTCCTAGCTTTATTTATTATTTTATTTTTTTTTAACTTTAAGTTTTATTAATCTCTACTTCTATTATCAGAATTTTTTTTTGGTTTTTAATTAAGATTTAAAATGCCTTCTTTTTTAGATTTTTTTTAGTTGTGTGCCCAATTCATCAATCTAGTCTTTCTTTTATTGATGTATATATTTAGAGCTATAAATTTTACCCTAATACGGTTTTTCTGCATCCCACAAATTTTGGATTATTTTTCATTGCCATTCTCTTTCTTAAAATTATTAGTTCTGTGGTTTGTTCTTTGACCCACTCATACTTTAGTTTTAAATTGTTTAGTTTCCAGCCAGGTGGCACAGTGGATAGAGCACTGGCCTTGGAGTCAGGAGGACCTGAGTTCAAATCCGGCCTCATACCAAACACTTGACACTTACTAGCTGTGTGACCCTGGGCAAGTCACTTAACCCCAATTGCCTAAAAGCAAAATAAATAAATAAATAAAAATAAATAAATTATTTAGTTTCCAGTTAATTTTTAATCTATGGTTCCATGGCTCTTTAGCAATACAATTTTTGTTTTCATTGTGTTCTGAAAATGGAACATTCGATACTTCTGGTTTTCTACAATAGGTTGTCAACTTTTTCTTCCCTAACAGAAGGTCAAGTATATTGAAGGTAGCATAGGCAGACGAGAAAAGTATACTCTTTTATATCCCTACTCAGTTTTTTTCTAGAAGCCTATCATATCTAAATGATAAAGATTCTATTCATCTTTTTCAAACTTTTTTCTTATTTGTTTTTGGTTAAAATTTTCTGTAACTGAATTTTGAAATATTCCACTAGTGTAACACTACTGTCTACTTCCTCCTGTAATTCATTTTTCTTTTCCTTTATGAATTTGAATGTTATGCCATTTGGTCCATATTATGTTTAATATTGATATTCATTGTCTATAGTAACTTTTAACAAAATGTAATTTCCCTGATTACCAATTTTAATTAGGTCTATTTTTGGTTTTGCTTTGTCTGAGATCATGGTTACTACCTTGCCTTTTTGCTTCAGCAGAAACATAACAGATTTTGCTTCAGCCCCTTTAATTTTCTCTGTGTTTCTCTGTTTCAAGTGTATTTCTTATAAATAAAATATTGCTTCTACTTCCACGAGCTAAGATGGTAGAGCAAAAAGTAAGTTGCTCTCACCCTCTATTATTGACCTCTGAAAGGCCAGAAAATATCATCCCAGCAAAAACCCTGGAATAGCTGAACCAGCAGAAAGATGAGGTGTAGCAGCTTTGCAGCCCAAGAACCTGGGAGATTAACAGGAAAGGCCTCTCTCACTCTAGGAGAAGGGGAGCAGACAGAACAGGAGATGTCCCAGAAAGCTATTGGAGAGCAGGCAAATACTAACACCAGGACTCCAGATGCTTCAGTACAAGCAGGGGAACCATGGAAACCAGTGTGGAAAACCACCAAGTGCTACATTGTTCTCTGGCAACCAAGTCTCCCAGTGACTCAGCAAAACTCTGTGAAGCGCAACTCTAAGAGGTAAAGCTCTAGGCTGAGAGATATCCTGCCACAGCAAAGAATCCCTTTGCAAGGCCCTGGTGAACAAGAGCCAAAGAAAGGAGTGCAAAGCCTGGGTGTGCAGGCTTCCTCCAGAAGCCAGAGCTCCAGTGTTCCTGATTATAGCCCAATGCCAGCTAAGCTACAAGAATCCTACAGTCTCCTACTGTCAGCACCTGAGGACCCAGCATGCAAATCCAATGACCAGGCCCTGGGCTCCCAGAAGAAGAAGCTTGGGTCAGTAAACCCAGAACTCCATCAGAAGAGCTCATTTTTTTTAAGTCAGGAAGGAAGTAAACACCATGAGGAAAAAGGAATGTTCAATGATGATAGATTCGTATTACAAGTATAGGGAAGATCAAGGCAGAAATTCAGAAGAGGACAACATTGTCAATATATCCACATCTGAAACCTCAAAAGGGAATATGGACTGGTCTCAAGTCCAATAAAGCCTTCTTGGAAGAACTGAAGAAGAATTTTAAAAGTAAAATAAGAGAGGTAGAAGAAAAAAATTGGGAAAATAAATGAGGGGTATGCAGGAGAGAGTCAATAGCTTGGACAAGGAAGGACAAAAGTTAAATGTAGAAAATAAATCCTTAAAAAATACAATTGGCCAAATGGAGAAAAAAAGTGCACTGAAGAAAACAACTCCTTAAAAAACAGAATTGACCAAATGGGAAAGGAGCAAAAAATCTCACTGAGAAGAAGAATTCCTTAAAAAGAAAAATGAGCCAAGTTAAAAGGAAGTACAAAATCTAATAGAAGAAAGCAATTCATTGAAAATTAGAATTGGACAAGTGGACCCAAATAAGTTGATGAAAAAGTGAGAATCAGTCAAACAGAAACAAAAGAATAAAAAAAAAGATGAAAACATAAAATACCTCATTGGTAAAACAACTGATTTGAAAAATAGATCCAGGAGAGACAATTTCAAAATTGTTGGTCTATCTGAAAACCATGGTGAGAAAAAGAGCCTGCACAATACCTTTCAGGAAATCATCAAGGAAAACTGCGTTAAGGTCCTAGAACCAGAGGGTAAAATAGACATCTAATGAATCCACCAATCACCATAACTGATCATATCAACAACAAAACTAACAGAAATGATTGTCTCAATAGATGTAGAAAAAAAAAACTTTTGACATAATACCAATTCCTTTTAAAAACACTAGACATATGCTCACTGCGGCAGAACATATCCTAAAACTGGAATGATGCAGAGAAGATTAGCATGGCCCCTGTGCAAGAATGACATGAAAATTTGTGAAGCATTCCATATTTTTAAAGGAAAACTACCAATATTACAGCCAAATTCCAGAGTACCCAGGTTAAGGAGAAAATATTTCAAGCAGCCAGAAAGAAATAATTCAAGTAGTACTGTGGAAACATAATCAGGATAGCACAAGATTTAGCAGCTTCTATGTTAAGGGACCACAGGGTGTGGAATATAACATTTCAGAGGGCAAAGGAGGCAGGATTACAACCAAGTATCACTTACCCAGCAAAACTCAGTATAATCCTTCAGGGGCATTCCAAATGGATATTCAGTGAAATAGAGGACTTTCAATTATTCTTAATGAAAAGACCAGAGCTGAATAGAAAATTCAACTTTCAAATTTATGACTTAAGGGAAGCATGAAGAAGTAAACATTAAAGAGAAATCATAAGAGACTTATTAAGGTGGAACTGTTTACATTTGTGCATGGAAAGATGATATTTTTAACTCAGGAGCCCTTTGTCAGTATTAGAGTAGTTTGAGGGAAAATAGATAGATAGATAGATAGATAGATAGATAGATAGATAGATAGATGGATGGATGGATGGATGAATGGATAGATAGATAGATAGATAGATAGATAGATAGATAGATAGATAGATAGAGGGTGAGTTGAAGATGAAGGGGTGATATCTGGAGAATAAAATTAATTGGTGAGAGAGGATTATACTGGGAGAAGGAGAAAAGGAGAGGTAGAATGGGGTAAATTATCTCACATAAAACAGACAAGAAAAGGATTTTACAGTGGAGGGGAAACAGGGGAAGGTGAGAGGAAATGAGTGAATCTTATTCTTATAAAATTTGCTTAAGGAGGGAATATCATACACACACAATTGGGTATGGAAATCTATCTTACCCTATAGGAAAATGGGGGGGAAGGGACAAGAGAGCACAAAGATGATAGAGGGGAGAGCAGATTTGGGGAGGGGGTAATCAGAAGCAAATAACTTCTGAGAAGGGACAGAGTGAAAAGAGAGAATGGAATAAATGGGGGATGGGATAGGATTTAGGGAAATATAGTTAGTTTTTCACAACATGTCTGCTATGGAAGTGTTTTGCATAACTACACATGCATAAAACCTGTATTAAGTGGCTTGCCTTTTCAGTGAAGGTGAGTGCAGTGGGAGGAAGGGAGAAAATTTGGAACCCAAAGTTTTAACAACATATGTTGAAAAAGAGTTATTTTCACATGCAACTGGGAACTAAGAAATACAGGAAATGGGGCATAGAAATCTTTTCTGCCCTACAGGAAAATAGAAGGGGAAGGGGATAAGAGAAGGGGGGAGAAATAGAAAGGAAGGTGGATTAGGGGAAGGGGTATTCAGAATGCATGCCATTTTGTGGTGGGAGAGGGGTGAGAGGGAGAGAAAATTTTGAAACTCAAAATCTTGTGAAAGTGAATGCTGAAAACTAAAAATAAATAAATTTTAAAAAGTAAATTCAGGAAACTGAATGTCAGAAACATTAACTTAATTGCCAAAGTTTAAACTGCTAAGTATTGATAAAATGTTAATTTATACTCAAAAACAAAGTCCCTTCCAGCTCTGAAAAATAAAGTCAAATAAAATAAAAACACTAGGCACTATAGGAACAAATGGAGTTTTACTTAAAGTGATCATTAGCATCTACTTAAACATTCAGGAAGCATCAAATGTAATGGGGATAAGCTACAAGCATTTCCAATAAGATCAAGGGTGAAAAAAGGATGTCCATTATGATTACTGTTGTTTAATATAGTACTGGAAAAGTTAGCTTTAGCAATAAGAGAAGAAAGAGAAATTGAAGGTATTGGACTAGCAAGAAAAAGCCATCACTCTTTGCAGATGAAATGATGATATGCTTAGGGCATCCTAGAGAATCAAGTAAAAAAATAAACTACTTGAAATAATAAACAATTTTAACAAATTTGCAGGCTATAAAATAAACCCACAGAAATCATTGGCATTTCTATATATTACCAACAAAGTCCAAAAGCAAGAGATAGAAAGAGAAATTCCATTTAAAGTTACTTTAGACATTATAAAATATTTAGGAATCTATCGCCAAATGAAACCCAGGAATTATATGAACACAATTGCAAAATACTTTTCATATAAAGTCAGATCTAAGTAATTGGAAAAACATCAGTTCTTCATGGGTAGGCTGAGCTAATATAATAAAAAATGACAATTCTGCCTGAATTAATTTACTTAGTGCCACACCAAACTACCAAAAATTATTTGTAGAACTAGAAAAACAATATTAAGATTTATTTGGGAGAACAAAAGGTCCAGATTATCAAAGGAACTAATGAAAAGAAATGCAGGGGAAGGTGATCTAGCTTTACCAGATATTAAATCGTATTAAAAAGCAACAATTATCAAAAAAATTTGGTACTAGCTAAGAAATAGAATGATGGATCAATGGAATAGGTTAAGCATGCAAGACACAGTAGTCAATGACTATAGTAATCTACTGTTTGATAAATGCAAAGACCCCAGATTCTGGGATAAGAACTCACTATTTGACAAAAAAAAAACTGCTGGGAAAACTGGAAAAAAGTATGGCAGAAAGTAGGCATAGACCAAAATCTTACATCATATACCAAAACAAAGTCAAAATGAATACACAATTTAAATATAAAGGTTGATTCTATAAGCAAACTGGGAGAGGAGGGAATAGTTTACCTGTCAGATTTATGGAGAAGGGAAAACTTTATGACCAAATAAGAGATAGAGAACATTATGAAAAGCAAAATGGATAATTTTGATTACATTAAATTGAAAAGCTTTTGCAGAAATAAAACTAATGCAACTAAAATTAGAAGGAAGGTAGGAAATTGGGAAAGAATTTTTACAACCAGTCTCTCTTATAAGGCCTTCATTTCTAAAATATATAGAGAATTAAGTCAAATTTATAAGAATACAAGCCATTTCTCAGTTGATAAATGGTCAAAGGATATGAACAGACACTTCTCAGATGAAGAAATTAAAGCCATCTACAGTTATATGAGAAAATGCTTTAAATCACTATGGATTAGAGAAATGCAAATCAAAACAACTCTGAGTTGCCACATCACATTTATCAGATTGGCCAACATGACAAAATAGGAGAACAACAAATGTTGGAGAAGACGTGGGAAAATTGGAGCACATACATTGTTGGTGGAGTTGGGAACTGATCCAATCATTCTGGAGAGCAGTGTGGAACTCTGAATAAAGGGCTATAAAAGTGTGCATATTCTTGAAACCCACCAATAGTATTTCTAGGTCTGTGTCCCAAAGAGATCTCAATAATGGGAAAAAAAATATTTATAGCAGCTCTTTGTGGTGGCAAAGAATTGGAAATTGAGGGGATGTCCATCAATTGGGGAATGGCTGAACAAGTTGTGGCATATGAATGCAAGGGAATACTATTGTGCTATAAGAAAGGATGAGCAGGCAGACTTTAGAAAAACCTGGAAAGACTCTTATGTGCTGATACTGAGTGAGGTGGGCAAAACCAGGAGAATGTTGTACACAGAAACGGCCACATTGTGCAATGACTAACTTTGATAGAGTTAGCTCTTCTCAGGAATGCAAGAATGTAAGACATCTCCAAAAGTCTTATAATGGAAAATGCCATTCACATCCAGAGCAAGAACCATGGGGTTTGACTGCAGATTGAAGTATACTATTTGTTCTTTTTTTTCTTCTGTTTCTTCTTCCTTGTGGTTCCTCCTGTTGTTTCTAATTCTTCTTTACAACATGAGTAATGTAAAAATATGTTTAATAGGAATGTACACATAGTGCCTATATCAGATTGCATGCCATCTTGGGGAAGGAAATGTTGAGGTTGTGGGGAGAAAATTTAAAACTCAAAAGCTTATGGAAGTGATTGTTGAAAACTAAAAATAAATTAAAAATAAATAAATCAAATATTGTTGGATTTTCATTTTTAATTAATTTTGCTATAAACTTCCATTTTATAAGTGAGTTCATTTGATTCATATTCACAGGTATGGTTGCTAACTGTGAATTTCCTTCTATCGTCTTTTCTACTGTTTACCCTTTTCTCCATCCTCTTTTATCTACCTTCCTTTTTATCACCACCCCCTTTTTCTTATCCTTTTCCACTCCTTTTTGCTTTTTGGTTAAGTTAAATGTCTATCACCATTTCTGTGTGTGTGCGCGTGTGTGTGTATGTGCATGTGTACGTGTGTGTGTGTGTTTATACTTATCTCTATTTCTATCTGCATATCTCTATATCTACATCTATCTTTCTATCTAGCTATCTACCTTTCTATAATCTCCACTTGAGTCAATTAAGATGTGAGTGAGATTCAGGTATTGCCTGCCATCCTTCAATTTTCCCCTCCACTCTAAAGTCTCTTACTTGTGCACCTCTTTTATGTGAGATAATTTCCCTTATTCTTTCTCTCCCTTTACCTTTCTCCAACAACATACCTTACACTTCCTTAACTAGTATTTTGTACATCATTCCAACATAATTGGCTCACTCATTCACTCACTTTTTATTGCCTCTAATTGCTCTAATATTGATGAAATCCTAAAAAGGTATGTTTGTCTTCTTCCCATATGGGAAAATAGACAGTTTAACTTTATTGAATCCCTTATGATATTTGTTTCACATTTGCCATTATGCTTCTCTTGAGTCTTGTATTTGAAAGTCAAATTTTCTATTCAGCTCTAGTTTTTGTTGTTGTTGTTGTTGTTGCTTTTCTTCTTCAGGAATGCTTGAAAGTTCTTTATTTCATTAAACATCAATTTTTTTTCCCTTTTGAAGGATTATACTCTGTTTTTTCTAGCTAGGTTATTCTTATTTGTAATCCCAGTTCTTTTGCCTTCTTGACTGTCATATTTCCATCCTTTCAGTACTTTTACTTGGTCTGTGATACTGATGATGACTACACAGTATTTCAATGGTTTCTTTCTGGCTACTTCAAGTATTTTCACTTTGAGCTGAAAGCTCTTGAATTTGGCTGTACTATTCCTGGGAGTTTTCATTTTGAGATATCTTTCAGGTGTTAATTGGTAGATTCTTTCAATTTCTGATGTACCCTTTAGTAGTAGGATATTGTGACAGTTTTCAATAATAATGTCTTAAAATATGTTGTTTAGGCCTTTGGATCATGATTTCCATATTGTCTGTTATTTCTTTTTGCTGTTTGTTTCTATCATTTATTTTTTTATTTGACATTTTGTTTTTTTCCTAATTATTTGTGAAAGCAATTTTCGATATTTATTTTAAAAATTGCATTCTAAATTCTCTTCTTCTGGCTTCTTGTTGAGAATGCAAGATCTTTGATACAGTTTATATGTGTGTAGTCATGCACATCATATTTATATATTGGTCCCATTGTGAAAAAAAACAGACCAAAACAATCAAGAAAAATAAAGTTTGAAAATATGCCTTAATTTACTTCAGTAGTTGTTAAATTATTTCTGTTCAGTATATTTTCTAGGTCATTTTCTTTTCTGATAAGATAGTTCACATTTTCTTATTTTAATTGTTTCATGTCTAATGCCTCCAGTTTTCTTTCAGCCTCAACTCAAGCATCATTCTCAACAACAGGAGCTCCATGATGTTTGTGGTTACCTGTGTACTCCCCTCAATTCTTTGTTACTTTTAATATGCTTATGTGGTCATGTATATCCTCAAACATGGTAGAATGTAAGTTCAGTCTGGGCAAGGATTTTTTACTTCCACTTTTGCTTCCCTGACACTTAGCAGAATGCTTAATATATTAGCTAGGATTTTAAAATGCTTATTTATTTGTTGATTCCTGTTTTGTCAATCTTTAAAATCTGTGCATTCTCCTCCTAACCAGAAGAGTGAACAATTATATTTTAAGCCCATATAAAAGAACACTCATTCTTTTGGGCTTTTATGTAAGGTTGGAAAGAAGAGTTCTCTTCCTTATGTAGAAACTAGGGTGTCCCTCTGACTCAGTAGGATTTACTTCACATTATTCTTGGTCAAGACTGGGAATCACTGCTCTCCAAAGGAATGGAACTAATATAGACATCTTCTCTTTATCATGCTCTGGAAAAATGCAGATTCATGATTTTCTTTCACTAATTCTTCTTATAATCCAATAATCCTTCTATCTATATAATCATCTATATACTACGAATATCTTTAGAGAACTAACCCTTTATGATGAGCTCACTCAGACCAATTGAACTTAGAGAACAAATTCTGAAGATTTCACTTTGATCTTAATTATCTTATATTCTGATTATTTTGCTTTCTCTTTCACCAATGACTTGTATCCTATTTGCTATTGTTTTCTTCTGTTGTGTGTTGTTTCCTTTTTCTGGTGGTTCCTCCTATTAGTTCTAATTCTTACTTGCAACATCACTAATGTGAAAATTGTTTAATAGGAGTATATATGCATAGCCCAAAAAAAAACCCAAATAAAGGTCCTTTACTTGTTTTGGTTTTTTGTCCAAGTTTTCATTCAAAATATGGCTAATATGAAAGTTTTTTTTTAAATGACTTCACATATGCAATTAATACCAATTTGCTTGCCTTATGAAGGAAGAAGTAGTGATGGGAGGGGCAGAGAGAATTTGAAACTCAAAATTTTTTAAAGTGATTCTTAATTTTTATGTAATTGTGAAATATTAAATGACATAAATGAAATCATATTTTTTAAAATAGATAAGAATTATCTTTTTATGTGTATTGACTAATGTAATTTATAGATAGGCAGACATCCATCTATCAATTGTGAGTCCTCTGAATTTATTTAAGTTTCAAAGTACACCAGATATTATAGAGGAAAAAATGACACAGCTCTAAAACTAATTAGATATGTGGATTCACATAGAATGAGGAGTCATCTGTGGCATAAAGATTGTGCTGTTGGACTTTCATGAGTCTGGAGGAGAGATTGAGGCTGATGACTTTATGCAGCTCTACCTCAGTTAAATCCAATTCACATGCAAGTCTTCACCCTCATGATGTCATTGGTTATCTTTGAGAATAAAGGACAAACAACAGTGTACACATGTCTGATATCTTTAATGAAGACTGCAATCCATCTATGCCATACCTTCCTGTGTGACTTCACTCTATCTCACTAAAATCAAAAAGAAAGATTAGTTTTTTTACTCATTAGCCACTGCCCAAAACATTGAGGCAGTCTGTTGATAAGTACCAGCTGTAGTCGGGAAGTGATAGGATAATAGTTGTGCAGAATGGTTGAAAGGCAGAATTTCTATTGTTCATTTGTTTCTAGAGTTTTAATCAAAACAAGTAATTAATTTCAGTGTAAAACATAAATTGATTTCTTGAGATTACATGAAATTAGAACCTTCTTGCTTAAATACTTTGTATTAGAAAAAAAAATAATATGAATAATACTCCCTTAGACTTTCTTAGTCTATTCCAGACTTTAACTATACCCTTGAAAGTAAACAGAGAATATATTACAAAGAAAATTATTCAAATTCAATTCAATCCAATTCAATTTAACAAACATTGATTAAGCATCTATTACATGGGAATACTGCTTGGTTGAAGGAAAGACAGAAATAATATATTGCCTACCCTTTTGGAGGTTATAGTTTAGCTGGAGGTAATGTGATGCACACAGATAGCTTTGACAGAAAGTTTCAAGTAAGGTCACTAATTGTGATAGACTTAGTCATCCCTTATTTCCAGTGTTTGTGGAAGGGTTGGGGCTGGGGAAAGTCAAGGATGTGTACTTTAGATGAAATGGTTTACACCCTCACAGAAATATACACTCCATAGAGGTTGGTCTCTAGCACACAAAACAAAACAAAGCAAAACATATAGCTTATAAGTTATATGTCTGTATTCATAATTAAAGAATTTTTCCAAAAAACAAAACAACAACAAAAAAAGAATTATTCCCCCTTTATATGAAAAGAAAATCCATGTAAACATTACCATCATAGCTCTTTACCTGGAAGTAAAGATCATAACACATGGCTAAGATGCAGCTAGAAAATCTGTCTACTTCAAATTACTAAAGCTATGTATTTTGGTAGAATTTGACATTTCTGTGTAGATGTATGTTTGTGATTGATATTTCGTCCTTTACAGCACAGCCGTCAAAGCAGCTGTGAAATGTCAAGTTATTAATTTACACATTGCAAAATGTAGCATGAGCAAACAGATTTATAGCTTTCAAAACTCAACTCCAGAGATAAAGATATTAAGCTTGGCATATCATAAAGAGCCTTATCCTTAATCACCATAATTCAAAATTGCACACACCATTTTTGACATGCATATAAGCACAGTTAATGAACAGGTGGTCTGACCTACCTGATTGAGTGCCATAAGAAATTGGAATATAAGTCTGTTTTATCTAAGCTTATTTTGATCATGTCTATTAAGAAAGATTCTATTCAATTGCTTTTAAGTTGGAAATAGAAAGAATGATTGAATGAACTGATGGAAGTTTAATATTGTTGAACAATGACAAGTTGAAAGGGAAGGTTCATTTTAAATGCTATGTAAAGCTTTCTTTTAAAAAAAAGTAAAAAAACCCCGGAATTCTTTTAAACAGTTTTAGCATATTTTCCCCAAAAAAATAGTAGCAGCAGAGACATAAATAAAACAAATGAGTAGAATATAAATGATTCAGGCATGCATTCCAGGATTTAAAAAATAATGCATTAAACCTTTAGGGAGCATTAGATTAGAATTTAATAAATAGATGTCAAAGACCCATGGAAGCTACCTCTGAGTTAATTGCAATGAAGGCACATCTAACCATTAAAAATTAAAAAAAACCCACAATTCTCTCCCTCTACTGACCCTCCAAATTTCCCTACCTGCACTCATTTTCTTTTAATGAACACTTCTTTTTGTTTTCTTTTGTTATTATTTTTCAGGGTATGATTTAAATGAAGCTTAGACCTCTATCTCATGACATATATTTTCAGGTGCATGATTGATAAACAAAAAATATTAATAGTTCAAAATCTTATGGAGAAGCATGATATAATGTAATATCTAAATAATGGAGGAGAGTTGATGTTATCTATTCAATCAGTAAAGGGAAATATTAGGAATAGGATGGATGTGCTTGGTTATATTAAAATAGAACTCTATAAAAATAAATTGATTAAATTAAAAATAAAAATACTGAAGTTATATATGTGTGTGTATGTATATATACATATATATATATACATACACACAGACAGAACTCTTATGTTTTTCAAACCTAGTCCATAATGTATAAATACTATAAATAAACAACTTTTAATTAATGACAAATTATTCAAAATCACTTGAAAATGCCTCAGGTTTACTAATAATGGAGTTGCCAATGAAAACAAATGTTAGTTTATATTTTATCACCTTACACTCATTACGTTAATAGATGTATATATGTGTGTGTGTGTGTGTGTGTGTATACATATATATACATACATACATATATATCTATATCTATATCTCTATATCTATATCTATATCTCTATATCTATATCTATCTATCTATCTATATCTATATCTATCTATCTATCTATATATATATATAGATACAGATAGATATAGATATAGATATAGAGATATAGATATAGATATATATGTAAATATGATGAACTCTGATGACGAAACAATTTAAGGTCTGGTATAACTAGGTCACCTTCCCCTGTACTTCTTTTCATTAGTTCCCTTGATATTCTGGACCTTTTGCTCTTCCAAATTAATCTTGTTATTATTTTATCTAGCTTTATAAAATAATTTTTGGTAGTTTGATTGGTATGGCACTGAATAAGTAAATTAGCTTAGGTAAAATTGCCATTTTTATTATGCCCAGCCTATCTATGAGTAACTGACATTTTTTCCAATTATTTAGAGCTGACTTTATTTGTGTGAAAAGTGTTTTGTAATTGTGTTGATATATTTCCTGGGTTTGTTTCAGTAGGTAGATTCCTAAATATTTTATAATGTCTACAGTAACTTTAAATGGAATTTCTCTTTTTATCTCGTCAAATGTATTGACATACAGTTGGGCCAGATAGTTCCTAATTATTCTTTTAATTTCCTCTTCCTTGGTTGTGGACTCACCCTTTTCATTTTTGATACTGGTAATTTGGGTTCCTTTCTTTCTTTTTCAAATTAAATTAACCAGAGTTTATCTATTTAATTTATTTCATTAAACTAGCTTTTAGTTTTATTTATTAGTTCAATAGCTCTTTTAATTTCAATTAATTTTTTTCCTTTTGGTTTTCAGTATTTCCAATTCAGTGTTTAATTGAGGATTTTTAATTTGTTATTTTTCTAGCTTTTTTATGCCCAATTCATTGATCTCCTCTTTCTCTATTTTATTCATGTTACTATCTAGAGACATAAAACTTCCTGTAAGAACTGCTTTTGCTGTATCCCATAAGTTTTGGCATGTTGTCTCATTATTGTCATTCTCTTAAATGAAATTATTGATTGTTTCCATGATTTGTTGTTTGACTCAATCACTTTTTAGGGTTAGATTATTTAGTTTCCAATTATATTTTAGTCTATTTTTCCATGGCCCTTTATTATTTATAATTTTTATTGCATCATGATCTGAAAAGTATTTATTTAATATTTTTGCCTTTCTGCATTGGATTGTGAGATTTTTATGCCTTAATGCATGGTCAATGTTTGTGTATGTCCCATGTACCACCAAGAAAAAAGTATATTCCTTTCTACCTCCATTCAGTTTTCTCCAGAGGCCTACAATGCCTAACTTTTCTAATATTGTATTCACCACCTTAACTTCTTTCTTGTTTATTTTGTGGGTAGATTTATCTAGTTGAGAGAGGGGGAAGTTGAGGTTCCCCACTAGTGTAATTTTGCTGTCTATTTCTTCCTGTAACTCCCTGAACTTCTCCTCTAAGAATTTGGATACCTTACCATTTGGTGCATATATGTTTAGTTATGATATTATTTCATTGTCTATAGTTCTTTTATCAGGATGTAATTTCCTTCTTTATCTGTTTTTGAGAAGATCTGTTTTTGCCTTTGCTTTGTCTGAGATCACGACTACTACCTCTGCTTTTTTTACTTCAGCTGAAGCATAATATATTCTGCTCCAGCCTTTTACCTTTACCTTGCATGTTTCCCTCTGTTTCAAATGTGTTTCTTGTAAACAATATATTATAGGATTATGGTTTATAATTCATTTAGACCAGCTCATAATCTCTTTTGAGGTTCAAGATGTGCCATTGGTGACAATGTTGTCCTCTGCAGAATTTTTTAAGGAATTCTTCTTCTCAGTGAGTTTTTGTGTCTCCTTTTCTGTTTGGCCAATTCTGCTTTTTAAGGAGTTGTTTTCTTTTTAGTCCTTCCTTTTCCAAGCAATTGACTCTCTATTGCACATCTCTCATTTATTTTCCCAATTTTTTTTCTACCTCTCTTATTTGACTTTTAAAGGCCTTCTTGAGTTCTTCCAAGAAGGCTTTTTGGGCTTCAGATCAGTTCATATTCCCTTTTGGGGTTTTGTTGACAATATTTTTCTCTTTAGAATTTCTGCCTTGATCTTCACTATCCCCGTACAAAAAAATCTGTGGTACATTTCTTTTTGCTTATGGTGTTTGCTTATTTCCTGGCCTTTAAAAAAAAAACAAAACATTGAGCTCTCCTACTGGGGAGCAGGTGGCACTGACCCAAGCTTCTTATGCTGGAAGCCTGGAACCTGGTCACTGGCTTTTGTACTGGAGTGTCAACTGCTGGCAGTTGGAGGCTGCTCATTTCTGTCAGGTTACTGGTTGTTGGGCTGGAATCAGCAACAATGAAACTCTAGGGGGTAGGATTTGGTAGTCTGCCCTACTTACCTGGGCCTTTCCATTACCCTTTTGCTTTCTTTGGTTCCTTTTAGATGAATATTTTGCTGCTGCAGGATGTTTCTCCATCTGGGGCTTTCCACCTTGGAGCACTTCCCAGAGTTTTGCTGAGGCACTGGGAGACTTGACTGCTGTAGAACACTGAGGCACATGTGATATTCCAAACTCATTTCCACTGGTTCCCCTGCCATTACTGAGGCACTTGGGGTTCCTGGTGTTGGTATTTGCCTGCTCCACCACCTGAGGTTCAAGAACTCTCCCTGGTATGCTGAGGTGAGGCTTTCTAGTAGCTTGCTGGGACATCACCTGTTGTATAGTACTCCCCTTTACCCAGGACAAGTGTCCTTTCCTGTTAATCCTTCAAGTTACCTGGGTTACCTGACTCTTGCACCCTGTGTTTCTTCTAGTTCAGCTCTTCCTGGGTTTTTCCTGGGGTAATATTTCCTGAGTGACATTAACTTTTCAGAGGTTAATAAGGGATGGTAAGAGTGACTTACTTCTTACTCTGTCATCTTGGCTCCAGGAAGCAGTACTCAAGGGTATTTAGATTGATGGGAATGGGAGTAATGGAGGGATTTTGGAGATGGGGTAAGGTAAGTATTAAGAGGGCAAGGTAGTGGGTAGACATAAAGTAAAGGAGTCAGGAGCAATGGGAAATAAGAGATACACATAAACACAAAATAAAGTTGACAAGTAGAATTTGTTAAGAAAAAAAAGACAAGGGTAGTAATCATTATCTCAAAGTTAAAGCTAAAACAGGTTTAATCAAAAGAGAAAAATAGGGAAACTACACTAAATGTCAGCCATATTAGTTAATATTGTTTTAGACTATTTAAAATAACAAGGTAATATGGAGTTGTAATGTTGTTGTGTTGTAGGAAATGATGAATTGGTGGACTTAGAAAAATATGGGAAGACTGTGACTTATGAAGGAAAAAGTTACCCTCAGAGAAACAGCATACAAATAAGTATAGTACAGTCTTACACAGATGCATGTGAATATTTATGTATGTATATATGAGTATGATTATTGATACCTAAGTACATGTATATGTATATGTATGTATATATGTATGTATATATATATATACATACATATATACATATATACATATATATATATATATATATATATATATATATATATATATATATATATATGTGAGTATATCAGTAATTAATTGTAGCCTTTTGGCAGGGATGGAGAAGGGGGAAAAAAGAACAAAGTAAAAAGTGCAGAATGAAGAAGAAAAGAAAACTTACAAGGAAACAAAGAACAGATAAACAGCTCTGAACACAATGTGTAGTATTTATTATATAGGCTTTCTTGAAATGGAAATTTATTGCTATATATTTTGAATCTTCACTTGCATTCTGCTGTGCACATGGGTATGCTTTTTTTCTTTTCTTATTTTGTATTTGTTTTAATATTTAAATTTATAATGTTTCTTTTCCTTTTCTTTTTGTATATTTAAGTTTTAACATTTAAGTTCAAAATAAAAAAATAAAAACATGATGAAGAGAGAAAATTTAAGAGTCATTTTGCTTCCACTTTATTCATCTCTTCCCCTGAAAAAATGTATGCTACAAGTACAAAAACATAACTTGGACGTCAGATTCTTTGAAAATAATGGTGAACTTGTCAAAGAACTATTAGAATAGTAGATTCAAAGAGACAGAAACCACAGGTCACCACTTGAAAGAAGACCAAATTAAACACAACTAGATATGGATTTTCCAAATTACAGAGCTTTTGAATAAAACAAAGAAAGAAAAGCATATATGATAACAGGTCAAGTTTGTAAGAACCACAGACAGAACCATGTGGGAAACTGAAACAAATATAAGGAAAGAAGATAACTTGAAGTGAAACAGAAATAGGCCTATACCTAAGTATAAATCATCTTGAAAATCTGACCTTAATCCTACAAGAAAGAAGGAAATAGTTCTTTAGGAGAAATGATTACTTCAAATAACCCCTGCTGAGAGAACTAGAACTGAATAAAATCCAAAGTGCAAACACTGTAAAGAAGAGAAGCCCTGAAAAGTGAAGAAGTTAAAGAACCTGGAATGGATAAATGATAGTCAAATGATTATATCCTGAAATAGGGAGAAGAAATGAATATATTTTTTTAAAATTAACCATTTTAGAGACAACATACCAAAACCTATGGGATGCAGCAAAAGCAGTTCTTACGGGAAGTTTTATATCTCTAAATGCTTACATAAATAAAATAGAAAAAGAGGAGATTAATGAATTGGGCATACAACTAAAAAAACTAGAAAAAGAACAAATTAAAAATCCTCAACTAAACACCGAATTAGAAATATTGAAAACCAAAGGAAAAATTAATAAAATTGAATTTAAGAAAACTGTTGAACTAATACATAAAACTAAGAGCTGGTTTTATGAAAAAATCAATAAAATAGATAAGCCTTTGGTTAATTTGATTAAAAAAAAGAAAGAAGAAAACCAAATTACTAGTATCAAGAATGAAGAGGGTGAAGCTACCACCAAAGAAGAGGAACTTAAAACAATAATCAGAAATTATTTTGCCCAACTATATGCCAACAAATTTGACAATCTTAGTGAAATGGATACATATTTACAAAAATATAAATTGCCCAGATTAACCGAAGAGGAAGTAAAATACTTAAATAACCCCATCTCAGAAAAAGAAATTGAACAAGCCATTGATGAACTCCCTAGGAAAAAATCTCCAGGGCCAGATGGATTTACATGCGAATTCTATCAAACATTTAAAGAACAATTAATTCCAATAATGTATAGACTATTTGGGAAAATAGGTGAAGAAGGAGTCTTACCAAATTCTATGATACAAATATGGTGTTGATACCCAAACCAGGAAGAGTCAAAATAGAGAAAGAAAATTATACACCAATTTCTCTAATGAATATAGATGCAAAAATTTTAAACAAAATATTAGCAAGTAGATTACAGCAACTTATCACAAGAATAATACACTACGACCAGGTAGGATTTATGCCAGGAATGCAGGGTTGGTTCAATATTAGGAAAACTATCAGCATCATTGAGCATATCAACAACAAAACCAACAGAAACCACATGATCATCTCAATAGATGCAGAAAAAGCTTTTGATAAAATACAACATCCATTCCTATTAAAAACACTAGAAAGCATAGGTATAAATGGAGTCTTCCTTAAAATAATAAATAGCATATATCTAAAACCTTCAGCAAGCATTATATGTAATGGGGACAGGCTAGAAGCATTTCCATAAGATGGGGTGAAACAAGGATGTCCATTATCACCACTGTTATTCAATATTGTACTGGAAATGTTAGCTTTAGCAATAGAGAGAAAAAAAAAATTGAAGGCATTAGAATAGGCAAAGAAGAAACAAAGCTATCACTCTTTGCAGATGACATGATGATATACTTAGAGAATCCTAGAGAATCAAGTAAAAAACTACTTGAAATAATAAACAACTTTAGCAAAGTTGCAGGCTATAAAATAAACCCACATAAATCATCAGCATTTCTATATATTACCAACAAAGCCCAACAGCAAGAGATAGAAAGAGAAATCCCATTTAAACTTACTGTAGACATTATAAAATATTTAGTAGTCTACCTCCTGAAACAAACCCAGGAACTCTATGAACACAATTACAAAACACTTTTCACACAAATAAAATCAGATCTAAATAATTGGAAAAACATCAGTTGCTCATGGGTAGGCCGAGCTAATATAATAAAAATGACAATCCTACCTAAGGTAATTTACTTATTCAGTGCCATACCAATCAAACTACCAAAAAATTATTTTATAGAGTTAGAAAAAATAATAACAAGATTCATTTGGAAAAACAAAAGGCCCAGAATATCAAAGGAACTAATAAAAATTAACCATTTTATTGGTCTATGGAGGAAAGAAAAATATGTAACCTTAAATTTTAAATATTGGACACAAAGAAGAAGGAAGGAGAAAGTGGGGGGAATGAGGAAAGAAGGAAATTAATAAATAGTTCAGGGAAAGGACAAGCGGTATGAAGGACTATCTTAGTAATTTTAGTAATTGGAATACCACATGGAAATATAAAGTATGGAGATTGTATTGGGTAGTTGGGATGTCAATAATTTTACACTTTCACAGAAGAAACCTTAAAAGTATATGTTGGGAGAAAAATAAGCATAATAATCATACCCATGAATGTTATCAGAGTGATCACTCTCATAAAAAGTAAGAAGGTGGAAGAATGTCTTAGAAAATAAAATTCAACAAATTTTCATTTATAAGAAACTCCTTGAAGAATCAATATTCACACAGAGTCAAAATTAAGTTTGAATTAAAACCACTTATTCCTTAGGTTAAAAAAAAGTAGAGGTGGTATTATGATTTCAGACAAGATATGATTAAGAAAGAACACAAAAAACACTGCATCATGTGTAAGAACATCATAAACCTGAGAAATATTATACCTCTTTCACAGACTACAATGCGATAAAATTGTAAACAAGAAGAGAAGTTTGAAGAAGTAATTCAAACTTAATTGGAAAATAAATAATATAACTCTAAAGAATGAAAACAAGTCATAAACCAATTAATAACACTGTTGTATAGTGAGATGACATTAAAAACTATTCAAAGCTTATATTATGCAATAGAAGCAGTCTTTAGGGGAAATTTTATATCACTAATCATTAACACAGAGGAGAAGACAGGAGAAAAAAGGAAAGACAGGCAGAGAAACAGAGAAAGAAAAAGAGACAGAAACATCCAAAGACAGAGAAAGACACAGAGGGAGATGAAGAAAGATAGAAGCAGAGACTGACAGAGACAATGGACTGAGAGGAGAAATATATTGAATTTACAAATTGAAAAAAAAAAGAAGAAGAAAATCTACTATGGACAGAACATTGCATATTGAGTCAGAAATATTGCATTTCAATAACAATTACTCTACTAATAGTGCCATCTGGGTGACTTCGGCAAGTCATGTAGACTTTAATTTACCTTCATTAAATCTAGAGCTAAATTTGATCTCTTCTTCATTTCCTTGTCCCAAAAAAAAATAGACACACAATGTATAAATAAGTACAAAACTATAACCTCCTTATAAGAAAGAGAAGAAGAAAGGAAGGAAGGAGTATACTTAGGTAGAAAATGAAGAGATGTTTGGTCTGGGATACCTCCTTAAAAGGAGGAAGGAGTGGAAGGTACTGATGGAGTCTGAATACCAAAGCTGATATGATCTTGCATCATCCTAATGATTTTGGCCCGATATTAATTTATTTGCAAACATAGAGGTAAAAGATACAGTACTAAACATTCTCTATGAAAAATAAATTATGGCTTAAAAAAGTGGAAAAATAAAAAGAAATTTCTTGTAAAATATCTATAAAATAGATAAAAGATCTATGAATATCTCTAATGCACAGTATTAATAGGAATATAAAAAACATTCTTTACAATGCAAGAAGCTAAATAATTGGAAGAATTTTTTTAGGTTTTTTTTGGGGGAGGAGGAATATATGGATATAATAAGAAAATAATTATACAACCCAAATCAATTTAGTTTTAAATATATTAAATTTTTAGTTATTACAAGTCTCCATTTTGTTTCTTTCCTAGTCCTTTCATTTCCATTTGTATATTCTTCTTTTTTTTAGGTTTAATAGCATTTTATTTATACGTCAAGAACATTTTTAGCATTCATATTTACAAGATTCTTAGTTCCAAATTTCCCCCCCTCTGTCTGCTCCCCTCTTCTGAAAATGGTAGGAAGTTTGATATAGTTTATACATGTGCTATTACATAAACTATTTCCATAATAGGCACAGATCAAAAGAAGAAACAGATCAAAAGGAAAAAAAATAGAAAAAAAATAGGGAAAATATGCTTTAATCTGAATTCATATACCATTAGTTCTTTATCTGTATATGGATAGCATTTTTCTTTGTGAGTCCTTTGTACTTCTCTTGGATTATTGTGTTGCTGAGAAGAGCTGAGTCATTCACAGTTGACCATCACACAATGTTGCTAATACCATGTCTGCTCATTTCATTTTGCACAAATTGACATATGTCTTTCAGGGTTTTTT
The DNA here is from genome assembly GCF_003287225.1 of Phascolarctos cinereus. Taxonomy (NCBI): domain Eukaryota; kingdom Metazoa; phylum Chordata; class Mammalia; order Diprotodontia; family Phascolarctidae; genus Phascolarctos; species Phascolarctos cinereus. Next base: position 136,675,703 of record NW_027556180.1, on the reverse strand, counting down.
GAAATCTGCCTGCTGATCATTTCTTACTGCGTGATAGTATATTCCATTATATTCATATACCACATCTTGTCCAGCCTGTCCGCAACTGATGGCTATCACCTCAAGTTCCAACATTTTGCTATCACGGAAAGGGCTGTTATAAATATTATTTTTTGCACATGCAGATCCTTTTTCTTTTTTCTTATCTCTTTCAGATTACTGCTTTACTAAATAGTTTAAGATCTGGTATTGCTAGGCTACCTTCCTTTTAATTTATTTTTATTAGTGCCCTTGCTATTTTTGACCATTTTTTTTTCAGATGAATTTTTGTTGTTATTTTTTCTAGTTCTATCAAACAGTTTTTTGGTATTTTGATTGTTATGACACTGAGTAAATAAATTAGGTAGAATTGTTATTTTTATTATACTGGCTCAGTGAATCCATGAACAATCAATATTTTAAAAATTGTTTAGATCTGAACTTATTTTTGTGAAAAGTGTATTGTAATTGTGTTTGTATAGTTCCTGGGTTTTGTCTTGGAAGGTAGATTCCTAAGTGTTTTATATTATTTATGCTATTTAAATGGAATTTCTCTTACTATCTCTTGTTGGGCTTCGTGATGATTTCTGTGGGTTTAGTTTATATTCTACAACTTTGCTAAAGTTGTTAATTGTTTCAAATAGTTCTTTTTAGTTGATGCACTAGGGTTCTCTAAATATATTCATTATATCATCTACAAAAAAGTGATAGTATTGTTTTTTTCATTGTGTATTCTAATTCCTTCTATTTATTTTTCTTCTCTTATTGCTATAGCTAACATTTCTATTATTATATTGAATAATAGTGGTGATAATGGGCATGTTTGTCTTCATTACAGATAGTGCTTGCTGATGTTTGTGATAGATACAGCTTATCATTTTAAAGAATGCTTCCATTATTAAGCTCTCTACTGTTTTTAATTGAGATGGATGCTGTATTTCCTCACAAACTTCAACATCTATTCAGAAAATCATATGATTTCTGTTGCTTTTACTGCTGACATGGTCAATTTTGTTGGTAGTTTTCCTAATGTTGAACTATTTCAGCTTTCCTGGTATAAATTCCACCTAGTCGTGGTGTATAGTTCTTGTGATATATGGCTACAATTGACTTGCTAGTATTTTATTCAAAATTTTTGCATCAGTATTCATTAGGGAAATTTTCTTTATTTTTCTTTCTCTGTTTTAGCTCTTACTGATTTAGGCATTAGTGACATATTTGTGTAATAAAAGGAGTTTGGTAGGACTCCTTCTTCACCTAAAATAGTTTATATAGTATTGGAATTAAGTATTCTTTAAATGTTTGGTAGAATTCTTTCATGAACACATCCGGCCCTGGGGATTTTTCCGATGGAGTTCATTAATGGCTTGTTCAACTTCTATTCCTGGAGGACACCTGTTTACACAGAGCTATACTGAAGCACTGATGATTCTTGTATCTGGAGAACATCAGCGCCCCTGGCTATGCTGAGGTACATGGGGGATCTTGGTACTGGCATGTGCTTCACCACACTGGGGCTTAGGATCTCCTGCTAGTTTGCTGAGGCTGGACTTCCTGCTGACTTGCTGGGACTTTTCCTGTCTTAGAATGTGCAACCCTTTTACCCCAGTGATCCAGACCTGTTCTGCTGATCTTCCAAGTTCCTCAGGCTAAAAGACTGCTTCACTCCATCTTTCTGCTAGCTCTGCTGTTCTAGTGTTTGTCATGGAGGTGAATATGTGAGATCTACAGTGATTTACTGCTGACTCTGCTATCTTTGCTCCCAGAAGTTCCATGTCTAACCAAATCAATTTAAATATTTAATACTATGCCAATACTATGCAGAAACTTTACCTTATCAAAAAAGACAAATGAATAACATGTGCATCTAGATGAATTAAAATCTGGAGATCTCATGTCAAAATGAAGAAAGAATAGTACTTTCCAGTGATTATCAAAGCAAAGAGATAAGTGGAATTAGTTCCCTAAGACAACAGTGATCAAACTTAGGAACCTACTGTTTGTTAAACTGAAGTGCACAAAATGCCAAAGCAACAACTCTTTATGCAATAAGAAGAAATAAACAATCTGGAAAAGTTCATAGATATGTAATTCAATTTAGAAAAACATGCTTTGCTATATACTACAGTAAGTTCTCATAGGGTGTTATCTCTTTAAGGTACTACCCTTTCATGTGGAAGAGTTCATTTGTTTAAATAACAGAAGGAAAGGAGGGAAGTATTCAAGAAGAAACAACAACAACAAAAATAAAGTAACACCTATTTAATAGATGCATAGTTTGATACATGGGAGAAGGAAAAGTTCTCCTAAATTGCTAAAATGTGAATGTATTTTTATATTTATATATATATATATATAATATATATATATATATATACATACATACATATTTTATATATATATATATACATACATATATATATACACACACATACATATACACATGTGTGTGCATGTGTGTACATGTGTGTATATATTATATACATACATATAATCACATAGTTTTGGATGTTTGGGACAGAAAATGAAATGTGGTACAAATATAAACAAATTACCTCATAAAAGATTTGTATGTTAACAATTTGATGGCTTAAAGGTGGAAGAGAAAGAACTTACCTGTTGAAGAAAGGAACTATGATTAGGTAGAAACAGTTTCAAGGGTACAAGATGTGACGTTGAACTGTTCTGAGAAAAAAAGTGTCAAGACATTAATGGCCCCTCAGTTCATTTTCATTTAACTATTTTAAGACTTTAAAAAGTTAAACTCAGAAATTGAAAACCAAATAATTATGATTGAAGAATAACTAAATCAAGACTTAACTTTACAGGGGAACTTCAGTGCATTTTTACCTCATACATGAAAAGCGAGTCACTGGGTTCCAGTATGATCTGATACAATTCATTCAGAGCATGAGAGTGGGAGGCAGAGCTGTTTTGAAGAAATTAACAAGAAGTCAGTTGATTAAGAAGGCTTTATCCTTCATTTCTTCATTCATTGAATAACTAGCTAGAATTATTTCTCTGCTGTGCCATCTAGAGATTAAGAGAGGTGAAGCCTCTCAAAAGTGCTTGTTGCTCTTTGCTGTCCCATGATGGCTTGAGAGGGAAAAGGAGAAATTAGAAAGCCAGGTTGTTCAGTTACTTTGGTGTATAGGAAGAGATGCTGACTTTTCACTGGATGCCAAATCCTGTTGAGTGAAGAGCTGGATAACAAAATTAAAAAGAAAAAATAAAAACAAAACAAAATAAAAACCTAAAAGTAACATTTTGGTAGCCAAAACCTGGAGGTATAATATGTATTCATCCATTTGGGAATGCAAGGATAAATTTTGATAATTAAATGAATGTATTGTCATATATTTCATTCTGGCATTTCAAATATGATATACAATAAGAAATGCGGAACTTGGATAAATAGAGATGGCAGGCACACTAGTTACAATAATGTAAATGTGGCCAATACAAAAACATAACAGTTATGGTCAAATATCATGTTCAATGCTGATTCCAGATATTTGATGTTAATACATACCATATTCTTTTTAAAAATGACATATGGTGGAATGTTACATGTTCTATCTTGCAAAATCAGTATATCAAGAATTTTTTTCTGAATTTATTTTTAAGAGAACATGCTAGATGGAATGGGATTAATGAGACATGATTATAATGTCAAATTAAATTGATTATATATTTTTAAAATATATGCATTACTCTCATTAATGAGTTAATGAAGATTAATGAAAAAAGATTATGAAACATTTTATGTAGTTGGCAGGATTGGTTAGAAATGCCCAGGATATTTTTTATGGATTGGTTGAGGATGCTTATGACATATTTAAATAGTTTCTAATATTTCAGAAATCCATTTAATACATATGGGAGTATGTGTACATGTGCATGAGCATGTATTTGTGTGCATGAGTATGTATATACTCATGTGTAAAGCAAAAATAAAGTGACTCTTGGAATGTCACTGTAGCCTAAACTTGCAGGTATGTTCAACTTCCAAAAAATCTGGCTTGAATTTCTTTTTTTGTAGCCTAATTTCTTCCCTCTGCTATGTTGGGTGAAGGTTACAATGCTATATTGAGATCTTAATTACTTACATGAATAGCCTACCAACCCTTCTTGAGTAAATTGCTTAAATTAGCAATTGCCATGCTGATGGGTAGCATAAAAGGCTTTTGTTTTTTTCCTTCCTTCCTTCCTTCCTTCCTTCCTTCCTTCCTTCCTTCCTTCCTTCCTTCCTTCCTCTCTGTCTCCCTCCAGTCCTCTCTTTCTTCCTTCCTCCTTTCTTTTCTTCCTTCATTTCACTCCCTTTCTCTCTAAATCTTCTTTGCTTCCTTCCTTCCTTCCTTCCTCTCTGTCTCCCTCCAGTCCTCTCTTTCTTCCTTCCTCCTTTCTTTTCTTCCTTCATTTCACTCCCTTTCTCTCTAATCCTTCTTTGCTTCCTTCCTTCCTTCCTCTCTGTCTCCCTCCAGTCCTCTCTTTCTTCCTTCCTCCTTTCTTTTCTTCCTTCATTTCACTCCCTTTCTCTCTAATCCTTCTTTGCTTCCTTCCTTCCTTTCTTCTTTTTTTCTTGCTTTCATTTTCTTACTCAAAGACTGTTGTATAAACGTTTTGTTGAATCACTTTTGCCATTGTTGAAGTCATACAATTTAAACTCAAGTCACTGCTGCAGGGAGTGTAAAGTATACGAAATTATGTTTCCATAGATATAGCGAAAGTGGTACTAACAATAGAATTCAGAAGTTGTTACAGGGGCAGAAGGAGTGGTCTTCCTTAAAAATTGTTTTTGACAATAATACCCAGAGACAGATAAACTGCTGACATTAGTAGTGCAGTCAGAAATGAAAAAAGTAAAACAAAGGTTATAGCTTGGCTAAGGTGCATATGCTTAATGAGCTTATGCGTATTAATTTCTCCTCCCCAGGAGGAAGGTGAACAAAATTCTAGGCACAATGTTGTAAGTAGTGGGAGGGGAGGATATATTAAAGAGTAATATAAAGCAGGCATTCTGGGAAGGTGTACACATCAGAGTATCCAGCCAATGGGGAAACAAGGGAAAGACCTTGTGTTTCGGGACAGGGATATAACTGTTTGCTTTAGCTTCTGGAGGGTGTGTCTGCCTCTAACAGCATACCTGCTTCTTGTAAGAACATATAATAAGTGAGTTTGCCTCATCTACCTCAGAAGTCTTTGTTTTTCCTATATAAGTTATTCCTAACAAGAGTTACAGTTATGATGAAGTGTATCATTGTACTCAATGTGTTTGAGAAGACCATATGGAATTGCCATTATACATTAGAGGAAAATAGCAACAAACACTGTGAATGGGGTGGTGACAAGAACAACAAAAGTCTCACATGGCTTCATGACATCTTTTCTAGGGTTGTCAACTAAGACAAAAAGTATAGCTTCTTGAGTTCAACCAACGATTCTGAAAAAAACGCAATCTATGGCTACTGAAAATAAAATCTCATCCATTAAAGCATCCTTTCCTCTATAGGCAAAGGAAAATTGGGGGACCAGATACTGTGTTACTCTATTTCAGGAGCAGCAACAACAGAACATAGGCAAAGACAAACAAACAAAAACATGAATTTCATTTTAATGTAACTCTGGATATGATGAAGTATGTGTGATCTAGTTGTATTTTAGAAGAGATTTTAGTATTGGTTTGTGAGACGTTCAAGTTCATTGGAACAAGAGCAGGAAATACTCAAGATCCCAAGGACCTTAGGATATTTACCCCAACAACTTTTCCTGGATACATTTTAGCTTGACTCATAGTACACCATGGAAAAAGTTAAAAATTTAAGTTGTATCCTGTATTTCTGAACAGTGGCATCAAAATGATGGTTCCTTAGTGAGTGAATCTGTGTTTTCTTAAAAAGCTTGTGTGTGTGTGTGTATGTATATGTATATATGTGTATATGCATATATATATCTATATGTATCTACAAATATATGTGTATATATTACATATATATATATATATATATATATTTATTTTTTTCAAGTAATATGGTTTTATTTCATCTTTGTGACACCAGAGGTTAATTACTTTTCAGTATGAAACCTATAAAAGTTATGAAAAATTAATAAAGTTCCAAGAAAGAGGAAATGAGAAAAAGATTTGATAGCCTTAAGGTATACCAATTTTCAACAAATAAATTAAAGAATTTTAATTTACTTCTATGTAACTGAGTAGGTCTTTGATCCTATAGACCTCACATTTTAGAGAATCTTGCTTTCTCTGGTGTGTTCAAACAATTCAACTCCAAAGAAAAGATTTTCCAAAACAAATTGTTTCTCTCATTTAGGTTATGGAACAGTATGAAATAATTTATTCTAACCCTTAATGAAGATTATTCAGTAACTGTCTTAAATATTTCTCTCATTAATGAGCTAGTATAGTATAGAAGAAAAGGGACATAAACTAGAATCAGGACATTGACTTCATATCCTGACTTAGTCACTAGTTTATTCATAACTTAATTTCTGTGTGCCTCAGTTTCCTCAGGGGTAAAGTGAGGCTAATAATATTTGCATTAGCTACCTCATAAAGTTGTTGGTCAAAGTACTTTTACTATATTTTGAAAACCTCAAGGCACTGTTGAAATGTGAAGATTATTTGTTTTTCTCTTGTCTGCTGTAACAGATGAAAGAACAGTGTTTCCCTTTTAATAAAGAATGTGTTTGATTCATGGAATGTGGCTAAGAATAGATACTCTGATTGGTTTACATTCTTGTTTTCTCCTTCTGACAGTTGACATTGACAGCTCTTTAAATTTGCTCCTTTTTCTTTTAGCATTTTCTGGGTGATTAATAATGGGAGTAATTTAAATGGCACTTTAAATTTTACAAAGTATTTTACAAATGTTAACTCATTTTATCTTCAAAGTAACATTGAAATTTAGGTGTCATTATTAACCCAATTTATAGATGAAGAAACTGAGACAAACTGATGCTAAGTGGCTTGCCCAAACTCACACAGATATTAAATGTATGAAGTCATATTTTGAATTTAGGGCTTCCTGACTCCAGGTACAGGTCTCTATCCACGCACCTGCCTGATTCATTCCTACCAACTTGCATTGACATTGCTATACTTCCTTCCTTGACATTTGTCTCTCTCTCTGTGACACTATATTCCAGTATTTCCTAGCACAATTTCCCCAGGTTTAAGACTGACTCACCCATTATGGATTGCTCATGTCCATTCAGTTCTCCTACCTATATAATACCTATTTGCCTTTCCTGACCTGTTCATCTCTGATAACCAGGACACAACATGTAGTTTCTACAGAATAATTCGCATCAACTGAAATTATTAGTTTCTGTAACAAATCCCATCCTTTAATAATCTTAAGTCTAATTATTACTAAATAGTTGTAATCATTACAATCTAAACTACACTAAACCTTATCCTTAATTTAATACAAACCTAAAACTTATATATTCAAAATTCTTCCTAATTTCTGAATCACTAGGACCTGTGAATCATCACATAGCAAATTTGTTTGTTCTGCTTTGCTGACTTCACAAAACCATTTTCAAGATCTTTTCATGTGCTTCAAGGCACAGTCTTTGACAATTAATTTCATAAATAATACCTCATGGATCACTGTCAAGCTTTAATTCCTAATGAAGTAAGGAGAAGCTCTGGGAAGGGCAGGGCTATATTCTCTGACAACATACAGATTTGTCATTCCACATACTTAGTCACAACAAATACAATCTCTCATTTGTCTGTCTCTCATATCTATTAAGATAAATGTCAATTTCAATACCTTCATCTAAATTTCTATCTCTGTCACTCCATGTATATCATCTATCTATATCTATCCATCCATAGATCCAAGTATCTGTCTATATCTATACCTATATCTATCTCTCAGATATATTACTCAATGACATGGGCAGGCTTTCCAGATTCCCTGTCCCAAACCTACCTTCTCTCCTCCCATCTTCTTCTTATCCCTTGGAAGATATATTAGAATGAAATGACTTCTAAGTCCTTTGAAGCATGTAAGAAAAATGTATTTCTATAGTAGATAAGTAGAGATATATCCTGTCATTCTAAAATATATCAGAAAATATGTAGTGATACAGTTCCTAGGTGAAAATCTAATTGTGGTCACTGGCATAAAAGACAGTTGATATATAAAAGTAATCAATGTCCAGACTGAGTAGTTCACTCTGTTGATGGAGAACAAACCATGGACACAGAAGGATGAGACCCAAATATATTCTTTGTGCATGGATGATCACTCACTAACAACACATCAATCTCTTTCTTGCTCCCACCATGTAATAAAATTCATTTCAATAAGCATGCATTGTTTGGTGTTGGAGAAAAAAATGACAAAAGATGAAATGGCCTCTGAATACAACAATTTTATATTCAACTGAATGGTACATTATGTACACAGAAAAAGTATATCCATTGTGGAAATTAGAAATATTTGACAGATGTAGTTTCTGGGTAACTTAATTATTTTGTTAATAATGCCAGCATGTTATTAATAAAGCAATGGTCATTTGGCCATCTTTCTTTGACCAAAGGCAATCATGGCATCAGACCCACAGTTTATATGTCCTTCAAAGAGTAGGTATTCCTGAGGGGTGGCAATCAACTCTGATTGATTAACAGAATTGGAGTAGGGACATATTAAAATGAGGGACTGAAAATGACATAATATTACCCTTAGACAGACTGTCTCTGCACCCAGACCACCCTGGAAGAATTTATGCCCCACCCAAGGTTAAGCAGAACACAATAGCTGCTCTACCAGTATAGTGTCTTACTCCAATCTCATTATTAACAATGTAGTTAAAATCAGGACTTTAGAAAAAGCAGGGAACTGTGGATCTCCTCAAATTATTGGTTATTAATAACCATTTCTTTCATGCAAGATGAGAAGAGTAAGAAAGTTATTTATAAATACTTGCCCAGTTCTGAATCTATATCTTTATCCCTACCTAGGCTCCTGAACTAGTCCAGGGCTTCTTAAAATTTTTTCAGCCATGAACCCTTTTCATTTGAGAAATTTTTATATGACCCTGCCTGTGTAGGTAGATACAACAGGTATACAAATCACACATTTACTGATAATAAATCATAAAAATATTTATTTTAAAACAATCTTTTGGTATACATATTATTTTACCATTTATTAAAAATGAAATCAAATTTGCATAATAATGAGACAGATGTGCTTGTTTATTTTTCCACAAATAATTAAATCTTGGTGGAATAGATATTTCAGGATGTGGAGTATCTTCAAAGTTTTTCAGAGCTGATCTATATTTTGATTGTATAATCATCAATGCTGAGAAGGCCGCTTTGTATAAATGCATAGTACAAAATGGCAGATGTTAAGGGCCATTTCAAAAATTGTTGGAAATTCTGACCTAATCTTAAGGCAAAATTAATTTCACAATATTTTGAGAAACTCAAGTTTTAAACCTGTGTCACTTGATAACTTGGCAAATTCTTAACTTTTAATGGCAGACAACTGATGTTTTTGATTTCAATTGAATGTGGTTTATGAACCCAATTTAGTTTTTTAGAATCAAAATGTGAAGGGAAATATTTACGAAACTACACCTCCAGGTATTTCAGAAGATTATTTATAACTCTTACGATTAAATCTTTGGGAAGGTTATTTTCAATTATGAAATCATCTGTGCTATAAATGTTTCTAAAGAAGCATTTTTCACCCTATTCTTCCATATGTTAACTGTTTAGGTAAAACTTTCAATTTTATCTTTTAACATAAATATATTACATTTTTCCCTTCAAGTGACATGTTTAAATTCTTGAGTTTTGTTTTAATATCTGACAAATAGCACAGTTTTGAAAGCCATAAGTCATTATTGAAAAAAAAATTAACAAAATTGGGTTTCTGCTCAGTCAAAAATATAACAACTTCATCTTTCAATTTCAATGATTTGTTTAAATGTCGCCCAATTGAGAGCCACCTTACCTCTTCATGTAGTAATAAGCTTTTGTAATTAGAGTCCATGTCTTTCTGAAGGTGTGAAAATAAACAACTAAGGGCACAGCTTTGAATGAAGTTAATGATTTTGATAGTATCACAATACACAACAACTAACATCTGACTTTTTTTGGCTGAGTGCCTCCCGACAGATCAAGCAGTGAATAAAATTGATATGGTCTTTGCCACCAGCTTTAATTTTGCTACAAATCTAATATTCTTGCACATCATTGCTCCAACACCATCTGTACAGACTCGAATGCAATTTTTCCACTGTAAATCTTCATTTGTGAAAAATGAATCTACTTTAAGATACCTATCCTCCTCTCTTGTGTGCCCTTCCAAAGGGTGACATCTTCATAAGGATATCTTACATGAAATAACAACTGTTCCATGTTAGAAATATCAGTTGTTTCATTTAATTGAATTGTAAATGTTACACTGCCCTTAAACCTCATAATAAGCTACTGGAATTGGTCATTACTAATTTCGGAAATTCTTTTGGAAATGGTATCATTTGATAAAGGAATTTTATAAATTTTATCCCCATACTTTTTCCCATGAACTATTTTTGACATTTTAATAGCAGCAGGCAACACAAGATCTTCTGCTATCATGATAGGCTTTTTAGTTTTTGTAATTAAATAAGAAATTTCATGAGATGCAAGTAAATACTTTTCTTTGGCAATAACAAATTTCTCAAAATATTGTTTTTCTTTACTTGAAGATTTTAAATTTCATTTAAAATGTTCCTTTAGTTTATTGCAGTATGCTGCATGCTTGATATTAAGATGTTGTTTTAGTTTGGTTGATTTCATGCTCTCTGTAACCAAAACTTCATTACAAATTAAGCAGAGCTTTTTCTACATCATCTTCATTTTTAGAAAAAAAAATCCATACTGCAAAAACGATTCAACACATTTTCTTTATCTTGTCAATTTAGGTGTACTAAAACTTGGTAGTGAAGGCTCTGCCACATTGTTATCAGTATTTTTACCTGTTCTGTCTAAATTGAACCACTTATCCAAAACAAAAATATTTTTCTTCTAAAATAAAAAAAAATAAATATTGCTAATAATTTCCCAAATAAATACTAGCTTTAATTTATGAAATTACATTTGTTGTACTATTTAAAATACTTACACAAACAGTAGTGATGGTGGAGAAATATTATTAAAGGGCTTTTTTCTTTACTTGCTGCAATTAAACACGTTTCTGTAAAAGAAGATAACTTCAATTTTTAAAACTGAATATTCTAACACAGTAAAATCCAAAGACATAGTAATTTGATACTTACAGGCTGAAGAATGACAGTAGGAAAATATTAAAAGTCTTTATTTTCCATAATCAATCTTTTATGTTTCTGTAAGAGCAGAAAATTTTGTATGTACACTACAAACACTACAATTCATACCATATAGTTGTCTCCAATCTGAGCTGAGGTGCTCGTTGGCATTGCATGGCTTGATGGCATACGCAATGCAAAGTGCACATGTTGTGTGTTCACAACCAAGGTTGTAGTGAAGTTGTGCAATGCAATACAGGCAAGTGCTTCCAGAAATATATCATATTCATTGTGCTGTAGATTTTGAATTAATGTTTGGTCATTTCTCATTTATAAACCTTTGCAAATTTTTTTTGCAACTCCCACATTTTTACATAACACAGATGTGGTCGCAACCCACAGTTTAAGAAGTGTTAAACTAGTCTATCATTTGTCTACCATTTACTTGAGTGAATTGCCACTTGAATGTCTCAGTCCATTCCATTTCAAAATGTGTAAAACCTAATTCTTTAAAAATTTCTCTTCCAGCCACTTAGTTTCAAAAGCTCGGGCTAATTTTTAATTCCTTACCTCTTACCTAGTCTCACCTAGTCTTTCCACATACACATTAACTTCTCTTCAAATCTGCAGGCAAATCTTTTTTTAAAATATCAATTTATTTATCTGTAGTTTTCAACATTTATTTCCACAAGATTTTGAGTTCCAAATTTTCACCCTGTCTCACCCTCCCCCTAGTCTTTCCTCTTTTCTTTCTCTCTCCCCTTCTCTTATCCCCTTCCCCTTCTATTTTCCTGCAGGGCAGTATAGACTTCTGTACCTCATTTCCTGTATTTTTTATTTCTCTGTAGCATGTGAAAACATTTTTTTTAAACATATGTTTTTAAAACTTTAGGTTTCAAATTTTCTCTCTTCCTCCCTCTTCACCCACCCTCACTGAAAGGCAAGCAACTCAATATAGGTTGTATATATGCCGTTATACAAAACACTTCCATAGTAGACATGTTGGGAAAAACTACCTCTATTTCCCTTAATCCTCTTCTGCCCTCCAATTTATTCTATTCTTTCTTTTGAGGCTGTTCCTCCTCAGAAATATTTACTTCTGATTACACCCTTTACCAATCTGCCCTCCTCTGTATCATCTCCCTGCTCTCTTGTCTCCTTTTCCCCCTTTTTTCTTGTAGGGCAAGAAAAATTTCCACAACCAATTGAATGTGTATGTTATTTGCTCCTTAAGCCAAATCCTATGAGAATAAGATTCACTCATTCCCTCTCACTTTCCCCATTTCCCCTCCACTGTAAGAGACTTTTTTGGGTTTTTTTGTGAGATAATTTATCCCATTCTACCTCTCCCCTTCTTCTTCTCCAAGTCTAATCCTCCCTCATCCCTTAATTTTATTCACCCAATATGACCCCTTAATCTTCAACTCACCCTCTGCCTTCTATCTATCTATCTATCTATCTATCTATCTATCTATCTATCTATCTATCTATCTATCTGTATATACATACATATAATTTTTTTTCCTCACTACACTAATACTGACAAAGGTCTCATGAGCTGTAAATATCATCTTTCTATGCAGGAATGTAAACAGTTCAATCTTAATAAGTCTCTTATGATTTCTCTTTCCTATTTAGCTATTCATGTTCCACTTGAGTCCTGTATCTGAAAGTCAAATTTTCTATTCAGGTCTGGTCTTTTCATCAGGAATGCTTGAAAGTCCTCTATTTCACTGAATGACCATTTTTCCTCCCTGAAGGACATGATCTGAGGGCTACGGCCTGAGCAGCCCAGCTTTGTGTAGCTGTACCAGGGAGAGAGATAAGGGTCATGCTGAGGCCCATGCATGAATAACTGCTAGGCACAGTGTCCTTGGGCTGAGGAGTGGTTGTCAGAGACAGTGTTTCTGAGACTAGGGAGAAAATTGGGGCACAAATACAAGCACAAGCACCCGATCACCCCACCATTATGGGTTAGAGATCACATAAACTAGACCAGGTGTCCTGGTCTCTGATGTAAACATAATTATCTAAAGCAATTATATTGCAAGTTTTCTTATCCATTTGCATTGGAGGTATGGGCTATGCTGAGCTATGCAAGAGTACATTTCACTATTGTTTAGATTTAGGAGGAAAGAGGTCTGGGGCAAGATTAAGCACCAACTTTTGCTTTCCATGGCTTAAAGGCCCCTACTACCTAAATGGCAAAATAATGTTCTGCATTACACTCTGAGGCCTGCTCCAGGTTTGCTGCAGCCTGCACACCCACGCTGCCCTGCACTGCACTCCCAGCCCAGCACAATGCACCTTTCTGATCAATCAACCAGGTTGTCTTGGGCTGGATATTTGTTTCACTCTTTCTTTTTGTGGGTTCTGCTGCTTCAGAATTTGTTTAGAGCCTTTTTTTGTGAGTATTTGGAGGGGTTTGGGGGGAGAGCTTAAGCAAGTCATTGCTTTCACTCTGCCATCTTGACTGCACCTGCTGTAGGCAAATCTTACTGATTATTCCTTCTAATCATTTTTCACTGCCATTATACTGCCATTACATCTCCAGTAATGTACAAATTCTCAGTACTATCACCCCCCAAAAAAAGAAAGGAAAATGCTATATAAGTTATATAGCACCACTATACCAAGAATATTTTCTAAAGTATTCTCTAGGATACTTGTTGTTAAGCTGACATTTAATAGAAATTACTATATCAAGTCTAGGCATACAACCAGCTTTGAATCTATTTAACTCTCCTGTCATATAGTCTACACCTCTTCAACTTTTCCACAATTATATATTAAATATTATCAAAAGTTTTATTTGTCTCTTTTAGACTGTATTTTCAAAATTCCTTCAATCTGCTAATTAGCAAACTTGTTCATTAGAAATGAAGGAAAGAAAGAAAAAAGTTAGACTAACACTGTTGTGGTCACCACTCCTTTAGTAACAATCTCTTTAATTACCTACTACATTGAAAATACTAACCATCTCTTCAACGATCTATTACAAATCCTATGCAATTATCACTTAGAGGTGTTAAATTAATCTCACTGGCTGATAAATTATAAAATCCATTCTTTCTCATTTTCCCAAAAATGAAGACAGCATCTGACATTCTTCCATTGTGAGATTCTTCTCTCATTTTCCCTGGATCTAGCAAAAATCAGCAACAGTATCTCAGCAATTGTATCCCACAGTTCTTTCAGAACTTGAGAATGTGCACTCAGGTGATCTGAATTCACTTAGGGCAGGTAAATGTTCTCATGTCTCTCTTGGTTATCAAACTCCTATTCACCGTTTCATTCTGTCATTTCTAGAGCAAAGGTCATTTTTCTTGACAGTAAAAAAGAAAGCGACATAAGAATTTAACATCTCTGCTCTCAATTTTCAGTTATTTTTGTCCCGTTTGTGCCAAGTAGCAATCTTATTTCTTCTTTAAGATTCTCTTTTCACAATATAGTTTTAAAATTTATTATTTTTACCTTTTCTAAGCTTTAACATCCTATTATTTTTTATAGTATTTTGCCACATTCTTTAAAATCATCATCTATGTTACCGATTATTATTATTCTTTCATTTTACTTTCATTGGCACATTTCTTGCTTCTTGATGGTTGGAGTGTGTGATGAGCTTAGAAAGTTAATTCAGCTCTCATACTAGAAGACCCATTTGTGGCACTATTCCTTTCAGTTTATTTGGTTCCTTTTTTTTTTTTTAGCTATTTAAAGGTGCTATATAATGAATGGGATGGATTAATACTGCCTCCTCATTCAGTATCTTGCCACAACTCTGTCTTTCCTGTACTAGATAATATTGAGGCATTGTTGGACCTATCCCTAATCTGTTTTCACATGTTTTCTCTTTCCAGGGTGCTGCCACTGGCAAATTACTAAAACTTTATAGACTAAGGTATGAGATATACTATTCATCTGAATTTGTGCTGTTAGGATCTTAAGGCACAATCACCACTTAATTATGAGGCTTATGTATCACGTGCTTATCAGAGAGGTTTGACTACCATTAGGATTATTGAGCTGGTAATGTGGTATTCTGTTATTTTCTGTAGTAATTATATTGTATGTAGTTGTTTCCATTCTCACTTTCTGGTTTTGTTTTAGTTGCTTTATTTGGTGTGATTGCTCATCTTTTTCCTATATTGGATAGGCTACTGTGGCCAAGTTGAAATCCAAGCACAACTTAGTAGCTTGGTGACTGGGCAAGTCGCTTAACTTCAGTCTACTTTAGTAACTTCATCTGTAAAATAGGGTAATAATAACACCCACCTCTAATAGTTGTTGTAAGAATCAAAAGAGATAATATTTGTAAAGCACTAAGTGTGTCTAATACAAGTGTGTGATTAATACTTTTCCCCCCATCCTTCCTTTCTTTTGAGGTGATAAGGAAGAATTGGCCTCAGATATAAACTCATTTCCTTTCATATTGCCTGAAATCTCTATTGTTAACTTAAATCAAAGATGACTCTGCAATATGAAGCCTAGCTAACTCAGAGAATAGTGCATATACGCATATATCTATATATGGATAGAAATACAGATAGGTATTTATTTATGTGTGTGTGTGTGTGTATGTGTATGTGTGTGTGGGTGTGTGTGTATAAATTTCATCTAGGCCATCTCTCTCTCTCTTTCTCTCTCTCTCTCTGTCTTTCTTTTCCCAAACTTAAATAAGAGAAAAGTAGATTATATTGCCTTTGAGAAATCACAAGTCTCCTTTAATGGCTTCAAACAGCTCATTGAACAAAGGTTATATTTTTAATAATATTATTATATTGATGCTTTATGTAACTGCCAGTCATAGAGCAGTACAGTCACTGAAGAAGTAAAAATATATATCATTTAGAGAAGAGTGGAGATATGCAGAATACATATATGCAGCAAAACAAAATAAATAACTAAATAAGAAGGAGCAGAGTAAATGATGTCATTAAAACAACGTATGATCAAAAAGTAGCTGGGCTGAGTGGGAGGCAAGAACAAAAAATAATAGGTAGACAACCTGCAGGCATCACTGGTAAATTTATAATTTCAAGAAAAGAAAAGAATAGATACACAGTTTGTTGACTGACCCTTTTTGACAGATTTATAGGAGAATGTTTACAAGAGCAATATGGGATGGATGGGTATAGATGGTTCCAGGGTGTATGACTGGTAGGAAATATACACATTAAGAGGATCCCAGATCTGTTTGCACATTTGAATATGTATTTATGAGTGCATTTGTGTGTGTGTATGTATAGATTTTACCCTGTTCAAGTATTAAATCTTGACATAATAGTCATTCAAATAGCTGAGTTATGCAAGAAGTTGGAAATCATATTCGCTAAGATCCTGCTATTCATGGAGACAAAGAATTGATTCTACAGTTATTGTCAGTAAGGCAATAAGCAATTGTAAAGTCCTAAATGTGTGTGAGATACTGTGCTAAGCAATGGGGGTTGCAGAATAAGGGAAAAACATAGTCCATTCCCTTAAGTCATCTTTTATTCTAATAACTGTTACTGTGACATGACTATGAAATATGTAGATATAAGTAATATTTTATTAATTTCAATAGGGAAGTGTTAAGATGTTAAAAAGTATCACAATCAATTTATTCAGTACTATGTTATATATTTTAAAAGATAATTACTAATGCTTGGATCTTTTCTTTTTGTTTTAATTGCTAACATAAAACAGAAGAGGTTCCATTTATTCATCATTCAACAAACATATATCCCTACCTAAAGAACAATGGAACTAAAAGTAACATGACACCAAATGATATGCAAAGTGCTATGAGATTTTTAAAGAAGGAGGTATCACTCTGATGTGGGTGATCATGTTCACTGTGGTATATTGTCAATCATTTAAAACATTTTATTATTTTTTAATGAGCAATAATTAATTTTCTTTTATCTCCCACTATCCATTCCACTGGGGAGTAAAAAAAAAGCGCAAAGCAAAACCCTTGAAAAATATGTTTATTCATTCAAAATAAAATGTAATATTGGTCGTTTCATTCACATATCTCTTTTTCTTTATTTCTATAATTTTTCTATGTTTTATTTATCTATTCATATATGTATTGTGCAGCTGCATATGAATACATGTATTGCATATACTTAGCTTGTGCATGTGATGTGTATATATCTATGTCTATGTCTGTTCCTGTATCTATGTCTTTGTCTATATTTATATGATCACATAACTCATTTATTCTGGGTCTATCACCTCTAAATTATTTAGCCATTCCCCAATTGATGACATCCCCTTAGTTTTCAATTTTTTTTGCTACAATAAAACATACAACTTTAAATATTTTTGTACACATGAGACTTTTCTCTTATTTTGTGATCTCTTTGGGATATAGTCCTAGTTGTTGTATCAGCAGGTAAACGAGTATGCATGTTGCAATAATTTTGTGGGCACCATTCCAGATTGTTTTAAAAAGTAATTTTGAAAATTCAATTAAAAAAGCCACTAATAAAAAATTTGAAGTGTCTATTTTTCAACATTCCCTCCAGTGTTTGTCATTTTTTTTTCAATCTTTCTAATCTTATATGTGTGGATATAATCTCAGAGCTCTTTAATTTACATTTCCTAATTACTAAAGATTTGGAACAATTTCATGTAGTTATTAATAGCTTGGATTTCATCCTTAGGAAACAACCTATTAATATTCCTTTAGCATTTGTCTTTTGAGGAACAGCTATCACATATAGCTAGGTAGATAGGTGGATATATAGCTATATAGATATAACTTACATATATGTGTATCTATAAGATTCACATGTGTATATGTATATGTGTATACATGTGTATATATGTATATATATATAGATAGATAGATAGATAGATAGATAGATAGATAGATAGATAGATAGGTCTATCTATCTATGGATATATCAGTTCCTAACATATCTTGTGAATAAGACTCTTATCAGTAAACTTGTTATAAAGATATTACCTTGCCAACTAATCTTAGCTATGTTGTTTTTGTTTGTGCAGTCTGATTCTGGTACTGTTTGGAAAACCTTGATAACATAGAATTTTAAATTCGAAGTATATAATTTTAAAGCCCCCCTCCCATACACATATACACATTATTTCCCTAGAGATTCTTGGTCTTTTCTTCCTTTATTGACTAAAGTGAGATGGATTTATAAGACATAAAGTATGTTTAGGGAAGGATTAGTAATGTTCAAAAGAAAATCTGAAGTCATAGAGGTGATTTTCTTTGTTTGTTTTGGCTTTTGAGGTGAATTAAATTACCAATCTTTATTATATCATTGTATCACCAATATGATCTCTATTTGATCTCTATATATGTATATTCTTTTTACCAATTCTACACAGTTTGGACAATCAGCTGTTGCAGAATATTGAGATTCTGAAGGCAGTTGCGGATCTTTATTTTCTGGACAATCTGCTATTGAATGATGACACAGAAAGTTGGTGATATCCAGCAATCACCAGAGTGAAGCATCTGGACTTTCCCAACATCTGCACAGTTGGATAAGAGGTCTTGAGAGAGAACAATTTGACACAGGGAGATGTTGGTTGCTTCTGGGCTGCAACTGTCAATCCTTCCCATGGGACTGTTCAGAAGATTTGGCCAGGGAGAGATGGAGGCCTTTTATCCTGATGACAGCCTGATGGGCCCATCAGGTAAAGACTTGACAACGTTCCTTCAAAATGAGTAAGTCCCTGCATTGTGGTGGTGTTGAGCTGCAATATTTCATCTTCCAGCTGGACTGCATCACCTTGCTCTGCAGCTATCCCTTTGAAAATTCTGTTAACTGATATGGGCTTATCTCCATGAACTGAGCCTTTTCTTCTTTCCAGACTGAATCTTAAACTAGCAGTTGTCTTTTCTAGAGGTACAGTACAGATGATAATCTCAGCTGATTCTGTGGAGACCTTACTGGCTGCTGAAGATGCAGACTCAATGCAAGAATTCAGCCCTGTCTCATCTTCCTGCATTTCCTTGGAACGATAATGGCCTGCTTTGGGTCTCGAGCTTGCCAGATGATGGCCAAGGCTTCATTATGTGTGGTGCCTTTAAGTGATTTCCCATTAATGGAAAGGACCTTATCTCCTTTCTGTATGGTCCCTTCTTGAAAGGCTAGTCCATTAGGAAATACTTAGTGAACTGTGATTGCCTTGTTTTTCTAGACCAACTCCTCCAGCTAAACTGAATCCAAGGCCAGCCCCTTTTTCCTTATGCAAAATGGTAACATGAATGCTCTCAAATTGCTTTAATGTTACTTCATTTGGTGCCTTCATTTCCTCTATGAGCTTCTTTGATTCTTCCCAAGTAAGCAGAGAGATGACAGATTGGCTAGATCCACATGTAGACTGAGAAGAGTTTTTACCCATTCTCTGTCAGATCCTCAGAATAGTCTCTCAGCTCAGAAAGGTTCACTGAAAACCCCATGTCCATAGAAGAATTTTCATCTGAAGCATCGACAATCCTCATATCTTCCACAGGCATTGGTGATGACCTTTCTCCAGGATTCCATGGAGATGGAGGAAGGCAGAGGAAAGATTTAATTAAGGCTGAGGACACCTGACTGCTGATGGGATAGAGCTTGTTAGATTTCTCCTCTGTTGCCTTCATCTCACAAGCCTGGTGCATGGTCAGGGTAAAGCGCCAAGCTTTCTGAATTAGAGAATTATTCACAAGGAGGCACTGTGACTCAATGATCTTTGCCTGGAGCAGACTCAGGAGATCACTGTCAGTGTTGTGGCTTTCCTGAGGGTTGGATGGACATGTTAGTGGGGGTGAATCAGATGAGTCTGCGTCTTTGGGAACTGAAATAGTGTGTGAGTCCAGGGGCAGAAAGGTCTTTGCAGAAGCCTGCTGCTCAGTTGTATGGTGAGTACCTGGAAAGAAGAGACCAGTGGTGACTCTTGAATATTGTTTACTAGATTTTTCTCTCTCTGAGAGGGAGAGCCTGGGAACCAGCCTTTTCTTTCCTTTCTCTGGGGGATAAGAAGTACTAAATGTCTCAAAAGAACTGATCCTTTGTTTGATTGACAAAGCTCTGCCTGAGAACAGAGAGTGCTCCTTCAAAGTGGGGCTGGATTGGGCAGGAATACTTTGATCTCATAGCATTTTGGGGTCTGTGGTTCCAGATCAGTTCCACAGTCCTTTCAAACTCTGACAAAACCAGGCTGGTTTGGGGGCTACTGGAGGGCCTTTCTTCACATTGCCATTCTCTTCAGCTTTGTAGCCTTTGGAAATGTTACCTGCAGCTTCAAGCTTCTGTAACACCCCATCAGAGAGGCCACATTTGTGCTTTTCTTCATTGGAACTGACATTAAACCTGAGATCTAAGTGACCATGGTCTTCACTCATAGTGGGGCTAAATAAATTTTTGATGCAATCTGAAATTTGGACCCAAGGTTCTTCCACAGTACTCTCAAAGCTGTAATCTAAGCGAACTTGTCTTCTAAGTAAAGGATGCTTCATTAGTGCAATGGCACCTGTCCTGGCTTGCTCTGATTCTGCTGTAGTTGAGGCAAGAGCCTCAGCACCCTCTGCTTGAACTGAAATTCTTGATTCTGAACAAGATGGGACTTCACATAGAGTTGTAACAGTTATCTTTCCCCATAGCTGCAGGTTTCCCACTTCCAAGTTCAGAGGCTAGCTTCATTACCTTGAGAAGGATGTGCTGAACCTGAGTGATGCTTCCAGGCAAAGGTTGCCCTAGGCCCCGAGGCCATTGCCAGGGATGGCCATGCTGTAGCTGCTGCCCCTCCCCTCTCCTTCCTTTCCCAGGTGGGGGATGGTAAAACCAAAGGTGAAGGGTAAAGGGTGAAACTCTATTCTCCTATGAGAAGAGTTAACAGATGCCCTCTTAACTCAAGCAAAGGGAGTGGGAGAAAAAAGTGACCAGGATTGTAAGGAGGAGCTACAAACTCCTTAATGATCAATCACAAAACCTCTAGAATCTGCTGAGATATTTTTAGCTGTTCTAACTTTCCCCTGTAACTTCCATGAAGGAGAATTCAGGGATGTCAAGGGAAGGAAGGAAGTAAGCCTCAGGGAATCAAAAAGCAACTGCAGTTTTCCCCAATTCTCTAGCAATGAGAGAACTGACAGAATTGGGCATACACTTCCTGATAGTGCATCTGTCCTTGTCCTCTATGCTGCAGAAGGTGTACCCAGGTCCATGGCCTTGAACTGACCTAGTGGACTGAGAGTCTGATAGCATCAGGCCAAGTACAAGACAGCCTTTTAACTGTCTGCCTGAAAAGCATCTCCAAGCCTTGGTGCTTGGAAAGCAACCCCAACTGCAGAGCAAGAATGGGGCAAGGGGAGGCTTATATACCTTCCAGTCTTAGCTGGAGAAGAACTTGGGATTAGGCAGTGACTTTGTAAGGACCATTAAAATGATGAGGTTTAGAGGTTCATGGGTACTTGGAACCCAATATCGCAACACATAGGTCTGTCCTACAAGAATTCAACCCAAGCCTTCTTTCAGCCAAAGACAAGGTTTATTAGGACATCCATTATACTGGGCAGACTCTTAAGGAGTCTGAATGTTGGTGAGCTATTGGCTAGATTTTAAGAATCTAAACAGTGGCTTGGTTATAAGAATCAGAGCCCATAGAGGTGATATTGTAGAGAGCTATAAAAAGAATGAAAGGGTAAACATTCTTTCAACACTGACTTCCTTTCTTCTAGAAATTCAAATTTAATTTGTAACCAAGCTTTTATTTAAGATTTTACTTGAAAGTGCTTTTTGAAGTTATTTTCCTCTTCTGTCTTTTTGCCTTGGACTTCTCTTTAATCCTAAAATTTCTTTGTTATTTTTGTTTGTTTTATGTAATCATTTCCCCCATGTTTCTCCCCAGACTCTGAGGAGTTTAAGACTTTTGGGACTTTGAAACTATTGGCATGACTGTGGTATTTTTCTACAAGTCTTTTCTATCTTATCTTCTGTCCTGCCTCTATATTCTTTGAATATTTAGTGCTGTGTTCTTTAAGAATCACAGGGATGATTTAAGCCTAGGATCTGTAGACATTTTTACAGGACTTACATGATATGATAATAGTCATTTCTGATTACTATTCTTCTGAACTTTCAAAACTCCAGATGCCAGTTAATTCCTAGACAACATAGCTGCAGACTTGTCCTTGGATGGTGCTCTATTAGGCAGAATTTGACCCCAGTGTTTGTCAACTAGCCAAAAAGCTTAGGAAGTAGATTTGCTGCTGGTCTAGCCCTATTTGGGGATTGAAGATAACTCCTTAAGTGCTTCTGAAAGTTTTAATGGTATAGTTATATTGTATTCTGGACAACTGACTGACTAGATCTATACTTGCGTTCATGATCTGCTATTAGTAAACTCTAGATAAGCTACTGGCTTAGAGCCTTTGGGGCAGTAAGGGCTTAGACACTGAACAACTGACTGTTCAGCATATTGGAGACTCAATCTATAATGTCAGTCACCCTGCAGGATCCCATACTACTGATCTGAATGCAAATCTAAATATATGACCATCTCTGGGAACATCCAGGCTTCTAGCTCTGACATATTTAGAAACACTGAGAATGTGTGCTTAATTCCCCACTGTGAGACCTAGCACTACTGCTGAAGCCCAAGCATGATCCACTCTGGGTGACCCTACAAAGATGCCTTTTTGGAATCCTTGAGACTGAATCCATATTCCCAATCTCTCTGAGAAGCTCCCACATTCCTGGCTTGGGCACCAGGGAGAGTATGCTGTTCTATTCCATTGTACCTATTCTGCTAATTTCCCTTTGGACTGAAGTTGTGATTTGTTCTGGAAAGATGTTCCACTCATTTGGTAGTCTTAAACCTTCATTGGAGGAGTTATAGGAGTTAGGCTGCATTGGTCCTTTGTGTTCTATCTTCTTGGCTGATTCTCTGTCTCTTTCTCTCTCTCTGTCTCTCTCTCTCTCTGTATTTGTTTCCATGCATACATACACACTTAGGCACAATATAATACACCCATACACACACACACACACACACACACACACACACACACACACATATATATATATATATATATATATATATATATATATATATATATATATATATATATAACAAAACATTTTCAAATCTAGATATAAGGATATGGGTGCATGTTGAAGAAATCAATCAATTGCCTTCCCACTTAATGTAACTAGTAAAAATCAAAAGCACTGATACATTTTATCATGTAAAACTATCTCTAATTAATCAATCAGTTCCTCAAAGACAAGAAATTAAAGTATATCTTGCTACACCCTATGGGCTACTGGTTGGCACAGTTGATAGAGTATGAGGCCTAGAGTCAGGAAGAGTTGGGTTAAAATTTGATCTCAGATGCTTACTATCCTGGGGAAGTGACTTAACATTTTTGCCTCAGTTTCCTCATGTGTAAAATAGGCTGGGAAATGAAATGGCAAACCATTCCAGTATCTTTGCCAAGAAAACCCCAAAAGAGCTCACAGAGAGTTGAACACAATTGAAATGAATGGACAACAATGTAGGCTTGCTCTAAAAATTCAATCCATTTTGGAAGAGAGCCTTCATGTGACAGCCAACTGAGAGGAGAGACCAGTTCTAACCAAATCCCTAAGAGGAGAAGAAAGGAGTCCAGTTTCATTTCCTCTTCTCATTACCCTTAAGTAGAGAATGACCTTGTAAAGTTTAGAGATTGGGTGTATTTGGATGTCTCACTAGTAACCTATAGGCATACTAGAAGCAGATAGGCATTAAAATCCAAGGACAAACTATACCCACTGAAGAATTTTGCTTGAAGTGCCTGGCCTATAGTTACACAATAGCTATGTGGAACATCTTGAGGAGTCTAGCCAGGTGATTTCCAAGAGCTCTGAATTATTCCTTTTGCCACATGTACACAAAATTTGAACCCCCTTTCCCCTGGACTCTTAATTTATTGATGGGGGCAGTGTGGCACAGGCTTTAGGACAGTGAAGCTATTACATCACAACTGTTCTTACTATACACATTAGAAAAATACCCTTCTCTAAAACCTAATTATCTTGTTAACTAATTAATATTAAAGAATAATAATTTGGGTGAAAAGAGGGAATTTACTCTGAGCCCATCAGAGTCCCTTCTGATACTTAGAAGGAAGAATTAATGGCTAACAAATGTTGACCCAACCTCCAAATATGATTTGAAGTTCAAGAGAGAGCCCTAGAGCCTTATGCTACACAGATTTTTCTAAAGATAGATTTGTAGTCTTCTAGTTATGTGAATGCATTTTAAAATGTACTCTTCCTGGTTATGCCCATTTGTAGTATAAAAAGGTTCCTTCACAGCAATATAACAATATTATGAACACTATTCACAAAGTTGACTGCAACCCATTGTAATCATTTAAAATATAAATACATTTGTATATAAATATACTATAAAATGTATTTACTCTATGGTCTAACTTAAAGTTTATATTGGCTAAATAGAAGAGAAGACAAAATACTTCCATGTGAAAATTTGATGTTTAAACACCAATTTGCTTTTTTGGATTTAAAAAAAGTAGAAAAAAATCAAGTTTTTAAACCAAACTTTGTTTCCATCCAATTTTACAGGTAATTACATTCCAAGTCATTCTCACCCCATCATTTTCTAATGTAAATCAATATTGTTTTCCTTCTTAAAACAAAAGATTATGTAATCTATTGTTTGTTCACAAAGTCATATATCTGGCTAGGGCCTAATTTACAACCTGAAATCTGATTTCACATTCCAACAACCAGAGACTTTCTTGCATAATTCCCCATTTACTATTATGAAAGCTAAGAATATATATCCCTTGCATAAAGAAATTTCTGGCAGAATGAAAAATTTCCATCTTTTTGACCCTGCGGGTTGACTCTGAGATTTAAATGATTATATGATGGTATTACACAACTCATGGCATCGACCTACTATAAGTGGTTACTATAGCAATCTGTGTGTGTGTGTGTGTGTGTGTGTGTGTGTGTGTGTGTGTGTATGCTCGCACTGCTCATTGGCTAGTGAAAGTACTTTTTAATCTTCTCTTTTCATTTTTTGGCCAAGCAGTCATTATATTGACATGTGAGTGAATTACTCTATTATAGAAATAGCTTCTCCAAAAGTTTACTGATATTGACCCCACCTAGCTTTCTTCTTCATTTCCATCTGGAGTTATCACATTGGCACTTGTTTAACTGCATTTAAAATATGTGATTGCATAATAAGTGGTTAGTGGAGTGCAGTAAAGTTAATTCTATTACATTTAAGTAGAAGAAAAGGAAAATAAATATGTGCCTTGGAACAAATGTAAGGTTTATAGTATGCACAATGAGAAGCAATATAGCTTAAAGGAAAGAGTTCAAGAATTGAAGGCAGTAGAGATGCACATTCATATACCTCCTGTAACATTTGTGTGTCATGAGCAATTTATTTAATTTCAATTTCCCCATCTGCAAAATAAGGAAAGAAAATAAATGTAATACCTATCACATGGGCTTGTTGTGACTATTAAACAAAGCCACATTTATAAAGGCTTCACAAATCTTAAAGAGCTATATAGTAATGTAAGCAATAATTCTATAAATCATTTTTAGTTGATGTAATTTCTTAATATTGTGCATATATTTCTGTCTGCTTTTAGCTAAGATATTCAAGAGATCTTCAGAGCATATCCTTAAAAATGCAAAAAGATATGTTTTTAATATATAATTTAGTCCTCTTGAATCATATATTTGGATCTGGACTTAACATACTCCAAAACTTTCATTTTAGAGACAAGGAATCTGAGGCCTTTAGAAATTGATGGGTTTTCCCTTAAAGAAATTTTTGTTGTTGTTTAGATATTTCAGTTGTATGACTCTTCATGACCCATTTTTTGGGATTTTCATGGCAGAGATACTGGAGTGATTTGCCATTTCCTTCTCCAGATCATTTTACAGATGAGGAAAATGAAACAAATAAGGTTAAGTGACTTGCCCAAGGTCACACAACAAGTATGTGTCTGAGGCCAAATTTGAACTCAGATCTTCCTGACTCCAAGCCCAGAATTTCATCCACTGCACCACTTAGCTGCCTCTTGAAATAATGAGTGTCAAGAAATAGTAAGCCAGGATTAAAATGCAAGTTTTCAGACTTGTAGTCCAATAAGTGCTTTTTACCACGTACCAAGTACTTACCCCCATATATCAAATAGTCCTTATCATTCAGTCTATGAAATCCATGTCAAATAGAAAACTAGACAGAAAACTTGTATTTAATGTTCCTGGAGAACTTTAGAAGTCATAAATTCCTTAATAATACAAAATAAATGCAGGAAGAACATTTAAATAATTGATCAGTATTAAAGCAATTTATGAAAAGCTGTGTGAACTTTCAGAGCTACTAACATATTATGCAGGTAATGTTTCAGTAGCCTAAAAGAAAAAAGACAAAAGAGAAGAGAAATTCCAATGGGTTACCAATGTTCAATCCTGCTATAGCACAATGTGCATGTCCCTACCATGGTTTGGTCTCGGGTTTGATTATTTCACAACTCATTAGCCTAGATATTAGGTTGTGGGTTGGGACAGGAGGTATAATGCAAAATAGTCACTTCTGCTCCTTCTTAGCAGTTCCTCTGGAAGGCTCAGTTGGGGAAGAGTTTAGAACTCATAGATGAAATGAATGTTTAACTACCTTTGAGGTTCATTTATGGTGCTATTACAGTTCCCTGAAACTCTGTGTAGGTCATCTATTCACAGTTAGATGATTTTTCCCACAGAAGAACAAAGATACATTAAAAAATATGTCAAGTAAGAGTGAAAGGCATTTCGGAAAATCCCTGATAATCTAAAGTTGTGGTGACAGATTTCAGGGAGCAACAATTCTAATCCTGCTGCCTGCTTTAGAGACTATGCAACAGTAAACAGTGGCAAGAAGGGGGGAAAAAGTGGAAATGAGGATAAAGTGCTGATAACAATTTGTTTAATTTAGAGCCCAACATCTGGAGGATAAGCAAGAAAAATAAAATAAAAGAGAGAAGTCAGGAGTAGGGGAATCCACTAAGGAACACAGACCAAAATTATTGAGAAAAATATTTTTTCAATAAATGATAATTAGGAAAGAACATAAGAATATAAGAAGGATCTCTATCTCCGTATATTTCTAACACACCTGAGAGAAAAAAAGTGGTATGGACATGGGCCAAACTCTCTCTAAAACTAATAAGATAGCTATGACAAGAATTAGCTTTTGTTTTTCTTTATCTAGAGCTCTATATAATTTCTATAGAAAATAATGTGGTGTTGAATTCTGTGTACCAGCATTTATTATAAACAATATTAATAATTTCTAAAGCAGCAGCAAGTCTTACACATAGCAATGGAAAGGTTCAGAAGTGTTAAACTCCTTTCCCATAGAAATGAGACTCATGACATCAGTACTGAAATTGCTTATTAAACTGAATAAAAACATACTTATTTTCAAAAACCCACCAACCAAATAGAAAACATCAGTGCTTTGAATAGCTGCCAAGGGAAATCAATCATCTAAAATATTTGAATTATTCATATTATGAGTATATAATATGTATATAAAGATATATTCATTATATATATACATATATATGTATACACACATATGTGTGTGTGCACGTGTTCTCACATATTGAGTGAAAACTGTCCTCACATCTTTCTTAGAGTTGAAAAAGTTAGATCAGTTTATTATGATTTTAAGGACATTTCACTTTTAATTATCTTCAAATCGAAATATCAGTGACATTATTTTCAAGCTAATAAAATATTAGGATAAAGAACTTCTTTTTTGCTTTATGTTTCCTTCTTGATTAGTGAGGTACGCTCATGTCATCCACAATTAATAGGCAGCCTCAGAAGCATCAGACCATACTATGCTTTCCACCACACATAGCCATGAACCGCAGCCAGCCTGCCACCTTCTTGTTACCTTTCCCCAACCACATACAACTCTTTCCACCTTCTTGTTCTTGACTCAGTAATGGAACCAAAACTACTGTTGTTCATGCAGTTTCAGATACTACCACTAAAATATAAGCTTATTGAAGGTAGAAATTGTTGTATTTATATCCTTAATCCTTCACAGTGTCTGACACACAGTAAGGATATAATCAGTGCTACTATTATTGTTGTTTTTCCTCTCTTCCATATTCCAATATTTTGAACCAAAAATCAATTTTGAACCATTATAAAAACAGTCAGATTTCACACAAATTAGCCAATATGTCAAAGAACAAATATTTTCAGTAACCATAAACAGCATAAATCCCAAAATAAAACTCTTGCTGACTGGCTCTATATTCCAACTCAGTTGATCATTCTTTGTTATATTTTGGTTGTGAAAAAAAAATCACAAAATAAAAAATCATCATAAAATGTAAAATAGATTTCATGTTATTTAATGTCATGGCCTAAGACATAAAGTGAGTACTGCATTAATCACCAAATTCAGGAAAGACATTGACAGAAAAAAAACATTCTTATTCATGTTAGACAATGCATGCCCTCTCCCAGTAATGAGGCAGTTAAGGTCATGTCACTGAAGTAAAATGCTGATTGTAGGACAGTGGAAATAGTTTGAATGAGAAAAGAAGCCACTGGGATGTGTCATTCTGTGATGAAATTGAATACTGTTATTCTGGATCTGTTTCACACTACCTAGAAAGGAAGGACTGGTCGCTGAATGGAAATCATAAGGAAAATTGTGATTCCCACCTAGAGTTTTGTGATAGAGAAGAAAGTTGTTCTTAGTTTAATAAAATAATATATAATTTTGGAGGATAGGTTTAGGATTTCAGAAAAAAAAAAGGTGGGATCCAATAGCCTAAAAATCTGCATAGGAAGTCAGCTCAGTATGAAAGGGAAATTTTTTGTAATTAAAATTAATAACACAGAAGGAAATAATTCTGGTGAGGCCGGAAAAATGTAGGAAGAGAATGATGTGGATGTGCAAATAATTCCCATGAAAATTAGATGTAAAAATATGTAGAGAGAATTGAATCAAAGACAGGTAATAAGATAATTATAAAACCATGGCAAAGGACTGAAAGGACAGGGTTGGGGGTGCTGACCTCGAGAATGAGTTAAGGCTGGCTGGAATAATTTTTGGTCTGAGTAGAAGTACATTGGAGTGGATTCATAGTAGTATTTATCAAGAGTTGGAATGACTTCAGAGGCTATGTAGTTCAACCCTCCTCATTTAATTAAGGAGAAAACTTAGGCCAAGAAAGAGGAAGTGGCTTCCTCAAGGTCACACAAATAGTAAATATCCTAAGTGTTATTTGAACTCAGATACTCTGACTCTAGAGCCAGTTCACTTTTCTCTAACTACATGTACTGCCTTCATAAAATTAATCCTTTTACCACCAGTGAACCTAGTGTCTTTTATCTGATTTGGTAGTTTTGACATCCTAAATCAGTCAAACTATTATGTCCACTATTATGTCCCCTCACAACTGGTGATTTGAGATCAGGAGTGATCTCTATTCACAACTGGTTAGATGTATTGAACTATGTTTATGGAACTCTGTTAAGATTTGGAGACAAGGAAGATAAATTGCATGTTTAATCTATCAGTCCTGATGCACACAGACCTAGTATCTACCTAGATAGTCAGCCACATGGAAAGAATCAGTGAATCTTGTGGGCATTAGGTTTAATATTAGTGATAAATGTGTCACAGCAACCTAAAAAAAAAGGTAATGTGATTTTGTATTTGATTAAGAAAGACATAGATTTAAAGATTGTTATTTAAAAGCTAATGTAATAGTGGACTTGATTAAGAAAAGCATAATTTTAAGGAATATAACTTAGTAGTGAAGGGCATTCAGGAAATTGTTTAAATGAATAGGAATTGTTTTTTGACCCTAAAAAAACAGAAGACTCAGGGGCAAAAATGAGTGTGTGAATGTATTCTTTCAAATGGAAGAGGTATTCAGTTTGTTCTATTTGTGTAAAGAGTGCAGAATCCAGAGCAATAGATAGATGCTGTGAAGAAACTAATTTAGTCATGATTGAGGAGAGAGGGGAAAATAAAGAAAAAAATCTAAACAACAGATACTATGCAAAAGTAGAATGAGTTACCTCAGAGAAATGGTGATTTCCTCCTCATTAGGAGTTGCTAAGCAGAGGACAGATGACTAATTATTGAGTATTCTATAGTATACATACTCCACACACCCCTTCCAAGCATTGGATGAATCCAGTGGCTGCTAAGATCTCTTTCAAAACTGAAAGGATTCACATAATCCCCTGTGGTCTAACATATACATAGAATTTGCAGCCACCAAATTGTAAACTGAATTGGGTAAGAGTCCCACTTACCAAAAATATGCCCCTTCTCTTTTTTTCTGGCCTCTCCCCTGCCTTTTGCTTCTCATATACTATATACAATGATGAAAGACCCTACCCAGGCTTACCAGATTATAGGTAGACTCAGGTCTTCCTCAATTCAAGGCAGGACCTCTGTCCTCCATATTATATTACCTCTTCTTAAGCTCCTATAAATCAAGTTATTTTGGAGGCTTCCAAATGCATTGAAATTCATTTACCAACACAGAATAGAGGAGAAAGAGGAAAGGAAAACCAATTTCAGATAACTAGCACCTTTGGTGTGAGGACTTTCTGAGTCATTTTCAGATATTGATCCACTTTTGGCATCTACCGGTCACTCAATTCTCACCTGTGGCTCCAAGAAGCTGTAGCATGAAGAGCAGCTACACCCCAGTAAAATCATCTCAGCATACATGCTAAACTAAGTTCAGTACAACTTATAGGCTTCAAAAGCATTGGTGAGTTAGGGAGACTTCTACTCCAAGCATGTGAAGACTTTCCCTGGTAGAATGGGCAAATAAGAACAATTTGTTCCAGTTATGAAGGTGGCTGATGCAGTGATTGTAGAGCACTTAGAGTCTGATCAAACATCAGAGATGCCAAGGTCATCCACTGCATTCTGGGCCATTGTCAATCATCCTCATTTTTGCCTTGCCACTGGACTTTGATGACTCTGGAAGAGAGGCTGAGTTGATGACTTTGTGCAACTCTGCTTCACTTAAATCCAACTCACCCACAAGTCAAGATATCACCACGTGATGTTTCTAATCTTCTCTGAAAATGAAGGACAAACAGCAAGAACAATAAAATAGACTAACACATTCGTAACAGTAAGTTCTATTCTTCAATAAATAAAAAGGAGAAAGATACAAAATCAATACCTACTTGGAAAAGTATTTACAGTTTCCAATATTCATGAAAATATGCATTACAATAACTCTAAACTATTACTTTGTACTCAATAAATTGTGAATGAGAACTAGCAACAATTAAATTTAATTTTAGCAGGTAGGTCATGAAACAAGCAACCCATTGTACTTCTGGTGGGTCTGTGAATTGGTACAATCTTCTTTCGGAGAGCAATTAAACTTTACATAATAGGATCTTCAAAACTCTTCATACTTTTTAGCACTTTAATCCCACTCCTAAGATGACAGCATGAGTATTATTGATAAAGAAACAAATGTCTGTCTAAACAAAAATATTCCCAACTATTATTTGCAGTAGAGAAAAAAATAGGTAAAAATCTACACATGCAACTATTGTGATAAGTGGCTGAACCAATTTTAGTACACGGATGTAGATTATCATTAGACCACAAGAAATTGGAAAGAAAAACAATAAGAAATAAGAGGGCACTTGTGAAGTGACACAAAGCAAGGTAGTGTTATGCCATGGAAAGCATTATATATTAAATCAGAGAATATGGAATTTAATCTTGGTTTTGCTTCTTTTTACCTTTGAGGCCTCAGACATACTATTTAAGTTTTTTAGACCATGCTCTCTTAATCTTTAAAATAAGTGGGTTTGATTAGATGACCTCTTCTGTGATCTCTTTCTGCTCTAAACTTTTGATTATACATTGAAAAATGCAGAACTGAATAAATAATGAATGACTATATATATATATTAGATAACTGTAATAATAGTAAAGACCAAAGATCATCCTGAGATAGTTAGAGAAAAAAATACTCCCTCATCAAACAGGAGGGTGAGGATTAATATATATCATCAAAGAACATGATAACTTGTTAAACTCTTACAGACATAGGTCTTGAAAAAATAAAGACCGTTTTACAAAACACTAGTAAATGCTGATAATAGATGTAAACTTTGGATTTTTTGAATTTTTTTATTGTAACCAAAAGATGGAGCCTATGAAAGGATAAGATCCAAGAGTTAATTCAGAACTGATATGGACAACATTCGTAAGAACTGAACCCACCACATATTGACAGTTATGAAAAAAGCACTTGGATTTGTTATAGAAATATTGCATTCTATAATAGTGATTTAAGGTGTGGTCATTGACACCAAAAATGACCAAAAAAGTAATCCTCTAATAACATATGCTTATCATTTGATTCATGTCATGCAAAGAAACAATACAAATTGTGCAATATATCACTTTATTGCAAAAAAAATGAGCAACTCTTGAATATTTATCAAAATGTTACCAATGGGGAAAATTAAACATAATTTTACTATATTTCACAAAACAACAAATTATTTTATGACAGCAAGTTGTCATATAAGAGATGTAGATCTAAAATATTCTTGAGAAGTCATTCAATAAATTATAGCAAAAACAAAGTTTTATCATTTTTTTTCATTTTTACCCAACTGCACTACTTTGGGTGGTCTCTGACTTTTCCATGCCCCTGTGTGTGAGTTCCTCCCCCACTGTCACATTCCTTTTTCAGATTATTTTTGTTTGTTATCTTCCCCTGTTAGATTGGAAGCTCTTTGAGTCGGAGAAACTGTCTTTTTTTTTTCAGTTTTATAGCCCCAAAGACTTAAGAGTACAGTGTCTGGTACCTAGTATACATTTGATAAATATTTATTGATTATCAGCTGACTCAGTTAAAATTGTTACAATGTCTTGATAGTTATAGACTCTTATTTCATGTGTATAAAAAATAAAGTACTGAAGGAGCACCACAAGTTCTTCATAAATTAATACTGGGAAATTCACAAGGCCAAGACTATAACAATGTAGGAAATACTTGATATTTTTAAGAATCCATGTTTTCATAGGTCTTGGTACCCTATCCTACTTTTCTTACTGCCAGTTGGAAATGAAGCCTCATGGTCTGATGTATTTCTGTCAAGTTTTCTTACTGGAACAAAGGCTTTTCACATTTTTCCTCCAAGTCCCAGCAGCCACTAGAAAATGTTAGTGATTATATATTACAGTAATCTTTTAAAGATCACTCAGGAAATGAGTAGTCTTCTATAGCAAATGTTATCAAAGCAACAGAAATATTTAAAATGTTGAATAATGTGACAAGTATTTTGGAAAACCCATAAAAAAGATTCTAGTGTTCAAAAGCTTCTCCATTAAATGAGCTTAAAATATTATTTATTTATTATTTATACTATTTATTAATTTATTTATATTATTTATATATATGTATATATATATTTATTATTTATATTATTTATTAAAATACACTGGTAATCAAGAACTGATCAAATGTGTATGACAGTAGGTCATTGCATCATAGGATTATAGATTTAAAGCTTGAAGAGACCTCAGAGGCTATCTAACTGTATCCCCTTCATTTTTAATGAGGAAACTGAGTCTCAGAGCAACTTAGTAACTTTCCCAAGGTTATAAAAGTTATAAGTATTTGAGGTAGGATTTGAACCCAGATCCCAGAGTTTGTGGTTCTTCCACTCTACCATAGATTTAATGGAAGTTCCATTCTTGGAGTTGTTGTGAGCATGGGATTCACCATTCTGATTGTAGACCGACTCAAATTCTCTCAATTAGAAATTCACTTATGTTAAAAAAAAAGGGAAGAAAGAAAGAAAAAAGAAAGAAAAAGAAAGGAAGGAAGGATGGAAGGAACAAAGAACAAAGAAAGAAAAAGAAAGGAAAGGAAAAGAAAAAATGAAAGAAAACTCATCTGTGAAGCTTGTTTTTTCATCCTTATCATCATTTGACTGCTATATTCTGAGCAAATAATGAGAATGGGGAAAAGAGGACAAAGATTTTGGAGTTGGAATGTGGGATATTGAGGAGAAAGCTAAAGAGGAACAGAGACAAAGTTGCGTATTTTCAAAGTCTCTACTTCTGTCCTTTTGTTCTTTCTTAAAATTTCCAGTCGTGGGTTTTAACAGCATAGTGATCTCCACTGTACCCTTTTAGTGATATAATAGTTATTACCACTGTTTGCATCAATATTAACTTAATTCTCCATCCAGTATTTTACTTTGATCTCTGTCCTATTCCAAGGCGTCTCCTGCTACTACAGACTATATTGGCTGTTGTCAGCAAAGGCATATCTGTCTTAGTCTGCATGACTTTTTGTGAAAACAATTTAAATACATGTATACCTTGTAATCTGAAGCAAAAAAATATATATTATACTTTTACATTCTTATAGTTGAACCTGACTTCATGCTTCCTCAAAAGTTTAGTTTGGTGTAGACCACAGACGCGTACAGCTAGTCTAGTAAAATAGGGGCCAGTAGAAATGGATACTAGTCACAGATAGTGATAGTGTGAACAAAAACCCCATAGTCATTTTCTGATCATAGCTCTCCATTTTATTCTCTTTTTATTTCTCCTTATATTGCATCTTTTTGCATCCCCAGTGCTTAGCACTAGTGCCTGGCATATATTAAATATTTAATAAATGTTTATTGATTGATTAATCCTCCTCCCTCTTCCTCTTCTTCTTTTTTCATCTTTTTATCTACTTCATGGGGTCTATGGGCTGTTTAGAGAGGAATAGTACCTCAGTTGTGAGGGCTTGCCAAGCCCTTTTTAGGCTTGCTTCTCAATCTTTGGTGTCCACCTTCACTCAACTCTCACTTGTGGCTCCAAGAAACTGTAACATGCTCAGTGGCCACACTGCAGTAAAACTATCTCAGTAGATGGGGTAAACCAGGTTGAAGATAACTGACAGCATCAAACCCATTGTTGGGTCATGGGTATGCCTACCCCAAGCACTAGGCAGATGAGGATAATTTGTCCCAACTGCCACGAAGGCAATTGAAGCAGGCACTATGGAGCAATTAGAGTTTGGTCAGATATCAAAGATACCAAGGTCACCTACTGAATCATGAACCATAGTCAGTTGTCCTTAGTTTTGTCTTGCCACTGGACTTTTATGACTCTGGAAGAGAGAGTGAGACCGTGAAACTGTGACTCACCTAAATCCAATTCTCCTACATGTCAAGACATCACTCCATGATGTCATTGGCCCTCTTCAAAATGAAGAATAAATAATAATCTTCAAAATCTGCTGCTGTTTCTTCTTCTTCCTCCTCCTCTTCTTCTTCCTCTTCTTCATCTTTTCTTCTTCTTCTTCTTCTTCTTCTTGTTTCTTCTTCTTCCTCCTCCTCTTCTTCTTCCTCTTCTTCATCTTTTTCTTCTTCTTCTTCTTCTTCTTCTTCTTCTTCTTCTTCTTCTTCTTCTCCTTCTTCTCCTCCTCCTCCTCCTTCTCCTTCTTCTCCTCCTCTCTATTTCACTGTCATTATACATGTGTGTGTGTGTGTGTGTGTGTGTGTGTGTTTCTGTTTGTTGAGACATTTCTGTTGTGCCTGACTCTTCATGACCCCACATGGAGCTTTCCTGGCAAAGATGCTGGGGTGGTTTGCCATTTCCTTTTCCAGCTCATTTTGTAAATGAAGAAACTGAGACAAATTGGGTTAAATAACTTGCACATGGTCACACAGTGACCTAAAGTGTATGAAGTGGATAGATGGATGGACTAGTGAATGAAGGAACACACATTTATTAAATATTTACTATGTTCTAGAGACACAAATCTCTGTCTTCAAAGCGTTTATGTTATGAGGATACAGTGCATATCTGGTGGGGAGTTTCTGTCTCAGGAATCAAAAGATTGTCAGGGAAGTTATGTGGATATTTCCTTTTCCAGTAGTGAGGGTATCATTGATTTGGTTACTGTGCTCATGATAAGAAATGTAAAGGTGGATTGGAAGCAAAGGATTAAAGATGCCTCTTTAGATTCGATAGCAAGATTCCTGTGCTGGCTAGTCTCTAATTTCCTGGTAGATGTATGGATAGGATACAAAGGATTCTGTAGGACTGTATGAAATTAAATTACTTTTCACTCATTTTTCCAAAGCTCATAATGGCTCAATTTTAGGACTAATTGAACTATCAGAGCTATGTGAATTTATTCTGTGGGCGAGGGAAAGTAATCTCTGAAGGGTTACATTCAAAGGGAAATATACTCTGGGTGAGAATGAGACTGTATCAGATCAAATGGCAAAATGTCCTTTCCTTCAAGAATTACCCCTCAAAATCCTTTCCCCTGTTACAAAATGTGATTTTTTTCAAAATTTTTAAATATGAGCACTACAATACCATTATAGAAAATAATTAGCATGTTTTAACCATAGGAAGTAATATAATACCCTTTAAGATATATGTGGTTCTCACCTCTTCACCTTTATGAAGTTTATTTTAGACATAATAAGTTAGAAGTTCTGTCCCAAATTCTCCAAGCTCTTATTTGTAAAATTTCCTAACATTTAGGCAGAAATCAGTTTTTTTTTGCCTAAGTTTATGTTTGTTTCCATCTATAATTAACTAATCTTTCACTTTTTCCAGATAAAACAAGATTTATTTTAATGGAATCATGTTTGTAATAAAATAGCAGATATTAATGTTGTTGTTCATGTCCTTCCGTCCTTTCAGTCATATCTAAGTCTTTGTGACACCATTTGGGGTTTTCTTGGCAAGGATACTTGAATGGTTCGCCATTTCCTTCTTCCAATCATTTTACTGCTGAGGAATTGAGGAAAAGGGGGTTATGCAACTCAGCCAGGATCACACAGGTACTAAGTAGCTGAGGCCAGACTTGAATTCAGATATTGAGTTTTCCTGGCTTCAAGCCTGGCACTCTATCCACCAAGCAACCTCTCTATCCCCATATACTATAATATTTAGATAAATTTTGCTGGGGATGTTATGGGGGAAAAAACACTTTTTTGAGACTTCCTTTGCCCCAGGTTATGTATTCTGAGATGTCTTAGAGCAGATGACCCTCCTCAATATATACCTTCTCTGTCACACTTCAGTTTCACCTTTACTCCTTAGAGATGTGCAAGTGTCAGACGTATCCAACCTTTCAAGTAGACCCCTTCTCATCTCTCTTGATAATTTGTAGATGATCCCTGCTGTGTGGCCAAGTTTTTCTCAGTCTATTCAAATATAATTCCTATGAAGTGTCACTATAATTAGAAGGACTTTACCACCCATTTTCTAAAGCCAACGAGAAAGAATGTCTTTTCTCATAGTTAATTGAGATGAGATTGAGTAGATCAATACCCCTACCCTTACATATTTCTAACTCTGGTTACTATATCTAGAGAAGAATCAAGTGTCTTTTTTCTTTTCCCCCTTTAATCTTATGCATAAATACATAGATACAAATCAGATAAAGATATCAAGTTGTCAGTAGAAGAAAAAATTCTCATATTTTATGTTCATTGGCAGTTATGAATTCAGTAACTATTAAATACCTACTATGTGTACAATAATGTCAGCCTCACCTTACTATCCTAATATACACACATTCATATTAACTTAGAAGCTCAATTAAACAAAATGGTTTATGATAATATAGCTAACAAAGTTACTTAATTTCACAATGTGACATTCCAAATATTCTGCCTCCTGTCTAATTTGCAATTATCCCCATTATTTAGGTTGTAAATGAAATAATGCAATTTTAAAACTTTATGTAGAATGTAGTGAGTTTAATGAATGCTTAATCATTTTAACTGGCAATATTCTTCAACTAATGATGCTGTCAGTGCTGTTGTGGGCAATGATCAGAACATCCACATAACAAATGGGAAGTTTCCCTCAATTGATCAATAATTACTCCACTCTTCTACAGCTTATTCCTTTAATTTTCATGAACGTCCCAAGAAGGTGGAAGTCTAAGCTGCTTGTGCAGATTCTGTTCAAATTAAGGCAGGGCCTTCCATCTAAATACCACTAGAAACAATAAGCAGTCAGCTTTAGTTAATTTTGCTCTGACAAAGCTTCTAAGTGATTAAACCAGATAATATAAGCCTAATACGACATTTAACTTACCAGTAACTCTGATAATGATGAATAGGTTAATGGAATGTTAAAAGGCATTAAGTAGGAATGTACAGGTGTATTGTTATCAGGCTTCAATTTTGTTCCTTTACTGTTAGTTGCCTATGGAACTAAAATATTCTGTGGAATAATCATTGGAAGTCAAATTGAGTGACCAGATTGTGTAAAGGGGAAAAGGGGAAGAGGCAGGGGGTGCAATATCTTTCTCCATTGAGATTTCTTTGGAAACCAGACAAGACATGGGATAATCCTCCTGAAATGGAATGTCTAACCACTCTAAGCTGGATGCAGCTCACACACAAAAAAAGACACTTTTAAAAGAGAAAATAAATACGTTCTTCCAGGATAAAGGACTCCATTCTCAATACACAGAGACACAAGCTCAGCATTTCCAGAGCATATAATTAGAAAGAGGCAGAATGTTTAAGTAAATATTGATACCTAGGCAAAATATGTACAAACATATATACACATAAAAATAAATCCATAAGAGAAAATATGGTGACTAGTGAAATAAAAAATAGAGCTTGCTTTTATTTTTGTTATTTTACAATTTACAAAGTACTTTTCTTAAAATACCCCTGTTGGATGAGAAACTAAATTTTCTTGATATTATACCCATTTTCTTGATGAATAAGAAAGATTGTACTTGAATACATATTTTTAGATTCATCTGCCAAAGTTCTCAGAAAAGGAACTTTTAAAACGTTGATATGTCAAATAAAGATATTAGAGCAATGAAAAGGAAAATCTAGACTTCATTTTATAGCATAATGAAGTGGAAAAACCACTGAAACTGCAATAAAATGAATGGGACTGTGGCACATTATTCTGCATTTCAGGACTTTAGGGGAATCTGATCAATCAATCAACATTTAATAAGAATCTGCTATGTGCCAGATCTAGCACTCAATCCACTATACCACCTAGCTGCTGTATACAGACAGATAGATAATTTATTATATATACCAATCAATTGATCAATCAACATTCATTAAGTACATACAAAATGCCAGACACAGTGCTAATCATTGGGGATGCAAAAAAGAGGCAAAAGACTCCCTGACCTCAAGGATCTTATAATCTATTGAAGGAAAGGTTGGATTAGATGTTCTTTAAGATTCATTCTAACTCTAAATTCTATGATTCAAGTCCAGTGCACTTTCCTACAGTACTACATTTGAAAATTAAATTTATTTTTTCTCCAAATTGTATAAAATCTTTCCTAATTTTATGGACCTATGTTTCCATATTTTTTTCCTTTTAAGAGCTATTTTACATTTAATAAACGTTTTAAATTATTTGGCTTCACATTCAATTAGCCCAAGAATGTGGGGGATTACTCCTTCTATTAATACACTTGAGAAAAACAGCTTTCAATGAATTTTTTTTTTGTACTTTGCATGTAATATGATTAAAATATTCAGAAGGAAATAAAGTCCAACATAACTATCTAAATAGTATCTTGTAGGACAAAGTATATAAAACTTGAGGTAGATGAAGGGGTTTTTTTTGTTCATTTTGTTTTTTGTTTTTGTTTTTCCCCTGGAAAACGAGGGGTCTGGTATAGGCATCTCTAAGTTTTCTTCTATTTCTAAGTGCCTTAATTTTAAAATCTTCTTTTTAAACTTTATCATTCATTTCAATATTCTCTCACCTCTTAGAGATGAAGTTTTATCCTGTTACCATGAGGAACAAAAATCATTTGAAAAACTCATTCCTAATTAAATACTAATATATTTCTTTTTTTTCATATTTCAAAAGATGATGCCTAAAAGTAATAATGATTAACACTAAGAAATTGACGTTTAATTGCAAAGTTTCAGTGATTAGTGGGAGAGGTGTTTCATTTTGAGAAGAGAGGGGACTCTTTCTATTATTTCAACAATTTGTTACTCTGTCATCCAGTCAGTCTGGTCTTCATATCATTCTTCATGAATGATGCATTATTTCTCATTTGTATGCCTTTGTATTGGCTATCATTAATGTCTGGAAATGTTTGAACACTGAGTTTCTTCTTACATTTTAGCCATTTTAAAAAATAAGCCAAATACACTTTCCCCTTGCTTTCCAGCATAAAACAGTTTATCTATGACAGAGATAATACCTTAAAGCATTTAAAATCAATTTAAATATTTTTTTCTTTGGACAAAAACAACTTTTTAAAAAATTTTAAGCACTAAAACTTTTCTATATAATTGAGATTTTCGTTAAAGAAACAATACTTTATAAAGGGTAGCTCTTCTGCAATCTTCATCACCCAGTAATAGAGTGTTACTTTTTAGTAATAACCTTCTATATAAGTAAGGGGTACAGCTCTCTAAGCAAATTTTTTTAGCCTCTTTCTTTGACTTCCCACTGTGTCTCACCTACAGTTTTTAGCTGAAGTGCTCTTTTTAGGACTACATGCTACTCTGTACACTATCAATAAGAAATTGTTATGCTTACTAAACCTCTCCACTAAAGGAAAAAGTCACCTTTTCCCATGTTGTGATCATAGCAGCTATAGCTCATAACTAGACAGTTTTTCTTCTCAGGTAGTTTGATTAAATAAGTTAACAGTTGTCTAGGCTAATATTTCTTTGGGTTTTTTTGAACTATTCTTTGAATTTTTGTTCTCTCAGATTCACTGAATTCAAATCTCATTTGATGTATGGTCAAAACCTCATTCCATTTCATTTCTTATCTCTAACTATACCTATAGCTATACCTATAGCTATATCTGTACATATACAGTTGTAATTAAGATTTCATTTGGATTGGGTACTCAGTGAGATATTCAGTCCTACCAATGTATATCAGCAATGGTTCTGCAAATTATAGTCTTAGATAGTTGTTGGTGACAGTAAAAGTTAGTGACTTATACAAGATGGTACAGACAGTGTTTATAGGAAGCTTTGCTTGAACCCATTCTTTTCTAACTCTGAGACCAGCTCTCTGTCCACTAAACAACTACATACTATATCTATTTGATGATACCTTTTGATATAATTTGATGGTATTTTTTTTTTACCAAAGGTACCACCTTTCCTTTTTCAATCAATCCCATTCTATCTCATCTCCTCCACCATATTATCAACTCTATCATCTCCATTATTGGATTTATTTTCAGTCTTTCCCTCTCTACTGACTCATTTCTTACTGCCTAAAAATACGTGCTTGTCTCCTCCATCTTGGAAACAACAACAACAGCAACCTTCATTGGATCCTTCTATTCTCCTGTATCTCTTCTGTCCTTTGCAGAAAAACTTTCTTTCTTTCTTTCTTCTTTCTTCTTTCTTTCTTTCTTTCTTTCTTTCTTTCTTTCTTTTTCTTTCTTTCTTTCTTTCTTTCTTTTTTTTTTTCTAGGCAATGGGGTTAAGGGACTTGCCCAGAGTCACACAGCTAGTAAGTGTTATGTGTCTGAGGCCTGATTTGAGCTCAGATCCTCCTGAATCCAGGGCCGTGTCTCTATCCACTGCACCACCTAGCTGCCCTCAGAAAAACTTCTTAAAAGGCCTTATACAATAGGTGCCTCTACTTTCTTCCTTCTTATTCTCTTTTTACTATCTGCTTGCCATCTGACCTTATCATTCCACTGAAACTGTTCACCCCAGAGTCAGTAATGATCTCTTACTTGCCAAATCTAATGGCCTTTTCTTTGTCTTCAATATCATCGATCTTTCTAAAGCTTTTATCACTGATAATCACTCTATCTTCCTTGATTTTTTTCTCAAATCTGTCTTTCCTGGTCCCATCTCTCTGCTGACCTCCAATTTCACATCTCCAACTCCTTTCCAGACTTCTCAAACTGGATGTATACTAGATATCTTAAATTCACTATTCCCAAAATGCAACTCATTATGACTTTCCCTAAACCTCTCCCCACCACTGCCTTTCTACATTCCTTATTACTGTAGAGGGCAACGCTATCCTTCCCAAAGGCTTGCAACCTCAGAGTTATTATAAATTCCCCACTATCAGCCCCATATCCATTCTCTTGCTAAGGTCTGCCAATTTCTGTTTTGCAGCATCTCTCAAGTATGCCCCCTTCTATCTTTTGTTGCTGTCACCACTCCAGGGCAGGTCCTCATCACTTCTTGTCTTGATTACTGCAATAGTCTTCTAGTGGGTCTGACTACCTCTAGTTCCTCCCTACTCTAATCCATCCTCTATTTAAC
Source organism: Phascolarctos cinereus (assembly GCF_003287225.1). NCBI lineage: Eukaryota > Metazoa > Chordata > Mammalia > Diprotodontia > Phascolarctidae > Phascolarctos > Phascolarctos cinereus. Next base: position 136,633,089 of record NW_027556180.1, on the reverse strand, counting down.
CACTATAGTTAATTTCTAAAACTACAGGTCAAATCATGTCACCCCCTTACTCAATAAACTGAGTGTCTTCCTATTGCAATTACAAAATATTTTGTTTGGCATTCAGAGCCCTCAATAAGCCAGCCCCCTCCACCTTTCCTTCTTACACCTTACTCTTAGACACATTCTCTTCAACCCAGTGACACTGACCTCATGGCTTCTCTGTGAACAAGACACTCAATCTCTTGACTCAGGGACTTTTCCCTGTCTGTTTTCCCCTACCTGCAACACTATCCCTCCTCCAGTCTCCCTCCTCCACTTTCCCCACTGACCTTCGTGTTTTTTTTAACACCCCAATTAAAATCTCACCTTTTGCAAGAAGTCTTCCCCAACCCGTTTTAGTTCCAGTGTCTTCTCTCTGTTAATTATTTCCCTTTAATCCAACAATAGCTTGCTTCATATATATTTGTGTGCATGTTGTCTCCCCAATTATATTGTAAGCTCCTTGAAAGTAGGGTATGTCTTTTACTTCTTTTTTATGTCTCCTGTGTTTATCACCATGCCTGGCACTTAGTAGGTAGTTATTAAATGTTTACTGATCAATTTATTGGTATTTATAATAGATTATCTCTATATATCTACCTGTATGCATATATTATTATGGGGCAGCTAGGTGGCATAGTGGATAGATTGGTAGGCCTGCAGTCAGGAAGATAACTTCCTGGCTTTAAATCTAGCCTCAGACACTTCCTAACTATGGGAAGTCACTTAACCCTGTTTGCCTTAGTTGTTCATCTGTCAAATGAGCTGGAGAAGGATATAGCCATCTACTACAGTATCTTTGCCAAGAAAACCACAAATGGGGTCTTAAAGAGTCAAGCATGACTGAACAACAGCAAAATAAGATGCATATATATATATATATATATATATATATATATATATATATACATATATATATCATACAAATTTATTTATACTGTATGTATAATATATATATATATATGTATCTATCATATTACATAAGTATTAATATATAGTTACTGTGTAATAAGCCAATCTATAGGTATTCTTTTGGACAGAAGTATAATAAATGTAAAGATAAAATTATTGATTATAGAAGAAAAGGTAAGTTTCTTACCTAAAAGATATCTTGTTAATGATTCATTTACAATGAGACTGGTAAAATGAGGTCTAAGAACATGAAAGAATGATTTCTTAATAGTGAAGGAATCTTTACAAGTAGAAGGGAAAAGCAAATCTAATTAGAATTATTCAAGCTGTGATAAGACCAACAGTTTCCTGACTTAGTCTCTCTGATCCTGACATAACTTTCTCCTCCCACACAACCTGATTGGCCTTAGTTTTCCTGAAGCAGCTTCCTAGTGTTTTTATGTCCAAGCCATATGTAGCTGGCACCTCTCAAACTTGATGACTGCACAAGACTACATGAGTCACCATATTCTGACTGACTGACCAGATGCATTTATAAAGGGAAACAAGGGAGGATGGGCATGTCCAGAGAATTGAATTGTCACTGTATCCCTGTTGCATGTATTTTCTGTATTAGAGCAAAGTAAATCTCCTCTTTTGTTAAGTGTTCAGTGACTTGCTAGTGTCTCACGTTGTCCCAACACTGAACCTGAACCAAGTGGGTACTAGCTTTGGATCCATGTCTACAACAAAGGAATTTTCAAGTAATTTCCCTCCCATTTCTCTTCTCTTTTTATTTGTTTCTCATGTGATCTTACTAATTTGTTTGTTTTTCTGAAGATTTTTTCCTTACCATAAACCAAACAAAGAAACAAGAAGTTTTTATTGACTGTTGACCCTGAATGAATATTAAAATGAGTCAATGAAGCTTTTATTAAAATTGCTTATATTACAAGTACTGTGTTTAGTGTTGGGGATACAATTATGGAGAGAGAAAGAGAGTCCCTATCTTCAATGAACTTATATTCTGAAAGGGAGAGATAACATATAGAGGAGAATGATGACCAAGTAAGTTTGGGTCAGGAAGTCCTAAAGGAGTTGACATATAGATATGGCCTGAATAAATAGCTGGCTGGCTGTGATTTGAAGGTAAATTTTAGTACTGGACTGGGCCATAATGGGAAAGGAATGCCAAAGGTGAATGCATTAACTTCCCCAGAGACTAAACATGTTTAGAGATGTGACAAGTCCTATGCTGGATGGCATAAGGTTTATAAAAGAAGTGAAAGTCATCAAATATTTTTGAGTTCTCATTCTTATACTTATAGAAGTGTGATAACAAGTGGGGAAAAAGTTATATTAAAATATGGATTTTGGTGATATGTGTTATGGGTAGACAATGTTGGGGTAAGATACAGTTAGCTAAATTCTATTCCTAGGCACAGTTCATAAAATATAAAGCTACTGCAAACTTTATAATGAAAATTTTACCTTTAATCACTTCTAACTATTTTACCAAATCTAAATTCATAGTCAAAATTATAAAAGGCCATTTAGGGAAATCATGTTCATTTTATGCTCACCAAGATCCTAATTAGGCCCTGTTAAAGGAAAAAAATACATCCCTCTCTGCATCATTACTTCAGCCCTATTTATTTTATTAATTATATGGCTGCTTCATAAAAAGCATAGAACCATAGAACTTAGAAATGCCAGTTAATGAGATTATTAAATTATCTTATATTTCAGATTTCAGAAATCATGTCTGTTCCAATGGTTGTATTTCTTATACTGCAAAAATTTCAAACGTATTTTGGTTTTAAAAGTATTTTAAATTTGACTCAAAACTCTTTGCTCCATAAACTATAACTAGTAGAAGTTCCCTTAATATTTTATGCATAATATTGTTGACCAATGGAGCTGACTGGAACAGGACCATTAAAAAATTAAGGACAAAAATTTGGCATGTAAAGGGAATTTGCACTGGTCATACTAGCATTAAGCAGAAGGGAAGATATGTGAATGAAGCCTTCCTTCTTCAGAGCTAATACCCTTTTCATTAAACCAAGATGTTGAGAACCTATTACATAACCTATTCAGGTGTCTATACCAAGAAGGTATAGAAATGGGTCTGTCCTTTGTAAGCTTCAAAATATTTTCAACAGCAATAGTGAGAATAAATTTGTTAACTGAAGATGAGGAACTACATTTTATCTTAAGCCTAATAATTAAGTAATTGCTAGGTAAGGTGGTCCCCTCCCATAATTAGATAAGCATTTGTGTGTGTTTTGGTAACATGTGTGTATGTGTGTACTCCAAATCTGGTAAAGGATTGATAAACATATGCAAATGACTTTAGGAAACAAGTTAAATTGGCAGTTTCCTTTTAAAAGAAGTTAACCAGAACTAAGTTATAACTTGCATAATAACTTAGCCAGAATCATAAAAATCCTCCTTAGGCCTCAGAGAATTGCTTACTCCTGCATCTTGACATCAATATTCTCAGCACTCAGAAATTTGAGCATCCAATATCTGCTTGAAATTTGTGCTGATTGACAAGGACTTTCCAGATTGTTACCTTGGAAAGGAGACATACCATCTTTGCCTGGGCAAAGAGAACTTTGTGGTAAGTTCTGTTTCAAGACGTTTTCTAGATACTTTAGGAATCATCATGGTCACATCCTCATATAATAGCTTATTATTAAATTAACAATTTTACTCTGTGAATTAGTAGTGTTTGCAGGTACTGATGAGTATAAGTCTGATTTAGTGTTTCTATTGTACTACACGGTATATGTTTTAGTAAATTAGTTTGTCATGCACAACCTGTGTTACAATAATGCAAGTGGCAAATTGAACACTAATGAATAAACATTGTTTTATTCCAGACGGGGCAATTAGCACATGGACTTTCAAGAGAACTAGTCAAAGAGGACATGAATTCACTTGACCTCTTTGCAGCAAAGTTGTCTTGAGAATAATGATAATTCAACTGTCTGTCTCATGGACTGATCATAAGGTAACTGCTTTGCAAACTATACAATGCCACAAAACACTGCATTATCATCATTCATTGTTTACTTAAACCAGCAAGAGTCTTTTCACTGAAATATCATTATAGACTACAAGGCAGTTAAATATCTTCACACAAACCTATGAGATATGCATCTTAAAGTTGAAAGTAAATCCAAAATTATGAAGGAAACCTGCCTTTATACCCAAGAAGAACTGCAAATAAGGTAGAAAAAAATAGACCAGAATGAACAAATATTTAAGGGAGTAGAATGGCTTCAACTTAGTTCTAACACTGAGTTCTTATTTATTGTCATAGTTGGTATAAATGTAGTTGATTGAATTAAGTTTATTTAAATCATGGATGTAGATTTGTACTCTATATTGGATGGGAATTCCACAGGAGTTTCGTCCACATAAGCAAGACAGAATATAAATTTTGCCAATCTATTTTTGTTATTCAGGTTCATAATCTTCTTGCCATATATATTTCCTATGCAGATTATGAAACAGAATTTGCCCTCCTGAGCCACATAATGATTATGTCCTTTACACAAGTGAAAAGTCCAGGGCTATTTAACATAAGATTTTAGCATGCATGTATTTATTTCTAAAGTAGGCAATAACCATTAATGTTGGATTTTCTTTTTAGATCTCTTATAGGTGGTATACACACACGCACACTATATATATACATACACATATGCATATAATTGTGTATTTTGTGGTTCAAGATTGCATTTTAATAATTTTCTTGACTCTAGAATACATTTTGTGTAATGCCATAGAATCAAAAGTTTCCCTGAAGAGGACTACATGTAAACCTGAAGCTTCGTTGTAAATGGTATAGAAATCCATTTAATTCTAAGTAGCTGGTAGTACTAGGATGGTGTGAGGAGAAAAGTAGTTAAATCACTCATATTAGCTCCAATAGGATCTGGGCCCTAGCAAGAACAAGTAATATATTGATGTTTCTGTATGAGATGGAGATTTCCTATTTATAGAATTCTAAGCCAGGACTAGCCTTTTGACTGAACATGCATCTAAATGAGAGGGCGAAGGTGATGAGAAGCAATAATTCTACCATAGCAAAACTAGCTAGTCTAGAGGTCATCCTATTGGCATAGCATAATAATACAGTTTGCTAACATTCATGTGAGTCATGCAGATAGGTTTTATTAGACCATACCAAGTAGTCCAGTCATACTGTAACTACTTTATCTGATGGCTTAGAGAAATGACCTGTGATCTAAAGAATGTGTGTAAGAATATCCTTAAAGTTTCTGAGCTGCATTTATTGATTTTTAAAAAGCAGAAAGCATAATTACCCCAAGTGAAAGATAAGAAGGGATAAACTTGATTTTCTTAGGGAAAATATTATAACTTTTTCCTATGGTTGAAAAGATTCTATTTCTGAAGTTTAAAACAGAGAAGCTAATTCAAGAAATGGAGATTGAAAGACCAAAAATATTTAAAGATATTTACAATAATAAAATATAAGAAACGCATATACTGTTCTGAAAATTTGCCTTTTTTCTTTCTTGTACATCAAGACAAATTAAATATTATGGAAACTAACATTTTTGTAGAATTGGCTTCGTACCAACAAAACACAATTTTCATTATATCCTCCTGTGAATATTCATAGTCGGGAAAATTCAGGACTTACTTTATTCATTAAAAGAATAACCAAAAGTGAGGAGGAACCTGTGGGAGGAGAGAGTAAGATCCATTATAAAATCAAAAAGAGAATGGCTAGCATAAATGTGATACATAAATGCCATGGAATATTACTATATTGTATAAAAAATAATGAACATGATGGAAATAGAAGATTGTGAAAAAAACTAACATTAACTGATTCAAAGTGAAGTAAGTAGGGCCAACAAAATAATATATAAATGTAAATGGAAGTAATAAAGACTACAAAATGATTAAAAATGAATGTTACATAAGCATAATAAACATGCTTAATACAAAGGAAAAGATACGAGAAAACATTTTTCCCAACTCCTTTTCAGAACTTGGATTTCAAAAGTAGCTTACCTGTGGAAATGATATATGGAACTCATTGTATGTAATATGAGATTCTGTGATGTAATATGTTCACTGCTATTGATGAATATTTTTGTTTTCTTCTTCCTCTTTTCATTTTAAGTACATATATATATATATATATATATATATATATATATATGTGTGTGTGTGTGTGTGTGTGTGTGTGTGTGTGTGTGTGTGTGTGTTAAATGAGATCACTCAGAGTGAAAAGAATAATTCAGAGTGTAAATCTAGACTTCCTGGAGCCAAGATGGTGGAGTAAGCAATTAATTGCTGTTGTTCTCCCATATTTACCTTTGAACAACCAAAAAATAGCACCTCAGAACAAATCCTAGAATAGCAGAGTCAGTGGGAAAATGGGGTGGAGCAGTCTTTTAGCCCAGAAAACTTAGAGGATCAGCAAAAAAGTTCCATCTCTCTAAGGTAAGATGGGAGCACGTTCAAGGACAGGAAGCACCTCAACAAGTCCCAACTCTACAAACCAGGGAGAGAGCATGAGCCCCAATGTCGTTTATCAGGCAAACACCAACACCAGCACCCCCCAGTGCCTTAATAAAGCCAAGGAAACAGGCAGACTCCACGTGTTTCAATGCAGCCCCAGGCAGGCAGGCAGGCATACTCCAACTGCCAGACCTGCATGTTTCTCAACATAGCCCAGAGCAGTCGGACGTTTTTAGGGTGTCAAATTTCCAGGTGCTTCAGGGCAGCGCAGGGCAAACAGTCATGCTTCAGGGGCCAGACCTCCATGTGCTTCAGTGTAGCTCCAGTGTAGTCTCTGGTAATAACAGAAAAACTTCACCTGGCCTCAGCACACATCACACATCACCACAAGGAACCAAGCTCAACACCAGGTAAGCTGTCAGATACTTAAAGCCTCCAACTGCCAGCAGCTGAGGCCCTATTACATAAAGCTAGTGAAGAGGCTGCTGGCCCACAGCACAAGAAACTTGAGACAGTGCTTCCTGTGCTCCAGCAGTAGAGCTGAACTTTAAAATCTAGGAAATAGGTAAACACAGTGAGCAAAAAGCAAAAATGAACACTGATCAGAGAAAATTACTATGATGACAGGGAATATTTAAACACAAACTCAAAAGAGGACAAGATTTTCAATATACCTACATCTGAAACCTCAAAGTGAGATATGAATTGGTCTCCAGCCAAAAAGCATTCTTGGGAGAGCTCAAAAAGAATTTTACAAGTCAAACAAGAGAAGTAGAAGAAAAATTACAGAAAGAAATGATAGGTATGCAAGAAAGATCCAATACCTTGGGAAAAGAAGGACAAAAATTGAAGAAAATAATTCCTTAAAAAATACAATTTGTCAATTAAAAAAAATCTGAAGAAAATAATTTCTTAAAAATGCAGAATTGACCAAATGGAAAAGGAGGTAAAAAACTAAGTGAAGAAAATAATTCATTAAACATTAGAATTGGCCAAGTGGAAGCTAATGACTCCATGAGATATCAAAAATGAATCCCCAAAAAAGTCGAAAGAATGAAAAAAAATAAATATAAAATACATCATCTGAAAAAAAAAATTGACTCAGAAAATAGATCCAGGAGGCATCCTTTAGGAATTATTGGACTATCTAAAAGCCATGATCAAAAGAAGAACCTGGAAAACATCTCTCAAGAAATTATCAAGGAAAACTGCCCTGTGGTCCGAGGACCAGAGAATAAAATAGTCATTTAAGGAATCCACCAATAACCTCTCAAAAGAGATTTCAAAATGAAAACTCCAAGGAATATTGTAGCCAAATTCCAGAATTGTCAGGTCAAGGAGAAACTACTGCAAGCAGCCAAAAAGAGAATTACAAAGGACTTAACAGCTTCTACATTAATGGATTGCAGGGCTTGGAATATGATGTTCCATAAAGCAAGGGTGCTTGGATTGCAATCAAGAATCAACTATCCGGCAAAATTTGGCATACTCTTTCAGGTAGGACATTCAAGAAAACAGATGACTTTCAATCATTCCTGATAAGAAGACCAGAGCTCAATAGAAAATTTATTCTTCAAATATAAGACTGAATAGAAGCATACAAAGGTAAGCAAAAAAGGGGGGGAAAAACCATGTTATTCAGTAAGTTTAAACTGTTTAAATCCCTACACAAGAAGATGATACTTGTAAATCTTGAGAACTGTACCCTTATAAAGAGATTCAGAAAGGGTATACAGACAAAGGGTATTGTTATAAGTTGACTTTGATGTGATGATAAAAAATAATTAAGAGATAAAAAATTATTGTATTGGGAGAAGAGAAAAGGTAGAGGTTGAAAAGGATAAATTACATCACATGATGAGGCACAAAGACCTATTACAGCAGAGGGAAATAAGGAAGGGATGCAAACAATGTTTCAACCCTACTCCCATCAGACTGGGCTCATAGAGGGAATAACAGATTCCATTAGTTATAGAAATGCATCTTTATAGGGAAGTAGGAGGGGAAAGGGGAAAGAAAAGGGAGGGGGGCTGACAGAAGGAAGGGCAGATTGAAGGAGTCAATGGTCAGAAACAAAACACTCATCAAAATGCTGATGGGGGAGAAAGGGTGAAAGGAGAGAGAAAAGTATAAATGTGTGGGGGGTGGGATAGAATAGAGAGAAAGACACAGTAATTATAATTGTGAATATAAATGGGATGAATTCTCCAATAAAATGTAAAGCAGATAGCAGAGTGGATTAAAATCAATAATCCTACAATCCTGCAATGTTTACAAGAAACATATTAGAAGTAAAGTAGTACACACAGAGTAAAGGCTGGAGTAGCCTATATTGTGGAAAAAATAGCAGCCACAGACAAAGCAAAAGCAAGAATAGATCTAATTAAAAGACATAAGGAAGGAAACTACATCTTGCTAAAAGGTACCACAGTCAATAAAGTAATATCACTACTAAACATATATATGCACCAAGTGGTATAGCATCCAAATATTTAGAGGAGAAGTTAATTGAGTTGCAGGAAGAAACGACAGCAAAATTATACTAGTGGGCAACCTCAACATTCCCTCTCAGAACTAGAGAAATCAAACCACAAAATAAACCAGGAGTAAGTTCAGGAGGTGAATAAAATAATAGAAGAGTTGTATGTGATCAACCTCTGGGGGGAAAAATGACTGAGATAGAGAGGAATGTACTTTTTTTTCTCAGAGTTACATGTTGCCTACATGCATACACACAAAATGAGCATGTGTAAAGGCATAAAAACCTCACAGTTTGATGAAGAAAGGCATAAAAATTAATTTGCATCCTTTTTTACAATATGATGCAATAAAAATTTTATGTAATAAAAAGCCATGGAAAGAAAGACTAAAAATTAATTAGAAAGTAAATAATCTAATCTTAAAGAATGAGTGAGTCAAACAACAAATCATAGAAACAATCAACAACTTCATCCACAAAAATGACAATAATGACACAACATACAAAAACTTATGGGATGCAGCAAAAGCATTTCTTAGGGGAAGTTTTATATCTGTAAATGCTTACATGAATAAAATAGAGAAAGAGGAGGCCAATGAATTGTGCATGTAACTAAAAAAAAAACTAGAAAAAGAACATATTAAACATCTCTGATTAAATACCAAATCAAAATTCTGAAAATTAAAGGGGAGATTAATAAAATTGAAAGTAAGAAAACTTTTAAAGTAATAAATAAACCTATGAACAGGATTTGTGAAAAAAGTGATAAAATAAATAAACCTTTGTTTAATTTGAAAAAGAAAGAAAACCAAATTGCCAGTGTCAAAAATAAAAAATGGTGAATTCATAACTAATGAAGAGGAAATCAAAGCAATAATTAGGAGCTATTTTGCCCATCAGTATGCCAATAAATCTGACAATGTCAGTGAAATGGATGAATACTTACAAAAATGTAATGTAAAAAATGTAAATTGCCCAGATTAACAGAAAAATACTTAAATAACTCAATTTCACAAAAAGAAATTGCAAAACCCATCAATGAACTCTCTAAGAAAAAAAACTGCCAGTGTCATATGGATCTACAAGTGAATTAAACATTTAGACAACAATTAATTCCAATACTATATAAACTATTTGGAAAAAAAATAGGAGGAGTCCTACCAAATTTCTTTTATGACACAACTATGTTGCTGATACCTGAACTGGGAAGAGCCAAAACTGAGAAAGAAAATTATAGGCCAATTTCCATAATGAATATTGATGCAAAATTTTTAAACAAAATACTATCAAAGAGGTTATAACAACCTATCATGAGGATAATGCACTATGAACAGGTGAGATATATACCAGGAATTCAGGGCTGGTTCAATATTAGGAAAACTATCAGCATAATTGACCATATATTAACAGAATTAATAAAAATCATAGGAAATCTGAGAAGATGCAGAAAAGTGTTTGAAAAAAAAAAACAGAACCCATTCTTATTTTTAAAAAAAACTGCGTTAGAGAGCACAGGAATAAAAGAAGTTTTCCTTAAAGTGATAAGTAGCATCTATCTAAAACTATCAGCAAGTATTACATGTAACGGGCATAAGCTAAAAGCATTTCCAGTAAGATTAGGGTTGAAGCAAGAATGTGCATTGTCACCACTACTATTCAATATTGAACTAGAAATGTTAGCTTTAGGAAAAAAAGCAGAAAAAAGCAGAAAAAGAAATTGAAGAAGTTAGAATAGGCAATGAAGAAAGAAAAAATATCACTACCGAAAACATGATGGTATACTTAGAATCCTATGGAATCAACTAAAAACACTTGAAATAAAAACTTTAGCAAAGTTGAAGGATATATTCAGTTCCATACCAATGAAACTATCAAGAAAAGATTTATAGTACTAGAAAAAATTAAAAAAGAATTCATATGGAAGAATAAAAGGTCAAGAATAGCAAGGGAATTTAGCAAAAGAAATGCAAGTGAAGGAGGCCTAGCCACGCAAAATCTAAAACTATATTATAAAGCAGCAGTCATCAAAACTACTTGATACTGGTGAAGAAATAGAGTGGTGGATCAGTGGAATATGTTAGGCACACAAGACACAGTAGTCAATGACTATAGTAATACCCTCTTTGATAAACCTGAAGTTTTGGGATAAGAACTCACTACTTTACAAAAACTGCTGGGAAAACTGAAAACTAGTAGGGCAGAAACAAGGCATAGACCAACATTTTATGCTCAATACCAAGATTACATCCAAATGGGTACGTGATTTAGACATAAAGGGGGATACCATGAGCTAATAAGAAGAAAAATGAATCGTTTTCCTATCAGATCTATGGAAAAGGGAAAAAAAATTATGACAAAATAAGAGATAGAGAACATTATGAAATGCAAAATGCATAATTTTGAATACATTAAATTGAATAGTTTTTGCACAAGCAAAACCAGTGAAATCAAGATTAGAAAAGCAGGAACGTGGGAACAATTTTTTACAGTTAATGTCTCTGATAAAGGTCTCATTTCTCAAATACATAGAGAAGTGAGTCAAATTTATAAGAATACAAGTCATTTTTCAATTGATAAATGATCAAAGAATGTGAACAGGCAGTTTTCAGATGAAGAAGTCACCGCTATCAATAGCATGTGACGAAGTGATCTAAACCATTTTTGATTGAAGAAATGCAAATTAAAACCACTTTAAGATACCACCACATATCTATGAGACTGGTCAATATGACAAAAAAGGAATGACAAATGTTGGAGAAAATGTGGGAAAATTGGAACACTAATGCATTGTTAAGTGGAGTTGTGAACTGATCCAACCATTCTGGAGAGCAAAATGAGACTGTGTCCAAAGAACCTTAAAACTGGGCATACCCTTTGATCCAGCAATGCCACTTTTAGGGCTGTTTCTCAAAGATATCATAAAAATGGGAAAGGACTATAAAAGGACTATAAAACTGTGGACAAAAATATTTATAGCAGCCCTTTTTGTGTTGGCAAAGAATTGGAAATTGAGGGGATGCCCATAAATTGGGGAATGGCTGAACAAGTTTGGTATATGAATGTAATGGAATACTATCATTTTATAAGAAATGATGAGCAGGCAGACTTTAGAAAAACCTGGAAAGACTTATATTAAATGATGCTGAGTGAAATGCATAGAACCAGAGGAACAGTGTAAATAGTAACAGCCACACTGTATGATTACGGACTTTGATAGACTTGGCTCTTCTCAGAAATGCAAGATCTTCAACAATTCCAAAAGACATGGTGGAAAATATTAGCCACATCTGGAGGAAAAAAAAACCTATGGAGTCTGAATGCAGATCAAAGCATACTATTTTTTTTCTTTCTCGTTCTTTTTCTCTTTTGTTCTGTTTATTCTTTAACACCAAGAAACATGTTGAAATGTATTTACAATGATTATAGATGTATAGTCTATATGAGATGGCATGCTGTCTTGGGGAGGGAGGAGGAAGGAGGAGGAAAAGTTTGGAACTCAAAAATCTTATAAAAGTTAATGTTGAAAAGTAATAATTAATTAATCAAAAAAAGAAAATCTAGACAATTTTATCAACAAATATATATCAACAAAATATATCAACAAAATATATTAAAATAAAATCACAAAGCTTGTGAATTCACTATGAATTTATCTTTTTATATTATTTATTTATTTATTTTTAGTTTTCAACATTCACTTCCATAAGATTTTGAGTCTTAAATTTTCTCTCTCTCCTCTCCTCCCCACTTCACAAGATAGCATGCAATCTGATATAGGCTATACTTCTACATTCATGTTAACCATATTTTCACATTAATCATGAAGAACATAATTAGAACTAATGTGAGGAACCATGAGAAAGAAGAAATAAAAAAAAACAACAAAAGGAAAGGAAAGCAAATATCATGCTTCTATCTATATTCAGATTCCAAAGTTCTTTCTCTGGATGTGGATAGCATTTTCCACCATGAGTCTTTTGGAGTTGTCTTAGATCCTTGCATTGCTAGGAAGAGCTAAGTTTATCAGGATCTATCAAATCAGGATTGCTACCAGTATTTTTTTTCTACTTCAGCTGAAGCATAATATATTCTGCTCCAGCCTTTTACCTTTACACTGTGTGTATCCTTCTGCTTCAAATGTATTTCTTGTAAATAACATGTTGCAGGATTATGGTTCTAAATCCACTCTGCTACCCACTTCCAATTTATGGCAAAGTTCATCCCATTCACATTCAGTTATGAATATTATTTATATCTTTCTCTCCATCCTATTTCCCCCCGTTCACATTTTCTCTCTCCTTTCTCCCTTTCTGTCCTCAACAGAATTTTGCTTTAAACTTCTGCCTCCCTCAGTCTGCCTTCCCTTCTAACAGCCTTCTCTCTTTTCTTCTCCTTTAATCTTATTACTTCTTCCCTTCCATCTATCTACCCTATCCCCATTATTTTCCCTTTCCTCTCCTGCTTCCTATAGGGTAAATTAGATTTCTATACCTAACTGTTTGTGTCATTCCCTCTTTGACACAAATCTGATGAAAGTAAAGTCCAAACAATGCTCATCTCTCCCTTCTTTCTCTCTACTGTAATAGGTTTTTCTGCCTTTTCATGTGATGTACTTTACCCTTGTCTGCTTCCTCCTTTCCTCATCTCCCAGAAGAATTCCTTTTCACCGCTTAGATTTGTTTTTATCATCACATGAAAGTTATCTTATATTCATGCCCTGTGTCTATGTGTATACCTTTTAAATGTTGTAATAATGATACAGTTCTCAAGAGTTACAAGTGTCATCATCCCTGTAGTGATGTAAACAACTTGCTCTTATTAGTACCATATTTTTTCTTTCCTGTTTACCTTTTTATGCTTCTCTTGATTCTTATATTTGAAGATCAAATTTTCTGGTGAGCTCTGGTTTTTTCATCAGGAATGATCAAAAGCCACTTATTTCATTGAATGTCCTACCTGAAAGATTATGGGTAAGAGTGTCTATTGGCATGGATTGAAGGCTCAGAAATTAACTTACTGAATTCTTACAGAATTATGCATCTTTAGGATAGCAGCATTATAGCTCAAGTATCTTTAGTAATGTGGAAAACCAGTCAATGGATTTGATGAAATAGATCAGGCTCTTAGGTCTCATCAGCATGTCTTGACCAAATTGATCATAATGTGATCCATTCCTGTATCTACTCTCTTAATTCTTAGAAAAATATCATCTCAGATTGGAAAGGAACTTTAGAAGTTATCTTATCTATACTGATGAAAATGGATGGGTGGCTGAAAAGAAACCCTCTGCACTACAAGATCTTTGAAAAATGGTCATTCAGGCTCTACCTGAAGGGGTTTTTCTTTAACTTTTTTTTTTGTTTTTTGTGGACCCTTTGGGTAACCTATTGAAGCCTATGGTATCTTTCTCAGAATGCTTATTGATGCATAAAAATGCATGCATTACAAAGGAAACCAGAGGTTAATGAAAACAAAATATGTATTTCTTTTTTTCACTTACATTCACAGAACCCTTGAAATCTATTCTCAAAATCCTTTGGGATCCACACAAACCTAGGTTAAATGTCTCTTTTAACATTCATTCTATGTTGAGGAAGTTCAGAATTTCCATAGGTTTATCTTTTTCTTTTTTTTATTAACCTGAAATATATCACTTTGTATTATCTGTCTGTTGCCCTTAGTTCTGACTCTGACGCAAAAACAATACAAGTCCATTCTGTACTCATATAACAACTCTGCCTTACTTAAATCCAATTCACAAGAGTCAAGACATCATCCTGCGATGTCACTGGTCCTCTTTGAAACCAAAGGATAAACACCAACAACATTTTTTCTGTCCTATTAAAATTGGAGATTTTTGAGGGCAAAAATCATGACACTGCCTTTCTTTGTATTATCAGTGCTTATTACAATGCATTGTACATTGTAAGAATCTAACAAATGTTTTTGACTGCTTGATTGTTGGTCTTACCAGCAATTCATATCAATTTTTCTGGCTTGGATTTATACAGTATATCAAGTTAAGAATATAAAAAGAAACAGCAAAAGGATCATTTTCAAAGATAGATAATATATTTGTGTGGAGAATGCTGTGGGAATAACACATTTGGTTAAATACAATACTTCTATAAATCTATATACCTTAAAATTCATCCATCATGAACCTTGAAGAATTTTGAATGAAATGAATTTTTAATTATCTCATCACACAAATCAAGGTTATATTCTTCTGTTCTTATGCCTTATTCATTTTAGAAATGGATTTTTTAAAGAGAAAAATGCCTAACATGATGATTAATTTCTGAGAGGTGTCTAGTAGTAAAAAAATAGAAATAATCCATATTAGAATTCTAGAAAAAAATGACATCCTGGTGTAGTTTATATTTACACCCCTTCAAAAAAAGTAAAATGAACAGATGAAAGGAAGGGAATTAAATGAAATGGATATATATATACACACACACACACACACATATATGTATATGTATATGTATATATACATATATATGTATATATATGCACACACATACACACACATATATATGTATATATACATATACACATACACATATGTATGTATATATACCTAAATAAAATATTTTATACATATGTGTAAAAGGTATTGATAACATGACACCAGCACACATTGGTAGAAAAAATTGTCAATTGTCATTAAAATGAGAAAAGTTTTGAAATATTAGACATATGCCCATCCATCAGCAACAATTTTTGTAAGTGTACATTTCTCTCTGTCTCTCTCTCTCTGTTTTTTTTTTGTATTTCCTATAGATACTTCCTTCAAAGATCCTAAAATCTTTATCAACACATTTGATTACAGCTTAAAACTACACTAAAACTTTTGGGACATACTTATAAGTTTATGCCTTGATTACTGCAATAGCTGTGTGCTGGGTCTGTCTTCCTTAAGTCTCTTCCCAGTCTAATCCACTAAAGTGATTTTCCTAAACATAGATCCAATCATACCACCCTCTTCCCAATCAGTAAATTCCAATGACTTCCTACTGTTGCCAGGAGTAAATGAAAAATATTTTATTTGACATTTAAAGTTCTTCATAACCTAGTTCCATCAAACCTTTTCAGCCTTGCACCTTCTTCCTATCATGCACTCTTTAATTTAGTGACACTGTCCTCCTGGTTATTCTGTGAACAAGATACTCCATCTCTCAGCTCAGGGCATTTTCTCTTGCTGTCCTCCAAGCCTGGAACAAACTTTGCTCTCCTCCACTGCCTGACTTACCTGGCTTCCTTTAAGTTCTAACTAAAATTGAACCTTGTACAGAAAGCCTTCCCCAACTCCTCTTCATTTTAACATCTTCTCTCTCCAAAGTATTTCCCCTTTATCCTATACATAGTTTTCTTTGTATATATTTGTTTGGATGTTGTCTCCCCCATTATATTTGTACTGTCTTTTTTGCTTCTTTTTATATCCCCAGAGCTAAGCACAGGGCCTGGTGCATAGCAGGTATTTATTAACTATTTACTGATTGACTAATTGATTGATAGTTAATTGTGCATTATTTGTTTTATTTGTGACATGCTTTGATTCACAAATGAGAAAACAAAGCTCCTTTTGTGAACCTCCTCTAGTTTTATTAAGAAAAAAAAATAAATTTTGCACCAGGGGATAACTGTTTTCTAACACAGGAACTATTCTTAACTCTAAACTATGTTGTGGTAGTCAAATGACAGATTTAAAAAAAAAAAAAAGAAAAGTAAATGCCTTAAATTATTTTTCAGATTCATCATATCCTGCCACAAATCTTCCTGATTACAAAAGTATAATAGTTTGACCTGAACTTCCACTTCTCCCTCCTTCCTCCTTACTTTATGGTGTGTTCCTTTTGCCAAGTGAGATCCAAGCTGTAACATTTTGCGACTTAAACATTTTTGACGTCACATCTGAAGAGTCATTTGATATTAATGTGTACCTTATCCTTGGGTTTAGAATTGGAGCTTGAACAAACTTCATTTTATTGGCCTGTAAAAGGTGATTGCAGTACCAAAGGCTTTGGCAAGTATTAACTTTCCAGTTTTTAAATTCCACAGATAGCAAATCTCTCTCTCCTGAAGCTAGAAAAATTGGAATTAACATTAAGAGAAAAATTAAAATTGACAATTGCTGTTTGCTTCTTTCTTGGAAACACAGTCAAAAAGCCAAATTAAACTCCAAAAACAATAAAGGAAGTATACATGCTGTAATATTATAGTTCTTGCAAGGAGCATTTTTTAAAAGAGGAGGAGGAAAGCTGTATTACTTTAATACTGAGAAAATTGCACAGTCTATCCGTTCCATTTGTTTTATATAAAAATAGTGTAAGAAAATGTTTCAACTGAAAGGCAAAGGCCTTAAAATGGATTTTCAAACTGTAAATCCATAGGCTCATAGGCACTTCCACATTGTAGCTGCATAATGTACTCTTGCATCCAACTGACCTGATATTTTAGAAAAAGGATTATGTGTAGTATCTCTTCCATCAGTGGAGCTAGTTTCCCATTGACTTTGTCTATTGGGAGATGCATTTTTCTGGGACTTTTATTATTTCATAAGCTTTGTCAATTTTTATTACCTAGTGTGAATGCCAATCACTTTATTTTAAGTCCTTCTACAACTGATACTGTGACATATAAAATGCTTTGGGTAGAAGTTATAAGAGATTTTGAAAAGACCATTAAAATATTTCTTAAAGTAATCAGTAATTAATATTAAAATCTTCCTCTATTTGAAGAAACTATAGGGTAGGCTCATTACCATTTGATTCTTATTCAGATGCTGTTGTGTATTAAATCAACAGCTTCTTAATAGGCCAATATCAAGTTTAACACAAATAGACTTATTGTATTACAGATGCTATACTGGTAAAGAATTTTGTTTGTTTGTTATAGAAACATAGATTAGAAGGAGGGAAGAATCTCAGAGGTGATATAGTCTAAACCTTTATTTTACTGGGGAGGAAACTGAACCCCAGAGAGATGCTATGAGTTGCCCAAACTCACGTAAGTAGTGTATAGGAGAGTTGTGACTTTAGTTTCATTTTTTTTTATTCCATATGATTTCATAAGTGTGGAGGTTCCTAGTGTAACATGGTCCCGGATCTGACCTCCCTTCTATGATTTCTCTTTCTCTAGGCTCTCTGTGTATGGACTGACTTGCTGACTCACACTAGACTCACAGTTTAGCAGTTTGTAGGTTGCTGAAGCACATTCACTGCTATACTGTCACTCAGGGATACATGTAATGGGAGAACATACTCCTATTGCTGTTCACTGTGGTTTCCGCATGCCCACCAATGTGATTTCCACTTAATGAATCAGCTATAATGAACTTTAATAACTCAAACAGAGTGATTTATAATAGAAGGTAAAGAAATAACAGTAACAATAAAACAATAATAGTAATAATAATAATAATAATAATATAATAATAATAATAATAACCACAACAACTTTACATTTCAGCCTTGAAACAGTAACGTATTTTCCTATGGATACACATTGTATATGAGAGGGAGAGAGAGAACAACCTTAGACAATGATTACAGTGTAGTACAGTGGAGGTATCATACATATACAGGTCAACTCAATACTATGGAATATGGACTTTGATGAATTTAATTTTCTTAAAAAGAGATTGTGTCACAAATCACTGATAGTCAGGCTTCCACCACTCTTCTAGAATACTGATTTGCAGAACTTTTTCATTTTTGTAACATTGGCTGGACTTAGGGTCCACATCTCAGGCAGTATGTAGCAGCACAGGTAAAACAAATTTTCTTTTTATTAATTTTTCCAAGAAGCAAGTGGTAGGACAGTCTCTGGGGTCTTTTCTAGAAATTGATTGTAACTGTCTCTTGAGATCAGCTCTGTACTAACAGCTCCATAATCTCTGATCTCTTTCAAAGCCTTAATGTGGACTTCTAGTTCAACAACAACAACAAATGAGTAAGATCAATTAATGCCATCCCCTAATGATAAACCAAACCCACCTTTCTGGTAGTTGATGCCATACCTATGCAATTTATGTTTGTCCCATAGTCAACCCACAGTTCCAGGGACCAAGTTTTCCAGGTATTAACCTCAAAGTTCTCCCCCCAGTTATGTGCAAATTAGATATTAAGAAACAGGAAAGTTTGTCCATTCTCCCCACACACACATATACTCTTCCTTGTTTCTGCCTTTTTTGAATTAGGGAAATTGTCCAAATCTAAAAGGTGCACATCTTCACAACAGAATTGAAATTAAAAGCTCATCACTTCTAATCTCATTGCCATGGTGTTGTTGTTATTTGTGCTTTACTCTGGAAGAGGACCATGACAAGTGAAGGAGGGCCAGCAAAGCCACCAGCTTACTTCTAATCTCATCACCATGCCTTTAAGTTAAGCATTAATGACACCTCTCTCAGCCTCCTCTCCCCTCTGTTTGGAGTGCTGGAGAATGGCTATCAAACTCCTCCCAATGCTTTTCTTTATAGAAAGCAGAAAGTGGAATTTCAGATCACTCCACTTTGCAAATGCTGGTGCTACACCCAATTTCCATATTCACCATAAACTTTCTTGCCTCATTTTATGTAATGTCTCCCCATTATACTGTAAGCTTATTGAAGGGAGGTACTTTCTTTCTTTTAATTAATTGAACCCTCAATGTTTAATACAGTGTCTGACAAACACTTGTTTTCAGTTATTTTCAGTTATGTCCAACTATCTGTGACCTTATTAACCATTTTCTTAGTAGACATACCCAAGTTTTTGTCCTTTCCTTCTCTGTCTCATTTTACAAATGAGAAGACTGAGGCAAACAGGGTTAGGGTGATAGAGATGGGATCTGAACCCTATAAGGAAAATGTGTCTTTGGGATCTGGTCTCCAAGAAAGGAAAAACCCTGGACTTTCCCATGAGGCCAAATCACTTGACTCTATAATCCCATTAACTGGCCTTTCATTATCCCCTACAACCAATATCCCAATTCTTGGTTACCCTTAACCTAGCCTAGCCCTCCATTGCCTATTATCTCCTAGTAGCCCACATAGCTTGAGGGTTTAGTGGCAAAGGCCCCTTTTGCCCTGAGGGAAGGGGAGTAGTACTGAATGAGAGGTGTCCCAGCAAGCTAGCAGAAAGCCCCACCTCAGCATACCTGAACCCCTGGTCGTGGAGCAGGTAAACACCAACACCAGGACCCCGAGTGCCTCAGTAGGGGCAGGGGAACCAGTGAAAACCAGCTGAAAAAACTATCATGTTCCTCAGCATTCTATGGCAACCAAGTATGCCAGTGACTCAGCAAAACTCTGGGAAGTGCTCCAAGGGGCCCCAGGTGGAGAAACATCCTGCAGCAGTGAAACATCCATTTAAAAGGAGCTGAAGAAAGCAAAAGGAAGGAAAAGCCCAGACAGTGACTGAAGTGAAGATGTCAGAGCTAGATGTAGGAAAATTTTACCAATCCTACTCCTAGAGTTCCAGTGTTGCTGATTACAGCCCAACAAGAGGTAAGCTGCCAGAATCCTATGGCCCCCAACCATCAGCATTGGAGGCCTCAGCACACAAAGCCAGTGACCAGGCCCCCAGGCTCCCAACACAAGAAGCTTGAGTCAGTGCCCCTGCTCCCCAGCAGGAGAGTTCAATCTCTTTAAAGGCCAGGAAATAAGCAAACAACATGAGCAAAAAGAAATGTACTATAGATTCTTATTATGGGAATAGTGAAGATCAAGGCAGAAATTCTGAAGAGGAGAACATTGTCAACAAATATACATCTGGAACCTCAAAAGGAAATATGAACTGGTCTGAAGCCAAAAAAGCCTTCCTGGGTGAGCTCAAGAAGGATTTTAAAAGTCACATAAGAGAGATAGAAGACAAATTGGAAAAAGAAGTGAGAGGTATGCAAGAGAGAGTCAATAGCTTTGAAAAAGAAGGACAACAATAAATCCTTAAAAAATCCAATTGGCCAACTGGAAAAAAGTACACTGAAGAAAACAAGTCCTTAAAAAATAAAATTGGCCAAATGGAGAAGGAGGTACAAAATCTAATTGAGCAAACTACTGAAATCTTGTCTCTCCTTTAGGCCTCCTTTTACAGAATTAAATTTCAGGGTTGAGAATAACTGGAATTTTTCAAGATAGATTGTGAAGGCTGTGAATACGTAATACATGAATGCACAAGATTGGTAAAATTTTCCTACATCTATCTCTGACATCTTCACTTCAGTCACTGTCAGACACTAGTCTGACATCTTGAAGATTATTATAATGCTTTGGGATTTCAGAACCAGTTAATAGTAAGAATCCTTCCCATACTAATACAAGGTCTTGAATGATAACATGCCAAAATGGAAGAAACTGAAACCTATTTAGACAAACTGTGAGTTTACAAGTACTGTTAGACAAGAAGTCAAGTAGGTAAGTCACTATGTCCTTCTCTGTCTCTCTGTCTGTTACACACACACACACACATACTTGTGCATGAACACTTAGACTTGGAAGGTAGTTCATAAATCAACAAATCCGAGATGACTAAGGAGCTTAGACTAGCAAAATGGAAACTAAAGCATAAAGGAACAAAATAAACTGAGTTAAAAACCAAAGATCAAGACCTTATACAGAAATATTGGTCACTAGCAGCAAAGATGAGGCTATACAGTGAGACACTTGCCACTGAGGTTGGAGGCTCTCCTTCTCTTTATATGCTTCCTACTCAGGGCCAGAATTGAATGAGATTTTACTTTCTAGAACTACATGTTTTCTAGGTGGTTTCTGTCATTACCTCTGGCTTCACTTCTTTTTATTTCATGGAGACTGAGAGGAAGGCAACAGAATAATGAAAATGTTTCATGAAAACAAATAAAATATCCCACCTCTTACCAAGTATTGCTTATTTCAGCTAATATTTGGTGCAAGTCAGAATCTGATTTAGTGTATTTCTACAATGTATGTCTTACAGGCTGAATATATACTTGGTAGCTAACAAGTAATGATTTAGCCACATAAACTTTTATGAAAACTGCAGTTAAATAAAATAAACTAAATCAAAGCTAATTTAACAGCAAAACATTTTAAACTGTAGAATAATGCCATCCGTGAGAAAAGGAACTTATTTAAAAACATTTTTTTCATTTCCAATGCCCAATAGAGTTTTAAGTGTACTTGTTGTTGTTCAGTCATTTTAGTCATGTATAACTCTTTGTGACCTTTTTCTTGATTTGCTATTTCTTTCTTCAGTGGTGAATAGAGATTAAGTGACTTACCCAAGGTCACATAAGTAGGAAGTTTCTGAGAGTGGACTTGAACTCAGGTCTTCCACACTCCAAGTTGAGTGCTCTATCCATTGAGCAACCCCCATTAAAGGTAAGTACTTAATACTAAGTACTTAAAAATAACTCATTGATTGATGGATTGAACAACAAATAAAAGCAAGGTTTTCTTTGATATATTTTGACTAATTTAAATAAGATTCTAAATGCCCCAAAATATATTTTTGATAACTAATAAACTCCAATGGTTTTATCGATTTCTGAATCTACTAGGTCACATTACATGATCCCAGATGAAATACAGCATACTACTTTGCCAGATTTTGTATTTTTATTTCCATTCCAAGATAAATTAGATCTTGTGCTGCTATTTGCCCATATCTTAAAAGCACAGGATTTATATCGAACAAAGGTCTTTGAGAAAATGTAATCAAACCTCTGTATTTATAGATTAGTGATTCACTCAAGGTTGTCTCTCTTCAAATGCAACACATTTTTTTTCCTACTATATCAACTGCATTTTTGCATTAGCCACAAAATGTAATGATTCACAATATACAATACATGTAGGTTTTTTTAATCTTCATAATATTGAGAAAGAAACTTTACAGAAATCTAACTCTAGTACTTTATCATGGTGTGGAAGTAATCATGGGTAGTTTTTACTAAAAAATTCAATTTAAAAGCTAGCAATTAGTAGTGTGTCTTAGGAGATCAGAAATACTCATCACCAGAGAGTTTTCCCTCAAGTAATGCATGTTTTGGCTTACAACAACCTTGAGAATGGTCAATAACAAAGCATGACTTTTATTCTTATGTTGCCATACTATTCCCATATCTAAATTGACAGATGGACAGCAGCTTAAAAAGTAGAATTTGCCAAATGAAAAGGGAAATATAAAAATCTATTGAGGAAAACAACTGCTTAGAGAGTACAACTGGCCAAATGGAAAACAAAGTACAAAAATGAATTGAAGAAATAATGGAACAAAATGTAAAATAATGGGAAAAAAACCCTGACCTGGAAAACAGATTCAGGAGACAATATTATAATCACTGGACTACCTGAAAGAAAGCCATAATAAAAAGGAGGACCTCAACAGCATCTTTCAAGAAATTATCAAGGAGAATTTTCCTGATATTCTGGAACCAGAGGGTAAAAATAGGCACTGAAAGAATACAATAATCACCTCAGGAAAGAAATGCCGAAATAAAAAAAAATCTAAGAAACACTATAGCCAAATTTCAGAATATCAGGTGAAGGAAAAAAAATATTACAAGTGGCCAGAAAGAAACAATTCAGATATCATAGAGCCACAATCAGAATTACATAGGATTTGGAAGCTGCAACATTAAAGGATTGGAAGTCATGGAACATGATATTCCAGAAGCAAAGGAGCTAGGACTACAACCAAAAATGAATTACATGGCAAAATTAAGCAAAATGCATCAGGGGGAAAGGAAGTTCATTCAAATTTGACCTCTAATATCAAGACCCAAGAGAATCATAAAAAGGTTAAAGAGAAAAGAGAAAGTTGTAAGACATTCAGATTCTTAAAGGAGAAGGTAAGTGAGTTACAGGAAGAAATAGACAGCAAAACTATATTGGGGGTGACCTCAACTGTCCCCTCAAAGAACTCAATAATTCCAAACAAAAACAAACAAACAAAAAACTAAGAAAGTAAATAGAATATTAGAAAATTTATGTAAGAGAGACCTATGGATAAAATTGAATGGAAACAGAAAAGAATACACTTTTCCCTGTAGCACATGGCACCTACACAAAAAATGATTATAAGTCATAATAACCTCAAATTAAAATGAAAAAGACAAAAATGTTAAATGTATTCCCCTCAGTTTATAATGCAATAGCAATTACGTTCAATAAAGGGCAATGAAATATTGATTAAAAATAAATTGGAGACTAAAAAATCTAATCCTAAAGAATAAGTATGTTAATTAATAAGTCATAGGAAAAATCCATAATTTCATTTAAGAAAATGACAATAATGAGACAACACAACAAAATTTATGGGATGCAGCCAACAGTACTTGGAGGAAAATTATTTCTTAAGATTTTTATGTCAGCAAAATGGAAAAAAAGAACATGTCAAAGCATTAGACATGGAACTAAAAAAAAACTAGGAAAAAAAAAACAAATTTAAAATCCACAATCCAACACTAAATTGTAAATCTTGGAAATCAAAAGTGAGATTAATAAGATTGAAAGTAAAACAAACAAAACAAAAACAATAAAACAAAAAACTATTGAATTAATAAATAAATCCAGGAGCTGATTTTATGAGGAACAAAAAACAAACAATAAGACAGATAAGCCATTGGTTAGTTTGATTTTAAAAAATGAAGAAAAACAAATATCCAATATCAAAAATGAGAAATGTGAAATTACCAACAGTGAAAAAGAAATTAAAGCAATCATTAGGAAACAATTAGCCCAACTGCAGGTCAATAAATCTGACAATCTGAGTAAAATCAATAAATATTTCTAAAACTATAAATCATCTAAATTAACAGATTAGGAAATAAAATGCCTAAAAAAACATTTTAGAAAAAAGTAATTGAACAAGGCATTAATTAACTCCTTAAGAAAAAATTCCCAGTGCTAAATGGGTTGGCAAATGAATTGTACCAAACATTTAAAGAACAATTAATTCCAAACACCATATAAATCATTTGGAGAAATAAGTGAAGAAATAGTTCTACCTATCTCCTTTTATGAAAAAAAAATACGGTGCTGATACCTAAACCAAGAAGAGCTAAAACAGAGAAAGAAAATTATAGACCAATTTCCCTAATGAATATTGATGTAAAAATTTTGAACAAAATGCTAGAAAGGCAATAACACCAATAAATCAAAAGGATTATACCAAGAATGCTGAGTTGGTTCAATATTAAGAAAACTATCAACATAATTGACCATATCAATAACAAAAGCAACAGAAATCGTATGATTTTCTGAATAGATTTTGAAATTGCTTTTGACAAAATACAGCACTCATTCATATTAAAAACACTAGAGAACATAGAAATAAAGGGAGCATTCCTTAAAATGATAAGCGGAATCTATCTAAAACCATCAGCAAGCATTATAAGTAATGAGGATAAGCTAGAAGCCTTCTAATAAGATATATGTGAAGCATGGATGCCCATTATCATTAGTATTATTCAATACATTAATACAAATTTTAGCTATAGCACTGAGAAGAAAAATGGAAGGAATTAGAACAGGCAACAAGGAAACAAAACTATTACTCTTGTAGAAGATATGATGGTAGACTTAGAAAATCCTAGAGCATCAAGTAAAAAAAAATGACTTTAAATAATCAACAGCTTTAGCAAAGTTGCAGGATATAGGACAAACCCAAGTAAATCATCAGGATTTCTTTATATGACCAACAAAGCCCAGCAGCAAGAGATAGAGAAATTCCATTTAAAATTACTGTAGACATTATACAACATTTAGGAGTCTGTCTACCCAAACAAACCCAGAAACAATATGAACACAATTACAAAACACTTTTCACACAAATAAAGTCAGATCTAAATGATTGGAAAAATGTCAGTTGCTCATGGGTAGGCTGATCTAATATAATAAAAATAGCAATTCTGCCTAAACTAATTTACTTATTCAGTGCCATGTCAATCAAATTACCTAGAAAAAAATTTCAGAGCTATAAAAAAGTAATGACAAAATTCATCTGGAGAAACAAAATGTCAAGAATATCAAGGGAATTATGAAAAAAAGATATAAAGCGAGGTGATTTAGTAATAGCAGATATTACACTATATTATAAAGCAGTAATCATCAAAACTATCTGGTACTGGCTAAAAAGTAGAGTGAATCAGTGGAATGGCTTAGGCACAAAGACAGAGTAGTCAATGACCATAGTAATGTAGTGTTTGCTAAACCCAAAGAACCCAGTTTTTAGGATAATAACTATTTGACAAAAAGTGCATAATTTAGACATTAAGAGTGACACCATAAGCAAATTAGAAGAGCAAAGAACAGTGTACCTATCAGATCAATGGGGAGGGGAAGAATTCATGACCAAACAAGTCATATAGAGCATTACAAAATGTGAAATAGATCACTCTGATTGTATTAAATTGAAAAGCTTTTGTACCAACAAAACCAATGCCAACAAAATCAGAAGGAAATCAGAAAGCTGGGAAACAACTTTTACAGAAAGTGTCTCTGATAAAGTCCTCATGTCTCAAATAGATAGAGAACTGTGTCAAATTTGCAGTAATAGAAGCCATTCATCAATTTTTAAATGATCAGAGAATATGAACAGGCAATTTTCAGATGAAGAGGTTATAACTATCAATAGACATATCATAAATCAGTTTTGATTAGATAAATGGAAATGAAAATAACTCTGAGATACCACCTCAAAACTGTCAGATTTGCTAATATGACAAAAAAGGAAATAATAAATGTTGGAGAGGATTGGAAAAATTGCATCACTAATTGGTGGAGTTGTGAACTAATCTAATTATTCTAGAGAACAATTTGCAACTATGCCAAAAGGGCAACCAAATTGTTGGTACCCTCTGATTTAGCTATAGCACACTTGGTCTGTATCTCAAAGAGTGCATAAAAAAGGGAAAAGGACCTGCATGTGCAAAAAATATTTATAGTAACCCTTTTCATGGTGGCAATATATTGGAAATTGAGGGGATGCTCATCAATTGGGGAATGGTTGACCAAGCTGTGATATATGAATATAGTGGAATGCTATTATGAAATAAGAAATAATGAATGAGCAGATTTCAGAAAATCTGGAAATATTTGTACAAAATGACACAAATGAAGTGAGTAGAGCTGGGAAATAATTGTACACAGAATCAACAACATTGTGTGATACCTGCTCTGAATGACACAGTTCTTCCCAGCAACAGAATGATCCAAGGTAAATGCAAAGGACTCACAAAGGAAAATGCTATCCATATCCAGATAAAGAACTGATAGGATTCTGAATGTAGATCAAAGAATATTTTTTCACTTACTTTATTCTTTCTAACTTTTTTCCCTTTTGATCTGTTTCTTCTTTCACAACTGTGAATAATATGGAAATATGTTTTATGTATGTATAAACTATATCACGCTGCCTATCATTTTCAGAAAAGGAGAAGAAAGGAGGGAGGATGAAAAATGTGGAACTTAAAATCCTGTAAAAATGAATGCTAAAATTTTTCTTGTCTTGTAATTAGGGAAAAATAAAATACTATCATACTTTCAAAAAATGGAAGGAAAAAAAGAAAAAAAAGACTTTGGAGAACAACACGTTTCTTTGCTCATTTCAGTTCTTCCAATTTTCTTCCTATGTAACATTCCTCTTATATGCCCCTTCTTTCCTCTGTCTCTGTCCCCACCCTATTCTAGGCCCTCATAACTTCATGCTTGGATGACTGCAATGACCTTTTTAAAAAATCTCTTTAAAATCTATTTCACTCTTGACTCATATATTAAATTGGTCTTCCTGACATAGTGGTTTAGGCATGTCAGCTCCTCAATTTTTTTTTTTTAGGCAATTGGGGTTAAGTGACTCACCCAAAGTCACACAAAGAGTAAGTGTCAAGTGTTTGGTCTGAGGCCGGATTTGAACTCAGGTCCTCTTGACTTCAGGGCCGGTGCTGTATCCACTGTGCCACCTAGCTGCCCCTCAGCTCCTCAATTTGAAAAATTCCAGTGACTCTCTATTACCTACTGGATCAAATATAAAATATTTTGGATCTTAAGGCACTTCATAACCTGGCCCCTTCCTAACTGTTTAGTTTTCTGACACCCTATACCACTCTATGTACTCTGTGGTCCAGTTAAATTGGCTTCTTTTCTGATCTTGGAATAAGACACTCCTTCTACTGACTTCTTTGCATTTTCAATGACTTTTTCCCATGCCTGGAATTCTTTCTTTCCTTATCTGTGCCTCCTGGCTTCCTGGTTTCCTTCAAGTCCCAGCTGAAGTCCCAACTTCAACAAGAAGTCATTCCCATGCCACCTTAATTTCAATTTGTTCTCTTTGAGATTATGTGTAATTAGTCCTGTCTATATCTTGTTTGTGCACAGTTGTATGTTGTCTTCAACATTGGACTTTGAGTTCTTTGAGAGCAAGTATTATTTTCACACATACCTCTTTCTTACTAGGAAGCTAGGTTTACATAAATGAAGAGAGTGCTAGACTCTGAGTCAGAAAAAAAAAAACCCACAAAACTAATTTCAAATCCAGCCTCTGACATTTAACTAGCTCTGAGACCCTGGATAAGTCACTTAAAGTGTTTCTGCCCCAGTTTCCTCATTTGTAAAATGGGGCATCATTATAGCACCTACCTTCCCTTCAGGGTTGCTGTGAGGATAACATGAAATAATATTTCTAAACAACTTGGCAAACATCAAAGTTCTATAAAAATCCTAGTTGTTGTATTCCCAGTGCCCAATGCAGTACTTGACACAAAACTGGTGCTTACTAAATGCTAATTTGCTTAACCTGACCTGACTTGTAAAGGGAAAAAAAACCAAAACCAAAACCAAACAAACAACAACAACAATAAAAATCAACTAGGGCTTTCTTCTATTCATAGTGTCGCAGATTTAGACCTGGAAGGGCCTACAGAATGCCAACTTCCTCATTTTTCATGTGAGACATCTGAGATTCAAGAAAGTCCATTGCCTTGGTCAATATTACACACAAAGCAACTATAAAAACAGGATTTCAAATCAGGTATTTTAGCTCTGAAATCAATATTTTTTTCAAATGCAGTAAAAGTAAGCACCCTTCCCCCCACTAAAGTATTTAAATTTGAGCTTTACACTAGACCTTACACAAAATGGTATTTTTCTTTCATGAGGAAAAAGACAGCATTTCAACATAGAACTCCAGCTGAAACTAGAAGTGCTAAGCAGAGAGAATCTCCACTTTCATGTGATTGGGAGATCAATGCCTAAGAGAAACAGTACCAGTGGAGGAGTAGCATCTTTCAAATGGTGTAGTATACAATCTGAAAGACCATCAAAGAATAGAGCTAGTGGAAGCAGTGTGATGACATTTTTGGCCCCTCCTCACATGTGCCCTAGTCATACATGCTCGTTTTGCATGTTAACTCTTCCTATATATGTTGTGCAAATTTGAAGGAGAATATACTCTAATTTTATAAATATTCTATTTCTATCTCTCATATTATATTTCATCAAATAATACTGACTTGATATTATTGTGCTGTATGACTGATTTATATAAGTAAACATATTGGTGAAACACTGAATACTGTGTTTTGAGTGGATGCAGACCCACGCGATACCTTGAAATGTAGCCAAGTTTGGAGGTAAGAGGATAAGGAGCTATATGCAAGAAGAGGTTTCCCAGGTGTTGAACATTAAAAAAGTGAAAAAGAAACCCAGGAGCAAAAAGAAATAACTTTTTAAAAAGATGGAAAAGAAGCTAAGGAGCAAATAAACCTTTAAGGCGCTTGGCAGTTAAACCAGATGGGTTATCTCTAGTTAAAACTGGAAGAACAACAAATTAACACAAAATGTACCAGATTACGATGCACTTTTTTCATTAACCATAGTATAACCAACACATTTAGTTAGACTCTATTGCCTTAGTACCCAATGTACAATATGAAGATTTTGCAATACTTTGGAAGATTATTGAGCAGGAAGCCTTGACCTGATAAATACATACAAAGGAGCTGATTATTAGAAGCAACTCCATTTAAAAATAATCACTAAATAAATGTTTAAGATAGCTCAAAGAGATAAAAATTCCAGAACAATGGAAAAGATCAGTCTTTTTTTCTTTTATCACAAACTCTCCATCCACAGCAGAGAGGTTACTGGTGATCACATTCACATAATTTTTATATCCAAAAAAATCTTCTTGAGAATTATACATACATACATGAGGGTATTAAATGTTCAAGGAGGACTAGAACCTTAGGCTAATGAAGTGTTCACCAAGCCCCTTTCAGGGCTGCTTGATAACCCATATTTAGTGTCCACCTCTCACCCAACTCTCACCTCTGGCTCCAAGTAGCTGTAGCATGCACAGCAACTACACCTTGATAAAACCATCTTGGCAGACAGACTAAACCAGTTTGATGGTAACAGAAGGGCCTGAAATCTGTTGATGAGTTAGTGTGGTGTCTACCTCAAGAATGTGAAAATTTCCCCTAATGGAAAGGACAAATGCAAACAATTTGTTCCAATGGTCATGAAGAATGCCGAAGCAGGTTCTGTGGAGTGTATAAAGCTTGCTTAATCATTGAAGATGCCAAGGTGGTCTGTTGCATCCTGGGCCATCTCCAGTCCTCTTGACTTTTATCCTGACACTGTACATTGATGACTCTGGAAGTGAGAGTAAGGCTAAGGACTTTGTTTAACTGCCTCATTTAAATCCAATTCACAAACAAGGCAAGATATCATCCTGTGATTTCATTAGTCCTCCTCAAAACATAAGGATGGACAAGAATTATGACATGAATATATACATTGAGAATGTCCAGGATAATGAGAAGACTGAGAGGATAAGCTATTTATAGGCTACTTATTTCATATAGCAAACTCTATTTTGTGTTCTTACTATCACCCCCTCCCCATCCCTTCACCCTCCAGATCTTTCCGAGGCCTTCATCCTCTCACCAGCTATCTTCTCCTCCCTTCCCATTTTGACCCTTTGGTCAAACAGTTGAGCTCTACACTGTTGTCTTCTCTTGAATCTCTTCTCTTTTTATCATAACACAATTCTTGCCCTATCAAACTCTAACTTTGGATTATTTTTACCATATACTGCCTTCACACCTACTCCTATGTTACTAAATGTAGCTGGTGGAAATTATGAATCTATGAGGTTGGCTTTGCTACAGTTTCATGCTGCATAATCTTAACTGGGCCCTTACCACATTAAGGAGATCCTTTTACTTTTTCCTAATCAATTCACTTTTCTACTCACACCTCAGTATCTTTTTCAAACTTTTAAAGCCCTCCTCAAAGCTCTATTTCTCCATCCTCTCAGATGAGAACATTCACAGAAAAAACTGATTCTACTCAAAGACAGCTTACTCTTCTCCCATGTTTGTGGTATCACATCATTCAGATGCCTTCTTCCACAATCTCCTTCACTTCCATATCACATGAAGGGCTGACCCTTCTTTGTGCAAAGGCAAACACCTCTACAAGCACAAGTGATCTCATCCCCCCCGCATTTTCTTTAGTTTATTGCTCTATCTTCTCTCCTCTATTACTGATTTGTTTTGATTCCTGTCTAATAGCTGCTTCTGTAGAGACTAGAAACATATTCATTTCTCCCAAATGTTAAAAAAAAAACCAAATAAACAATAACCACAAAAATGCACTTATTCCATTTATTCCTGTTAATTATTTTCCTATACCTCTACTCTCTTGTAAGACCAAGATCATTTAGAAGGCCAATAAGTGCTTCCACTTCCCTTTCTTTTCCTATTTTATCTTTGTATTCTGGCTTTTGACAACACCATTTGAACAATATAGCTTTCTCCAAAGTTATTAATAATCTCTTAATTGTCAAATCTAATGACTATTTTCAAGATCCTCATCTTTCTTTACCTTGGCAGTTTTTGACATTGTTGATCAGCTTCTTCTCCTAGATATTGTTTTCTTTTTTTGACTGTACTGTCTCTTGGTTCTCCTACCTTCTTTATTCCTCCTTCTTTATCTCCTTTGCTGAATTTTCATCCAGATCGTATTCATCAACTGTGAGGAACCATCAGTATTTTGTTCTCGTCCCTTTTTTCCTTCTATACTATTTTACTCAGTGATATCATCAACTCAAATGGGTTCAACTATCATCTCTATGCAGATGAATCTCAAATTTACATGTCCAGCTCTAACATCCCTCCTGACTTCTAGGTCTCTTATCTCTCATTTGCCTAGCAGGTGTCTGTAAATGAATATCTCATAAACAACTTAAATTCAACATTAATCATCATTTCTCCAAAACCCTTGCCTCTTCCTAACTTGTCAAGGGCACTACTATCTCCCCAATCATTCATACTCACAACATAATTGTCATCCTCAACTCTTCACTCTCTCTCAACCCCCATCTAATTAATGGTGATCCTGTCACTTTTATCTTTGTAACATCTCTTACATGTGTCTCTTCCTAACCTTTGACCATGAAACTACGCTGATAGAGGAGCTCATCACCTCACACCTGGATTACTGTAATAGCTTTCTTGATGGTCTCCTCTTCCCATCTGTCCCCAAGGTAATACATCTTCCACTCAGCTCTCAAAATGATCTTCCTAACATAGAGTTCTGACCATGTTATCTCCTTATTCAATAATTTCCATTGAATCCCTGTTAACTCCAGGATTAACTACAAATTCCCATGTTTAGTTTTTAAAGCCCTTCATAACCTGGCATTTTCTAACTTTTCCAGTTTTCTTAAATTATATTCTCATTCATGTACTCTGAGATCCAGTGGCACTGGTCTTCTTGCTATTCCTCACAAACAACACTCAATCTCCTGATTTTAAGTATTTTAATTGGCTGTCCCCTATGGTTGGAATGCTTTCTGTCTTTATCTCCACCTCCTTACCTCCCTTGGTTTCCTCTCTCTAAGAATAACCCCAGTCATTAATCACACACACATATACAGACACACAGACACAGACACACACAGATACACGCATATATACGTGTATGTGTGTGTGTATATATATATATATATATATATATATATATATATATATATATATCTGCAAATTTTTGCATGTTTTCTCCCCCATCAGACTGTGAGCCACTTGAGACCATGGATTATTATTATTTTTTTTGCCTTTCTTTGTATCCCCAGAGCATAGTATTGTTTTTTGAATATAAGAGTCATTTGAATAAATACTTAGTTGACTGACTATAATAGGCTACAATTAAATTCATAAAACTTAGTCAAAAGTGAAAAGAATATATAAGATTCTGCTATGTATTTTTTTATTTAAAAATTAGAACTAATGGAATCTTGATGGTTCTCCTCAGATGAAGTATCCACACATCTGTTAAAATTTTGACAGATGGCGCTATAGCAATACCTTTCTTCAGTAGTTAGCTAAATAGTAACATCAACTTACATGTAAATCAGGCAGCATATGTTCTCCTAATGTATCTATAGATGCCAGATGTGGGAGAGAAGGAGGTAGAGATGGAGTAAGCATTTAACATGTGCCAGGCCTTTGCATTATTATTCGATCCTCACAACAACTCTACATTTTACAGTTGAGGAAGCTGAGACAAAGATTAAACAATTTCCTCAGGATCATGTAGCTAGTAAGTTTCTGAAGTCAAATTTGAACTCAGACCTTCCTGACTCCAGGACCAGTAATAAATCTACTGGACTACCTAGTTTCCAACATATTGGAAAGAGATCCAGTCTCAAATGCTTTTGGTTAGGCCTTGTGTCTGGTAGATCTTGGCTGTACAACTTAATATCTCACTCAACATTGGGAAACTCTCTAAGAATATAAGCTAAAGAGAAGACTCAATTACATGAAAAGAGAATTTTTTAGGCCAGTAGCACATTAAGAAACTAAGAATAGAAGCTAAAGGGAAGGGATTTGCCTATATGGATAAAAAGTTTCTTATCAAGAAGCTCCCATACAAATGAAATCCCAGTCCAGTCCCTATTCTTTTTGCCATGTTGATTGCATCAAATTTCAGGTAACTACAATACTTTCTCACTGAAATTAAGATCAATGTTAAAAAAGATTAGACTAATCATTCAATATTGAAACTAAGTGAGCAAGCAATATAAAATTTTCAGACAATAACAGTGGCTTAATAAGCACATATTAGGCAGATTCTATAGAGGGAAAATCATCTGGGACAACAATTCATATAAAGGAAAAAACTGAGTTGGAATGCTTTTGGGAATATGTACAGTGCTTTGAATGATTCAAAATGTTTATATCTTGGTCATTTTAATAGCAATATTTTCCCCAAATATGATATATAGTTGCAAATTATGAAACACTACAATTTCAAACAAATCAAAATTTAAAGTCACACAAAATAAAATGTAAATAGCCCTAGTAGGTATAAAGAAGCATCAATTTGTTGCCAATAGCACATCTCACATCCATTATTTAAGTGGTGTTAAACGATATTTATTTACTTATTTATTTTTTGCCCATAAATCACTGGTAAAAAGAGGAAAACCAGATACGGAGCAAAAATAATTAACACTGAATGTGTCATTTAAATTGTCATTTGAAATAATATACCATAGCACGTATTAAAACAATTTGAAGGTACCTTACACTAATCAAATTACTTACTTGTGGAGAATTGTTGAAAATCTATGTGCATGAACCAAATAAGAAGAGACTCAATAGAGGGATTGTGTCACCAACTGGTAGGAGAAAAGACCAAAATGATTCAACCACAGCTGCTTCAAAATAAAACCCCAAAGAATAATCAATTGGAATAAAATCATTAAATCATGAGATGGTTCATGTGATGGCAACATTTTTAAGTTAACGGAGGATTGTTTCAGATTTTATGGAGTTTTTATAATAAATTCTAAAAATAAAAATGACTGTTTTCTATTATCTACTTTATTTAATAATTGCCACTTAGATTTTTCCTCTGTTGACCATACATAAAGGATCAATTACTATTAATGAAGTTAAGTAATTGGCAAAAATGTCAAGTTGACTTTCTAATTTCAATTAACCTTTTTGAAACTTTAGTTTTGTCATGTCCTCAGTAAGTTCAAATGTTATTAGTCATGGAACCACAGTCAGGATTATATAGAACCTTTTAGCTTCTACATCAAGGCATAAGAGGGCTTGGAATATGAAAGTTTGAAAGGAACTTGGATTGCCACTAAGAATCAACCCAATGGTCTGATGCCGAGTGAAGTGTGCAAAACGAGAGGACTTTGTACACAATAACAGCCACATTACGCGATGACTAATATTGTTATACTGAACCCTTCTCAGTGTTACAAGGATCTAAGACATCTCCAGAGGCCTCGGGATGGAAAATGCTGTCCACATCCAAAGAAAGAACTATGGAAGCCAAATCACTATCACTTATTTTTACCTTCTTTTGAGTTTTGTTTCATCTTTCTGATGGTTTCTCCCATTGGTTTCAATTTTTACTTGCAACTTCACTAATGTGAATGTATGTTTAATAGGAATGTAAATTTAAAGCCTATATCAGATTGTGTGCTGTCCTGGGGAGGGTGGGGGGGAGGAAGGGGGAGAAAAATTTTCAACTCAAAAACATATGGAAGTGATTGTTGATAAATCAAAATAAATTAATAAAATAAAAACAAAGAAAAAAAAAGAATCAACTGCCCAGCAAAAATGAGCATAATTTTTAGGGCAAGAGATGGACGTTCAATGAAATAGGGGAATTCTAAACTTTCCTGATGAAAAGATTGGATATGAAGAGAAAATCTGATCTTCAAATACAACACTCAAGAGAAGCATAAGAAGGTAAATAGGAAAGAAAAAAGTAAACATATTATTCAATAAGGTTAAACTGTTTATATCCCTACATAGGAAGATGATACTTGTAACTCTTGAGAACCTGTATCTTTGTCATGACATTTAGAAGGGGTAGGTAGACAGATAGATAGATAGATAGAAGATAGATAGATAGATAGATAGATAGGTAGGTAGATAGGTAGATAGGTAGATGGTAGATGGAAGGTCAGGGTTTAAGTTGAATTTGATGTAATGATAAAACTAAGTAACTAAGGGGTAGAATAAAAAGGATTGTACTGGTAGAAGAGGAAAGGGGGAGGCTGAAAAGGGCAAATTACATCACTGGAAGAGGTGAAAATACCTGTTACCAAAGACAGAAAGAAGGGAGGGGGCAAGCATTGTTTGAATCTTATTCTCACTATATTTTACTCAAAGAGGAAATTGTATACACATTCAGTTAGTTATATAAATCTATCTTGCTCTATAAGAAAGTATGAGGAGAAAGGGGAAGAAAAAGGAGGGAAGGAGTAGTAGGAAAAGTAAAAATAAAAGGAAGGGGGGCTGATAGAAGGGAGTGGAGATTAAAAGAGGTAATGGCCAGAAGTAAAATACTGATGGGGAGGGAAAAGGTGAAAGAAGAGAAAAAGTATAAACCGAGGGGAAATGGGAAGGAAAGACACAGTTAGTAATCACAACTGTGAATGTGAATAGGATGAACTCTCTTATAAAATAGAAATAGATGGCTGAGTGGATAAAAAAAAAACATAACCCTATATCTTGATTGCAAAAAAAAAAACTTGAAATAGAGAGATACACACAGAGTAAAGATAAAGGCTGGAGCAGAATATACTATGCTTTAACTAAGGTAAAAAAGAAAAAAGCAGAGAGAGCAATCCTGATCTCAGACAAAGTAAAAGAAAAACCAGATCTCATTAAAAGACATAAGGAATGAAACTATGTCTTAATAAAAGGTACCGTAGACAATGAAGTAATGTCATTACTAATCATATGTGCACCAAGTGGTATAGCATCCAGATTCTTAGAGGAGAAGGTAAGTGAGTTATAGGAAGATACAGGAAAACAGCAAAACTAAATTAGTGGGGTACCTAAACTTCCCCCTCTCAGAACCAAATAAATCTAACCAAAAATAAAAAATGAAAGAAGTTAAGGAGTTGAATAGAATTTTGCAAAAATTAGATGTACTAGACCTCTGGAGAAAATTGAATGGGGATAGAAAAGAATGCATATTTTTTTCTAAGCAGTACTTGGCACCTACACAAAAATTGACTATGTATTAGGGCACAAAAACCTTGAAATCCAAACAGAAAGCAGAAATATTAAATGCATACTTTGGAGATAATGATGCAATAAAAAATATATGTAATAAATAGCCATGGAAAAACAACAAAAAAAAAGAATTAGTTGCAAACTAAATAATCTACTCTTAAAGAATGAGTCAGTTAGCAAAGTTGCAGGATACAAAATAAGCCCACATAATTATCAACATTGGAGGCAGAGCCAAGATAGTGGAGTGAAAGCAGTGACTTGCTTGAGCTCTCCTCCAAACCCCTCAAAATACTCATAAAAAATGTCTCTAAACAAATTCTGAAGCTGCTGAAACCACAAAAAGACAGAGTGAAACAAATTTCCAGCCCAAGACAACCTAGATGATTGATCAGAAAGGTGTATTGCATGGGGCTGGGAGCGCAGCGCAGCTTGGCGTGGGCATGCAGGTTGCATAGGACTGAATCTCTTGCAGCTGTGGAGGTTTCCAGACTCCTCAATCCACCAATGCCAAAGACAGCTTAGAAGGTCAGTGGGAAAAGTCTGTTTCTGTCAGTGCTGAAAAAGGAAGGTGGGGTTTCAGTCCCATTCCCGAAAAGCGTGGCCCTGGGGGGGCGCAGCTGCTTCCCAAGCTTCCAGCCCACAGAATGAGGGGGAATCCAGGGGTTGATCAGAAAAGGATTGTAGGGATCTCTTTGCCAGTGCTGAGGCAGGAATCTCTTGCTTTGCCCATGTTTAGATCTGGGCCACAGCTCTGGGCTGTGGTGCTAGGGTGAGGAGGAGCGCTGGCTTGGTGGAACTTGTAGTGGCTGGAGAGAGAAACCCCTCCTCACAGTTACAGGACAGAAAGGAGTACTTGTAGTCACAGGCAAGGAAAGGAGTAAACACCTCGCCCCTTATCATACCACCTTGGAAGAACCGAAAATTTACAGGTCCCTACAAGTATCACTGAAAACAGCTGTACAAACCCCCCGAAGCTTGGGACAGCACATTCTCCACATTGGAAGCAGATTCATACCTTAACAAAGAGTTAAAACTCAAGTAATTGGCTGGAATCCTGAGCAAGCAGCAAAAAGAGTCAGACTATATTATTTACTTTGGTGAAAAAGAGATCAAAATATACAACCAGAAGAAGACAACAAAGTCAAAGCTCCTACATCCAAAGCCTCCAAGAAAAATATGAATCAGTCCCAGGCCTTGGAAGAGCTCAAAAGGGATCTTGAGAAGTAAATAAGGGAAGTAGAGGAAAAAGTGAGAGTGATGCAAGAAAATCATGAAAAACAAGTCAACAGCTTGCTAAAGGAGACCCACAAAAATACTGAAGAAATTAACACCTTAAAAAATAGCCTAACCCAAATGGCAAAAGAGGTCCAAAAAGCCAATGAGGAGAAAATGCCCTAAAAAGAAAATTGGCCAAATGGAAAAGGAAGTCCAAAAGATTACTGAAGAAAATACTTCCTTAAAAATTAGAATAGAGCAATTGGAAGATAGTGACTTTATGAGAAATCAAGACACAGTAGAAAAATCCAAAAGAATGAAAAATTAGAAAACAATGTGAAATATCTCATTGGAAAAACAACTGACCTGGAAAAGATCCAGGAGAGAGAATTTAAAAATTATTGGACTATCTGAAAGCCATGATCAAAAAAAGAGCCTAGACATCATCTTTCAAGAAATTATCAAGGAAAACTGCCCTGATATATTAGAACCAGAGGGCAAAATAGAAATTGAAAGAATCCACAGATCTCCTCCTGAAAGAGATCCCCAAAGGAAAACTCCTAGGAATATTAGCCAAATTCCAGAGTTCCCAGGTCAAGGAGAAAATATTACAAGCTGCCAGAAGGAAACAATTCAAGTACTGTGGAAACACAATCAGGATAACACAAGATTTAGCAGCTTCTACATTAAAGGACCACAGGGCATGGAATATAATATTCCAGGAGGGCAAAGGAGATAGGATTACAACCAAGAATCACCTACCCAGCAAAACTGAGTATAATCCTTCAGGGGAAAAAATGGTCATTCAGTGAAATAGAGGACTTTCAAGCATTCTTTGAAAAGACCAGAGCTGAATAGAAAATTTGACTTTCAAATACAGGACTCAAGTGGAACATGAAGAGGTAAACAGGAAAGAGAAATCATAAGAGACTTATTAAGATTGAACTGTTTACATTCCTGCATGGAAAGATGATATTTATAACTCATGAGTTTGTCAGTATTAGGGTAGTTGAGAGGAAAAAAAATATGTATGTATATGATAGATAGACACAGGGTGAGTTGAAGATTAAGGGGTCATATCTGGAGAATAAAATTAAGGGATGAGAGAGGATTATACTCAGAGAAGAAAAAGGGAGAGTAGAATGGGGTAAATTATCTCACACAAAAAGAAAAGTCTCTTACAGTGGAGGGGAAACGGGGAAGGTGAGAGGGAATGATGAATCTTATTCTCATAGGATTTGGCTTAAGGAGGGAATAACATACACATTCAATTGGGTATGGAAATCTGTCTTACCCTACAGGAAAATAGGGGGAAGGGGACAAGAGAGCAGGGGGATGATAGAGAGGAGGGCAGATTGGGAAAGGGGTAATCAGAAGTAAATACTTCTGAGGAGACAGGGTCAAAAGAAAGAATAGAATAAATGGGAGGGCA
The DNA here is from genome assembly GCF_003287225.1 of Phascolarctos cinereus. Taxonomy (NCBI): domain Eukaryota; kingdom Metazoa; phylum Chordata; class Mammalia; order Diprotodontia; family Phascolarctidae; genus Phascolarctos; species Phascolarctos cinereus. The sequence goes on along the minus strand of NW_027556180.1, from coordinate 136,593,514 downwards.
GGATAGGATTAAGGGAAATAGAGTTAGTTTTTCACAACATGTCTACTATGAACGTGTTTTGCATAACTGCACATGTACAACCTAGATTGAATTGATTGCCTTTTCAATGAGGGTGGGTGGGGAGGGAGAAAGAGAGAAAATTTTAAACGTAAAGTTTTAAAAACACAGGTTTTTTAAAAAATGTTTTCACATGCTACTGGGAAATAAGAAATAGAGGAAATGGGGTACAGAAGTCTATCCTGACAGGAAAATAGAAGGGGAAGGGGATAAGAGAAGGGGGAGAGATAGAAGAGAGGACAGACTAGGGGAAGGGATATTCAGAATGCATGCCATCTTGGGGTGGGGAGGGGGGAAATGAGGTGAAAATTTGGAACTCAAAAACTTGTGGAAGTGAATGTTGAAAACTAAAAATAAATAAATTTATGCTACAAATTAAAAAAAATTATCAGCATTTCTATATATTACTAACAAAGCCCAATAACAAAAGATGGAAAGAGAAATTCCACTTAAAATAACTATATTTGGGAGTCTCTCTGACAAGAAAAACCCAGGAACTATATGAACAGAATTACAAAACACTTCACGCAAATAAAGTCAGATCTAAATAATTTGAAAAATCTCAATTGCCCATGGATAGGCTGAGCTAATATAATAAAAATCACAATTCTAATAAAATTAATCTAGTTATTCAGTGCATACTAAATTCAAATTATCAAGACTATTTTATAGTGCTGGTAGAAATAATAACAAAATCTATCAGGAAAAACAAAATGTCAAGAATATCAATGGAATTCATGGAAAAAATGCAAAAGCAGGTGGCCTAACCATACCTGCTATTAAAATGTATTCAAAAGCAGCAATCATTAGAAATATTTATTACTGGTAGGAAATAGAGTGATGGATCAGTGGAATATGTTAGGTAAAAATGGCAAAATATCAAATAACTATAGAAATCTACTGTTTGATAATCCCAAAGACTCCAACTTCTGAGAAAAGGACTCAATACAAAAAGTGCTGAGAAAACTGGAAAATAGCATAGGAGAAACTAGGGATAGACCAGCACCTTACACCCTATACCAAGAGAAAGTCAAAATGGATACATGCTTTAGATACCATAAGCCAATTAAGAAAGCAAGTGATATTTTACCTGTCAGATCTATAAAGAATGAAAGAACTTATGACAAAACAAGAGATAGAGAACCTTATGAAATGAAAAATAGGTAATTTTGATTGCATTAAATTTAAAAAAAAAGATTTTGCACAAAGCCAATGGAACCAAGATTAGAATAATATCAGGAACCTGGGAACAATTTTTATAGGCAATGTCTCTGATAAAAGCTTTATTTCTCAAATATATAGAGCACTGAGTCAAATTTATAACAATACAACTCATTCCCCAATTAACAAATGATTAAAGGACATGAATAGGCAGATTTCATATGAAGAAACTAAAGCTATCTATAGTCAGATTAAAATTGCTCTAAATCTGTACTGATTAGAGAAACGAAAATTGAAGCAACTGTGAGGTACCACCTCACACCTATCACATTATGTAATATGACAGAAAAGGAAAATTATAAATGTTGGAAAAGATGTGGGAAAACTGGAACACTTATGCATTATTGGTGGAGTTGTGAACTGATACAACCAATCTGGAGAAGACTTTGGAGCTCTTCACAAAGGGCTATAAAACTGTGTACACATTTTGACACAGTAATTTCTCTACTAGATCTGTATTCTAAAAAGATCATGAAAAAGGGAAAAGGACTCACATGTACAAAAATATTTATAGGAGCCCTTTTTATGGTGGCAAAGAATTGAAAACTGAGGGGATGCACAACAATTGGGGAATGGCTGAATTGTGGCATATGAATGTGATAGAATATTATTCTTCCAGAAGAAATGGTGAGCAGGATGATTTCAGAAAAAAAAACAATGAAAGACCTATGTGAATTGATGTTGAGTGAAGTGAGCAGAACTAGGAGAACTGTGTACAGTAACAGCAACATTGTGTGATAATCAAGTATAGTAGACTTAGCTTTTCTCAGCAGTGCAATGATCTGAGACATTTTCAAAAGACTCAATGGAAAATGAAAAACAATGATGTCTGAAAGCACATGAAAACCTACCATTTTCATTTGTTTTTGTTTTTTCTCCCTCATGTTTTTCCTTTTGTTCTGACCCTTCTTTCACCACCTGATTAATGTGGAAATATTTTTAATATGATTGCACATGTATGACCTAAATCCCATTGCTTACTCTCTGGGAGAGGAGGAGGAGTGGCAGTGGTGGGAGGGAGAAAAATGTTAAATACAATTTTTTAAAAATGTAAGCAACTCAGTTTCTTTGTAAACAAATGATATTTTGTGTAAATATTCAGATTGACAAAATATTTTTAATTTTTTTTTGGTTTTCAACATTCACTTTTATAAGATTTTGAGTACTCAATTTTTTCTCCCCCATTCTCCTCCTCCCTCCCCAAAAGGTCATGCAATCAGATATAGGCTTCACATGTGCAATCATGTTAAACATATTTCTATTAGTCATGTTGTAAAAGAAGAATCATAACAAAAGAGAAAAACCACGAGAAAGAAAATAATGTGCATCAATCTATTCAGACTCCATAGTATTTTCTCTGGATGTGGATGGCATATTCTATCATGAGACTTTTGGAATTGTCTTAAATAATTGAATTGCTGAGAAAATCTAGGTCAATCAGAGCTAGTCATTGCACAGTGTTGCTGTTACTGTGTACAGTGTTCTCCTGGTTCTGCTCACTTCACTCAGCATCTGCTCATGTAAGTATTTCCAGGCTTTTCTAAAATTGTCTCATTCATCATTTCTTACAGAACAATAGTATTCAGTTATATTCATATACCACAGCTTGTTCAGCCATTCCCCAACTGACGAGCATCCCCTCAATTTCCAATTCTTTGCCACCACAAAAAGAGCTGCTATAAATATTTTTGTACATATTGGTCCTTTTTCCTGTTTTATGACCTTTTGGGGATATAAACCTAATAGTGATATTCCTGGATCAAAGTGTATGCACAGTTTTACAGCTCTTTGGGTTTAGTTCCAAATTGCTTTCCAGAATGGTTGGATCAGTTCACAACTCTACCAACAATGCATTAGTTTCAGCTTTCCAACATCTCCAATATTTATCATTTTCTTTTTTTGTTTAACGTATTAAGTAATCTGCTCAGTGCAGGGTGGTACCTAGTTTGCATTTCTGTAATCAATACTGATTTAGAACATTTTTTTTCACATGACTATAGAAAGCTTTAATTTCTTCATATGAAAACTCCCTGTTTATATCTTTTGACAACTTATAAATTGGAAAATAACTTGCATTCTTATATATTTGACTCAGTTTTCTACATATTTGGGAAATGAAGTCTTTATCAGAGACACTATCTGTAAAATTTATTTCCCAGTTTTCTGCTTCCCTTCTAATATTTGTTGCATTGGCTTTGTGCAAAACCTTTTTAATTGGATATAGTCAAAATTACTCATTTTGTATTTCATAATGTTTTCTATCTTTTGTTTGGTCATGAATTCTTACCTTCTTCTTAAATTTGACAGGTAAACTATAGCTTGCTCTCCTAGTTGGCTTATGGTATCACACTTTATATCTAAACTATGTACCCATTCTGACTGTAGCTTGGTATACAGTGTAAGACGTTGGTGTATACGCCTAATTTCTGCTATACTATTTTCCAGTTTTCCCAGAAGTTTTTGTTAAATTGCTCTTGTTCCAGAAGCTGGAGTCTTTGGGTTTATCAAAGAGCAGATTACTATCATCATTGACTGCTGTGTCTTGTATACCTAACCTATTCTACTGATCGACCACTCTATTTCTTAGCCAGTAGCAGATAGTTCTGATGACTGCTGTTTTATAATACATTTTAAGATCTGATATGGTTAGGCCTCCTTTTCTTACATTTCTTTTCATTAATTACCCTGATATTCTGGATCTTTAGTTCTTCCAGATTAATTTTGTTAATATTTTTTTCTAACTCTATAAAATAATTTTTGATAGTATGATTGATATTACACTGAATAAATAAATTAATTTTAGTAGAATTTTAATTTTTATTATATTACCTTGTCCTGCCCAGGTGAAAATTTATATCTTTCCAAGTGTTTAGACCTGACTTATTTGTGTGAAAAAGTGTTTTGTAATTAGGTTCATACTGTTACTGGGTTTGTCTTGGCAGGGAAATTCCCAAATACTTCATAATGTCTACAATTATTTTAAATGTATTTTCTCTGTCAATCTCTTGCTTCAGGGATTTGTTAATAACATATAGAAATGCTGATAATTTATGTGAGTTCATTTTATATCCTTCTACTTTGCTAAAGATGGTAATTATTACAAGTAGTTTTTTAATTGATTCTCTAGGATTCTCTAAGTATACCATCATATCATCTTCAAAGAATGATAGCCTTGTTTCCTTATTGCCTATTTTAATTCCTTCATTCCTTTTTGTATTCTTAATTCTGAAGCTAATATTTCTAGTACAATATTGAGCAACAGTGGTGATAATGGACATCTTTGTTTCACCCCTTATCCTATTGGTAAAGCTTCTAGTTCATTCTCATTACATATAATGCCTGCTATTGATTTTAGATAGATACTACTTATCATTTTAAGGAAAACTCCATTTATTATTATGCTCTCTAGTGGTTTTAATAGAGATGGGTGCTGTATTTTGTCAAAAGCTTTTTCTGCATCCATTTAGCTAATCAAATGATTTCTGTTAGTTTTACCATTGATATTGTCAATTATGCTGATAATTTTCCTAATATTGAACTTACCCTGCATTTGTGGTATAAATCTTACCTGGTTATAGTGTATTATCCTCATGACAAGTTGTTGTAATTTCTTTGGTAATATTTAAAATATTTGCATCTATATTCATTAAGGAAATTGGTCTATAATTTTCTTTCTCTATTTTGGTTCTTCTTGATTTAGTTTTCAGCACCATATTTACATCATAAAAAGAATTTGTCAGGACTCTTTCTTCACCTATTTTTCCAGATAGTCTATATAATTTTAGAATTAGTTGTTTCTAAATGTTTGATAGAATTCACTTGTAAATCCATCTGGCCCTGTTTTGTTGATCTGAGCAATTTACATTTTTGTAAATGTTCATCAATTTTACTTAGATTGTAAGATTTATTGGCATACACTTGGGCAAAATGGCTCCAAATTATGGCTTTAATTTCCTTGTCATTTTTGGTGAATTCTCTCTTTCACTTTTGATACTGGTAATTTGGTTTTCTTCTTTCTTTTTTAAATCAAATTAACCAAAAGGTTATCTTTTTCTTGTTTTATTTCCTATAAAACCACCTCTTAGATTTATTATTAGTTCACTTGTTCTCTAAATTTCTATTGTATTATTCTCTCCTTTGATTTTCAGAATTTCTAATTTGGTATTTAATTGGGGATTTTGAATTTTTTTTTCTCCTGGCCTTTTTAGTTTCATGTCCAATTCATTCATCTCCTCTTTCTCTATTTATTTATGAAAACTTTTCAAAAATATAAAATTTACCCTGAATACTCCTTTGACTGAATTCCACAAATTTTCGCAAGTTGCCTCATTATTGTCATTCTCTTACATGAAATTATTGTTTATATTATTTGTTGTTTGTTCCACTCTTTATGATTAGATTATATGTGTTCAAAATAATTTTAATCATTCCATGGCCCTTTGTAACATGTAATATTTTTTGCATCATGATATGAAAAGGATGTATTTAATATTTCTGCCTTTCTGCATTCAATTGTGAGGTCCTTATGTCCTAATACATGATCATTTTTTTTTGTAGCTGTCATGTACTACTGAGAAAAAAAAGGGGTGTTCCTTTCTATGCCCATTCACTTTTCTCCAGAAGTCTATCAGATTTGACATTTGTAAAATTCTAATTACCTCATTCACTTATTTCTTGTTTATTTTTTGTTTAGGCTTATCTAGTTTTGAGGGGGGCAGTTTATGGTCCCCAAATATTGTAGTTTTGCTGGAATTCACTTAACTTCTCTAAGAACTTGGATGCTATCCCACTTGTTGCATATATGTTTAGTCATAACATTATTTCATTTTCTATTGTACCTTTTAGCAACATGTAGTTTCCTTCCTTATCTCTTTTAATGAGGCCTATTATTGGTTTTGCTTTTTTCTGAGATCAGGATTGCTACTCCTGCCTTTTTTTTTTAAATTTCAACTGAAGCATAATATATGGTGCTCTAGCCTTTTACTTTTACTCTGTGTGTATCTCTCTGCTTCAAATGTCTTATAAAAAGCACATTATAGGATTCTGTTTTTTAATCCACTCTGCTATCTGCTTCTGTTTTATGGAAGAGTTCATTCCATTCACATTCACAGCTATAATTACTATATAGTTCCCTCCATTCTATTTTTCACTCTGCATGTACTTTTCTCTCTCCTTTCATCCTTTCCCTCCCCACCAGTGTTTTGCTTTGAACCACTGACTTCTTCATTCTGCCATCTCTTGTATCAGCTCCCCTCTCGTTTCTTTCCCCTCCTACTTCCCTGTAGGGTAAGACAAATTTCTATAGCCAACTAAGTCTGTATGTTATTCCCTCTTTGAACCAAATGTTATACATGTAAGTTTCCCACAATGCTCCCTACTTTCCCTGTACTATAATAAGTATTTTGTGCCTCTTCATCTGATGTAATTTATCTTATTCTGCCTATCCCTGTCTCCTTCTCCCTATTCAATCCTTTTTTTCACCCTTTAATATTTTTTACCATCACTTCAACATTAACTTATATCCTCTTCTAACTGTCCTAATAGAAATAGTTCTCAAGAGTTACAAGTATCATCTTCCCACGTATGGATGTAAACTGTTTAACCTTATTGAATAAATTTTTTTTCTTTCTTTTCTTTTTACTTTTTTGTGCTTCTCTTACTTATTGTATTTGATGACTGAATTTTCTGTTCAGCTTTGGTCTCTTCATCAGGAAAGTTTGAAAACTCCCTATTTCATTGAATGTCCATCTTTTCCCCCAAAAGAGTATGTTCAGTTTTTCTGGTTGGGAGATTCGTGATTTTAATCCTAGCTCTTTTGCCCTCCAGAATGTCATATTCCATGCCTGCAATCCTTTAATGTAGAAGCTGCTAAATTGTGTGTTATCCTGATTGTGGCTTCATGAGACTTGAATTATTTCTTTCTGGCTGCTTGCAATATTTTCTTCTTGACCTGGGAAATCTGGAATTTGGGTAAAATTCCTTGGAGTTTTCATTTGGGGATATCTTTCAGGAGGTGATCAGTGTATTCTTTCTATTTTTATTTTGCATGCTGGTTCTAGAATATCAGGGCATTTTCTTTGATAATTTCTTGAAATATGATGTCTAGGCTCTTTTTTTATCATGATTTTTAGGTAGTCTAATAATTTTTAAAGTGTCTCTTATGAATATCTTTTTCACGTCAATTGTTTTTCCAACAAAGTGTTGTGTTTGGTGTGTTTTTTTTGTTTTCTATTTTTTTGTTTTTTTGTTTTTTTTGCATTTTCTTCTATTTTTTCATTCTTTTGATTTTCCCAGTCTTCTTGTGCTGAGAGTCAGGTCACTAACTTTCTGCTCTGCATTCTCCGGTGCTGGCAGCTTGTACACTGCTCTGGAGTGGCATAGCCTCGTTGAGCCTGCTGCACTGGGACTGTGCCCTCACAGCTGGCTTGCTGTGGCACTGGCACATGCCAGGGGCTTCAGTTGCTTATCTCTTCAGTGGCTAAGATTTTGAAAATAATAGGCAAAATTCAAAAAGAATTCTCCTTTGCATACTGTTTTTGTGGTTTGGTAAATAGGTAATTTATATTATGTGTGTGTGTGTGTGTGTGTGTGTGTGTGTGTGTGTGTGTGCGCGCACGTATTATATATAAATAACACTCCCCATCTATCATTTGAAGAATTTGAAACTCAGAAAAGATATGACTTGCTAATGCTAGGACCAGAACTCAAGGATAGGTCTACAGACATGATCAAAATCCTTTTGAAATCTTTATTCAGAGAAAGTTCTGCGCTTTTTTCCATTATGTATTGTCATTAAATCTGTTCAACATGATAATACATCCCAGTATTTTAATTTTACTTTATAGTCTAATAAATGCACGATTTCACTAGTGTAGTTTCTCTCAGAAGTAGTATAGCTAGTAAACTATTTTTCACTTTATAAATAAAAACAGTATATATCCTATGTTTAAGAAACTAAAATTATACCTTTTACTTCTTGAGAATATGGTATCATGTCACAAAAAAAACATCTGTAGTCTTCAAAATGTTCAAATAACAACATATGCATCGGCACTACCTACATTTAATGAAGCTACAAATTCTAACTTCTAGAAAGCCTCAATTTTGGTAATGAATGAGAGACTAGATTTCAAATTTTTTAAAAGTATGATGTCAGGATCAAAGGCAATCTAAAAAAGAAAATGGTTCTAGAAGATTGGAAGATCTTTGTGGGGGAGGGGTATATTATTTATTCACTTCATCGTCCTGTGCCTGTGAAACCTTGCCAGGAATCCAGCATTATGCCGGAAATTGAATTGCTTCCATCTGAATAGTCTTAGGAAATTTCTGAAGATCACTTGCAAAGATGAGGTACTAGATACTAAGTTCTTTCTTGAGGTGAATTGCAAAGCATTCAAACTCTACTGCAGAGAGCACAACTTATGGGCTGACCACATTGTTCAAATGACAAACATACATTTGCCCAAAAGACTATCTTACACAGAACTCACACAAGCAAATACTCACATTGAGGTCAAAAATAAGCCATACAAGGACACTCTCTGAAGAACTTTAGAATATATTGTGAGACATGGGAGATGATGGCTCAGGATCACCTAGCACAATGTGCCCACATCAAAGAAGGTGTGATACTGTATGAACATAGTAGAATTGCAACAGTTCAAAATAAACATGAGAAGCACAAATTTAGGGACAACCATCCTCTAAATGTTCATAGGGACTATTTGTGACTGACCTGTGGTAGGACTTTCTGAGCTCCTATTTTTCTCATCAGCCACAGAGATATTTGACCCCCACACAGTGATATCATTTTGGTCCTTTTTGAGCATGAAGGAAAGCAATCACTCTATCAGTCTATTTATAAATAAATATATCAATATATTATTAATTAATAACATTGATACATTATAATAATTGTTAATATATAACCTAGTGTAAATATATTCACTCCCTGAGGATGAATATATATATATATATATATATATATATATATATATATATATATATATGTATATGCATTTACATATGTATAAAAATGCAGACAAATTGCTGAACTGATATCTGAAACACTGAGAATAAGATATGTGCTGCCAGCCCAGAGACTGGCAGATTCTCTTGTTTTCATGAAAAAGGAAAAGGTAGATTGCTGAAACTAAGTTCTAGCTTGATTACCAGCTCTAGTGGATGGGGAGCAGAAGTGGTAAACTAAAAAAGATTGCACAATTATTGCATTTGTGAATATAAAGCAGCTGGGTGAGAAAATTAGTATGTTGAACAGCAGAATAGGGATCCCTCCAAAGTTTCAACAGATTAAAATAATATGCCAAATAAAAAAAAAGAAAAAGAAAAAGAAATATATTAAAGGAAATTGTAAAGTTCTTCTAACACAATACAAAAAAAAAATCAGCTTTAACAACGATAGGATGAGAAAGAGATGAATGTGATAGTTTGTGTAAAAAATAAGAAGAGATACTAATATCAACATACAGTTGCAAATTCAACATGATACCAATATGCCTAGTTTGATTTGAGAGTGAATTAATAGTGGTATAGCTTTTAGAACATGAAATACAATTACCTAATTGTAGTCTGTGCCAGTCACAAGGCCTCTCAAGCATCGCACTCTGCTTTGGATGATATGTTTGCAGAAGAGCAGACAACCTCCAGCACGGCCATGAGAGGGAGTCCAATATGTTATGAAACACTCAAAATGCTATTACATGATATCAATTAAAGTAATTACGACTTTTATCCCTGAGAAGATGACTTTAAAAAGTGAAGGAATAAATTAGGCCCTAATAACTAGGGGAAATGTTATTCTGGAACTGATTCTAACCAATAATGAAAGATGGTTTACTAAAATAGAAATTATGGAAATTGTAGGAGGAGGAAGCCATTCAATCATAAATATATGATAAACAAGAGGAAAACTAGGCACTGTGTAATATATAGCCTAGGTTTTTACTGAGGAAATTGCAAAGTGTTTCAAGATAAAAAAATAAGTAGAATCTCGCATGCTAAAATTACTTGAGTGAAATTAGCTTAAGATTAATGGGGAACTTTCAAGAAAGTAATCGTTAATATACAAAGAAAAATTGTTCTGATCATTAAGGAAAAAAAAATTGAAGAGAATGTTGTTAAGAGTTTAATGTGAAGGTAAAAATAACTTAGTTTTTAGAAACATTGATAAACAAGGAACTCACAGATTTTTGCAAAGGAATTATAGACAGCAAAATCAGGGGCAGGTAGTAGATGATGAAAACAAAATATGGCATGTTCCTTGAATTAGTCTTGTAGACAAGATAATTAATGCTTAGATTTAAATGATCAGGTTCAGGAATTGACTGCAGAAGGTGTGTATTAAAAGGATTCAGAGAGGAGATTATTATTTAGTAGCCTCTTGTTCTAGCAGATACAGTCATAGCAGGCTCTGAATTGATAAGGCAATCAGCCATGTTCATAATAGAATTCCCATTCCTAATTATTTGGAATATGAAGGGATATGCAATATCCCTTCAATTAAAAAAGAAAAGCTTGATAATGCCTAAGCTGAAACCAATTCTCCTAGTATGACATTTATATCACAAAATATGGGTTGATGAAAAAGGAAAAAAAATGCAGGCCGTATATGATATTTCCTGAGACACTCTATTCAAGTTATCTGAAGAAGAACAGAAGTATAATCACAGTTAACTTGTAATAGTATGGATATGACAACTTTTCTCTATGAAGGAGTTTCCATAGCTAAGAGAAGAAAATTTCTTATAAGTCATTACTATTAAGTGGAAAAGTGCAACCATAGAAAATAGTTTCCTTTACTATCGATCACATTGATGACAGAATTAGCCCAATAATTAAACATTTGTGTTACACCTACAGATTGCAATGGCCAGTATATATCAGTAAGTAACAAGCTTATTGGTGATGAACTTTACCATACTTAACACAGTTGGCCTGCTGAAAACAGATAGTGTCATCAGGATATAATAATGTGCACATATAAAGCTTTAATATATGTTTCTTTTAAAATAGATATGGAATGATATTTTTTCTATGAAGTTGTCCAAATAAAATGTAATTTATTTTTATAATGTCTACAAGATACAGAGTACATTTTCTCAAATAAAGTGTATTATTTGGCAGAAATTATGGAATTATATTTTTTCTATGAAGTTGTCCAAATAAAATGTAATTTATTTTTATAATGTCTACAAGATACAGAGTACATTTTCTCAAATAAAGTGTATTATTTGGCAGAAATTAAAACCATTCAATAGGATTTTCTGAAGTGCTTTCTGTGTGCTAAGCACTAAAGACATACACACACACACACACACACACACACACACACACATGCATAATGAAATAATCCCTGTCCTTATGGAGCTGACAGGCTGTCAGGGAAGTGAAAGTGTAGATAAAGAAGTACAAACTACATAAATACAAGAAAATTTGAGGGAAGAAGTCATTGGTGTTAGGAGGTCAGGAAAGGCCTCCTGGGGAGGGTGGTGTGTGAACTGAGCTTTTTTTTTTTAGTGAGGCAATTGGGTTTAAGTGACTTGCCCAAGGTCACATAGCTAGTAAGTGTCAAGCATCTGAGGTCAGATTTGAACTCAGGTCCTCATGACTCCAAGGTCAGAGCTCTATCTACTACACTACCAGCTGCCCCATGAGCTGAGCTTTGAAGAACCTAGGGATTCTACGAGGCCAAAGCAAGAAGAAGGTCCTTTCTAACCTTGAGAGACAGGTATTATAATAGCACAGATGTGAGGGATGGAGTGTTGTATGTTAGGAATATTAAGAAGACCAGTTGGTATCATACAATGCATGGAAGACATCACTCTACAAGTAGGTAAAGTTTAAAGTTTGGACCTCATTGGTGAAAGGCTTTAATTGATATGAGAGACAGAGAAATAGGACAGAGACAAAGAGACAAAATAGAGAGATGAAGACCAAGAGTAACAAAAAGACAGAGAATGGAAGAGAGAGACAGAGAGAGAATAAATAAAACATACTTTCAGCGTTATATTTGGCTTTAGATTTAGTAGAGAGCAAATGGAGTTGATTAAGCTATTAAATATTCTATTAAGCTAAGCAGAGGTGTTTTTAGACCTATGTTTTAGGGATACTATTTCGGCAACTTTATTGAAAATGGATTGGAGGTGAAAGAGGCTTAAATCAGGGAGACAATCAGAGAGCTATTACAATAGTGCAAGGGAGAGGTGAAATGAGCTACAACTGGTTTGTTGATCACATATATGAAGAGAAGAATTAAGATGTAAGAGATTTTATAAGTAGAAAACTAAAGATTTGAAAACTGACTGGATACATAAGGTTATAGGGAGCAAGAAGTTGAATGTAGCATGAAGTTTGCAGGCCTGGAAGAATGATGGTTCCCTAGAATGAAAAACAGAAGCTCATGAGAGGAGTGGGTTTAGGGAAAGTACAGATAGAGACAGTGAATTTTGTTTTAGAATTGCCAAATTGAAGATTACTAAGGATTACAAGTTTGGAATGTCTAGTAGGTAGTGGAAGATATGAGATGAGTCAGAAGGAAAACTAAACTTAAATATATAGAGTTGAGAGTCATCTGCGTAGAGATAATATTGAAGAATTTCAAAGCTGATGTTGTCATTGAAAGAGAGTGACATGAGAGAAAAACCTTCATACATACACAGAAATCTGTGGTGGGATATGCTAACAAAGAAAACTGAGGAGTGGTCAGACAGGTAAGAGGAGAGTGAAAACAAGGGGTAGTATAATGGAATTCCAGAGGAGAGAGTATTTAAGAAAAAAAGTTGGTCAATGCTATCAGTTTTTCACAGATATAAAAAAGTGAGAATCAAAATTTAGAACAATTTGTTTACGAGTCTACAAGAAAAAAAAAATTGCAAAAGCTTCATCACTTACTTGCATTTTCAACATAATTAATTCTCTTTTGTATTCGTTGTGTTTTGAGGTTTGTTTTTAAAAATTATTTCTCTATGTTATATAATATATTTGAAAATGTAGTTACATTTACAATTACTTGTATAAGCTTTATACGTTTATATATATATATATATATATATATATATATATATATAATATGCTGTAATGCAAGTGTATAATTTATAAGGATCTTCTATGTTGTTTGGAAGAGTTATACTTTTAATGGCTTTGTCACCCTAATCTGCATATTTTAATGAGTTTTTTATCTAGAGAAGAATGTAAATGAAATAATTCACATAGTTGAAAACATGTTTTACTTTTCTAAAAAAGTGCTTTATTTTATCACTTTCAAATATAAAGAAACTATTAATGAAGGAATTAAAATAAAATATAAATTATATTATTTTTGTAATTTTATTCCACTTTAAATTGCATCTACATTTCTTAAGTTAAAAGACTATTTATAAATTGAATTAAAGTCAATTAATTTTAATATCTAGTTCAATGTTTTAAATTTTATTTCATTTATTTCCACAGTCTATGTGTGTGTGTCTATATCTTGCACTTATGCAGCTTGTTCTATTTCCTTTCCTAACCATAATTCTGTTCTATATAACTATGGAAATCATTGTTAAGATCTATTCACAGTATGAACATATGCTTATTAATTATATTCTACATTTAAATTTATTCATTTATTCAAACACATATTAAGTTTCTACATGTATAAAACACTATCCTACACATTGAAGGATTTGCAAAAATAAATACAAAAATATGTAGATGAATGAATGAAGGACTACTGGGTTCTATGAACAAGTAAAGTACAGTTCAATAAGAGGTATGATGAATAAAAATAGAATGTGGTATATATATAAGAAGGATAAAAAGAATATTCCAAGAGGGTTAAGGGCATGGAAAATGTACTTTTGAGTAATGTCAAATCCATTTTATTAGTCATAAAAATTATCAATAAAATCTGTCTATGGATATATAATTGCTTAATTTATTTGTGTAATAAGCATGTAGCTAATTTAGGCTTTAACAGAAAATTCTTGGCATAATTGAAGACTGCAATAATGAAACCTCAGAGAAAAGATTATTGTTATAGGAAATAAGATACATGAAAGAATAAGAGCATTGCTATAAGATACTATCAAATGTAACATTTTGAATCAATTCTGTTTTGTTTCTTTGATGAATAATTTATCCAATACATACAGTTGGTTTTATTAATTTTCTTAGAGGAGGCTAAAATGATGATATTTCTAATCAATTACTCTCATATAGAGTGTGTTGGAAGCTTCCAAAAATTTACAGATTGAGGCCAGAGTCAAATCAAAAGCTCATGGACACAAATTATGTCACTCTAGGATTGCCAACCTGACCTAATCATCTATATTTTAGACATACTCAACTGTTAAGAATTTGGTAATTCCAAGAGATTGTAAAAAACAGTGTTATTATAATAGGAAGACATTTTGATGCATTTATTAACAATTTGACCAATTTTTTTTTTTGCAATATACAAGCTTCTTTTTTCATTTGATTCTTGAGGCAGAGGACTAAATAATCAATTCAATAAATATTTCTTAATTACCTCCACTGGCTGAGGCATTGTATACAAAATAAGATGGAAAATCTTCCTGTATTATGCGGACCTGAATCCCAAATTTTTTAAATGATAGAATAACATGAAGCAAGGAAGGAAAGATTAAAAAAAACACATAAAGCATCCATTATGCTCCAGGAGAACTTCAAAAATTTTATCTCATTTAATCCTCTTAGCAACCCTGGAAAGTAGATATCATTATTATCTCAATTTTACAAATATTTATTATCAGTTTATTAATTAAGCAAACAATAAGTTACTTGCCTAGGTTTATACAACTATTTAAATGTCGGAGGCCATATTGGAACTCACAATACTCCTGACTCTGAGATTAAAGCTCTAACCACTGTACCACTAAGTGTCATCTTGGTCTTCACTCTGATTGCACATACATTTATAGAATTTTGAGCAGGAAGAAACCTTAGATTGTTTCATTTAAGAGATATTTGTCTCATTTTACATATGACCAAACTTTGACATGAAGAAGTGAGGTGATTATTTTCCCAAAGTCACACCACCAATAAATATCAGAACTGAAATTTTCGTTCAGCTTCTTAGACTACAAAGCCAGTGCCATTTATTTTGTGTCACTCAGTCTTTCTTTTGTTTATCAGATATTACTACATTGCTTTCATGAAGTAGAAGGAGGTACACACATGGACTGGGAAAGTACTTGCTTTTTACCATTTAATGAAAGAAGGATAAACATTCAGACCATACTATTGGATTGCCATGTAAACTTTTACTACAACCTTAACAATATTGTATTACTGTATTACCAGGAATTATGACAGTGATGTGAGGGAAATGATTCCTATACAGAACTTTTATTTGAATTTCTGTATATGTAATATTTAATTATGCTATGAATATTAGTATTGGTGATTAAGTTGTATGACATGTTGGTGACTCTTTATTCAGGACTACAGAAACAGTTATTTGTCAACCTGTCCATTTTTTTCCTTCCAATTATAAGTTCCATGAAGCATATGAGAAGAAAAGAAATAGCACAAGAAGCTTGAAATTTAGTTGGAGACTTAAGGCACACATGAAAATGATTAACAGGCATGACAATGTGATAGCTATGCAACACAAGGTGGAAAAAAAAATTACAAGGAAATAGATTAGAATTAGTCTGGAGAGGCAGAAAAGATACATGGAACAGTTCAGCCATAAGTTGGATTTTTCAGGAATGACAAAATTTGGATTAACAGAGATGAGGGAGTTGGTATATCTGGCTTGCGTAACCATATTACCAATTGAGAGAAGGTCAGTATCAGTTTGTAGATGTGAAGATAATAATAAGAAAAGTGCTTGAGTGAAGTAATATATTTATTTTTCAAAGCAGTAACATAAAAGGTTGGCTAGGTAATAAGAAACTGGAAATCATATACGGCTTGGTGGAAGAGCCAGCCTTGTGTTTTGTTTCCTCTTTCTGGTGGTTCCTCCTATTGGTTCTAATTCTTACCACAACATCACTAAAGTGAAAATATGTTTAATAGGAATATATATCTGTAGCCTATATCAGATTGTGTGCTGTCTTGGGGAGGGAGTGAGAAGGGAGGAAGAGAAAAATTTAAAACTCAAAAACTTATGGAAGTGATTGTTGACAATTCAAAATAAAATAATTAAAACTTTTTTAAAAAATTCTTATTCTTAAAGCACAGGTTGAATCATGTTATCCTTCCCATCCCAATCCAATAAACCCTAGTGATTCCTTATGAAATCCAGGATAAAATATAAAACCTTTAATTGGCTTTATAAGCTTTTCATAGCCTGGCCTTTTCCTATCTTTCCAGTCTACTTATACCTTACTCTCATCTCCATGTTAGGAATGATTGAGGATCAAATTCAGACAATATCTGTGAAATGCTTAGCATAGTTGCTTAGCATAGCTTCTATATATCTTCTAGCTCTTAGCACAGTTTCTATATATTGGTTAGTGATACATAAATGATAGTTAAAAGTTAAAAGACCTAACCTCACTGTTATTTTTCATGCGAGACACTCTATCTTTTGATTCCTGCTTATTTTCAGTAGCTGTCCTCCAGACCTGAAATTCTCTTTCTCCCCATCTTACCTTCTGAATCCCCTAGTTTTCAAGTCCCTGTTAAAATCCCAAATTATAAAAGATGCTTTTCCTAATACTCACTACTGTTAGTTCATTCCCTTTGTTAATTAACTCTATTTCCCCCCCCATATATATCTTGTTTGTATGTAGTTTGCATGTTTCCCCTATTCTACTGTGAGGTCCTTTAGAGCACAGAAAGTTGTCTGCCTTTCTTTGTATCAAAAGTACTTAGCACAGTGTGTAGCCCATGTTAGGTGTTTAATAAATGCTGTTGACTGATTGATCAATAAAAATTCATAATATGAGATGTTTTGAGGGAATGTATAAATTATACATAATTAATTATGTAAAGATATTTCAATGAAAGGAAACCAAATTTTATCTCATAAATATAATTGAGATTTGGTGTGACTAGACTCATGCCTGAAAATTGCTCTAGAAAGATCAAATAATCAAATAACAACAGAATATATCAAATTAGTTGAAATAAAATTAACATTGTATACTAAGCAAATATAATAATATTACAAATTTTATATATGATATATAGATATATAGAGATATAAATTATAAATCAGGCAATGTGAGGAAGGCACATGGTACAAAATATTTTGGTAAAGATCAAGAGATGGAGAAATAGAAAGCATTTTGTCACTCAGGTGGTCTAAGAATCACATGAATAAAGAAGGGTGAAAAGTGAAGAGTTAAATAACATAAGTCTGGCACATAGGCAAAATAAGGTAGGACAAGAAACTTCAGCTGTTTAGGAACACTACTGATGTTCTCACCTTCCCAAAACAGATAAACTGGTCATTTCTGATTTTGCCTTTATGGTGATTTTTTTTTTTTGGGCAATTGGGGTTAAGTGGCTTGCCCAGCATCACACAGCACCTTCATGGTAATTTCAAAGGATGTGGCAACAAGGGAAAAATTGTATTCTGGAGGGACTTGTTGCTAAAGAAAAAAACAGTAATGAGAAACTTCAGGCAAAATCAATACATTGTGTTAAAATCTGTGATATCAGACAGGTAATGCATGTGTAGTCTATCACGGACCCTAGCTTTGTGGAGAACAGATTTTAAAGGATCTTAAAAAGGGAAAAGCTAAAATTCTATGAACTAAAACTTTTTGAGTGGAGGTGAGTTTAGGATAAATGGAAAGCCCTCAAGAATTTTTTTTTATGTTTCATTTTTCAGTTAACAAGTAATTATTTTCTTTTCCTCTAAGCTCACCAATTTAAAGGGGAAAACAAATTTAAATCCTTGTAATCCTTGATGTGGGCCCACATCTAAGTAATGCTTTGATGCAAAGATTCTCTTATAGTGTCTGGAGAATAAAACTCATTCAACACCATGAAAATTGATTTCCAATATTCTAATATTTTTGAAGTCCTCAGCCACAGTGTAAGGCCTTGCTATCTCTTTTATCCATCCACAGGGAATAATATCAACAAACTAGTTTAAATAAATTACCTGTGACCCATAGCTATGCCAAGCCTTTAGCTTTGCCTGTCTCCTGCTTGTAGCACTGTATACTGAGGCATCAATTACAGGTATAGCTGGCTCTTTCAGGATTCTAATTATAAGATAGTTTCTTAGACAACTAAAGATATTTAGGCAATTTATGTCACCTTCATTTTAAAGAAATATTATTATGCATTGTCACTAACCTAATTAAACTGTTTCTCATAACTCAAAGGGATTTATGTTATTGAAAGAATGTTTAGATCCAGTAGGGAGAATTAGCAGTAGAATAGTAATGGAATAAATAATTGACAAGTGAACTAGACCAAACTGGAGATTAATAGGAAACAGAAATAGTCTAGGACAAGGTGGTTGATGGATGACCTGTAAGAATTAACCTTTTCCCATATACTGTTTCATTTAGGATACTATGTGACATATGTGACACTGTTACATCAATTTTTAAAAAAGTAAGATATAGAATATGAAATCAAAGGCAAATGATGGAGGATTTTTTTTTTGGTTAGGCAATGGGGTTAAGTGACTTACCCAGGGTCACACAACTAGTAAGTGTTGTGTCTGAGGACAGATTTTAACTCAGATCCTCCTGAATCCAGGGCCAGTGCTCTATCCACTGTACCACTTAGCTGCCCCGAGGATTAATTTTTAAAAAAAGCATGGCACACTAATCTTAGAACAATGTCAACTGAACTCAAGCTCAAAATAAGCTAAATTTATGAGAGATGCTAAGGGCATCATATTGCTTCTTTACTTCTTTGTCTTGCTATATTAGGGAAAATAAATGATCAAAGAAATAATGGAACTATTTCTTATGGTGGAGGAGATGAAGATAATGGATGGTGATTAGAAGGCAGAACTTGTTTTTTGTTTTGTTCTGTTTTGTTTCGTTTTTGCTTTTTGGTGAGGCAATAAGCATTAAGTGACTTGCCCAGGATCACTCTGCTAGTAAGTGTGCAATGTCTGAGGTCAGATTTGAACTCAGGTCCTCCTGATTCCAAAGCCAGAGCTGTATCCACTGTGCCACCTAGCTGCCTCTAGAAGGCAGAATTTGTAACTATTATTTTGTGCTATTTATTCTTCCAAGGAGACTTGGCTTTCTCCTAGAAAAGGTATGAAAAATGTCATGAATAGGGAGTTGAATGCATTTAACTGCCTTTAATAGACTTAAGCCCTAGTTGAATAGCCCAAAGGGACTGAAAAGTCTGGGAAATGTGTTTTTTGAGTTGTTGCTGACCTTGCGGAACCAGATCATGGGGAGTAGAAAAGACACTGCAAGACTGGGATCAAAGAAAGAGTAGTAGGGTTAAAAAAAATCTCTTTTCAAGTGGAAGAATTCAAGTATTTGATTAATTTCTGGAAGCTTAAAAAAAAGATCTTCCAATAAATTATTGACTTTCCTTGCTGGTTATAAGGAAGTAGGATGAGGTAATAAAGAAGCTGTGGTTTTATTGAAAGATGAATGGTTTAGAAGTCAAAGGACATCAGTCAAATATACTTCAGGCCAGTAAGCAAATAAGTTCCATTGGCAAAGTTTCATGACATTTCTGTACCTCAATTTTTTATCTCCAAATCAGGTTGTTGGACTAAGAGAGCTTTTAGCTCCTTTCCCTTTAATGATTTATGAATAACCAACAGATTCCTTCTATACATGTAGGAAAATCATTGATTGAAGCTGATGTTTTGGCATTAATTCTAGCAATGAGGAAGAAATGGTTGGCTATATTTAAGTGACAAGTACCATGTGAGAATTCATCCGATTCAAATCTGAGTGTTGTGATTGAAAAATAAAGGACAGCTGGACCAACTCAGACATGCCCCCTAGAATTTTGGAAACTATTTCAAATCTTCAGATTAATAAAAATATGCAGTATTCCATGGACAGAAACTACAAAAGGGAACATGACTCAAGAGATACTAAAGTCTCTAAAACTAAAATCCAAAAATAAAAAACAATTAACACAGTGAAAAAAATGAAATTTATCTGAAGAAAACACTGTGGTGGAGTGTGGAATTCTTCAATGAACTCAGAATACAAGGGGATTTGGAAGGGGGTCATATGGTCAAAGACAAACAAGACTGTAACACAAGTCTATGACATGAGTTTCAGGAAAATTAAAACATAATTAGTTGAAGGTTGTCAAGAATACTAAAGACAAAAAAATGAAGCCATGCTTGAAGCAAAGAGATGAACAAGAAAATAAGAGGGTCATAATGGAGCTTATGGAAGATTCTGCATGCAACGTTAATAAAAGACATACAGAGAAAAAGCACAGTTATTCAAAACACATTTTCATGTTTTGTCTTCTCTATCAAGGAGCATTATGTTCAAATTAGAATGGGTAAAATATGCATCTTTTAAAATTGATTATAATTCAAAATAGGTAAGAAACAATTGAAAAATTTAGTACACTTGAAATTCAACCAAATTTCTGAGCATAGAGAATTCACATTTTCTGGACACTATAAGAATATGAATACGCAACTAGGGAACTTCTAGGGAATCATGGATAACCACAAAATACAAGAAACCTATGTATAACTGTCACTTTTACTAAAAAAAAAATGGAACAGGGTAGTTTATGGGAACTTGTGGAAAATTGTGAAAATGAATGACAATTCGTAGAAAAATTGCAGAAACTAAAATAAAATGTATAGAGTGATCATTTAGAAAACTGTGATGACTGGGAACAATGTATGTTTAATACAAACAAGTAGAACATTGAGGTTAACCTAATCTATAGTTGTTGAATTTGAAAATCATAGAAATTTCATAAACATATTATAAGTATAATACATATACATAATATGTATCATGTCTGTTATATTATTTTTAATGTTTATATATTAAAATTTGTTTATATATGCATATGTATGTGTGTATACTTATATTTTTTTTTAAAATATGAAGTACCTACTATATTCCAGGTACTATTGTGCTATTGTTTAGTCATTCATTCAGCTGTGCCAGACTCTTATGTGGTACCATGAACTTTGTTTATGGCATTTTCTTTGCAAAGATATTCAAATTGTGTACTTTTTCCTTGTCCAGTGCATCCTCATTTTACAATGAGAAACTGAGACAAATAAGGCTTAAGAGACTTGGCTAGGGTCATACAACTAGTAAGTGTCTGAGGTCAGACTGGAACTCAGATCTTTCTGACCCCAGGTCCAGTGCTCTATCCAATGTATCCACTCTATCCACCTATATGCAAAACCTTTGAGATTTTGAATTCAGTGGATAATCTGGGGACCAGGATAAGGAAAGGAAAAATAAATTCTAGGTACTATACTATTGGGAACACAAAGGAAGAAATGAAAAAGGCCTTGCTCTCAAGGACTATGCATTTTATAGGGGTAGACAACATGAACATAAATACACAAATATAAGTAACTTGGGGAATGTGGAAAAGCAGCTGGGATAATTAGGAAAAGCTTCATATGGAAGGTACCACTTTAGCAGAACTTCAGAAGAAATAAATGATTCTTAGAAATGGAAACAATGTGGAAATAAGATCTAAAAATGTACTGACATAGAAATTATATAAAAGAAGGACTTCATGTTGTTGTGGTTTAGAGGTTTAGGGGTGTGGGGCCTCAAAATATCAAGAGCAAGGAAAGGGGGCCTTGTCCAAATGAATTGTACCCAAGCCTTTTTTCAGCCAAAGATAAGGTTTATTAGAGATTTACCATATTGGACAGACTCTTAAGGAATGTAAACATTTGTGAGGCTCCTAATGACAAATGAGCTTGAGCAAATCTCAGCCCCTGGCTAGATTTTAAGAAGCTGAGCACTTAGCTAGACTCTTAAGGAATCTGAGTATCTTAATGGAGACAAAATGGATCTTATACACAGAAAGACTGTGGGAAGGATCTAGGGATGACCAAGTAGTTTGGGGTGATTGGAAAAGGGGTCTGGGGGTAGGGGTATCTTGATTGGAATGGAGAGTAATCTGGGGTAACTGGAGGAGGGGTCCAGGGAGGATCTCGATGGGAGTGACTGGGAGGTAAAGAATGGAATCTAGATAGGATCAAGGGTGGGAAGTAAGGGGCCCTGGGGGGGTAACAGATAATGGAGGGCTGGGTTAGATTAAGGGTAACTGAGAATTGGTAGATTGGATGCCGGAGATAAGGAAAGGCCAGCTGATAAGATTATAGCCTCAGAAGACTGCCAGAGAGTTCCTTGACCAAGTGAGAGAGTTCAAGGAGAATCTTTAGACAGATGAGACCCAAATGCTTTTTGGGGTGAGGGTCAAAGGTCTCAGCTTTGTCTGTTAATTTAGACAAATTATTCCTATGAGAGACACACAAAAAAGAAAAAGTAATGATATAGTGCATGAATCAGAAAACAAAATTCAGGATGGAGTTCTTCTTGACACACTCTGAAAAAAGATGGCAAATAAAGAGGAGAACAAAGAAAAGGGGCAAAATTGAAAGACTGTAGCAATAGAAAGCTGCTTTAAAGATTTTAGGGGAAAGGACTTATGGGAACATATTGAAATATTACATTCCTTGGAGTGCAAAAAATAATCTAGATCAAGTTAGCAATAATCCTACTCTATATTTCTCAGGCCACATTTGATACATTATATTCTGTTTGAGAATTTCACAATGAAAGAAATTTTTAAAAAAATTAAAAAAATTTTTAAAAAGTGACAAAAGAGAGCGGGGTCTGGTAATGATAAAATGAATATGATCTCACTATCTTAATTTCTTTTCTGAATCACCATTTCCCATTCACTAACATGGGGGTATTTCTTAAGGATTTCTCTTTATTTCCTGTATACTTTTTTTTTTGATGAATTAGCTTTTGGAATTTAAATATCAACTCTATGCTAATGACTCCCTAATCTCTACATAGAATCCTTAGTTCTTGCCTTGGCTCCAGTCCCTCTTTAATTACTTGCTGGATAGCTTCACACAGATGAACCATGAGCATCTCAGGTAAAATATGTTCAAAATGAGATCGATCATTTTGCCCTTTGCCCATAGCCATCCTTTCTCCAAACTTCCTTAAGTGAGGAAAGAGTTGATGGTTGGCAATGTGAATCATTGGATAGCTTTGTCATATAAATAACACCACAAATCCTACTAAACATTGTAGTATGGTTGCTCTTTAGTCAGCCCTGGAATGGAATAACTAATAAAATTATAGTTGAAAGCATTATTATTTACCAAATCACCCAAAGGAACATTCTCTCTTTGTAATCTAAATGCATTTAATTTTCCTTAATAGTCTTTCCTAGAATTTTCAGAAGTAGACAATACAGGCACATGGTTTTGCACATTCATTTAAATGAACATTTTTCATATCACTATTAAAATGCATCACACAATCAAATTTCATTTACATGGACCACGTACGTCTTGAATATTTAAGGAACTATACTCAGTCTCTGCCAATACTACTTTTATTTAGTGTAACTGTTCCTAGACAGACATTTCAATTGTTTCTTTCAGAAAATTCAGACAAGTCATGAATTCTTGATAAAGATATTAATATCCTTTCACAGGTAGTTTTCCATGTCTGTTGATCAATGAAGAAGATGGTTATTATCCTCATGCTCAGCTTGAGACATCAAATATGTAAATCACAATATTTTCAGATTTATCGGACTTGAAATATGAACCTCCAGAAAGAATATTTGCCAGACTAAGTATAGTATAATCTGAAGGGAATTAAAAGTTGTGGCAAATTTTTTTTAACTTACTGACTAGATTGAATAGACAAATAATATTGGATCATGAAAGACTTCCTGGCTGAGGTAAAATTTGAAATAGGATTTAGAGAAATCATGTGACCAAGAGTATGGAGAGGAAAAAAAAAAACAGAAGAAAAGGGCTTGTTCAGAGGTAGGCATAAATTGTTGGAGGAAACTTGCATATAATGCTTTCAAAATGCAGATGTAATAATTGTTTCTTAAATAGCAATCTAATTCTTTGGTATGCTTTACAAAAAGCTTCCTCAATTCATAAAGTTCCTAAACAATATAATATTACATGAGATCAACTTACAGTGGAGAAAGTAGCTTTAGCAATGGAAATAAGTATCTGCCTATTATTACTCCTAGGGAGTTTCTTGAGGCTTATTGAAGTTAAATGTCTTACAAAGGGTGACAATTGGTAAAGGACAAAGGCAGGTTTTGAACCAATTTTTATTGACTTCCAAGCCTAGGACTCTAATGTGCTTAGCTTCCTCTTGTATATATTTTTAAGGGAAACCAATGCAAATCCAAAAATGCAAAGAAGACCGTTTAAACTATCCTTTTTAGTGAAAATATCAAATTAAATGTTCTAACTTTACAAAAGCAAAGTTATTGAGCTATCAGTAAGCATGTATATTTGTGTGTGTGTATGTATATGTATACATATGCATATAGAAATAGATATTTGATAAATACATAGGTAGTCACAGTGATAGTAGACATATTTCTGACTCAGAAGGGCCCAATGATTTCTAAATTCTAATGTTAGTTTGACAGTTTTAACTGGAGATGTATGATTACATGGCCTACTACTTTAGCATAAACAAAAAATGAAGAATCTCTTGTGAAACATGATTGACATTAGAAACTTTCACATAATGTATTTTGAGAAGCTCTTATCAAGGGTCAAATGTTAGCCCCTCTTAGATTGTGACTTTTCCTTGGAAAGATAATTTCCTAAAGATTAATAGAAATATCTTGGTATAACTTTTGTATTAGGAATTATTCATCTTTTAACTACTTGGTCATTTTATAAAATCTTTGTCAAGAAAGATGGATACTTTTGGAGAAAGCAATCTAAGATGTCTTGCATGTTTTCTAGCTTTGAGGTGATTAGATTTCTAACACTAAAATGAAAAATGAAGAAAAATTCAATTACTAAAATTTTGGTGATTAAGTCAGCACCATGAGGGTTTGAAAGCTTTGCAAAACATGAAAGATAAGAATATTATAAAAAATGTGGATGCACAAGGAACTCACCACATTACATATTCAAAAATGACAGGTAAAGAGGGTGACAGCAATGTCAGGTAAGGGAAGAAAAGTAAAGTAGTGTGAAATAGTGCTATAAGATTTATGTTAAGAGCCTTACAGTTCAGAAATAGCTGAGGTTTATGGTGAACAAAAAATACAATCAAAAGGAATATTCTTAGCTAAATGTGGGGCAGGAAGAGGATTAAATAATCGATGGGACGACTGCAAGGTGTGAAAGGTATGATACTAGATGAAATAGAGAAGGGAGAACAAGTAAACTTATTTTTCTTTTGTTTCCTTTGTTAAAGAGACTGATTTTTTTTAATTGTGAGAGAGAAAAAAAGGTAGTTAATAGAATATCAAAAACAAAAAGAAGTGAGGCAAAAGTAGTTGAATTCCATTCAATAAACAATCATCAGTGAGTGCCTATTATGAGCAAGACATTGTACTAAACTTTAATTACACAAAGGAACATCTTGCAAAATAAAATGTAATAGATTGTTATAAAGTTCTACCCTTGGAATAAAGAAAATGAGAAATTATATGTATATGAAGAATGAAGCATGATTAAAGAGCAATCCTTCTAGAAGAAGTATGTACTTATAATTTGAGAGCAAAATCAAACTGAATCAACCTTGTCATGTAGATTTAAAAAAATAAAAATGAAATAAAACAAAATAAAATATATGTGAGGAATAATATTCAAAAATAATACTAAAAAAATGTGAGGAATACGATGTTTCTGCTCACCTGATCTGCTCCAAGAATAACTGGAATATTAAGTTTAGTTATAGATACTGAATTTCAAAATGAATAAATAAAACATATTCAGAAGTGAATGACCTGGATAATAAGAGTAGATACTATGACATTTGAGGAGCCAGAGATGTTTACCCTCAAGAAGAGAAGACATGGAAGGGACATGGGTTTAAAAGTCTGTTGTATAAAGAACTATTAGACATTACGTATCTCTAAGAAAATATTTCTCTCTCTCATATATATATATACATATATATATATATATATATATATATATATATATATATATATATTATATATATGTATATATATATATATATATATATATATATATACGCACACACACACATATACATGTATATAAGTATATATATGTAAATAAGTATATATATATACATATATACACATACACATAGATGCACATATACACACATACATATATACACATACGTACACACACACACACACACACACACACACACACATATATATATATATATATATATACGCACACACACACATATACATGTATATAAGTATATATATGTAAATAAGTATATATATATACATATATACACATACACATAGATGCACATATACACACATACATATATACACATACGTACACACACACACACACACACACACACATATATATATATATATATATATATGTATATTATATATATTATAATATATATATATATATATATAACTCATTTTCTTCCTGATTTCCACATGTATATAACTAAATGATCACTAAACACCTTTACCTGAATATCCTGCTGGCATCCCAAACTGCACATGCCCAAAATGAAACTAATAATTTTCACATCTATACTTATCCATATTATAAACTTTTTATTTCTGTTTTAATCATTACCATCATCCCAATCATGAAGCTCACAACTTTGGTATCATCTTTGACTCATCACTTTCCTTTCTTCATGCCTAATCCATTCAATCAGTTGTAAAAAGTATCTTTTCTACATTGATTATAAATACAGATTACCAAACCTTTTTTGTGATGGTCATCCTTCTAATTCAAGCCCACATCACCTTCTATCTTGATTATTTCAATATCTTTCTAAATGGTCAGCCTGCTTCCAGTATCTACCCTTCCCAATCTATCCTCTATATCATTACTAAAAATCTATTTAAAGCATAGGACTGACCATACAAGTCCTGGCTCAAAAATCCCTACTGGCCTGCTATTGCCTCTGGAATAAAATACATAGATTTTTGTTCTTGTTGTTGTTGGCTTTTTGTTTTTTTTTTTTAATTTTTAAAATTTTTTTTTATTAAGCCTAGCATTTAAATCCCTTAAGAAGCTGCTTCCAGTCCATATAAAGTCAATCTTTCTCTTCCTAAATTTCTAAGAGTACTTTGCTATGGTAGAACTTCATTTGAGATATAGATATAGATATAGATATAGATATAGATATAGATATATAGATATAGATGCACGCACATGCATACACACATGTGTGTACACATGCGTACATGTGTGTATTACACACATATAACATACACATATAACACACATATATTACACATACATATACACACATGTATATATAATACATTTATTATATTATATACATTACATACATATAACATACACATACATGTATGTGTCTACTGCTTTCCTTGAGGGAAAAGATTATTTTTTTCGTCTTTGAATGCCTAGTCCTTCACATGGCATCTTGAACATAACTGATACTTGAAATGGTCAGAAGCACTGAGCCTGATGCATTGTATACTTGTTGGATAAACAAATGAAATGTTTAAATAGAAAAACTCTATCACATACAAATACAACTAAGAACTTCAGAAATTTTATCTACATTTGTCAAGATATTCTTAGAAATAAGGACCACGGTACACAGAATACTGCACTTGGAAAGCTAAAATCAGAGATCAAAGGACACAGAAGTGGCCTTAGAGGTCTTATAGATAAAAACTCCTCCTTTTATAGGTGAAAAATTGATGCCTACAGTAAACTAGTAATTTTCTCAAGACTAGAAAGAACATAAGTAGCAGAATCATAATGAAGGATATCTTTGCTTATAAAAAAAATATATTCAGGCATCGCTAGAAGGCAAAGTGGAGAGAGCTCAGGCCTTGGAGTCAGGAGAACCTGAATTCAAATCTGGCCTCAGACACTCAACACTTACTAGCTGTGTGACCCTGAGCAAGTCGCTTAACCTCAATTGCTTCACAAAAAAACCCAAACATTTATGTGTGTTTGTGTGTGTATGTACATATGTATGTACGTATGTATGTACACATGTATGCATATGTATATGTGAAAGTATGTATGTGTATGTATGTGTGTATGTATACACATACGTGCATACACATACACATATATTCAAGTATACTCATTATTGCTCTTATAATTTCCATAACATATTAGGTATTCTTATCCTCATGTGCAAGGTTTTTTGGTATTTGTTAGAAAAGATTGTTGTTGTTTTTCCCCCCAATGATTTGGGCTATATCTTATCCATTTAGTTAAAATTTTTAACCAAATTTATCCTTGTTTGCTTCAGAGTAAATAATAAAGAACTTCCTGTTCTCTATGACATTCTCTCTAAGTACAATCCTATTTATCTTTTTCCATTTGTTCTCACAATATCTTTGAGAAATTGCTTGTGTTTGATTGTTTTATAATTTAACCATATTTTCTATTGAATCGATTTGCTTTTGCCCTCATTACTGTAGTAAAACCATTCTCAAAGGATGAACAATTATCAAACCCAACAGTTTTTTTCCCTCAGCCTTTATTCGACTTAACTGGTGTGCAGCATATGACAATGTCAACCCAATCTTGACCCATCTTATTACGGTGTTATTTTTATGTTTTTTTCTTACTACTTCTTGTCGTTTCCTAGACTCCCTGTTTTTACTCCTCCTATCTGCTACTGTGAACATTCCACAAGGTTAATTCTAAGTTTCTCTGCTATTCTTTTCCCTAGAGATTTCCTAAAATCTCATAATATCACATATGATTTCTTTAGAATTGAAAATCAGTTTTAAATATCCAGGCCTAACTTCTCTACCAAAGGCAGCTGATATCAAAATGGAGAGAGCCCTAGGCCTGGGGTCAGGAAGACTTAAGGTTAAATCCAGTCTCAGAAATTTACTAAGTATGAGAATCAGGGCAAATCACTTACTTTCTGTTTCCTAAACTGTGTAATGAGTAGAATAATTGCACCTATCTCACAGGATCTTTTGAGTACCAAATGAGATGTTTATAAAAAGCACTTGGCATTGTATCTAATGCATAGTAGGCACTATACAAATATTTATTTTTTAATTTCCTTTCTTACTGAGGTTCCATCTCTAATTTCTCATTGGTACAAAAGAGATAGAAATTGACATTTAACTGTAATCTCAAATTAAACTTATATAAACATGAAAACCTACATTCCCATCATAACAAGCTACCTGTTCAACTTTTCTATTTTTCTTAATTGTACCACAATTTTCTTTCTTTAAAAAAAATAATATTTATTTTAAAATACTTTTTTAGTTCAAAAATCTCATCCTTCTTGTCCTGCCCCCACTCATTGAGAGGGCAATCAATATATCAAAGATATATATGTGAAATCATGCAAAACATATTTCTATATTAGGCATGTTCCACAGAGGGAAAACAATAAGATTTTAAAAAAAAAAGAAAAGAAAGTGAATATGCTTCTATCTGCATTCAGAATTCATCAAATCTCTCTCTGGAGGTGGATAGCATTTTTCTTCATGAGTCCTTTGGAATTGTATTGAATCATTTTATTGATCAGTATACCTAAGTCTTTCATGATTTATCATCATTACAATATTGCTGCTACTAATAAATGACACAGTGATAAACAGAGAATACCTCCAAAGGAGACAAATGCTGATGTTGGTGGATTGGATAACCAGATTCAATGGAATTAAGGAATCCTGGAACTTCCTCTTCACTTATCTTGAATATAAAAACATGGCTATTAAACCACCTGAAGTAATTATTCTCTGTGGCCCATCTGCCACTGACAAACACTTGTTTGCCAAAACTATATCAAATCAGACCTCAGGACCTTCCTTATAGTTGTTGGTTCTGAACTTATTTAAAGTACTAAGGAGATGGGCACAAACTTGCTTGAGAATTGTCCTGAGTAGCTGAGTAATATGCCCCATCAATTGCTTTCATTGATGAAACTGATTCCATTTGGATCAAGAGGTATGATTCAAATTCAGGTGGAGAAAGAGAAGTTCAGCAAATGATATCAGAATTGTTGAACTTGTTGGGTGGCTTTGACTTCAGAGAAGTTAAAGTGATTATGGCTGAATAAAATGTTTAGATGAAGCACTAAACAAACCAAGATATATTGACTGGAAGATTCAGTTCCTTCTGCAGGATAAAAAGATCAAGAAGTGCATCTTTTCAGATTCATACAAACAGAATGATTTTTGGCAGATGTTGTAGCTTTAGATCATTTGATCATAACTAAAGATGACTTGTCTGAAGCAGATATCAAGGTAGCATGCATAGAGGCTGCTTTCATGGCCCTAAGAGAATGTGAAATGAAAATAACAAATGAAGACTTCAAAAAATCTAAAGAAAATGTACTTTATAAAAAATAAGAAGGCACCCCAGAGGGACTCTATCTCTGAATGAACCATGCTGCCTTCGTGAGAATTGTTCAGAACTTTCCCAACACTCTGGAATAATAACACTGTGGGAACTGAAGGGGCATTCATGCTCCAGTAGGCCTTTATAAGCAAGTTTTTTTTTTTAATATTACTCAGAGGTGATGTGTGGGGTACCAATTGAACTGTGCTGGTCTTTTGTTCACTGCTACACCATATTCCTTAATAAAACATTCTCTTTCTGAACCCAATAAGAGAGAGAGAGAGAGAGAGAGAGAGAGAGAGAGAGAGAGAGAGAGAGAACGAGAGAGAGAGAAATTTCAGAAGAATTGTGGACTTAGAAACCAGCTTCCCAGTGGATGATTAATTATAGGGTCAATAGGTAGTATACATCTAGAATTCTAGGAAATCTGAAAGTTACCATTTAATTAACCTTCCCAAATCACTGCTTCCTGTGCCAATCATCTGCTTAAACATTGCTCTCCCATCAATGACCAAAAAAAAAAATTCAAATTCCTTATCATAGTATCAGAGGAGATAAATAATTGGAATCCTAATTTTCCAAAATTATCTTCTAATATTTATATAAATCCTAAAATCCAGACAAATTGATGAATTCACATTCTTCTAAATATCCCTGTGATGTCCCTTAAAACCATAGAATGTCAGGAAGAAAAGCACTTCAGAAATAATCTAGTCCTACACTTTCATTTTTATAGCTAAGAAGACTTAAAGGTCCAGAGAAAAATCAGTGATTATGAATTCTGGAACTAGTGGTAATATTAAGTAGAGTTGGGAAGTGAAGAGAGGGAAATGGGGAGAGGGCTTATATATGATTGCTTCTATGCTTTGTTGAGGTAGATTGTAGACAAATAGATACAGTGAAAATTGAGATTGAGGAACTAGAAAACAGTTGGCATGTGGATAGCATGAAAAAAAGATTGAAAATTAAATTTTGAAGATATTGCAGAGGATAGAATATGACCTGTAGGATCATGGATGACAGAAATGACAGAGGACATGGGTATGATGCAGTAAACTTAAAAGAAAGTGAAATTGTTTCTAGACACAGTATTAGAAAGAATGTGGCAACAGGGAGAAAGAATTATGCAGACTCGTTCTTCTGCACTAGCTTATTAGGTTTCTGAATAAAAGTGCAATCAGACAGGCAGAGAGTGTGAAGAAATGTGTGTTCAGGAGAGAGCTAGGTTTCAGTTTGCACCCGAAGATAAAAAGTATGTGAAAGGAAAAGATCTAGGACAAAGGAGAATCAACCGTGCAGGGGAATTCCATTTGATAGAAGAGAAAGGGAGGTCAGAGAGGACTAGAACTAAGTTTACTAATTCTATTGGGGGTGGGTGTTTCTGCACCAGACAGCACCTATTGCCTTTGCTGCTGACAACTCTTTCCATCCTCATCCACATAGCACAAATCTATATGTTAGATGGCATATAACAGGACAAAACACCTCTTGCAGAAGGCAAGTCTGGGGACAGAGATATGATGACCAGAGAATCTTAGTGACAGCCTAAGAACCAAGGCAAGATTCCCATTTCATTCTATATGTTTGCCCCCAAAGTTCTGTTCAGAAAGTTTGTGTTTCATCCAATGTCATACAGTAATTTAGTTGGGAAAATCAATATTTGAATCTAGCACTCCAGCCTAGTGTTTTTCTCTTACACCACAGAAACTATGATTTTGCCCACATGTTGCTCCCTAATGGGAATGCCTTCTTGTTACCTTTGTGTTTTTTTTTTTAAAAAACATTCATACCAGAAATATATTAAATGGTAATACAACTAATGGGTCTGTATCCCAAAGAGATCATAAAAAGTGGAAAAGGACCCAAATGTACAAAAATATTTATATCAGCTCTTTTTGTGCTGACAAAGAATTGGAAATTGAGGGGATGTCCATCAATTGGGGAATGACTAAACAAGTTGAGGTATATGAATGTAATGGTATACTATTGTGTTGTAAGAAATGATGAGCAATAGATTTCAGAAAAACCTGGATAGACTTGCATGAACTGATGCTAAGTGAAGTGAGCAGAACTCAGAAAACATTTTACACAGTAACAGCAACATTGTCCCATGATCAACTTTGACAGACTTGGCTCTTCTCAGAAATACAATGATCTAAGTAAATTTCCAAAGTCTCATGATAGATGATGATATCCACATCCAGAAAAAGAGCTATAGAGTCTGAATGTAGATCGAAGCATTCTGTTTTCACTTTATTTTCTTTTGTGGTTTTTCCCTTTTTTTCCTCATTCTTCTTTCATAACATGACTAATTTGGAAATATGTTTAATATGTTTGTACATGTATAACCTATATCAGATAGTTTTCTGTCTTGGAAGAGAGGTAGAGAGGAGAGGATGGGAGAAAAAATTTGGAACTCAAAATCTTATAAAAGTGAATGGTGAAAACCATCTCAATATGTAATTGGAAAAATAAAATACTCTTTTAAAATTAAAAATATGCATTAAAATTGTGTTCATCCTTCAAACTCTAATCCATGAAAATTGCCTTTGCTATTCCACCTAGCATAATCATTTGTTTTCTGATTTCATGTGTTAATTATATACTTTGAAGGCACAGTGGATAGAAAGACAGTACCAGAAGACCTGAGTTCAAATCCTACTTCAAACTTTTACTACCTGTATGACCTGGACAACTCATTTAACTTCTCTATGTTTCAGTTTCCACACATGTAATAACAGCACCTACCTCTATGAATTGTTATGAGGATAAAATTACATCATTCCTTTGTTCCAGTTTTCCATGAGACAGTATGAAACAATATTCGAGAAGAACTTTATTAACATAAGAGCACTGTATAGTTTCTATTATTATTTTGTTTTTGTTTTTGTTATTGTTGTAGTTATAATAGTTGCTATTTTGAAATTCGGGATATAGGGGGAGTGGAGCCAAGATGGCTGAGTAAAAGCAGTGACTTGCTTGAGCTCTCCCCCAAACCCCTCCAAATACCTTTAAAAAATGGCTCTAAAATTCTAAAGGAGCAGAAACCACAAAAAGAAAGTTAAACAAATTTCCAGCTCAAGACAACCTGGAAGGTTGATCAGAAAGGTATACTGCACTGAGCAGGAAGAGGAGCATAGTTTGGTGCAGGCCTCAGTGAATCTGGAGCAGGCCTCAGAGAACTGAATAGTAGGCAGCTGTGGCTGTTTCCAGACTTCTCAACCCATGAACATCAAAGACAACTTAGGAGGTCAGTAGGAAGAGTCTGTTTCTGTGATGGTGAGAGAGAAGCAAGGTGGGGTCCCAACCCAAGTCCCAGAGTGTGGCCCCAAGGCGGTGGCTGCATCCTGAACTTCTGGCCCAGAGACTGAGGGGGAATCAGGTGGCTGATAAGAGGGGGATAGCAGGGATCTCTTTGCTGGTGCAGAATTCTCTTTCTTTGCCTGTGTTGGATCTGGGTGACAGTTCTGGTTGGCAGTCCTGGGGTGAGGAGGAGCACAAGCATGGGGGAGCTGGTAGTGGTGATACAGAGAAAATCCTTCTTACATTTCCAAAACAAAAAAGAGTGCTTGTAGTCACTCATAGACAGGATCACAGGAGTAAACACCTTGCCCTTGATCATAGCACCTTGGAAAAACTGAAAATTTACAGGTCCTCAGAAGTATCTCTGAAAACAGCTGTATAACCCCCCAAAGCTTGGGACAGTACCTTCTCCAAACTGGAAGCAGATCTCTACCTTAATAAAGAGTTTAAAGCTCAAGTAACTGGCTCAGATCATGAACAAACAAAGGCACAACAAAAGTCAGTCTTTGGTAACAAAAAAGATCAAAAGATACAGCAAGAAGAAGACAATGAAGTCAAAGCTCCTACATCCAAAGCCTCCAAGAAAGATATGATTCTGTCCCAGACCATGGAAGAGTTCAAAAAGGAATTTGAGAAACAAGTGGGAGAAACAGAGGAAAAACTGGGAAGAGAAATGAGAGTGATGTAAGAAAATCATGAAAAACAAATCAATACCCTGCTAAGGGAGACCCAAAGAAATGCTGAAGAAAATAACACCTTAAAAAGTAGCCTAACCCAAATGGCAAAAGAGGTCCAAAAAGCCAATGTGGAGAGAAGAATGGCTTAAAAAGGAAAATTGGCCAAATGGAAAAGGAAGTCCAAAAGATTAATGAAGAAAATACTTCCTTAAGAATTAAAATGGAGCAATTGGAAGCTAGTGACTTTATGAGAAATCAAGACACTATAAAACAAATTCAAAAGAATGAAAAATTAGAAAACAATGTGAAATATCTCATTTGAAAAACAACTGACCTGGAAAATAGATCCAGGAGAGAGAATTTAAAAATTATTGGACTATCTGAAAGCCATGATCAAAAATAGAGCCTAGACATCATCTTTCAAGAAATCATCAAGGAAAACTACCCTGATATTTTAGAACCAGAGAGCAAAATAGAAATGTAAAGAATTGACTGATCACCTCCTGAAAGAGATCCCCAAAGGAAAACTCCTAGGAATATTGTAGTCAAATTCCAGAGTTCCCAGGTCAAGGAGAAAATATAGCAAGCAGCCTGAAATTAGAGGATTAGTATGGAAAAAATGACAATGGGCATAGTCCTAGGTCTATCATGAATATATATGTTACCTTTTTCAGATTACTTGACCTCTTTGATTCTCAGAATTCTCATCTGCAAGAGGAAGATGTTGAATCGGAATCATCCACATTTAGAGCTTAGGGTCTGAATGATGTCAGGTTGTCCAAAGTCTAAATTTTAGAAATGAGGAAACAATTCCAAAAAAAAATATGACTTATCCAATATTACATATACCTAGTAAGAACCCAAGACCAGACTAAACTCAGAATTAGTATTGTGTTCTTTACACTATAACATTTCATACTCACATGGTCTCTAAATTCCTTTCAATTTTAACATAATTATCACTTTAATTATTTCTTTTACTTGTTATTTAAGTTTTGTATAATTTTTTGTGATACATTTGTTTTGTGGCTAATCTCCCCCAAGTAGATTACAAACCCAATGATGGCATAGATAATATTGTGATTCTTTATACTATTTAATACAATCCCTTGCACATAGAAGTTGTTCAATGAATAGCTATAGATTGATTGTATCCCCGTAACCTAACAGTGCAAACTAAAAGGTAAACATTCATGTAACACTTGACAGCTTAGACCATTCTGATTTCTACCTATAGTTGGTACTTTTGAATGACCACTTTTACCATATTTGGAAGCTATGTGATATTACCATGTACTTGGTCCCCTGAATGGCTGAAATATTATTGACCTGGTTCAGTGTTTGATTAGCAGATGTGACAGATTGAAAAAGGTAGTACTTCTCTTTGTACTGAGAAAATTTTGGATTGCATGTCATTTTATATATTCTTTCAGCATTGTTTGAGGTTTCATCTAATCTGTTATCCTACATTCCATATTCACCCAATTCAGATGTTTCAAAAGAAGGTGAGAACACTTCAGACTATACCACTCAATTGCATCTTACTCCCATAGGCAATCATTTTATTCCCTGTGGCATAAAGTTTAATTACCTATGTCATTCTATAAAGTATGCAGAACTACAGATATGATCAGTGATCATAAAATCACCCTGTTCTTTTTCAGAAGGCAACTAGAGTATTTTTTTCCATGACCTTTTGTGCCAGTAAATGCCACAGAAGATAGGCTAAATTAAACAGTGTTTCCTTGTATTGGTAAGAAATTTACTACCTTTTAATTTCAGTGAATGACAAAGTGTTCTTGTATTATGTAAGAGGACAGAGAGAACAGACTCATCAGTTTTTGCCATATCTTGGACAACTGAAATATTTGAAAATAAGACTTAATTTATCTTCCTGATATTGTTTATGATTGTGTCTGGTTTCTATGTTAAAAATATTGATTCAAGAAGGTTTGGTCTGATGGTTTAATCAGTGATCTTTCTGACTAATGTATATCACAGTGAATGAAATAAAAATGATAGGGGATGTGCCAATAGGCATGTAAATAGTGTTTTCACTGAAATGGCATCCAATGAATGCTTATCTTGAAATTGTACATCATTAATTACTTTCTGATTGCTTATCTATGAGCTCAAACCTGCCTGATAATTCCATGGTTTAACACCTTAGTTTCCTAGAACTTTTCTCCTTTTAAGCCTTCTTTCTTGATAATCTCATAACAGATATTGTCATTATTCCAATCCAGTCACTCTGGTGGAAATCTAGATTTATTCTGATTTATAATGTTTCCTGGCTCTATTCCTACTCAGATAGGACCTGGGTCTTTAAATCTACACTATGGTTCCCATGAGCTCCCTTTAGATAACTTACTTCTGGTTAGCTGAACACTTTTACCACAACAACTTCTGCACTATATTTCCTTGTTGGATCTCATCAGGTTAGGGTGATAGAGAATGAAGAGTATTTGATGAGAAATCTTGAGACACATTATGTGTAATTTTGAATTCTGCCTCTGTAACTTTTTGCTTCACTTCTTGGAAGTTGTTTAATATCTGTAAGGTTCAATTTCCTCATCATTAAAATGGGGATAATATGCTTCCAATATCTATCTCCTAGAAGTTTTGTGAGGAAAACACTTTGTAATATATAACAAATTATATAAATTTGGATTATTATTACACAAGAGGATAATGGTAAAAACACTATTGCTTGACTGTAGGATTAATACTAGCCTTATAAAATGGTCACCTCATCATTAGTAGAACTTCATTTTGATTAATTATGGTTCTTTTTGGAGGACGTTAATGCATCTCTACAGTCATTATCTATGTTATAAATGCTATGCATGCAAATCTCCATGTACTGGAAAAGAAGCTTTATATGTGGCAATCAGTCCATACACTAGCGATTACTTAGGATATAAGGAAAGGGAAAAATAGCCCCTTCTCTCAAGTACATTATAGTTTAATGGGGGAGGTAAGGAAACAAATACATACAAAAGAACTAGGTACAGAAGAAATTGAAAATGGCTAACAGATATAGCACTAGGATTGAAGGAGATAATGCAAGGATAGAAGATTGAACTTTAGCTGAGACTCAAAAGAAGCCAGGAAATGGGGAGAGAGAGAGAGAGAGAGAGAGAGAGAGAGAGAGAGAGAGAGAGAGAGAGAGAGAGAGAGAGAGAGTTGCAAGCACAGGGAAAAGTTAGTGAAAAGGAATCAGGAGATAAAATGCCATGCTTGAGGAATATCAAGAAGGCCAGATTAGAAGGATAGATAATAAGGTGTCTGAATTTAAAGGACTTTAAAAGCCAAAGGGAGGATTTTATATTTGATCTTGAAGTCAATAGAGAACTACAGGAATTGGTTAAATGGGAGGGGGGTTGGGTTGGTCAGAATTGTGCTTTCGGAAGATTAATTCAAGAGCTGAATAGATGATGGAATGGACTGGGCAGAGATTTATGCAAGGAGATCAACCAGCAAGCTATTACAATAATTTAGTTGTTAGGTGATGAGGGATGAAAACAGGGTGGTTTCAGTGTCAGAGGAGGAACGTGGATATATATAAGAGATGTTATGAAGGTAAAACCAAGAGGACTTTGCAAACAATTCAATATTTATAGAGTAGTTACCATCCATTTAATGCCATGCTAGTTTGTCTGGCTATAAGCAGTCAGCAAATATTCGCTGAGATCCTACTTAAGTAGTTGTGATTTCCTCATTTCTATCCTTTACAGAATGCCATGCCCCATGGAATTGAAGTAGGGTGGATATATTAGTTAGAACCATATTTGAATCCCTAATTTCTTGTTTTCTAAAATTTTACATGCAATTTCTAAGGCTGACTGTAACTGAAAAAAAATGCCTTAGACATAATTTTATTCAAAATCTTCAGTTTACAGATAAAGGAACTTAACTTCAGATGTGTAGAAAAAAGAAGTAAATATTAGACAAGGATTTTATTTACCCTTTTCTAGTGCCAAAGATAGTACTCTTTCTACCATATTATATCATTTATACACCTGAATCCACAGACATTTCAAAATAAGTAAACAATTAATTAATTACTTATTTAAAAACTCAGGTAATGTTAACAACATCCATAGTAATAATAATAATGTTAATAAACAAACTGTGAAACACCTTCAGCTATTAACAGAATTATTTTTTAAAAGCTCAGAAAAAGCAAAAAAAAAGAAAAGGAAAAGAAATCCTAATTTCTTGACAAATTCCTGGATTCTAATGCTAGCTAAATCACACAGACACCAATTAGGAAGCACAAAAATTAATTTTTAATCCTTGAGGATTACTTTTCATAAAATCAGTTAAACATGACCATCCAACTTTGCTATTTTGGGCAATAATGAAATTGTAGCTCAGGCAAATTAGAAACACTTGATGAAGTGTGACTGTGCTTTGGGCCACTAGGTAGATAGTGTGAACGATCAGTGTGATTCACTTAGAGCCCAGTGGGAAGGTGATAACTGCACAAATCTCATGGTACAATGTGCTGTCTGATCTATTGATGAAATTAGGTTTTTCTCTCCTAGTTATTTACCATTGACAATTACAGCAGAAAACACTAAACAGAAAAAGAAAACAAAGTAATAAATAAAAATGAAACAAGGACACAAAAAGCCCCATTTCAGGCTCTGCAGGTTATAGCAATGTGCCCTGGAGAAGTTCTTAGGAAAAGAAGACACTCCCTCTGTTCCCTTCATAGATTCTCTTCATAAACTGGTAGCAGCATGTCATTGTATCTTCCTGGGACTGTTTACAGATATATAAACATTCTCTAAGTGTAGTTGCTAAACAAAAACACTTGCATCTCCCAAGCTTAATGTATGAAGAGCTATGGTAGTCACATGGATCTAGGCAAATGGGAAATTTTAAGTGGGCTCAATATAGATTTTCTGTTGTCAATATATGTGCAGGTCAAAAGTATTCAGACTATATCTACATCATAGATTTAACCTTATAGTAAATACATGAAAGAACTAGACATGTTTAAAAATATTCAATTCAGTTAAAAAATATTGCTTCAGAGCCATTATACACAACCTATGATATGGGGTTTTGAGTGTACATTGATGAAAACACAACTTAGTGAATGCCCTCAAGGAGTGTAA
Source organism: Phascolarctos cinereus (assembly GCF_003287225.1). Taxonomy (NCBI): domain Eukaryota; kingdom Metazoa; phylum Chordata; class Mammalia; order Diprotodontia; family Phascolarctidae; genus Phascolarctos; species Phascolarctos cinereus. Next base: position 136,553,696 of record NW_027556180.1, on the reverse strand, counting down.
GATCTGTTGGGAATACGTAAGGTATACATAAAAATGTGTGACAAAAGGAAAGTGGTAAGGGAAGAGGAAAGGATCAAAGTGATCTGAAAATACACATTGGGGGAGGAATAATTTTAATCTAGGATAAATAAGAAGACTTTGTGTGGGAAATGATAACTGAGTTATGCCTTAAAATCCAGGAAGAATTTCATGGCAAAGTTCCTTTCAGAAATGGTATGATGTTAATGTAGATACAGAGTTGGTGAAAGAAGAGAGTATAAATGAGACAGAATAGAACAGAATTGTTCAATTTGACTCCAGAATGGTCGTAAAACATAAAGCTCTGACACAAATTATATACCAAAAGGTGTAGATGTAAGATAAAATATTTCTCTTTTCAAAATGTGAACTCTCAGTGGAAAAAGCATCACTGTTGTTTAGTTCCATTCAAAAGGCAGATATTCAGCACATACTAAGTGTAAGGTTATTGTGTTGGCTGCGGGTGCCATTAAGAGGAAGATGGATAAGACATAATATCTGTCCTCAGGTATCTAGTAGAAGATAATGAAATCTAGTAGAAGGAAAACAAAATCCTAATCTGATATTTCAATATTTCATGGTTTTGTACTATAGAAAAATTTTAAAAATTCAGAATATATGTGTATATACACACATGTATGATACATACATATGTGTACATAAATTATATATGTGTATGCTTGAACATGTCAAATGAAATTAAGGAATTATTGATAACTGTACAAGTCTCTCAGGCTATCAACTAGTTCAATATTTTTCAAGGTTGTCATAACCAATTACCTTCTGTTTTCTTGGCCTAAAACCATGTATTCAATGCTGACAAAATTATTTCCTTAAAAACCAAGGAATATCTCATGCCATCCTTTGGCTGCGATTTAGAATGATAGTTGATCCACATAATAACAGTTTTTCACTTTGGCTTGCTTTGTTTTGTTTTGTAGTCTATCTGTGATTTCATCAGTCTTGAGAACTCCTGGTAGGGTCTGTATCTAACAATGCAGATAAGTGATTTCTTCTCAGATTATAGTCTCAAGATAGTCATCTGGAGTACCAAAAAGTAAGTGACTTGTGCAGTATAAAATGATCTGTATTTATCAGAGACTGGTGTTTAATTCATGTCTCCATAACTTAGGAATTAGTTCACTATCCACTATACTATACTGACTTCTAATAATTAATGACAAACTTTAACATATCAATGAACAAGTTAAATGTTAAAATGAAAATATTAACATTTTATTATGAGCTTAATTTAAACATTTAGCCTTACATCTGATAATAATAATTCACATTCACATAACATTTTATAGTATTTTCCTTGAAATTATACTGATAGCTATACTGTGAAATAGTACCTCCTTCTTCAAGGAATTTGGCAAAATGTTAGGTCAAAGCTCAAATCCACACCTTCTAACTCTAGATACAATGACTTCTTGACGACATCATTTTGATCTTGGATTAGTGCTGGGGTTGTTTGTGAGTTGATTGATTGATTGATTGATCATGTTTTAAGTATTTTTTTTTGCTTTAAATGGTATTTTATTTTTTCCCACAATTACACACCAAGAAAATTTTTAGCATTCATCTTGACAAGATTTTGAATTCCAAATGTTTTCCCTCCCTTCTTCCCCTCCTCTCTTCTGAAAATGGTAGGCAGTATGATGTAGTTCATGCATTTGCTATCACATAAAAACATATTTCCATATTCATCACAATTGTAGAAGAAGAAACAAATCAAAAGAAAAAAAAACATGACAAAGAATAAAGTAAGTGAAAAATATACTTCAATCTGCATTCAGAGTCCATCAGTTCTTTATCTGGGTATGGTTAACATTTTTTTTTTAGTAAGTCCTTTGTACTGGTCTTGGATCATAGAGTTAGTGAGAAAAACTGAGGCATTCATAGTTGATCATCACTTGATGTTGCTGATACCATGTATAGTGTTTTCCTGGTTCTACTCTTTTTACTTTGCACCAGTTTGTACCAATCTTTCCGGGATTTTCTGAAATGAGCCTGTTTATCATTTCTTATTGTACAATAGTATTCCATTACATTCATATACCGCAACTCGTTCAGCCATTCCCCAAATAATGGACATCCCCTCAGTTTCCAATATTTTGCCACCAAAAATAGAGCTGCTATAAATATTTTTGCACATGTAGGTCCTTTTACTTTTTTTATGATCTCTTTGGGATATAAACCTAGTAGTGGTATTGCTGGATCATGCACAGTTTGATTGCTTTTTGGATATAGATCCAAATTACTCTCTAGAATGGTTCTCAATTCCACCAAGAGTGCATTAGAGGAAATGAAAAAAAATACACTTACCTCATAGTTGTAAATTATATGCACTAAGCTTAACCAAAAATTTTAAGAAAAATAAAGTAAAATCTGAAATTTTCTGATAAAAAAAGTATATTAATGCTTCAATTTTCCCACATGCTCTGCAAAATTTGTCATTTACTTTTTTGTCATCCTAGCCAATATGATTCATGTTAGATAGTATTTCAGAGTTGTTTTAACTAGTTTTTCACTAATCAGAAGTGATTTAGATCACTTCTTCATATGTCTATACATATCTTTGATTTCTTCAACTGAAAATTGCCTGTTCATATTCTTTGGCAATTTATAAATTGTGAAATGGCTTGTATTCTCATAAATTTGACTCGGTTATATATAGAAATAAGACCTTTATCAGAAACTTGCTGTAAAGATTGTCTTCTGCTTCCGGGAACCAAGATGGTGGAGTGAAAAGGTAGTCACTCTCACTCCCCCCTATCAACCTCCGAAAACCCAGAAAATATCACCGCAGAAAAAAAAAAAAAACCCTGGGACAGCTGAACTAGAAGAAAGACGGGAAGCAGCATTGCAGCAGCCCAGAAAATGGGTCTCCCAGTGCCTCAACAAAAATAAGGGAGGCAGAACCACAAGGGGCCCCAGGCAGATGAGTACCCTGCAGCACCCATCGAAAAGGAGCTGAAGAAAACTAAAGGAAAGGAAAAGCAGGCAACCGAGAATTGCCTGAAAGTTCCAGCCTTGATGATTCCAGCCCAACACGAGGTAAGCTGCCAGGACCCTACAGCCTCCAATTGCCAACATAAGAGGCCCCAGCACACGAAGCCAGTGACCAAGACCTAGGCTCCCAACACAAGAAGCTTGGGTCAGTACCCTCTGTTCCTCAGCAGGAGAGCTCAATGTCTTTAAAGGCTAGGAATAAAGAAACACCATGAGTAAAAAGAAACATACCATAGACTCATATCATGAGAAGAGTGAAGACCAAGACAGAAATTCTGAAGAGGACTACATTGTCAAGAAACCCAGATCTGCAACAACTAAAGAAAATATGAACTGTTCTGAAGCCCAGAAAGCCTTCTTAGAAGAAGGATTTTAGTAGTCAAATGAGACAGGTAGAAGAGTTCTTCAAAAATACTATTGACCAATTGGAAAAAAATACACTGAAGAAAACAAGTCCCTAAAAAACAGAAGAGTTTGCTGAAGAAAATAAGTCCATAAAAAACACAATTGGCCAATTGAAGAAGGAAGTACAAAAACTAACAGAAGAAAACAATCTGTTAAAAACTAGAATTGGACAAATGGAAACTAATGGCTCTATGAGAGAGCAAGAATCAGTCAAACAGAAACAAAAAAAAATGAAAAAAAATAGATGAAAACAGCCAACCTGGAAAATTGATTCAGGAGAGACAATTTAAAAATTATTGGACTACCTGAAAATCATGATGAAAAAAAGAGCCTGGACAATATCTTTCAGGAAATCATAAAGGAAAACTGCCCAGAAGTCCTAGAACCAGAAGGGAAAATAACCATAGAAAGAATCCACCATCACCACCTGAAAGAGATCCCAAATTGACAACAAGAATATAATAGCAAAATTCCAAAATTACCAGATGAAAGAGAAGGTGCTGCAAGCAGCCAGAAAGAAACAATTTAAATATCATGGAACCACAGTCAGGATTACACAGGACCTTGCAGCTTCTACATTAAAAGACAGGGCATGGAACATGATATTCCATAAGGCAAAGGAGCTTGGAATGCAGCCAAGGATCAATTACCCAGCAAAAATGAGCATCATTTTTCAAGGGAGGAGATGGATATTCAATGAAATAGGAGACTTCCAAACTTTCCTGATAAAAAGACCAGAGCTCAACAAAAAATTTGATCTTCAAGTACAGGACTCAAGAAGGACAAAAAGGTAAATGGGACAGAAAGATGCAATATGTTGTTAATAAGGGGGGGCTGTATAAACCCCTGCAAGGGAACATGACACTTGCAACCCTTGACAACTGTATTGTTATTACACCATGTTAAAGGAGTATACATAAAAGGGTGGATATTAGTTGACTTTGATGTAATGATAAAAAAAAATCTAATCAAGTGGGTTAAATGGATCCAAATAAGTGGATCAATCTGATCTTAGAAAATGTACTGAGAAAGGAGGAGGCAGACAAGGGTAAATTACATTACAGGAAAAGACACAAAATCCTATTACAGCACAGAGAAAGGGGGGGAGCATTGTTTGAACCTTACTCTCATCAGATTTGGCTCAAGAAGGGCATAATATAATCAGTTAGGTATAGAAATCTAACTTGCCCTATAGGCATAGGAGGGAAAAGGGAAAGAAAAGGGGGAAAGAAAAGGGGGGGGGGACAGAAGGGAGGGAAGAAGCAGTAAGAGTAAAGGGGAAGAAAAGGGAAAGGGATAATAAAAGGGGGAGGGACTGAAGGAGGGTGGTCAAAAGCAAAACACTAGTGAAGGGGGAAAGGAAAAAGGAGAAAGAAAAGCATAAACAGGGGAAAAAAAGGATGGAGAAAAGACACAGATAGTAATCATAACTGTGAATGTGAATGGGATGAACTCTCCATAAAATGGAAATGGATTGCAGAATGGATTAAAAACCATAATCCTACAATATGTTGTTTACAGGAAACACATTTGAAAAAGAGTGACACATACAGGGTAAAGGTAAAAGGCTGGAGCAGAATATATTATGCTTCAGCTGAAGTAAAAAAAGCAGGGGTAGCAATCCTGATCTCAGACAAAGCAAAAGCAAAAATAGATCTAATCAAAAGAGATAAGGAAGGAAACTACATCCTGCTAAAAGGCACCATAGACAATGAAGTAATATCATTACTAAACATATATGCACCAAATGGTATAGCATCCAAATTCTTAGAGGAGAAGTTCAGGGAGTTACAGGAAGAAATACACAGCAAAACTATACTAGTGGGGACCTGAACCTCCCCCTCTCTGCACTAGATAATCTAACCACAAAATAAACAAGAAAGAAGTTAAGGAGGTGAATAGAACATTAGAAAAGTTAGGCATGATAGACCTCTGGAGAAAACTGAATGGGGATAGAAAGGAATATACTTTTTTCTCTGCAGTACATGGAACATACACAAAAATTGACCATGTACTAGGGCATAAAAACCTCACAATCCAATGCAGAAAGGCAGAAATATTAAATGCATCCTTTTCAGATCATGATGCAATAAAAATTATAATAAAGGGCCATGGAAAGATAGACTAAAAAATAATTGGAAACTAAATAATCCAATCCTAAAAAATGATTGGGTCAAACAACAAATCATAGAAACAATCAATAATTTCATTCAAGAGAATGAGAATAAGGAGACGACATACCAAAACCTATTGGATATGGTGAAAGCAGTTCTTAGGGGAAGTTTTATATCTCTAAATGCTTACATAAATAAAATAGAAAAAGAGGAGATTAATGAATTGGGCATACAACTAAAAAAACTAGAAAAAGAACAAATTAAAAATCCTAAAACACCAAATTAGAAATATTGAAAACCAAAGGAAAAATTAATAAAATTGAAATTAAGAAAACTATTGAACTAATAAATAAAACTAAGAGCTGGTTTTATGAAAAAAAATAAAATAGATAAGCCTTTGGTTAATTTAATTAAAAAAAGAAAGAAGAAAACCAAATTACTAGTATCAAGAATGAAAAGGGTGAAGCTACCACCAAGGAAGAGGAAATTAAAACAATAATTAGGAATTATTTTGCCCAACTATATGCCAACAAATTTGACAATCTTAGTGAAATGGATACATATTTACAAAAATATAAATTGCCCAGATTAACGAAGAGGAAGTAAAATACTTAAATAACCCCATCTCAGAAAAAGAAATTGAACAAGCCATTGATGAACTCCCTAGGAAAAAATCTCCAGGGCCAGATGGATTTACATGTGAATTCTATCAAACATTTAAAGAACAATTAATTCCAATACTATATAGACTATTTGGGAAAATAGGTGAAGAAGGAGTCTTACCAAATTCTTTTTATGATACAAATATGGTGTTGATACCTAAACCAGGAAGAGTCAAAATAGAGAAAGAAAATTATAGACCAATTTCTCTAATGAATATAGATGCAAAAATTTTAAACAAAATACTAGCAAGTAGATTGCAGCAACTTATCACAAGAATAATACACTATGACCAGGTAGGATTTATACCAGGAATGCAGGGTTGGTTCAATATTAGGAAAACTATCAGCATCATTGAGCATATCAAAACAAAACCAACAGAAACCACATGATCATCTCAATAGATGCAGAAAAAGCTTTTGATAAAATACAACACCCATTCCTATTAAAAACACTAGAAAGCAGAGGTATAAATGGAGTCTTCCTTAAAATAATAAATAGCGTATATCTAAAACCTTCAGCAAGCATTATATGAAATGGGGACAGGCTAGAAGCATTTCCAATAAGATCGGGTGTGAAGCAAGGATGTCCATTATCACCACTGTTATTCAATATTGTACTGGAAACTTAGCTTTAGCAATAAGAGAAGAAAAAGAAACTGAAGGCATTAGAACAGGTAAAGAAGAAACAAAGCTATCACTCTTTGAAGATGACATGATGATATACTTAGAGAATACTAGAGAATCTAGTAAAAAAACTACTTGGAATAATAAACAACTTTAGCGAAGTTGCAGGCTATAAAATAAACCCACATAAATCATCAGCATTTCTATATATTACCAACAAAGCCCAACAGCAAGAGATAGAAAGAGAAATTCCATTTAAACTTACTGTAGATATTATAAAATATTTAGGAGTCTACCTCCCGAAACAAACCCAGGAACTCAATGAACACAATTACAAAATGCTTTTTACACAAATAAAATCAGATCTAAATAATTGGAAAAACATCAGTTGCTCATGGGTAGGCCGAGCTAATGTAACAAAAATGACAATCCTACCTAAGGTAATTTACTTATTATTTTACCCAACTATATGCCAACAAATTTGACAATCTTAGTGAAATGGATAAATATTTACAAAAAATATAAATTGCCCAGATTAACCGAAGAGTAAGTAAAATATTTAAATAACCCCATCTAAGAAAAATAAATTGAACAAGCCATTGATGAACTCCCTAGGAACTCCACGGCCAGATGGATTTACATGCAAATTCTATTAAACATTTAAGAACAATTAATTCCAATACTATTAGACTATTTGGGAAAATAGGTGAAGGAGTCTTACCAAATTCTTTTTATGATACAAATATGGTGCTGATACCTAAACCAGGAAGAGTCAAAACAGAGAAAGAAAATTATAGAAAAATTTCTCTAATGAATATAGATGTAAAAATTTTAAACAAAATACTAGCAAATACATTACAGCAACTTATCACAAGAATAATACACTATGACCATGTAGGATTTATACCAGAAATGCAGGGTTCCTTCAATATGAGGAAAACTTTGAGCATAATTGGGCATATTAACACCAAAACCAATGGAAACCACATGATCATCTAAATAAATGCAGAAAAAGCTTTTGAGAAGATAAAACACTCATTCCTATTAATAGCACTAGAAAGCATAGGTATAAATGGAGTCCTCCTTAAAATAACAAACAGCATCTATCTAAAACCTTCAGCAAGCATTATATGTAATGGGGACAGGCTAGAGGCATTTCCATTAAGATTGAGGGAAACAAGGATGTCCATTATCACCACTCTTATTCAATATTGTACCAGAAATGTTAGCTTTAGTAATAAGAGAAGAAAAAAAAATTGAAGGTATTAGAATAGGCAAAGAAGAAACAAAGCTATCACTCTGCAGATGACATGATGATATACTTAGAGAATCCTAGAGAATCAAGTAAAAACTACTTGGAATAACAAACAATGTTAACAAAGTTGCAGGCGATAAAATAAACCCATATGAATCATCAGCATTTCTGTATATTACCAACAAAGCCCAACAGCAAGAGATAGAAAGAGAAATTCCATTTAAACTTACTGTAGACATTATAAACTACTCAGGGGTCTACCTCCTGAAACAAACCCAGGAACTCTATGAACACAGTTATGAAACACTTTTCACACAGATAAAATCACATCTAAATAATTGAAAAACATCAGTTGCTCATGGGTAGGCCAAACTAATAAAATAAAAGTGACAATCCTACCTAAACTAATTTAGTTACTCAGTGCCATACCAATCAAACTACCAAAAAATTATTTTATAGAGTTAGACAAAATAATAACAAGATTCATTTGGAAAAACAAAAGGTCCAGAATATCAAAGGAACTAATGAAAAGAAATGCAGGGGAAGGTGGCCTAGCAATTCCAGGTCTTAAATGGTATTCTAAAGTAGCAATCATCAAAACTGCTTGGTACTGGCTAAGAAATACGGAGGTGGATCAGTGGAATAGGTTAAATGCGCAAGACACAGGAGTCAATGACTATAGTAATCTACTATTTGATAAACCCAAAAACCCCAGCTTCTGGATAAGAACCCACTCTTTGAAAAAATCTGCTGGGAAAACTGGAAAAGAGTATGGCAGAAACTAGGCATAGACCCAAATCTCACACCATCTACCAAAATAAAGTCAAAATGGGTTCATGACTTATATATAAAGGCTGATACCATAAGTAAACTGGGAGAACAAGAAATTTTTTACCTATCAGATCTATGGAGAACAGAAGAATTCATGACCAAACAGGAGATAGAGAACATTATGAAAAGCAAAATGTATGATTTTGATTACATGAAATTGAAAAGTTTTTGCACAAACAAAGCCAATGCAACTAAGATTGGAAGGAAGGTAGAAAATTGGGAAAGAATTTTTACAACCAGTCTCTCATTTCTAAAATATCTAGAGAATTAAGACAAATTTATAAGAACACAAGCCATTCCCCAATTGATAAATGGTCAAAGGATATGAAGAGACAGTTCTCAGATGAAGAAATTAAAGCCATTTATAGTGATATGAAAAAATGCTCTAAATCATTGTTAGAGAAATGCAAATCAAAACAACTCTGAGTTGCCACATCACACCTATCAGATTGGCCAACATGACAAAACAGGAAAACGATAAATGTTGGAGAAGATGTGGGAAAATTGGAACACTAATACATTGTTGGTGGTGTTGTGAAATGATCCAACCATTTTGGAGAACAATTTGGAAGTATGCCCAAAGAGCTACAAAAATGGGCATACCCTTTGATCCAGCAGTAGCACTTCTAGGGCTATATCCCAAAGAGATCAAACAAATGGTTAAAGGTCCCACATGTACAAAAATATTCATAACAGCTCTTTTTGTGGTAGCAAATTATTGGAAATTGAGAGGATACGTTTCAATTGGGGAATGGCTGAGCAAGTTGTGGTATATGAATGTAATGGAATACTATTGTGCTATAAGAAATGATGAAAAGGCTGACTTCAGAAAAACCTGGAAAGACTTATGTGGTCTGATGTTGAGTGAAGTCTGCAGAACCAAGAGGACTTTGTACACAATAACAGCCACATCATGCAATGACTAATATTGTTATAGTTAGCGCTTCTCAGCATTACAAAGGATCTAGGACGTCTCCAGAGAACTCGGGATGGAAAATGCTGTCCACATCCAAAAAAAGAACTGTGGAAGTTGAATTGCTATCACTTATTTTTATACTCTGTTGAGTTTTGTTTCATCTTTCTGATGGTTCCTCCTATTGGTTTTAATTTTTAATTACAACTTCACTAATGTAAAAATATGTTTATTAAGAATGTAAATGTAAAGCCTATATCAGATTGTGTGCCAACTTGAGGAGGGTCGGGGTGGGGGGGAGGAAGGGGGAGAAAAATTTTAAACTCAAAAGCACATGGAAGTGATTGTTGATAAATCAAAATAAATTAATAAAATTTAAAAAAAAGATTGTTACCCAGTTTTCCCAGTTTTCTGCTTTCCTTCTAATCTTGGTTGCATTGGTTTTATTTTAACAAAAGCTTTTAATTTAACATGATCAAAATTATCTATTGTGCATTTTGCAATGCTCTCTATCACTCATTTGTTCAAGAATTCTTTCTCTCCCCATAGATTTGAAAGGTAGAGTATTCCTTGCACTTATAATGTGATTGCTTCATTATCTATGGTACCTTTTAGGAAAATGTAGTTTCCTTCCTTATCTCTTCTAATTAGTTTTTTTTTTTTTGCTTTTACTTTCTCCAAATTCAGCAGTGCTACTCCTTCTTCTTCTTCTTTTTCTTCTTCTTCTTCTTCTTCTTCTCCTTCTCCTTCTCCTTCTCTTAATAGATTTACATGATAGATTCTGCTACAGCTCCTTACTTTTACAGCTTCAGGTATGTTACTTGTAAGCTATATGTTTCTGGTTTTTGATCCACTCTGCTGTCTTCTGTTTTATGGAAGAGTTCATCCCATTCACATTTACAGCTATGATTGCTACCTGTGTATTTTCTTCCCTCCTGTTCTTCCTCCTGTTTGTCCTCTCTCTCCTTTCATCCTTTCCCACCTCACCAGTGTTTTGCTTCTGTCCATCCCTTCCCCTGATCTGCCCTACTATCAGTCTTTACCCTACCCCTCCCTACCCTGTGCTTAATCTCCTCCTCTCCCCCTTCCCTATAGGGTAAGCTAGATTTCTATATTCAAATGCTTGTGTATATTTTTTTTTTCCTTGAGCCAACACTGATGAGAGTAAGGTACCAACAATGCTTATACCACCACCTTCCCATCTTCTCCTCTACTGTAACAGGTCTTTCCTTGTCATGTTAGGTAACTTATTCCATTCTATCTCTTCTTTTCTTCTGTATCCATAATACTCCTTTTTCTTATCCCTTAAATTCCTTCAAATTCACTTAATACTTGTACCCTCAGCCTATGTATATTCCTTCTAGCTGTACTGTTAGTGATATAATTTTTAAAAGTTACAAATAGTGTTGTCCCATGTCGGGATATAAACAGTTTGGCTGTATTCAATGATTGTCATAGATCTTGATATTGGAAGTCAAATTTTTGGTTTAGTTCTGCTCTTCTCCTTAGGAAGTCTTGAAACCCTTCTATTTCTTTGAGAGACCATTTTTTTCCTTGATGTATTATGCTTAATTTTGCCAGGTAAGTGATTGTTGATTGTATTCATACCTTCTTTGCCCTCCAGAATATCATGTTCCAGGACCTCCAGTCCTTTAATTTTGGAGCTACCAAGTCCTGTGTGATCCTGATTGTGGCTCCCCAATATTTGAGTTGTTTCTTTCTGGCTACTTGACTTTTTTTCCTTGATTGAATAGTTTTGAAATTTGGTTATAATATTTCTTGTGGTTTTTATTTTGGGAAGTCTTTCCTAATGTTATTGGTGATTTCTTTCAAAGCCCATTTTGCCTCCTTGTTCCAGGACATTAGGACAGTATTCCTTGATAATTTATTGAAAGATGCTGTCCAAGTCCTACTTTTGATTACCGATTTTAGGTATTCTAATGATTCTGATATTGTCCTTCCTGGATCTCTTTTCAAGGCCAGCTTTTTTTTTTCTTCTTTTTTTTTCTTTTCAGCCAAAGGCAAGGTTTATTAGAACATCTGTCATTTTTGGCAGACTCATAAGAAGTCTGAACGCTAGTGAACTATTGGCTAGATTATAAGAACCTAAGACTTTAGCTAGATTACAAGAATCTAAGCATCTTAGTGGAGAGAAGATGGACCTTATATACGGAAAGACTATGGGAGGGATCAAGTAGCAGCCAAGTAGTCTGAGGTAATAGAACTCCAGGGACCTGAACCACATGGCCAAGGGAGAATGGAGCCTAGACAGGATTAAGGGTAGAAAGTGATCTAGGGTAAACTCGCTGTTTACTACCAACTGTAAGTAAATGGCCTGTAGTCTGGAAGACACAAATCTGACAGAAAAGACTGCAGGTCCCAGATATAAAACAGGGACTAGATTTAAGGCCCACATATGAGAGGATAAAACGTTCTTAGCTCTGTTTGGATTCATATAGTTCAGTTTTCCAACCATGCAGTATCAAATCCACTTCATAGCCAGACTCAGGAACAGCCAGGTGGGTAGCATTCCTTTTCAAAGGAACAAAATGGGGAAACTGAGCCAAGAGGATCCCATCTTAGACTGAAGCTAAAATTATCCTCTCAATCTTTTCCTAATGCTGACTTCCCACCAGTATCACATTCTCTTTGAGTTGATTATGGAATTTCTCTCACATGGTGGATTATTGATTATTAATGGATTGTTATGATCTATCAGACAACTCAAAATAAAATCACATGAGCTTTTTATTTTTCCAAACAAAAAGTTTCACTAATCACAGTTTAGGAAAAACTTTTCCAGGATTTACATCCTAAATTTAAAATTTGTCCTGATATAAAAAGCCAATTGTTACAGATTTCTATATACTTGCAAATTCTCAGCAAATTAAAAACCAAACAAGCTTTTTGGCAATTTTACCCATTAAAACAATAACCAACAAAGCCAAATTATTTTAAGAGTAACCAAATTATGAAAAGTTGCTTGAGATAACTGATCAAAAAGTTTACCAATTTGAAACTTGAAACAAACCCATTACCAATCAGGTGGCTTCCATTTTGTTAAATGCATTTCCAAATTACTTTACATGGAGAATCAATATCTCATCATTAATAGTTAAAACTACAACTTTAAAAAGAGCATGCTTATCCAACTTTAGGGGTCAGCTTCTTTTCTTTCAGCAGGATGTGTTGAACCTGGGTGATGTTTCTAGGCAAAGGTTGCCCCAGGGCCCAAGGCAATTGTCAGGGGGGCCCCACGCTATTTATGCTACTACCCCCCTTCCTTTCTTTCCCTGGTGGGGGAGGGTGAAATCAAAAGTGAGAGGGAAAGGGTGAAGCTCTCCTCTCCTAAGAGAGGGGTTAATAATACTCTCTTCACTCAAGGGAAGGGAGTGACCAGGGTTGTAAGGAGGTGTTTCAAAACTCCTTAATGATCAATCACAGAACCTCCAGAGTCTGCTAAGACATTTTTAGCTGTTCTAGCTTTTTCCTGAAACCTCCATGAACAAGGACTCAGGGGTTTAGAAAGAAGGGAGTAAGTAAGCCTTAGGGAACCAAAAAAGCAACTGCTGTTTTCCCAATTCCCTAGTGCCAAGGGAATTTACAGAATTGAGCATGCACTTCCTTATTGGGCATCCATCCTTTTCCTCTATACTGCGGACGGAGTACTCAGGTCCATGGCCTTGAACCAACCCAATGGACCAAGAACCTGAGAGCATTAGGCTGAGTGTGAGACAGCCTGGTTGCTGTCTGCCCAAAAATCACCGCCAAGCCTTGGTGCTTGGAGAGTGACTACAACTGCAGAACAAGAAAGGAGGGGGGTTGGGGGGAGAGGACTTATGGACCTTCTGGTCTTCGCTGGAGAAGAACTTGGGGTTAGGCAGTTTCCCCATATGGGCCACCAAAATGTTGAGGTTTAGGGGTGCTGGAACCCCAAAATCATAACACGCAGGTCTTTCCGGAAAGAATTTGACCCACACCTTCTTTCAGCCAAAAACAAGGTTTATTAGAACATCCCTCATATTGGTCAGACTCTTAAGGAGTCTGAATGCTAGGGAGCTAGTGGCTAGATTATAAGAATCTGAGCCACCAGTTGTTTTTCCCAGGATGTAGTTTACATTTTCTGCCATTTTTTCATTCTTTTGAATTTGTTTTATGGATTCACAATATCTCTTAAAGTCATTAGTCTCAATTTGCCCGATTGTTGTTTTCCTCAATTAGCTTTTGTACTTTCTTTTCCATTTGGCCAATTGTACTCTTTAAGAAGTTATCTTCATTGCTGGATTTTTGTTTCTCTTCCATTTCACCAATCCAACTTTATAAGCAATTTTCCAAGCTGTTGACTTTTTTCCCCATAATTCTCATGCATCACTCTCACAGCTTTTCCATATTGTTCTTCTACCTCTATTACATGATTTTAAAGCTCCTTTCTTAGCTCTTCCATGGATTCTTTCTGGGCTTGAGATCACTCCCCATTTTTCTTTGAGGTTATGTTTATAGATGTTGTGACACTCTTGTTTTCTTCTGAGTTTGTATCCTGTTCTTCCTTGACACCATGATAACTTTTATGGTCAGATTCTTTTTTTATTATTATTATTGTTGTTGGTTTTTTGCTCATTTTTTTTTACCTTTTTCCTTTCTTTTAAATTTGATTTTTGCTCCCAGGGAAGAAGTTCTTCTGTCTCAGGATTCTTTTGCCAGTGTCTGCAGGCTCTGGCTGTTTACCTCTCACTGTGCTGTTGTTGCCCTGAGGTCCATGGGAGACCTTTGTGTCTGGTGCTGTGTTGAGAATGTGGGGTTGGGGGTGGCTGGAGCATCTGGAAACTAAGGATCTGGCAGCTTACTTGGTGCTGAGCTGGTGTTTTAGTGGTGGTGTCTGCTGTGTGCTTAGGTCAGGTGTGGGTTTTTTTTGTTGTTTGTTTTTGTTTTGTTTTGTTTTTGCTTTTTTTGTGTTTCCCTGGGGCTATACTGATGCACATGGAGATATAGAACCTGGAAGTTGCCTGTCTGCCCTGGGCAGCATTGAAGGCACATGTTGGTTGTCTGAACTTGAGTCTGCTATGCCAAGGCCTGTAGGGGTTCCTGATGTTGCATTTGCCTGCTCCACAGCACTGGGACTCAGAATCTATTTCTATTTGCTGATGTGGGGCTTGCTAGAATATTTTCTGTCCTACAATGAACTCCCCTTTTAACCAAGTGAGACAGACTTTTCTTCTGATCCTCCAAGTCTCCTGGGCTAAAAGATTGCTCCACCCCATATTTTCACTGATTCAGCTGCTCCAGGAATTATTCTGGGGCCCTTTTTTGTAAGATTTTGGAGGTGAATATGGGAGAGCTAGAGTGATTTACTGTTTACTTTGCCATCTTGGCTCCCAGAAGTGTTTTTAATTAACGAGTTTATTTATTTAGATTTGCTTTTCTCATCAGAATAAGTAAAGGGGATTTTTTTCATTGTTTTATTTTTTTTTCTGCCCATTATAACATCAGAAGTTTATTACTGTATCCTAAGCAGTGAGAAGGTTAAGGATAAATTGTATGTCTATGTTTTTGATTACATATTCCTTTGGTTTTAAATAAAAAAATTCAGACATACACATGAACATAACACAGCACAAATTCCACCTGTCAATAATTACTGAACTACAAAGACTTCAGGACTATATGATATGAAAATTTCCAACCTACATGGGATAGTGTTCAGGCAAAATTTTTATCAAGGGAATTCAGATGTATGGTTACTTTTGTAAAGTTCATATGATTTTAAAAGCACATACATAATAAATACATGTACATAAATATATATGCATATGTATATATATATTTATGATAAGGTGTGATATAACATATTGTGGCATAACAATGTAGCAACACATATAACAAAATGATATGATGCAATGAGACCCAATAAAGCATGATATAACAATATTATGTAATATAATTTAATGAAAGGTAATATAATATGTATTGTAATACCTTGCTGTTAAAGATACTTACATAAGAAAAAAAAAACAGACTTTGAACCATAGTGTCATACTTGTTATTCCTTTAAAGAGGATAAGTGTAAAGTTCATGTAGCTTGGGGCTGAAATTATTCCTGTGGGAAACACAGACATTTAAAAACTATGTCTCAAGACACTAAACTATGTGCAAGTGATAAATGTGATCAGTCATCATAGCGGTTTATAGGAATAATTCTATATCTTTTTGAAAATAGACTGCAGTAACATAAATTACTCTATTTTCTAAAGGTCTTAGGCACAAAATGACAACCAAGTTATTTCTTTAAATTGAAGTTCAACAAAATTTTGTCTTCAAAACTGAGGTTATGTTGCTATTGGAAGCCATTTGAGTAAGCAAAGATGCCATAATATTCAAGCTGTAGATACTTGATGCTATGTGATTTATTTTCTTTTATGATCCTAGAATACATATTAATGACCATTTGTGAGACTTCTAAAGAGGAAAAAAAAACAACTGAGCTTATTTCTTTTACAGAGATTATTATTTAAAGTATTTTACAGGGAATCCAAATGCACACACTATTGTCTAAGTTGTTGGTAACATTCAATTCTTGTTGTGAAGGAAGATATGCTACCTCCTACTCACAGCTGCCTGAGTAAGGTCCAAATTGTTTGAAATGTCAATATTCCTGCCCAGAGCCAAACACTAAGAAGGATGGGCTTGGAAAGTCTCAGAACCTTTTGAGAACAACACTCACTTAACTATATTCTCCAAGAAAGTCTCTGAATTATAAATACGAATCTCTTACAAATTTAATTGACATTTTAAGCACACAAGCACTTAGGGTTTTGCTACAGTACTGACTGGCTTTTCATCTTCCACTGTATTACCAAAGCAGCTTTCTCTCCTTTAGTTCCTCCTACTTCAATACATAATATGCAAAACTGGTGTCAAACTAAAATAGAAGCAGAAGATAATAAGCAGATCAATGAATCAGACACGCAACTAAAAATAAGACGTAGAATAAGAACAAATTAATAATGCCTACTTAAATATCAAATTAAAAATCCTGAAAGTCAAAGGAGAGATTAATAGAATTGAAGAGAGTAAAACCATTGGATTGACAAATAAAACCGAAAGCTGGTTTATTTAAAAATAAAATTGATAAACCATTGGTTAATTTGATTAAAAAAAAGAAAACTAAGTCACTAGTATCAAAAATTAAAGGTGAATTAACCACCAATGAAAACAAAATTAAAGCAATTAATAGGTGCTATTTTGCTTAATTATATGCCAATGCATGTGACAATTTAAATGACATGTATAAATATTTACAAAAATAGAAATGACCCAGAAAAACAGAAGAGGGAATAAAATATTTAAATAACCCTATCTTAAAAAAAAAAGAAATTGAACAAACCATTAATGAGCTCCCTAAGAAAAGATCTCCAGAATCAGATGAATTCCCAAGTGAATTCTACCAAACATTTATAGAAGTATTAATTCCAATACTATATAAGTATTCAGAAAAATAGGGAAAGAAGTATCACTAAATTCTTTTCACAACACAAGTATGATTCTGATACTTAAATCATGAAAAGTAAAAACAGGGAAAGAAAAGTGTAGACATGTAGATTCACTGAATGTCCTTTTTCCCCAAAGGATTATGAACAGTTTTGCTGGGTAAGTGTTTCTTGGTAGTAATCCTATCTCCTTTGACATCCAGAATATCATATTTCAAGTCCTCCAATCCTTTAATGTAGAAGCTACTAAATCTTGTGTTATCTTGATTGTGTTTCCACAATATTTGAATTGCTTATTTCTGGCTGCTTGCAATATTTTCTCCTTGACCTGGGAACTCTGAAATTTGCCTACAATATTCCTAGGAGGTTAGGGGGTCTATTTCAGGAGGTGATTGGTGGATTCTTTGCATTACTATTCTACTCTTTGGTTCTAAAATATTGGGGGAGTTTTCCTTTATAATTTCTTGAAAGATGATGTCTGGGCTCTTTTTTTGATCGTGGCTTTCAGATAGTCCAATAATTTTTAACTATCTCCCTTGTATCTATTTTCCAGGTCAGTTGTTTTTCCCACGAGATATTTCACATTGTCTTCTATTTTTTCATTCCTTTGGTTTTATTTTATAATTTCTTGATTTCTCAAAGAGTGATTACCTTCCATTTGCTCCATTATAATTTTTAAGAAATTAATTTCTTTGGAGTAAAAGCAATGACTTATTTGAGCTCTTCCTGAAACCCCTCCTAATACCTGTATAAAATGGCTCTAAACAAAATCTAAAGCAGGAGAATCCACAAAAAGCCAGAGTGAAACAAATTTACAGCCCAAGACAGCCTGGATGGTTGATCAAAAGGCATATTCCTCCGGCTGGAAGAGGAGAGCAGTTTGGCATGGGTGCACAGGCAAGGCAGTCCTCAGTGAACCTGGAAGAGACTTCAGAGGACTGAATCACTGGCAGTTGTGGTGGTTTCCTGACATCGACATACAAACACCAAAGACAACTTAGAAAGTGAGTGGGAAAAGTCTGTCTGCAGATACAGAGAGAAGTGCAGTCCCAGCCCCAGTCCCTGAGCTTGGCTTGGGGCTGGCAGTTGCTTCTCGAGTTTCTGGTCCACAGACTGAGGGAGAATCAAGTGGCTGATCAGAGGGGGATTGCAGGGATTTCTCTGCTGGTGCAGGAGTCTCTTGCTTTGCCTGTGCTTAGAACTGGGTCACAGTTCTGGATGGCAACCTTGGGGGGAGGTGGAGTGCTAGCATGGTGGAGCTTGCAGTGGTGATAAAGAGAGAATCCTTCTCAAAGTTACAAGGCAGAAAAGAGTGCTTATGGTCACTCACAGATGAGAACACAGGACAGAAAAGGAGTAAACACCTTTCCCCTTATCATACCACATTGGAAGAACTGAAAATTTACACATCCCTAACCTCTGAAGCTTGGGACAGTACATTCTTCATACTGGAAGTGACTCCTACCTTAATAAGGAATTAAAAACTCAAGTAATTGGCTGGGATCATAAATAAACAAAGGTCCAAAAAAAAGTCAGACCATAGAATCTTTCTTTGGTAACAGAGAAGATCAAAACATTCAACCAGAAGAAGACAACAAAGTCAAAGCTCCTACATGCAAAGCCTGCAAGAAAAATATGAATCAAGACCAGGCCATGGAAAAGCTCAAAGTGGATTTTGAGAAACAAGTAAGAGAAGTAGAGCAAAAACTGGGAAGAGAAATGAGAGTGATGCAAGAAAATTATGAAAAAACAAGTCAACAGCTTGCTAAAGGAGATCTGAAAAATACTAAAGAAAATAACACCTTAAAAAATGACCTAACCCAAATGGCAAAAGAAGTCCAAAAAGCCAATAAGGAGAAGAATGCATTAAAAAGCAAAATTGGCCAAATGGAAAAGGAACCCCAAAAGCTCACTGAAGATAACACTTCCTTTAAAATTAGAATGGAGCAATTGGAAGCTAGTGACTTTATGAGAAATCAAAGCATTGTAACATGAATCCAAAAGAATGAAAACAAATAGAGAAAAATGTGAAATACCTCATTGGAAAAACAGCTAACCTGGAAAATACATGCAAGAGAGGCAATTTAAAAATTATTGAACTGTCTGAAAGCCATGATCAAAAAAAGAACCTAGACATCATCTTTCAAGAAATTATCAAGGAAAACTGCCCTGATATTTTAGAACCAGAGGACAAAATAGAAATGTAAAGAATCCAGCAATTACCTCCTGAAAGAGAACCCCAAAGGAAAACTCCTAGGAATATTGTAGCCAAATTCCAGACTTCCCAGGTCAAGGAGAAAATATTACAAGCTGCCAGAAGGAAACAGTTCAAGTACTATGGGAACACAATCAGGATAACAGAAGATTTATCAGCTTCAACATTAAGGGACCAGAGGGCATGGAACATAATATTCCAGAGAACAAAGGAAATAAGATTACAACCAAGAATCACCTATCCAGCAAAACTGAGTATAAGCCTCCAGGGTTAAAAAATGGTCATTCAGTGAAATAGGGGACTTTCAAGCATTCTTGATGAAAAGACCAGAGCTGCATAGAAAATTTGACTTTCAAATACAAGATTGAAATGAAACTTGAAGAGGAAAACAGGAAAAAGAAATGATAAAAGACTTATCAAGGCTGAAATGTTTACATTCCTCCATGGAAAGATGATATTTATAACTCATGAAACCTTTGTCAGTAATAGGGTACTTGTAGGGGAAAAATTATATGTATGTATGTATGGATAGATAGATAGATAGATAGATAGATAGATAGATAGATAGATGGCACAGGGTGAGTTGAAGATGAAGGGATGGTATCTGGAGAATAAAATTAAGGGGTGAGAGAGGATTATACTGGGAGAAGGAGAAAGGGAGAGGTAAAATGGGGTAAATTATCTCACCTAAAAGAGACAAGAAAAGGCTTTTACAGTGGAGGGGAAATGGGGGAAGGTGAGAGGGAATGAGTGAGTCTTATTCTCATTGGATTTGGCTTAAGGAAAGAATAACATACATACCCAATTGGGTAGGGAAACCTCTTACCCTTCAGGAAAATATGGGGGAAAGAGGACAAGAGAGGAGGGGGATGACAGAGGTGAGGCAGATTGGGGGAGGGGGTAATCAGAAGCAAACACTTTTGAGGATGGACAGGGTCAAAAGAAAGAATAGAATAAATGGGTGGGGGGATAGGATGAAGGGAAGTATACTTATTTTTTCACAACATGGTTACCATGGAAGTGTTTTGCATGACTACAAATGTATAACCTGTATCAAATTGTTTGCCTTTTCAATGAGAGTAGGTGGGGAGAGAGGAAGGGAGAAAATTTGGAATCGAAAGTTTTATAAATGAAAGTTAAAAAAAATGTTTTCACATGTAACTGGGAAATAAGAAATACAGGAAATGGGGTATAGAAATCTCTCCTACCCTACAAGAAAACAGATAGGAAAAGAGATAAGAGAAGGAGGGGAGAGATAGAAGGGAAGGCAGATTAAGGGGAAGGGATATACAGAATGCATGCCATCTTGGGATGGGGGGAGGGATGAGATGCAGAGAAAATTTGGAACTCACAATCTTGTGGAAGTGAATGCTGAAAACTAAAATAAATAAATAAATTTTAAAAAAGAAATTATTTTCTTCAGTGAGTTTTTGGACTTCCTTTTCCATTTGGCCAATTTTGCTTTTTAAGGCATTCTTCTCCTCATTAGCTTCTTGGACCTCGTTTCCCATTTGGGTTAGTCTATTTTTTAAGGTGCTATTTTGTTTAGTATTTTTTTGGATCTCCTTTAGCAAGCTGTGGACTTGTTTTTTCATGCTTTTCTTGCATCACTCTCATTTCTCTTCCCAGTTTTCCTCTATTTCTCTTGCTTGTTTCTCAAAATCTTGTTTTGGATCTTCAGTGTCTTGGTCCTGATTCATATTTTTTTCTCAGAGGCTTTGGATGTAGGAGCTTTGACTTTGTTGGCTTCTTCTAGTTTTATGTTTTGATCTTTGCCACCAAAGGAAGATTCTATGGTCTGATTTCTTTGCACAGTTTGCTAATGTTCCCAGCCAATCACTTAAGTTTAAAACTCTTTGTTAAGGTAGGGATCTGTTTCCAATGTGGAGAATGGACTTTCCCAAGCTTCAGAGGTTTTGTGCAGCTGTTTTCAGAGACACTTCTAGGGATCTGTACAAAACGGTATGATCAAGGGTGAGGTGTTTACTCCTTTCCTGACTTGTGTTCTGGTTTATGAGTGACCACCAGCACTGTTCTGCCTGGCAACTGTGAGGACAATTCTCTCTTCACCTCTACTATAAGCTAAACCATGCCAGTGCTTCTCCTCACCCCAGGACCACCACCCAGAACTGTGACTCAGATCTAAGGATGGACAAAGTAAGAGATTCCTGCCTCAGCACCAGCAAGGAGGTCCCTGCAATCCTCCTCTGATCAGCTACTCAATTCCCTTTCAGTCTGTGGGCAGGAAGCTCTAGGAGCAGTTGCTGCCCCGGGGCTGCAGCCTGGACTGGAGCTGAGACCAAGCTTCTGTCTCACCACAGTCACAGAGTTTTCCTACTGACCTTCTAAGTTGTCTTTGGTGTTTGTGGGTTGAGAAGTCTGGAAACCACCACAGCTGCCTGTGATTCATTTCTTAGGGGTCTCCAGGTTTGCTGAGGCCTGGTTTTTGCCTATGCACCCATGCTGAACTGCGTTCCTCTCCCAGTCTGGCTCAATAGAACTTTCTAATCAGCCATCCAGGTGGTTTTGGTCTAAAAATTTGTTTCACTCTGTCTTTTTGTGGGTTCTGCTGCTCTAGAATTTGTTTAGATCCATTTTTACAGATATTTGGAGGGGTCTGGGGAAGAGCTCAAACAAGTCACTGCTTTTACTCCACCATCTTGGCTCTGCCTCCCTATCATTCTTGTTTTGTTGTTCGGTGTTTTATTTTGGAACATATCTATGTGGAAATGTTTTGCATGACTGCACATATATAATCTGTATCAGATTGCTAGCTCTCTCAATGAAGGGAGAACAGAAGGAGAAAGGGAGAGAATTTAAAAAGAATGTCAAAAATAGTGTTTATATGTAATTGAAAAAGATAAAATAAAAATTCAATGAGACCAAAAATAAACCCCCAAATAAAAACACCTTTGCAAATTGCATATTAACTTAAGAAAAGTATAAATTGACTTCATATGTTTTATTTCATTTTTACTTATTTTGTTAAATATTTCCCAATTACATTTTAATTTGTCTTCAGTCATGCTCAGGAGTTCTGTGGGCACACATGAGCCTGAGGGAGTTTGACACCTCTTGTATGCACTATTATAAGATTAATCTTCCTCAAACACCACTGCATCCTCATTCTCTGGGTGAATAATATCCTTCACAATTCTTTTTTTTTTTGAGGGTTGCAAATCAAACCTATGATTTTATGAGTAAGGAGACCTCCTAGTGAGGAAACATCCTCCATCAATGTAGTTGCACTTCTGATCTCAAACTTAAAGGCTTAAAGAGTTACTTGGTGGTGGTGAGGGGTTAAGTAAAATGCCCACACAGCTCACACAGCTACTATGAGGCAGAAGCAAGAATTAAACCTATATCTTTTTCTCTTAATCTATATCTTGGAGCAATCCAAGCCAGGATAATTTTATTCTACTGGTATGTGATTATCTTCTCTAAGTGCTGGAGTGGTTGTCAAAACCTCCTCTTGAATGGCCACCTATCTCAGACCAAGAAACACAGATGTCCTGAATTTCTCAAACTTAAAAGGTTGTCTTCCAAACTAGAAATACCCATTTTATGTTTATTACTCAGACATCTATGCTTAAGGTGAGAAATACAAGGCTTAGAAAATGTAGCCAGAGTTCCAAGGTCCAATCGCAGTTCACAAAGTTGAATAATTCTCTTCTAGCTGTTATGTGTTCACAGTTCATTACTCTTGCTGAGGTGGTATTTGGCCTCCAGTTCCCATCCATTTAAGGGATGCTAAAAGAGAGTGATCTATTTGTCTTATATTGAATCCCAGGAAAAGAGAATTTTCAAGTCATTTCAATTTATATTGGTAGTATTTCATAACTAGATTCTAAGCTACAAAAACTCAAGTACCTCATTTTGGCTTTCTATTTTTTTTTTTTTGCAGCCTCACTCTTTTTTAATATTTTCACGTATCCATCACCCTGTTTATATTTAATAAAGGACTAGAAATAGTAGCAACAAGATACATGAAGTATTCCTGCACTCTTACTCTTGCACAATCAATTTTGCCAGGTTGGAGTGGTAACTTAGAGTTAATCTCACTAATGTGTAATAACTGCACTGGCAAGTAAAAACTTGTCAGAGTTGAGCAAGATGCTGTTCACTACATTTAGTCTGTAAAGCAACTGATCAATTTGTAGATTGTTGGGAGTTGTCTGGGTTTTGCACCCCATGTATAGCAAATACCAACTATATATTCATTCACTTCAGTTATATATATTGTTCTTTATGCTTCCTCAAATCTATGGAATAACAATGGGGTAAATTGTCCTTTCTAGGAAAATAAATGGTAGAGTATATGCTAAATCTTACACTTTGTATTATGGGGTTGAAATTTTTCCTTGTAATTGAATCTTTTCTTCTTTCTAAAACAGCAGTGTGCCATTTTAAAGAACATATTTTCTCCTTGGCATGAAATTTTCCATTGAAAAAAAATGCTATAAAATTAGTTCTCAGCACCTGACACTGATTGCAGAGAATAAAAGAACACCCTAAATATGTGATAAATTATAGTTAAGTGTCTTAACACTTTAGGCAACCATATATTAGTCATCAAAATATGTTATTAATGCCTGAGAATATTTCATGTGCACGTTTTGAAAGACAGTGGGGTTGTGTTATCTCAAGGTTAAGCAGTCCAAACTACATTTCCAGACACCAAAAATGAATGAGCATTTTTTTAAAGCTTAACTTAGAACAAAGCTCATAGATTTAAAGGTAGATTGAAGATATAGCTCATTAATGAATATATCTTTTTTTTTCCAATTCTGTCCACTAATCACTTAGAGTGAGCTGAAGTTTTGGTTTACAATTTCACTTATAGTTACACAAATTGGAGAGAGATGTGTCTGACTTTCACATTGCAATTCTGGTACTTCATTTCAAGGAAACTTGGGATATCAGTTCTGAACAAGAACTTAGAGATTATCTATCCTTCATTTCAGACAAAAAAATTAGACCTTGAAAGGTTCACTAGATTGCCTAAGGCTGCATAGTTAGCTAGTGGCAAGTGACAAAGTTGGTATTCCTCTGAGTTCTCTTCCAGCCCAAAATCTGCAATCTTATGATTTAAAGGCAAGGCAAGGCAACACACAGTTTTAAACCTTTATTATTTGCAAGGAATTTTTGAAATCACTGACTCCACAAATGCAAGCAAAAAGAAAGACAGTGCTTATACCCAGGGGGCTTACATTGTAATGGAGAAAGACGCAAAAGGGAACTTGAAAAGGAAATGATGTGGAGCTTGATGGTAAAATCATAGTTGACATTGATATAGTCCTTACAATGTGTCAGGGACTATGCTAAACATTTTTATAATTTTTATCTCATTTGGTTTTTATAACTACCCTGTGAGGTAGATTCTATTATTAACTTCATTTTGCAGATCAAGAAACTGAGGCAAACACAGTTGAAGTGATTTGCTCAAGGTCACACTGATAATAAGTGCCTGGGGCCAGAATTTAACTCAGGTCTTCCTGAGCCTAGGCCAAGCACTGCATTGATTATTCCACCTAGATGCCTCAAATGTATTCTATCCTAAATGCGCACCCCAGAAAAAAATTGCTAATGCAATAAGGGGGCCACTGTGGTGAAGGGATGTTCCAGAATAAGAAGAACCCAGGTGCTGGTGGTTGGCTGAAAATAAAAAGAAAATCGAAGCATGGTTAAGTCCTAAGAATCAGAAACAGAACTTGGAGTAGAAGGGGGAAGTGTCAATTGTTTTCATTTGTTTTACTCCATGGCAAGGAACTTTCCCTGTCAACACTATAGCAATTCTAAACATGGCACAAAACATACAGTTTTGCCTAGATACCAGTTGGCAAAAAACTAATGAAAATGCCAAGACAAGATTCTGTTGAATCAATTGAATGGAAGCAGTGCCAAACTGTCTGCATTTTTAACTAAAAATGTCCGTTTTTAACAAGAAATATCCATTCTTAAGGATGGTGGCAGTGAATTCAATGTCAATTGATACATATCACTTTTTAGGTATTTTGCATTCAGAAGAAAAAAAATCACCTTCCTCCACAATCCCTGACTTCTGCTGGATGAACAGATCTCAGAGGAAGAGTTATAATAGGTCACATGACTGGCTAAACTAGTTTCCTGTTGAGTATAGGAAAAGATTACTTGATTCAATACTTTGCTGTTCTTTAAGTGATAATGCCCCCCTTCCCTAATAAAAGCAATGAACTTTCATAAAGCTTTGAATGAAAAAAATGCAGTGTCTCCTCCAAATGTTGAGGAGCAGTATAGTAGCAGCCCTCATAGAAATCTCCCAGAGGGATTAATATTTTTCATAGGCTCTCTTGCCAAGACTATGGTAGGAAAAGAAGGAAGAATACAGAACTATCTCACATAGTCACCCCTCCTCACACACACACACTCCTAGCCCAGGTAATATTCATCTTTCCACTCTCTTTCCATCATCTTCATCATCATCATCACTCATCATTTTAGATAAAAACATATATAGGTATACATAGAGCTTTAAGGTTAAGAAATGTTTTTACACATGTTATCTTATTTGATCCTCACAGTAGTCCCATGAAGTAGATACTATTATCAATTCCCATTTTTCAAAAGAAGAAACTGAGGCAGGCTGAGGTTTTATGACTTTTCCAGGATCACACAACTTGTCCTGGACTGATGCAGGATATGATGTTAAGTCATCTAGACTTCAAGTACTCAATGTTACTATCCACCTAAAATCAGCTATTGTTGAATAACATATGCTTATAGTTATATATATATATATATATATGTATGTATATATATATATATATATATATATATATATATATATATACATACATATATATGTGTGTGTGTGTGTGTGTGTGTGTGTGTTGTGTGTGTGTGTGTGTGTGTGCGTATGTATGTATATGGACAAGTGGACAGTAATAACCCTTGAAACATCAATTTCAATAGAATGGTGGGGTCAGAAATAAGATGATAAAGAGTTGAAAAGCAGTGCCAAGTGTAGACATATCATGTCTCTTCTAGAAGCTTAGTAATGATACAGAGTACAAATATAAGACGACAGTCTGAGGAAGTTAGAAGGTCAAGTGGAGGCTTTTAATTGTGCAAACAACCTGAAAGTAGATAAAGAAGAAATAAGAGGTGAGATGGAAAGTGATCAATAGGATAAACTTCTGGAATAGATGGAAAAAGATGGAATCAAGGTATGCTTTGGAAGTGAACTCTGTATGAATTTGGAGAAGCCTATAGCTGCCAAAAACCACAGAATGAGCCTTGACCACCTCAAGGGCAACCTTGAGCAGCAACTGCAGACTTGAGACTTTACTTGAGACTTTTAAACATTCTTCTCCCTGGCTTATTGTGTCTACAAATGTCTCCCTCCCCTTAACCCCTACTCCTTGCTCAAAAGCCTGTAGAAACCATGAATATCTCAAGTCTGCAGTTCCTGCTCAAGGTTACCCTCGAGGTGGTCAAGGCTGGTTCTGTGTTTTTTTGATAGCAATAGGCTTCTTCAAATTCATACAGAGTTCACTCGCAAAGGATCATGGGTATGTCAAGCAGCTCTGAACCTCGAAGTCCTAATTGGCTGGTTATTGTGTAACTCTATTATCCTGCTTCTCTGTAAAGAAGAGAATCTCCAACCTATCTACAGTCATTACAAAGCCCATGTTCACATATGTATAGGCTCTGAACTTTCCAAAGGGAAAGGGTACTTCATGAGCTGAAATTGGGGAAGGGATGAGAGAGGGAGTGAAGTTGTAGAAGTGTTTTGAAATATGGTTCAGGAGAGGTAGACTGTCTATTGGAGGGGGCCTGACACAGTAACCCTATTAGCTCAGGTTTGGTGTTGGGATGAAATAAGGCACTCATAGATCACTGAAGAGTTAAAAATAGGAGCTTTAGTTGGCCCTAATGTAACAAAGACTTTAATAAGGATATAATAATATAGCTTCATTGGCCATGACATTCCTCATCTCTTTCTGGAAATGAATCTGGTCAGCAAAGCTGGATGTGATAACTAACTGTTGTAGTCTCAAAACATCCATCAAGTCCTTGGGGTACCAGTCTCATATGAATTACTAAATCTTTGCTGTTCACAGGGGGCATAATGATGCAATTGTTGAGGATAAACAAAAGCAGAAAAAGGAGCATAAGGGGTTCAGTACTGACAAAACAATAAGCAGGAACAGCATCAAGGCTATAAGCACTACTGCCAAACCATGACACTTAAGACAAAATCAACAATTCTTCACACATCAGGCTCATCTGTAATAAATTGACTAAGAGGTTATAGGTCTCTTGGGTGCAAAGTCATGGGATCAAAGTTGATAAGACTCTTCCAATAGCACTACTCACTCAGTATTTCCCAAGTCACTCATCAAAACTTTACCTCTCTGAGAGCTACCTCAGTATAATGATACTAAATTGCCCACTTAAAAGCTTTAGACAGTCAGTGCTCACTTCTTCTACATAGTTTAAATACAGTCCTTTACATTCACCTAACACAAAGAATTATCACTTAGTAAGTTGGAGAAGATGCTTTCTTCCAAATAAATACACATCAAGCATAGATATATAGTTACAGTTTCACCACCCACATGCTGAGGTTTTTTTAAGCATTTTTTTGTAGTTTATTTTTCTAATTACATGTAATAACAAATTTAACATTAATTTTTAAAAATCTGTTCCAGATTATCACTTTTCCTCCCTAAACCCCACCTTGAGAAAGCAAAAAAAAAATGAGATACATTATACATGTGCAGTCATGCAAAACATATTTCCATATTAGTCACATATTTCCATATTAGAAAAAGAAAAAAAAAAGACCTCCTGTCCCTCTCCCCCCCAAAAAAGAAAAAGTGTTTTTCATTTTTTATTTTAGGTGTGCTTCAATATGCACTCAGAATCCATCACTTCTTTCTCTGGAAGTGGATTGCATTTTTCATTATCAGATCTTCAGAATTTTATTGGATCTTTGTACTGTTGATAATAGCTGATTCATTCACACTTGATCCTCACACAATATTGCTATTACTATGTATAACAATCTCTTGGTTCTGCTCATTTCACTTTACATCATTTCATATAGGTCTTTCCAGGTTTTTTCTGAGACCATACTGCTTATTATTTCTTGTAGCACAATAAGATTGCATCACAATCATATATCACAATTTTTTCAGCCATTCCCCAACTGATGATCAGTTCCTCAATTTCCAATATTTTTGCCATAATATTTTTGTATATGTGGGTCTTTTTCTCTTTTTCTGATGACCTCTTTGGGATAGACTTAGTAGTAGTGTTGCTAGATCAAAGGATATGCACGGTTTTTTAACTGTTTACCTATTTTATATCCCATAATATTATCTATCTTGTGCTTAGTCATAAATTCTTCCCTTATGCATGAATCTGAAAGGTAAAATATTCTTTTCTCCCCTAATTTGCTTATGATATCACTGTATCTAAATCATGTATACATGTTGACATTATCTTGGTACATGCTGTGAGTTGTTGATTCA
The DNA here is from genome assembly GCF_003287225.1 of Phascolarctos cinereus. NCBI lineage: Eukaryota > Metazoa > Chordata > Mammalia > Diprotodontia > Phascolarctidae > Phascolarctos > Phascolarctos cinereus. Next base: position 136,524,642 of record NW_027556180.1, on the reverse strand, counting down.
GGTTAAGTAGGCCAAAGAAACTGAGGGGAATTCCAGGATGGTACAGCAGTGGAAACATGATTTTAAAATCCAAAAATTTGTTAATAAGAATGCCCCTCAGGTTAGATGTTGAGCAGGTTGTGGTGATTAGCATGATCTTGGAAGAATCACAAAGTTGAGAGGCTACAATTTCATATGGGTGAAACTTTGATACCCTTAGGCAACCAGAAAGTTATTTTGATGTTGTCAGAATCTACTTGGAAGCTGTTTGAAGGGAGGCAGAGATTATGCATTTGCCTCCTGGCATAGCTTTTCAAGCAGAAAGCAAAAACAAAAACAAAAATATTTTAACTTGCATAGGGGTAAGAGATAAGGGTACTGCTTCTTCCAACCATAGATAAACTGTAATCTGAATCATTTGAGGGATCTTACACTTCTGTGATTTCAAGGATGGATTTAAGCATTTAAATATTTTAGGAATAGAAAGAGAATAAATATTTTCTCAGCTTTAATCATTTAATCTCTTTGGGTCTTGGTTTCCTCATCTGCAAAATGAGGTGTTTGGACTAGGTAATCACTTATCTGTCTTTTGAATATAAATAAATCATCTTATAGTCTTGTTTCACTTATTTCCCTCCATTTTTTTGTGAGTTCTGTCACTCTAGAATTCATTTAGAGGCTTGATTTAACATTGTTTCCAAAGGATACCGGGGAGAGTTCGCTCAACTTTCTGTCTTGTTTCCACCACCCCAAATTATCTTGCCAAAGTGATATAGTTAATGAATTGATCTAGCCATTCCATCCCATTCCTCAAAACATGAAAGTGGCTTCTTATTTCTTCTAACATCTAAAAAAGAAAATGAGGAAATATCTAGTTTGGAAATTGAGGTACTATACCACATCAATTTATTACACCATTGACATTGCTGCAATAGTCCAGTCATTTTTCTTTTTTGTTTCAGACTCTTTAAAGCCCCATTTATTTTTGTTTTTGGCAGAGATACTGGAGTGGTTTGCTATTTCCTTCCGCAGCTCATTTTGTAGATGAGTAACTGAGGCAAAAAAGAGGTAAGTGATTTGCCAAGGTTCAGTATCTGGAGTTCATAATTATTTTTCACAGGTAAGTATCTGAGGACAGATTCTAACTCAGTTCCTATTGACTCTAGGCCCACTGAGCAAGCCAGTGGGAAGATATTAGTGACAGAACAGATCAGCAACAAAATCCCCTTGGTCCTGGCTCAGCAGTCTAGTGCCACAGCAGTCTAGCTGTGAAGCTTCTAGTCCCAGCAGAGAAGGCAAATTGCCATTCCTGGGGACCCTAGCATAATAGACTAGGCCCAGCCAGCCAATACAGTGGGCAAGCTGCCAGCACCTGAGGCTCTGGGTCAGAAAAGAAATAACCAGGCCCCCAGCCCCCAACACAAGAAACTGGGGACAGTGCCTTCTGTGCCCCAAGATTAGAACTCACTTCAAAAAATGAGCAAAAAGGAAAAATAACCGTGAAAAAAGAGTGCTACTATGACAAAAGGGAAGATCAAAACACAAACTCTGAAGAGGACAACAATGTCAAAATGCCTACATTGAAAACCTCAAAGGATACTATGAATTGGTCTCAAGTCCTAAAAGTTCCCTTGAAAGAGCTCAGAAAGTACTTAAAAAGCTAAATGAAAGAGGTAGAAGAAAAAAATTGGAAAAGAAATGAGTTATGTAGAAGAATTATGAAATAAGTCAATGGCTTGAAAAAGGAAGCACAAAAATTGAATGAAGGAATCAACTGCTTAAAAAGTAGAATTGGGGGGCTGAGCCAAGATGGCGGAGAGAAAGCAGTGACATGCTTGACCTCTCCCCCAAACCCCTCCAAATACCTATAAAAAATGGCTCTAAACAAATTCTACAGCAGCAAACCCACAAAAAGACAGAGTGAAACAAATTTCCAAACCAAGACAACCTAGATGGTTGATTGAAACGGTATATCGCACTGAGCAGGGAGAGAAGCACAGTTTGGCGTGAGCATGCAGGTCACAGTGAGCCTGGAGCAGGCCTCAGAGGACTGAATCATGGGCAGCTTTGGCAGTTTCCAGACTTCTCAACCCATGAACACCAAAGTCAATTTAGAAGGTCAGTGGGAAAAGTCTGTTTCTGTGGTGCTGAGAGAGGAGCACGGGATCTCAGATCTAGTTCCCCAAGAGTGTGGCTTTGGGGCAGTGGCTGCCTCCTGAGCTTCTGGCCCACAGACAGAGGGGGAATTGGGTGGCTGATCAGAGGGGGATTGCAGGGATCTCTCTGCTGATGCAGGATTCTCTTGCTTTGCCTATGCTTGGATCTGGGTCACAGTTCTGGGTGGAGGTCCTGAGGTGAGAAGAAGCCCTGGTGTGGTGTTGCTTATAGTGGCTGTGGAAAGAAACTCTTCCTCACAGTTCCAAGATAGAAAAGACTGCTTGTGGTTACTCATAGACTGGAGCACAGGCCAGGAAAGGAGGAAACAACTCTCCCTTCCTCATAACACCTTGGAAGAACTGAAAATTTACAGTTCCCTAGAAGTACCTCTGAAAACAGCTACACAAAACCCCTGAAGCTTGGGACAGAACATTCTACACACTGGAAACAGACTCCTACCTTAAAAAAGAGTTTATAACTCAAATAATTGGCTGGAATCATGAGCAAGCAGAGCAAAAAATGAGTCACACCATATTATCTTCCTTTGGTGACAAAGAAGATCAAAACTTACAACCAAAAGAAGACAACAAAGCCAAAGCTCCTATATCCAAAGCCTCCAAGAAAAATATGAACTGGTCCCAGGCCATAGAAGAGCTCAAAAAATAATAGAAGTAGAGGAAAAACTGGGAGTGATGCAAAAGGAGACCCCCAAAAATACAGAAGAAAAATAACACCTTAAAAAATAGACTAACCCAAATGGCAAAAGAGGTCCAAAAAGAGGAGAAAGGGAGGAGAAAAATGCCCTAAAAAGCAAAACTGACCAAATGGAAAAGGAAATCCAAAAGTTTACTGAAGAAAATACTTCCTTAAAAATTAGACTAGAGCAATTGGAAGCTAGTGACAATTTGAGAAATAAAGGCACTGTAACACTATTTCAAAAGAATGAAAAAATAGAAGAGAATGTGAAATATCTCATTGGAAAAACAACTGACCTGGAAAATAGATCCAGGAGAGAGAAGTTAAAAATTATTGAACTATCTGAAAGCCATGATCAAAAATAGAGCCTAGACATCATCTTTCAAGAAATTATCAAGGAAAACTGTCCTCATATTTTAGAATCAGAGGGCAAAATAGAAATTGAAAGAATCCACCAATCACCTCCTGAAAGAGATCCCCAAAGGAAAACTAGGAATATTATAGCCAAATTCCAGAGTTCCCAGGTCAAGGAGAAAATATTACAAGCAGCCAGAAAGAAAAAAATTCAAGTATTGTGGAAGCACAATCAGGATAACACAAGATTTAGCAGCTTCTACATTAAGGGACCACCAAGCATGGAATATAATATTCTGGAGGGCAAAGGAGATAGGGCTACAACCGAGAATCACTTACCCAGCAAAACTGAGTATAAGCCGTCAGGGAAAAAAATGGTCATTCAATGAAATAAGGGACTTTCAAGCATTCCTGAGGAAAAGACCAGAGCTGAATACAAAATGTGACTTTAAAATCCAAGACTCAAGTGAAACATGGAAGAAGTAAACAGGAAAGAGAAATCATAAGAGATTTGTTAAAGTTTAACTGTTTACATTCCTGCATGGGAAAGATGATATTTGTAACTCATGAGTTCTTTGTCAGTATTAGGGCAGTTGGAGGGAAAAAATTATATGTGTGTATACAGAGATAGAGGGTACAGGGTGACTTGAAGATGAAGGCATAATATCTGGAAAATAAAATTAAGGGGTTAGAAAGGATTACACTGGGAGAAGGAGAAAGGGAGAAGTAGAATGGGGTAAATTATCTCACATGAAACAGAAAAGAAAAGGCTTTTATAGTGGAGGGGAAATGGGGGATGGTGAGAGAGAATGAGCGAATTTTATCCTCATAGGATCTGGTTTAAGGAGGGAATAACATACACAATGAGGTACTGAAATCTATCTTACCCTACAGGAAAATAAGGGGGAAAGGGGACAAGAGAGCAGGGTGCTGATAGAGGGGAGGGCAGACTGGAGGATGTGATAATCAAAAGCAAACACTTCTGAGGATGGACAGGGTCAAAAGAGAGAATAGAATAAATGGGTGTAGGACAGGATGAAGGGAAATATACTTAGTTTTTCACAACAGGACTACTATGGAAGTATTTTGCATGACTACACATCTATAACATGTATCAAGATGCTTACCTTATCAATGAGAGTGGGTGGGGAAGGAGGAAGGGAGAAAATTTGTAACCCAAAGTTTTAAAAACATACGTTAAAAATTAAAATAAAATTAAATAAATAAAAAGTGGAATTGGTACAAAAGTTAACTGAAGAAAACAATTCGTTAAATGATTAGAATTGGGTAAGTGGAAGCTAATGACTCTATGAGACATCCAGAATCAGTCAAACAAAATCAAAAGAATGAAAAAATACAAGAAAATTTAAAATACCCCATTGGAAAAAAGCAAACTGACCTGGAAAATAGATCCAGGAGAGATAATTAAGGAATGATTAGGCTACCTGAAAGCCAAGATAAAACTGAGAGCTTAGACAGCATCTTTCAAGAAATTGTCAAAGAAAACTGCCCTAATATTCTAGAACTGGAGGGTAAAATAGTCATTGAAAAAAGCCACCAATTCATTGCTGAAAATGATCACAAAATGAAAACTCCATGGACATTGTAGCCAAATTCCAGAATTATCAGGTCAAGGAGAAAATTCTGCAGGCACCAAGAAAGAAACAATCAAATATCAAGGAGCCACAGTTAAGATTACACAGGAGTCAGCAGCTTCTACCTTAAAGGATCAGAGGGCTTGGAATATGACATTCTTGAAGGCAAAGGAGCTTGGATTACAAATCAAGAAATAACTAGCCAGGAAAATTGAGCATACTCTTTCATGGGAAAAGATGTACATTCAATAAAATAGGGGACTTTCCAATTTACCTAGTGAAAAGACAAAAGGTGAAGAGAAAATTTAATCATCAAATACAAGACTCAAGAGAAACATAAAAAGGTAAACAGGAAAAAAAGCACATTATTCAATAAGATTAAATTGTTTACATCCCTACACAAGAAGATGACACTTGTAACTCATGAAAACTGTATATTACGGCAGTTAGAAGGAGTATATGTGGACAGAGGGTGTGGGTAGAAGTTGAGTCTGATGTGGTGACAAAAAACTAAGAAGTGACAGAAAAGATTGTACCAGGAGAAGAGGAAAGGGGAAAGCAGAACAGGGCAGATTACATCACATGAAGAGGCACAAAAGACCTATTACAGTAGAGGGAAAGAAGGGAGGGAGATGAGCATTGTTTGAACCTTGTTCTTTTCAAATTTGGCTCACAGGGAATAACATATGCACACATTTGGGAATAGAGATTTATCTCATGTTACAGAGAGATAGGAGGGGAAGGGGAAAAATAGGAAAGGTGGAAGCTGATGGAAGGGAGGGCAGAAGTAGGAGTGCAAAGGGGAAGTAAAAGAGGGGCTGATAGATGAGAGGACAGATTGAAGGACATGGTGGTAAGAAAAAAAACACTGAGGAAGAAGGAAAGGGTGAAAGGATAGAGAAAAGTATAAATGGGGGAAAATAGGACAGACTGAAATACATAGTTAGTGATCATTACTGTGAATATGAATGTGATAAGCTCACCCATAAAAAGAAAATGAATAACAAAGTGAATTTAAAAAGAGAATTCTACAATATGTTGTTTACAAGAAACACATTTTGAAGAGGAAAGATACACACAGAGTACAGGCAAAAGGCTAGAGAAGCATATATTATGCTTCAGCTGAAGTAAAAATGGCAGGGGAGTAATCTTGATCTCTGACAAAGACAAAGCAAAATAGATTTATTTAAAAGAGATAAAGAACAGCTTGTTAGATCTTGCTAAAAGGTACCATAGACAATGAAATAATATTAATACTAAACATATATGCACCATGTGATAAAGCATCCAGATTCTTAGAGGAGAAGTTAAGTGAGTCACAGGAAGAAATCACCATCAAAACTATACTGGTGTGGGAGCTCAATCCCCCCTCTGTCAGAACTAGATAAATCTAACCACAAAGTAAAAAAAAAAGTTCAGGTGAAAGAATTTTAGAAAAGTTGGATATGATATACCTCTGGACAAAAGTAAATGGAAATAGAAAGGAATATACCTTTCCTTCTCAGTGATACATGGCACCTAAACAAAAACTGACTACATATTAAGCATAAAAACCTTACAATCTATTTCAAAAAGGCACTGTACTAAATACATCCTTTTCGGATCATGATGCAATTAAAAATTACATGTAATAAAGTGCCATGGAAAGATAGACTAAAAAATTAATTGTCAATTAATTAATCTAATCCTAAAGAATGTGTGGGTCAAACAATGAATCATAGAAATAATCAATAATTTTATCAAAAATAATGACAACAATGAGATAATATACTAAAACTTATGGGATACAGCCAAAGCAATTCTTAGGGCAATTTCATGTCTCTAAACTCTTACATGAATGAAATAGTGAAAGAGGAGATCAATGAATTGGGCGTGCAATTGAAAAAGATAGAAAAAGAACAAATTAGAAATCCCTAATTAAATACCAAATTAGAAATTCTGACAATCGAAGGAGAATTAATAAAATTTAAAGAAAACTATTGAGCAAATAAAATTAAGAGCTGTATGAAAACCAATAAAATGAATAAATAAAGGAGAAAACAAAAGATGTTAGTATCAAAAATAAAAAGGTGAATTCACCATTAATGCAGAGAAAATTAAAGAAATAATTAGGAGCTATTTTGTCCAATTGTATGGCAATAAATCTGACAATCTAAGTGAAATGGATGAATATTTACAAAAATATAAATCGCCCAAATTAACAGAAGTGTAAATAAAATACTTAAATGATCACATTTCTGAAAAAGAAATTGAATAAATCATCAATGAACTCCCTAAGAAAAAAAATCTCCAGGGCTAGATAGATTTACAAGTGACATCTACCAAACATTTAAAGAACAGTTAAGGACAGATAGCTAGGTGGTACAATGGATAGAGCATTGTCTCTGGAGTCAGGAAGACTTGAGTTCAAATCTGGCCTGACAAATAACACTCACTTCCTGTGTGACTCTGGGCAAGTCACTTAACTAACCCCAATTGCTTCATCAAAAGAAAAAAAATAATTCCAATATTATATAAATTATTTGGAAAAGTGGGTGAAGGAGTCCTACCAATTTCTTTTTATAAAACAAATATGTTGCTGATACCTAAACCAGGAAGAGTCAAAACAGAGAAAGAAAATTATCAGCCAATTTCCCTAATGAATACTGATGGGAAATTTTTAAATAAAATATTAGCAAAGAGATTACAGCAATTTATCACTAGGATAATGCACTGTGACCAGGAAGGATTTTTACCAAGAATGCATGGCTGGGTCCATATTAAGAAGATGGTTTGGATAGGGAAAATCTTGAGAAAGGTAGATTAAGAAGCTCCTCTAATACTCTCCCCCTTCCCTCCAAAAAATTAAATGATGACAGCTTGAATTAATGTGATAGCTGTGTGAGTATAGAGAAGGAAACAGGTATAGGAAATGTTGAGAAGACAGAATTAACATGGCTTTATACTTTATTACATGGAGTAAAGGGTGTCCATAACATCAAAGCATATGGACCTGGATGAATCTAAGATTTCTAGCGTCTTCTACAGTAGTAGAGAAGCCATGGAGAGCTATGGCTTTGGGAAACAACATAATGACTTCTCAAGAACATGATTTCAAAATGTCATTATACTCTTATGCAAATTCCTCCCTTACCCCTTTATTTTTCTTGTGGCTCACTCTTAGAAATATCAATTACTGAGAGGTAATGACAATCCATGCTTTCCCCCATGACAGAAATATACCTATGTCCCAAATTCCTTTGTGTTACTCTGTCCCATGTCCTTCCCATGATGATTTCTCTCCATTTCCTATGAAATCTTGTCTCTAGATCCATGCCTTCTCAGCCTTTGGGGTGTCAATTGTGGAGGAACTCTGAAATCCCTTCTCTTGAGTGAAAATTTTGTGTGTGAAGGCAAAACATTCTCTCAAAGGTGATATTCTCTCTGAGCACAATCTTCTACATTTTACCTACCAGAAGGAGGTTTTTGTTTTTTGGGGGATTTTTTGTTTTTGTTTTTGTTTTGTTTTTTAGAAAATATATCTCTCCATGCCAAAAGCACTCTTCAGTGGGACCCCCTCCTACCAATGAACCAAAATTTCCCCTTTGCCTTTTACTCTTTCATTCATTTCCTTTACCATTCGACTGTGGCCCCTTTTATTCCCGAGAGACTACTTTTAATAACTGTAAATAACAAATAAAGTTGTCTTCCATTCATTGTTTATTTTTACTTGATTAAGGTACAGCTCCTGTCTTCTATTTCCATTCTCCTCTTTTACACACCCTCTCTTTGTTCAATTTCATTTATCTGTAGAGAAAGCTGTGTGTTTTCAAACTTGGTTTCAGGCCTGAGCCTCCACCATCAATTCTATTTCTTTAAAGTTATATTTCTGTCATTATTCCATTGTATACTTTTAGAGAGAAATCACTTAATGGTCTTTTTGTTTTTATTTCTTTTTAAACTTACTTCACTTCTTCAACATCTCTTATATTGTCCTTTTTCTACTCCTGTACTACTACTACTCTTTTGAGGCCCTTCATCACTACATGCCTGGAATAGAGGAATGATTTGCTGCAGTTATGCCTGCCTCAAGAGTCTCCCCTTTCCAATCCATCATTTATTCAGCCACTAACATGATTTCCCTAATGCTCAGGCCTGATCACCTTATTCAGTATATTCCAGTGGCTAGGGATCACTAGGTGCAAATACAAAATGTTCTCATTGGAATTCAAAACCTTTCATAATCTTGCCCCTCCAACTTTCCAGTCTCATCTTACCTAATTTCCCTCCATGTACTCTTTGATCTAGTGACACTGGCCTCCTAGCTGTTCTACAAATCAAGTATTTTGTCTCTTCACTCCAGGCATTTTCTCTGACTGTCTCTTATGCCTGAAATGCAATCCCTCCTTCCTCCTCAGCTCTGAATAATGAGTTCCCAGGATTCTTTTAAGTCCCAACTAAAATGTAACTGCCTAAAAGGAAACCTCTCCTAATTTCTCTTAATTCATTGTCTTTACTCAGCTAATTATTTCCTGTATTCCCTGTATGTAACTTGCTTTGTTTATATTTGTATGCATATTGCCTCCTCCATTAGACTGGAAACTCCTTGAGAGCAGAAATTATTTCTTTCCTCTTTTTGTGTATCCCCAGAAATTAGAACAGTACCTGGCACATAATATGAGTTTGATAAATATTGATTTGTTGTCTATTTTCTTTTATTGGTCACTAGAGATTAAGTAATTTACTTGAACTTTACTTGAACTCTTTACTTGAACTGTCCTTGGAAATGAAATTTATTTACCTTTCTTGTATTTCTGCCATTTAAGGTGTCAGCCAAATACTCTATACATCTATTTGTTGTTGTTTGTTTTGTTTTGTTTTGGCAGAGATGCCTCAAACGCCTCTCCTAATTAACCATTCATCTTTTTACATTGACTATTAGCCTCAAGTATTCAGAGTATGTCATTTTGAGCTGCAACTTGAAGGAATATGACATTCAATTCTGTTCTGTGGTTTTGTATAAGGAGATCAAAATAGCATTATGACATTCATACTTCCTTTCCCTTATATTCAAAGATAATTCTCCTAGTATCTTGAAGAATGTTTTTTGATTTGGCATCACTCAATTTAAGTAATACACACACACACACACACACATGCATTTATATAAAATGTATATGTGTATATATACACACACAAACAGGCATATAATATACATATGTGCTTATGTATTTATATACACATATATAACGCACATATATGCATGTCTATATAGATATGTCTATATGTGTATATATAGATCTAGCTATATCTCTATATAAATATAGATCTATAACTACATATGTGTGTTGATTTCTCTATATTGCTGGAAGTAATTCATGGACTATTTCAACTGGTGCTTCTCTCTATTAAGACATTCTAAGAAGTTTATTTGCATTAATTCTTGCATAATGTCAAATTTTTTTGATTTATCGTGTTCTTCTGTGGAACTTATGATTCTTAAGCTGTCTCTGTGTATTATGTAATTGAGAGATAAGTGTTTTGTTTGTATATGGGTCATGTGGTCTTTTAATGTATTGTTTTTCTTCTTTTTTATGTACTTTTATATCAGTATATTTGCATTCTCAATCTGCTGTTTCTTCTTTAACGTCTTTGAAGATATTTTCCACTGGGGATTCAGGTTTATTCCAGTTTTCAAATTTTATTTTTTTGCTATTCATGCTAAAATTCTGTCATTTTTTCCCATCTAAATTCTTCTCTCAAGGTTCTGATATTTATTGAACAATTCTGTAACCTCCTGGTTATTTTCCATGGTGTCTTTGTAATACGATTGCTATATTTCACCAGGTTTGGATTCAATTTCATTTGTATTATGTAATTTATTTTAGATATTTATGCAATCTTTAAGAGGTCTTCTTACTCATTTCTCCATCTAATTTTAATATTATCCTCATTGTGTTATCTATTTATGTTCCAGGTTTTTAACTGTTTTATTCTTCCTGAGATTCTTGATGATTTGATGACTATTTTCTTCATATTCTTCTGTTGATTCCCTTTGACCTTTGTTCTTTACCTCCAAGAATGTGCCTCAAAATTTTATCAGCCCTTTCCTGTCCCAGAGAATTCACTTCTTACTATTCTTGGTTCCTATATAAGATAACTTCAAGAAGGAAATAATTGTTCTTTTATGGAGTACAGTCCTTTTTTTTCTTTGAGGCCAGAGAAAGTACCAGACACTGGACCACTGGCCTAATTCACTTCAATCTTCAGTTTTCTTAATGAGTTGTCTGTTGCTTTTTGTGGACTTTGATGAGGAGATGGAAAAGTTGGTACTCTAAGAATTTATGTCATCTTGGGGTGCCTTTAACTAAGGTACACCCCAAGCAGTGTATATTACTACCCTCCACACAACTTATTTCTATCTTAGTAAATCTCTTCTTTCTCTCTCTGCAAGTAGATAGTCAAAACTGAGGTTCCCTACCTGTAGAACCAAAGGTTTAGGAGACATGCAGAAACTACAGCCACAGGAAAACTGCTTAGTGGTTCCCAGATCAGAATGAAGCAGGTAGGGACAAGTAGCTTGCTAAAGATTGGAGTCTAGTGGAAGAAGGATGAAAAGCAAGTACTAAGGATTAGTGTTATCCATTGTTAATCCAAAAGATTGTTATCTTATTTAGCTTCTTTGTTTCTTCTCCTATGGATGTGGACATAATTATCCCACCCACTCTACTCATTCAGGGCCCATAAGCCCCCTTTTGGGAATTTTGGTGAGGTGACAGGCCTTAAGTGACTTCCCCAGGGTTACACAGCTAGTAAGTGTCAAGTGTCTGAGGCTGGATTTGAACAGGCATTTTCTTAAAAATAAGAGGAAGACATAAAGGATTTTCAGTCCTTTTTCTTTTTGGTCTTGTGATCAGATATCTTGAGTTTCAGAGACACAACAATATTCAGTTTGAAATGTACAACTGAAAGTTGGTCCTGAAGGACTAAGGCCCATGAAAGAAACCATGTGTGCATATATAGGCACATGTGTATAAACAGTATTGTAGGTATCAGTATAGGTATAGTTCTATGTACAAATATGTGTCTCTGTGTTTGTAGATACATATATAAATCTTGTATATATGCATGCATTAATATTGGGTATAGCATGTATGTTTAAATGCATATATATATCACATGTACATAGTATACCTAGATGCAATGTATACATAATAGATATTTGTAGGTATATGTGTGTGTATATAATATATACATGTATCTGCATATACATATATAAAATGTCATATAAGATATCAAATTTAGTAGCAGTTAAAGGGAAGAGTAAATATCTCATCTAAACTCATCTTAAAGCCTGCTACATATCTCTCTTGTCTATCTAACCTGTTTTATATGTATACATGTAACATCGGCTTTAGTAGTTTTTCACATGATGACTCTTACTGCACATTTGAAAGAGAAGAGAATTTTGTAGACTGAAGGTTAACTGTAATCACAGAAGGTGTGAGGCACTATGAGAGAAACAAGTTCAAGCTGTCATTTTATGAGGGGAAAAAAAAAGAATGAGTATAACTGCCACCTTGTGAGAGACTGGGACTGAGACATATTTAGCTATTATTGCTGTAAGAGTTTGGGAATGAGGGAGTTAACACTTATCTGTGAGGAGTTTTTGAGAGGACTTAGAGAATGAGCTGTCATCTGTGAGAGAACCCTAAGAGACAGTGTGAGAGAAGTAAGTTTAACTCTTATTTTGTGGAGACAGTTTGAAGGAAATTCCTGAGAGACTTCACTTACCATCCTAAGCAAATTGTTTTTCCAGAATTGAGGAGGAGAATGGCAGTGTTCTATAACAAATCTTCCTCCTGTTACCCCTCCACACTTGAAAAACATAGAACATTCATTGTGAATAAGATGTAAACATATATTTACGTTTTTGCACTATTATTTACCAGTGTAGTGAAATATATCAATATTACAAAAATCTTGTTTAAGCTTATGAGACTTCAGAGAGACAGACAGACAGGCACAGAGAGATAGAGACAGAGAGACACAGAGAAAAAAGAGACAGAGAGATACAGAAAGAAAGAAGCAGAGAGACAGACAATGATGCAGACATAGGGACACAGAGAGAGAGAGTTAAAACAGAGAGAAACAAAGAGAGGAAAAGCACAAAAACACAGAAACAGAGTTGGTGATAGAGACAGAGACAGAGACAGAGACAGAAAGAGAAAGAAAGACATAAAAATGTGAAAGCCTGCAGAAATTAATTTGTTTTTCCAGGACATTAATAAACTGTGTTGGGAGGTCTTACCTAGATAATCAATCACAGAGAAACAATTTTCATTAATTCATTAGGAAATTTCAGAACATAACCTTAATTTGCTTAAAAACTAAGTAGAGAATTATGAGGATGTCAGGGAAGGCTAGTACCTTCAACGTAGCCTACATTTTTAGAGAAGTCCCTAGAACACTGAAAAGTTGGAACTTGCCCCAGGGTTATAGATAGTATGTGCCAACAGTAGAACTAGAACTCAAGATTTCTTGGATTTGAGGTTGGCCTGAGTGTAAGTCCTGCCAATTACTAATACTGTTTGTATATAAAATACACAAGTATCGGTTTCCTTTCTCTGATACATACATGCATGCATACACATACACACATATATACATATATGTGCATATAAACATACATACATACATATAATGTATGTATACACACATAAGTGTAAGTGCATATACACATATACACTCTATGTGTGCATATGTATGTATGTATATGTGTGTGTGTGTTGGAGATAAAATAGATATAGATATGTATGTCAGTGTATGCATATACATATTATATATGTATATGTGGGTGAATAATTGATAATTATGCTTTTGGTGACTATAGTTTGAAGTAGCATTTTACTGTTTTATAACGTGCAAAATTTTCTTACCATATGTGTATGCACACACACATGCACACACATATACTACATTAGTGTAAAGGGAGTAGAAGGAATTGGGAACTACATGGTAAAATCTTTGGAAAATATTTTCATAATAATGAACCAAAGAAGAAATATGGAAAATTCTACATATAGCCTTTGATACCTTTTGTATTGGAGCTGTGTCATAAAGTTATGTCAGAGGTGATGTGATATAGTGCATACGGTCATCTTTGGATTCAAGTCCTGTATCTATACAGTCTGGCTATATGATCTTGGCAGGCCACTTAACCTCTGAATGCCCCAAGTAGCTCTCAAAGATTCTAAATTTCCAAATAGTTTCATTCATCGGGGCTTTCCCTCCCCCCCACCCCTCCAGGAATACCCTACAGTAATGAAATTAAAAGTCTTCACCAGGGGAAAGAGGGGTGGTCATGGTAATAAAACAACAGCAGATATTGACTATCATATGGCATTAAAGGACAATTGTCTCTAAGGTTTGAAATCTTGAAGTGAGTGCAACCATTTCTCCCTCTCAGCAATATAGCTATGCAGTAAGTAAGATGCTTAAAACATATAATTCTATTCTTCATGTTTGTACATGATTGAGCTCAAGATACTTTGTTAAGATTTGTACTCTTTCCTGGTACTCAAGAGTATGCTTCCATTATGCACTTTGGGAATAAAAGGGAAGAATATCATCTAAAATGTATGTGTGCTGAGGAATAGACAAATTAGCCTGTGCTTAAATAGAGATAATATGGGAAAATTCCATTTTTTTTTGGCTTCTGGAAGAGATCACCCGTAAAATGAAATGATCAAGGAGGTAGTAATTCTTTTCATAACATAAATTATCTCACCTTTATAATGCTGAATTAATCCTCACTGAAGTATAAGTAGTCAGATGTCAATGTACTGTACTCTAGATAAAAATAAACTTTTTTGACTCAATCTTGCACTTTGCTTCTAGGCATACAAGTGATGCAAGGCATACAAGGAACATGGAGGGTTAATTCCAAACTGATTGCTTCTGTTTTAAAAGACAAAAAAGGCAGCTGCTGTCTCACTGGGTGGTTTACTGGTGGTTGGTATTAGAGAGTCACTCTGTTCATTAGTGGTCCCAATTAGATGGTATGTACTGCAGTATCCTAAGACGTTGCCGCAGCTATCATGTTAACACTAGTCAAATTTCTTAGTTCCTGGTGTTTCCAGTGAATTTCACCTACATAAAAAACTCTGCAAATAAAGATGGAGCCATCTTAAGAACACCTTGCTATCTGTCATAAATCAATGAAAAAAATAAATAAAACCACACAAGAATCTTGATAAATTTTCTTTCCAAGTCTGTATTTTTTGATCCTATGATTTTTGTCTTCAATATATCATAAAAAATAAGATATTAAGGTTGTAGGATCTTGAATCTTTAAAGTATTAAACTTAACCTCCAATGAAGTCTTAATTCAATGGGTCATTGTTGTAGAGAGATGACAAACTATTTTTGTGAAAATTTGACATATAAGACTTGGATCATCTGACAATAACTGTATTTTGAAACTAAAACTTGGTAGAGCATAACTCATCAGAAAATCTTCACAACAGCATATCAATATCCAAAAAGTGCAAGAGCTTCTTATCACTTTTTGCATTAATTTAACCATAATTGTACGTTAATGTAACAGTCCTCCTCACCCATCTCATTGTGATATACCATGTACCACCACCCTCTGAAGCACTTAATCTTTATTTTCCTCTTTTTCTTCCTCCGAATAATGGGATTAATGTTAGCGTCTCTCAGAGTTGTGAAGATAAGATGAAATACAGTTTTCAAGTGCTTTGCAACCCTTAAAGTGCTACATAAATGTTATCAATTATTCATCTTTCATTCTTGAAGAGGATTATTGACATCATGATGGTGACATTGAGAGCTGTGTATGAATTAGATTTAAGTGAGGCAGAGCTGTGGAAAGTTGTCAGCCTCATTCTCTCCTCCAGAGTCACTTAACTCCAGTGGCAGGACAAAAGTCAAGATGACTAGTGATGGTCTGGGATGCAGTGAATAACGTTGTTCTTCTAAAATTAAGGTATTTCCAGGGGCAGAGCCAAGATGGCAGAGTGAAAGCAGTGACTTGCTTGAGCTCCCCCCTAAACCCCTCCAAATACTCATAAAAAATGGCTCTAAACAAATTCTGAAGCACCAGAACCCACAAAAAAGACAGAGTGAAACAAATTTCCAGCCCAAGACAACCTGGATGATAGATCAGAAAAGTGTATCGCGTCGGGCTGGGAGCGCAGCGCAGTGTGGGCATGCAGGCCACAGCAAACCTGGAGCCGGCCTCAGAGGACTGAACCGCAGGCAGCTGTGGAGGTTTCCAGACTCCTCAATCCACGAATGCCAAAGACAACTTAGAAGGTCCGTGGGAAAAGTTTGTTTCTGTCAGTGGTCAGAGAGGAAGGCGGGATCTCAGCTCCATTCTCCAAGAGCCTGGCCTTGGGCAGGGCAGCTGCTTCCCAAGCTTCCAGCCCACAAACTGAGGGGGGATCCAGTGGCTGATCAGAGACACACTGCAGGGATCTCTTTGCCAGTGCTGAGGCAGGAATCTCTTGCTTTGACCGTGTGTGGATCTGAGCCACAGTTCTGGGTGGCAGTGCTGGGGTGAAGAGGAGCACTGGCATGGTGGAGTTTGTAGTGGCTGTGGAGAAGAACATCTCCTCACAGTCAAAGGACAGAGAGGAACTTGTGTTCACAGGCCAGAAAAGGAGTAAATACCTTGCCCCTTATCATATCACCTTGGAAGAACTGAAAATTTACAGGTCCTACAAGTATCTCTGTAAACAGCTACACAAACCCCTGAAGCTTGGGACAGTACACTCTTCACATTGGAAGCAGACTCTTACCTTAACAAGGAGTTTAAAACTCAAATAGTGGGCTGGGATCATGAGCAAGCAGCACAAAAAGAGTCAGACTATATTATCTTACTTTGGTGAAAAAGAAGATCAAAATATACAACCAGAAGAAGACAACAAAGTCAAAGCTCCTACATCCAAAGCCTCCAAGAAAAATATGAATCAGTCCCAGGCCTTGGAAGAGCTCAAAAGGAATTTTGAGAAGCAAGTAAGGGAAGTAGAGGAAAAGTTTTGAAGAGAAATGAGAGTGATACAAGAAAATCATGAAAAACAAGTCAACAGCTTGCTAAAGGAGACCCAAAAAAATACTGAAGAAAATAACACCTTAAAAAACAGCCTAACCCAAATGGCAAAAGAGGTCCAAAAAGCCAATGAGGAGAAAAATGCCCTAAAAAGAAAAATTGGCCAAATGGAAAAGGAAGTCCAAAAGATTACTGAAGAAAATACTTCCTTAAAAATTAGAATAGAGCAATTGGAAGACAGTGACTTTATGAGAAATCAAGACACTGTAAAACAAATCCAAAAGAATGAAAAATTAGAAAACAATGTGAAATATCTCATTGGAAAAACAACTGACCTGGAAAATAGATCCAGGAGAGAGAATTTAAAAATTATTGGACTATCTGAAAGCCATGATCAAAAAAGAGCCTAGACATCATCTTTCAAGAAATTATCAAGGAAAACTGCCCTGATATTTTAGAACCAGAGGGCAAAATAGAAATTGAAAGAATCCACAGATCTCCTCCTGAAAGAGATCCCCAAAGGAAAACTCCTAGGAATATTGTAGCCAAATTCCAGAGTTCCCAGGTCAAGGAGAAAATATTACAAGCTGCCAGAAGGAAACAATTCAAGTACTGTGGAAACACAATCAGGATAACACAAGATTTAGCAGCTTCTACATTAAAGGACGCAGGGCATGGAATATAATATTCCAGAGGGCAAAGGAGATAGGATTACAACCAAGAATCACCTACCCAGCAAAACTGAGTATAATCCTTCAGGGGAAAAAGGTCATTCAGTGAAATAGAGGACTTTCAAGCATTCCTGATGAAAAGACCAGAGCTAAACAGAAAATTTGACTTTCAAATACAGGACTCCAGTGGAACATGAAGAGGTAAACAGGAAAGAGAAATCATAAGAGACTTATTAAGATTGAACTGTTTACATTCCTGCATGGAAAGATGATATTTGTAACTCATGAGAACTTTGTCAGTATTAGGGTAGTTGAAGGAAAAAAATTGTATGTATGTATATATAGATAGATAGAGGGCACAGGGTGAGTTGAAGATTAAGGGGTCATATCTGGAGAATAAAATTAAGGGATGAGAGAGGATGATACTCGGAGAAGAAAGGGAGAGGTAGAATGGGGTAAATTATCTCACAAAAAAACAGAAAAGAAAAGTCTCTCAGTGGAGGGAAACAGGGGAAGGTGAGAGGGAATGAGGGAATCTTATTCTCATAGGATTTGGCTTAAGGAGGAATAACATACACATTCAATTGGGTATGGAAATCTGTCTTACCCTACAGGAAAATAGGGGGAGAAGGGGACAAGAGAGCAGGGGGGTGATAGAGAGGAGGGCAGATTGGGAAAGAGGGTAATCAGAAGTAAATACTTCTGAGGAGGGACAGGGTCAAAAGAAAGAATAGAATAAATGGAAGGGCAGGATAAGATTAAGGGAAACAGAGTTAGTTTTTCACAACATGTCTACTAAGGAAGTGTTTTGCATAACTGCACATGTACAACCTATATTGAGTCGCTTGCCTTTTCAATGAGGGTGGGTGGGGAGGGAGGAAGGGAGAAAATTTGGAACTCAAAGTTTTAAAAACACATGTTTTTCTAAAAAAAACATTTTCACATGCAACTGGGAAATAAGAAATACAGGAAATGGGGTACAGAAGTCTATCCTGCTCTACAGGAAAATAGAAGGGAAAGGGGATAAGAGAAGGGAGGGGAGAGATAGAAGAGAAGGCAGACCAGGGGAAGGGGTATTCAGAAAGCATGCCATCTTCGGGTGGGGGAAGGGGTGAGAAATTTGGAACTTAAAAACTTGTGGAACTGAGTATTTAAAACTAAAAATAAATAAATTTATATTAAAAAATAAAAAAATAAAAAAAATAATTAAGGTATTTCCCAGGCTTCAGTTTGTTTGAAGTAAGGCCCATTCAATGACTATGAGAAAAAAAAAAGTATTTTAAAATGTAGCACAAGGAGTAAGAGTAAACCATTCTAGGAAGAAAGTACCTCAAAAAATCTATATCTGGGCCTATCTTCCTCATTTTTACTATGTTAAAAAATGTGGAATTATTCTTCTACAATAGCAAGTGACTCATGAAAGAAGGTTCTCCTCCCCTTCCCAAGTAGTCATGGAGATCTGAGATAAATCTTCGCTATTACTGCCACCCCTCAAGACACACATGTATAAATTGACCCACAAATACACATGCACAGAAATCAGTTTTATAGAGGTAAGATCTAAATAATAAAAGAAGAGGCATATTTTAATAGACATGGTAATTCTAAAAGGATAACCTGGATGCATAGGGAGAAATTTTGTGTTGGTGATGGAGGGTGCTTTTTGAATTAATTTTGTTTGGAAGCCTATATTCACATACTGTTTGGGGAGTATGATTCTGTCTGGATTTGTAATTTCAGCTGATGCAATTCGGTAATGCTTTGCAACTTATTTTCCTAGAAAGTTGTTTTGCAGGCACCTAGCTAGTAATAATTTCCATGTTTCCCCTACAGACTGCTTCTTTAAGTTGCTCCCCAAGACTGACAGCATGATATTTTCCCTCCCCTCCCTCCTAAAAATAGCTAGAATATAAGTTGTATATGTGACCTCAGAAAAGAGGAAAGAAATTATATAATTTTCTTTTCTTTAACCTAGTTCAGTGCAAAATATACTAGTAATAAATGGAAGACCTAGTTTTGAATTTTGTCTTTGCTGCTTTATTACCTATGTGACTTCATCTTTCTGATGCAGTTTTACTAGATCATAAAAATCAAGAGATTAGATGAAATTAGATAAAATTCATGTTAGTTCTAATAAAATGAGAAAGAGAAAATGTAATCTATAAATAGATATGTTTATATTTTATATTTTATGACAGCTAGGTAACTCAGTGGATAGAGATCTGGCTCTGGAGTCAGGAGGACTTGAGTTCAAATGTGACCTTACTAGTTATGTGACCCTGGGCAAGTCACTTAATCTTTTGAGTTTCCTTATTTGCAAAATGAGCTGGAGAAGGAAATGGCAAATCATTACAGTATCTTTGACAAGAATATCCCAAATGGAGTAATAGAGAGTCAGGCATGACTGAAACAACTCCACAACAACAACAACCACAACAAAAAACATTATATTTTCTGTTGTGAAACAAATATTCTCTGGCTTAAATCTAAGACCTATTTATCACAGATAAATTATTCTTCTTCTCTTCCTCTTCTCACTTATCCAGAGCAAAATAATAACCTATGTTAGTTGGTTTAATAGTAAATAGTGGTTGCTTTGCTTTTACATCATGAGAAGGGCTACATTGGTTTTATTCTCATTCATTTTTGATTTCTCGTTTTTATCCCACTTTTTAGAAGGAAATGTCTCTTCTGATGTAGAAATTGTTACAATGTAAACGAAAGGATACAAGAACAACTATTGTCACCAAGACAATAGTTCTTGTTGTCAAGAAACCTTTTGTTGCCAACATGGCTAGGAAACTTGCATGGTGAGAAACGTAGATATCAATATTATTTTCTCAGAGAGGCTAAGTGACTTAATACCTTAAGCAGCAGGTACTGTTAAAGGTGAGAATCAAGCCATGGTCCTTTTTCTTATGCAAAACTTCTTATAGGCAAAGCTAATTAGTTCTTTGGGTTATTAAGAGATCATTGATAGTATATATGGAATTTTAGAGATAATTGGGTCTAATTCTCTATTATGTAGAATAGGAAGTTAAGTATCAAAGTTATTAAGTGACTTATACAAAGTGTCAGAGTTGGTTAATAGTTGAAAGAGAAGGAATTAGAATCTAGGCTGCAAAACAAATATTTCTTCTACTTCACCCCTATAACTATTGGTAAGAAAAAAATGTAGTAAAAATTGTCTGTTTTTTTTTTTTAGTTAGTGAAATATGCTTTTTTCTTAAACAGTGATGCTGATAACACTTTAGTTTGTCTTGAATTGGTTGCTCTGAGCATTTTAACTGACAGTTATAATGATGAGTGTGTAAGCGTGAATTTCTCATCATTCCTATCCATGTCTTTAATGCTTCTACCTTAGTTGCTCAATTTCGTTTAAAACAGACTTCATTTTAAAATAATTTTAGTTGATGATGACAGAAGTTATGCCTGCTACAAAATGATACTACTTCGTATTTTTAAAGCATTTTATGCACTTCAAGTTTTCCCAAAACGTTGAGAGGAAAGTAGCTATTATTTAACCCCCTTTACAGATGAAGAAATTGACACTAGGGTTGATTGCTTGCCTAGAAATCTAACCCTGTAGTTCTGTTTTGTTTTGTTTTAATTTTAATTCTGCTTTAGTACATACACATTAACTTATACATATAAGTAACTGCTACATATTATCTTTTCCTTGTCACATGAAGGGAAAACAATTAAAATGCTTTGGTGATTGGGACTAGAGTCATTTGATAAGTTGTGAAGTATTATTGGGCATACTTAAGACCAGAAAGGCAGGAAAGACAACTAAGGTAGTTGTGGGGGGGTGTAAATGGACTAAGCATACTCAGTTGATAACAAATTGCTCAAAAACCAGAATGGAGGAACTATTTACACACAGTCAGTGAAAGTGAGTTGGAAAAATTCAACTCTGTATTGTCACTATTTTTTTCAACTTTATTAATTTATTTTGATTTATCAACAATCACTTCCATAAGCTTTTGAGTTTTAAATTTTTCTCCCCTTCTCCCCTTTCCCTCCCAAAGATGGCACACAATCTGATATAGACTATACATATACATTCCTATTAAACATATTTTCACATTAGTTATGTTGTAAAGAAGAATTAGAACCAATAGGAGGAACCACCAGAAAGAGGAAACAAAACAAAACAGAAGAAAAAAATAGCAAATAGCATGTTTCGATCTGAATTCAAACTCCACAGCTCTTTCTTTGGATAGGGATAGCGAGGTCTTTGGAGATGTCTTAGACCTTGCATTGCTAAGAAGGATTAGGTCTATCAATATTAGTCATCATACAACGTGGCTGTTCCCATGTACAACATTCTCCTGATTCTGCTCACTTTCCTCTGCACTAAAGACTAAGTCTTTCGAGGTTTTTATGAAGTCAGCCTCCTCATCATTTCTTATATAACAATAGTATTCCATTACATTCATATACCACAACATGTTCAGCCATTCCCAAATGATGGGCATACCCTCAATTTCCAATTCTTTGCCACCACAAAAAGATCTGCTCTAAATATTTTTGTACATGTGGGTCCTTTTCTAATTTGTATGAGCTCTTTGGGACACAGCCCCAGAAGTGCTATTGCTGGGTCTAAGGACATGCACATTTTTATAGTCCTTTGGACATAGTTCCAAATTGCTGTCCAAAATGGTTGGATCATTTCACAACTCCACCAACAATGCATTAGTGTTCCAATTTTTCCACACCTTCTCCAACATTTATAATTTTCCTGTTTTCTCATGTTGACCAGTCTGATAACTGTGTTGTGGTACCTCAGAGTTGTTTTGACTTGCATTTCTCTAACCAATGGTGATTGAGAACATTTTTCATGTGACTATAAATGGCTTTAATTTCTTCATCTGAGAACTGCCTGTTCTTACCTCTTGACCATTTATCAATTGGGGAATGACTTGTACTCTTATTAATTTGATTTAATTCTCTATATGTTTTAGAAATGAGGGTCTTATCAGAGACACTGCTTGTAAAAAATTCTTTCCCAATTTTCTACCTTCCTTCTAATCTTGGTTGCATTGGCTTTGTTTGTGAAAAACCATTTCAATTTAATCTAATCAAAGTTATCCATTTTGCTTTTTGTAATGTTCTCTGTCTACCGTAGGTCATGAATTCTTGTGTTCTCCATAAATCTGATACGTAAACTATTACTTGCTCTCCCAGTTTACTTAGAGTATCAGCCTTTATATGTAAATTATGAATCCATTTTGACTTTATTTTGGTATGTGGTGTGAGATTTTGGTCTATGCCTAGTTTCTACCACACTGTTTTGCAGTTTTCCCAGCAGGTTTTGTCAAATAGTGAGATCTTATCCTAGAAGCTGAGGTCTTTGGGTTTGTCAAATAATAGGTTACTATAGTCATTGACTACTGTGTCTTGCATACTTAACCTATTCCACTGATCCACCACTCTATTTCTTAGCCAGTACCAAGCAATTTTGATGATTGCTGGTTTATAGTACAATTTGAGATCTGGTATGGCTAGGCCACCTTCCCCTGCATTTCTTTTCATTAGTCCCTTGATATTCTGGACCTTTTGTCATTCCAAATGAATCTTGCTATTATTTTTTTCTAACTCTATAAAATAGTTTTTTTTGTGATTTGATTGGTATGGCATTGAATAAATAAATTGACTTAAGTAGAACTGTAATTTTTATTCTATTAGCTTGGCCTACCCATGAGCAACTGATGTTTTTCTAATTGTTTAGTCTGCCTTTATTTGTGTGAAAAGTGTTTTGTAATTGTGTTCATATAGTTCCTGGGTTTGTTTCAGTAGGTAGACTCCTAAATATTTTGTAATGTCTACAGTAACTTTAAATGAAATTTCTCTTTCTATCTCTTGCTTTTGGCCTTTGTTGGTAATATAGAAATGCCAATCATTTATGTGGGTTTATTTTATAGACTGGTACTTTGCTAAAGATGTTTATTATTTCAAGTACTTTTCTTTTTACTGGATCTTCTAGGATTCTCTATGTATATCATCATATATATCATCTGCAAAGAGTGATACCTTTGTTTCTTCTTTGCTTATCCTAATACCTTCAATTCTGTTTTCTTCTCTTATTGCTAAAACTGACATTTCCAGTATAATATTGAACAACAGTGATGACAATGGACATCCTTGTTTCACTCCCCGGTCTTATTGGAAATGTTTCTAACTTGTCCCCATTACATATGATGCTTGCCGAAGGTTTAAGGTAGATGTTATTTATTATTTTATGGAAGACCCCTTTTATTCCTATGCTCTTTAGTGTTTTTAATAGAAATGGATGCTGTATTTTGTCAAAAGCTTTTTCTGCATCTATTGAGATGGTCATGTGTTTTCTATTAGTTTTGTTGTTTATATGATTAATTATGCTGATAGTTTTCCCAATATTTAACCAGCCTTGCCTTCCTGGTATAAATCCTACCTGGTCATAGGGTAGTATTCTTATGATTAGTTGCTGTAATCTATTTGCTAATATTTTTTTTAAATATTTATATCTATATTAATTAAGGAAATTGGTCTATAATTTTCTTTTTCTGTTTTGACTCTACCTTGTTTAGGTATCAACACCATATTTATATCATAAAAAAAAATTTAGTAAGGCTCCTGATTCACCTATTTTCCCAACTAATCTGTATAGTATTAGAATTAATTGCTCTTTAAATGTTTGATAGAATTCACTTGTAAATCCATCTGTCCCTGGAGATTTTTCCCCTGGGATATCATCAATGGCTTGTTCAACTTCTTTTTCTGAAATGGGGTTATTTAAGTATTTTACTTTCTCTTCTGTTAATCTGGGCAATTTATATTTTTGTTATATTCATCCATTTTACTAAGATTGTCAAATCTGTGGCATACAACTGTAAAATACAAACTGCACAATACTATGTGATTATTGTTTAAATTTCCTCTTCCTTGGTGATAGATTCACCTTTTTCATTTTTGATACTGTTAATTTGGTTTTCTTCTTTCTCTTTTTAAATTAAATTAACCAAATGTTTATCTATTTTATTTGTTGTTCCCCATAAAACTAGCTCCTAATTTTATTTGTTAGTTCAATAGTTTTCTTAATTTTAATTTTATTAATGTCCCTTTTGGTTTCCAATATTTCTAATTTGGTGTTTGAGGATTTTTAATTTGTTCTTTTTCTAGTTTTTTTTTTCAGTTATATGCCCAATTCATTGATCTCTTCTTATGTCTCTAAATGCTTACATGAATAAAATATTTTGCCCAACTGCAAGTCATCTTCACTGGGTAATTGATCCTATATTGTAATCCAAGTGTCTTTGCCTTAGGGAATATCATATTCCATGCCCTAAGATCTTTTAATGTAGGAGCTAAAAGGTCCTGTGTAATCCTGACTGTGGTTCCATGATATTTAAATTGATTCTTTCTGGATGCTTGCAGTATTTTCTCTTTGACCTGGTAATTTTGGAATTTGGCTACTATATTCCTTGGCATTTTCAATTTGGGATCTATTTCAGGAGGTAATTGGTGGATTCTTTCTGTGGCTTTTTTACCCTCTGGTTCTAGTACCTCTGGGCAGTTTTCCTGTATGATTTCCTGAAAGCTACTGTCTAGGCTCTTTTTTTTTTCATTGTAATTTTCAGGTAGACCAATAAATTTTTTAATTGTCTCTCCTACATTGATTTTCCAGGTTAGTTGTTTTACCAATGAGGCATTTTATGTTTTCATCTATTTTTTAGTTTTTTTTTTCTGTTTGACTGATTTTCACTCTCTCATAGAGACATTATCTTCCATTTGCCAAATTCTATTTTTTTTTTGGCTAGGTAATGGGATTAAGTGACTTGCCCAGGATCATATACCTAGTGTTATGTGTCTGAAGCCAGATTTGGACTCAGGTCCTCCTGAATCCAGGGCTGGTGCTCCATCCACTGTGCCACCTAGCTGCCCCCCCCATTTTTATTTTTAACAAATTATTTTCTTCTATTAGATTTTGTACCTCCTTCCCCATTGGGCCAATTGTATTTTTTAGGGACTTGTTTTCTTCAGTTAATTGTTGTCCTTCCTTTTCCAAGCTACTGACTCTCTCTTTTATAACTCTCATTTCTTTTCCCAATGTTTCTTCTACCTCTTTCATGTGACTTTTAAAATCCTTATTGAGCTCTTCCAAGAAGACATTTTGGGCTTTGTACCAGTTCATGTTCCTTTTTGATATACCAAATGTTGGTTTGTTGACAATGTTGTCCTCTTCAGAGTTTCTGCCCTGATCTTCACTATTCCCATAATAATAATCTATCGTGCATTTCTTTTTGCTCATGGTGTTTAGTTATTTCCTGGCCTTTAAAGAGATTGAGCTCTCCTACTGGGAAACAGGAGGCACTAACCCAAGCTTCTTGTGTTGGGAGCCCAGAGCCTGGTCACACTGGCTTTGTGTGCCGGGGCCTCTGATGCTGGCAATAGGAGGCTGTAGGGTTCTGGCAACTTTCCTGGTGTTTTGCTGGAATAAGCAACACTGGAACTCTAGGTGTAGTGCTTCCCAGAGTTTTGCTGAGGTACTGGGAGACTACGTCTCTGTAGAATGCTGAGCCACCTAGTGGTTTTCTGAGTTGGTTTCCCTCACTGAGGCAACTCAGTGATCTTGGTGTTGGTTTTTGCCTGCTCCACCACCTGGGTTTCAGGATCTCCTCCTGGTATGCTGAGGTAAGGCTTTCTGCTAGCTTGCTGGGACACTTCTTCTTCTGTACTGCTCCCCTTCTCCCAGGCAAAGACGGCCTTTTCCCACTAATCTCTCAAGCTACCTAGACTACCAGACTGTTGCACCCCATCTTTCTTCTGGTTTCCAGTTCAGCTCTTCTATGCTTTTTCCTTGGGTGGTATTTTCTGGGGTTTTAGAGGTTAATAAGGGAGGGTAAGAGTGACTTGCTTCTTACTCTGCCATCTTGGCTCCTGGAAGTGGCATGCCACTAACTTTTACAGGTATTTCAGTCAGTAAGTCAGTCAATAAACATTTATCGAGCACTTGCTATATACTAAGCTCTGGTGATAAAAAAAAAAAAGGATATAACACTGTCCAAATAGCTATTCCAAATATGATTCCTAGGAAGATTTAAGACTGACAGGGACCTCAGAGATTATCTAGTACAATTCCATGTCATTTTTTCAAATGAGAAAAGTGAGAGTCAGAGTGATTGTCACTCACCTAAGAGTATTTAGGTTCTAAGTGACAGATACAATATTAGTCCTGTGACTATAAATCCAGCTATCTTTTCACTACACCAAATGACCTTCCATGATGTCTTAC
This sequence comes from Phascolarctos cinereus, assembly GCF_003287225.1. Classification (NCBI taxonomy): domain Eukaryota; kingdom Metazoa; phylum Chordata; class Mammalia; order Diprotodontia; family Phascolarctidae; genus Phascolarctos; species Phascolarctos cinereus. The sequence goes on along the minus strand of NW_027556180.1, from coordinate 136,497,858 downwards.
TATGTGCGTCTTTACATTTTGTGTTAATTATCTGATGCTACCCTTGAATAGCTCTATTTTTAAAACATCATTTGTGAGATTGACTAAGATCCAGATCAACTATGTACAAAGAGACTTGATCCTCTGCACAGATAATACAATTAAATGCTGAAGGAATTATTTTTGTATAGATAAAAACTGTTATTAGACAATGGGACGTAAGTATATAAAACACTGGGCCTTACTTTATGGATGTCAATGAACCCAATTCCATAAAATATCTGTTAGGAACATGAATAATGTCCTCGATGTGCTGAGGCTCTGAATAACTATGGGATTTTATTATATTCTTTGAGATTGTGTCTATTCTGCTGTACCATCATGCCAATTAAAATCATCTAGCAGTGCTACTCCTGGCAGTTCCCAAAGTCAACCTACAGGGAGGTAGAGGAACAGTATTTAGTATAGGAAGTACTCATTTGTGGGATTCTCTGCCCACCCTGCCTTAGCAGAGCCTCAGGCTCTGACATGGAGTGATAATAACAAATAGAGCCTTTTGCGATAAAACTGTTAATATGTGCTGGCCATTGAGGCTCTCTTTTTTGTGTTTTAACTTCTCTGATGTGTTTGTTAATTTGCTCTAAAAGTATTTGGACATTAAGAGAAAATATAAAAATGTCTCTTACCCCAAAACAAGTAAGCAAATAAACATGTAAAAGAGGTGATAATGCACCCAGAGTTTTACTTACCTTGAGTTTTCTTGGATTTTAGACAATAAATTCTTAAAATTTCCCTAATGTACTACTCCAGTTGAATCTTAATTGCATGACTGATCTGATAGATGAGACAAGTTTCAACTTTTCATAGAGTCATTACTACTAAAACAGACCACAGAGAGTTCCCCACAGTGAACAAAATACCCTTGAAATTCATTTTTTCCTTGATGAAAGTCCCTAGAATCTTTGTTCATGATATTATTTTTTTTGGTATTCTGAGTTCCAAATAAAATGCTAGCAATTAGTGATATATATTTAAAAAAATATATTATTGCTGTGTTTCCCCTTCCCATAAGTTAATGATTATTTAATGACAATAAGTTTAAGGTATTCAAAATCAGATACCAAATTTTCCTTTTACACTTTTTTTTCATTTGAGATGTACTTTTGGTGTACTGTATGGTGGTTCAGAAAAGAAAACAAGGAATATAACACGTCACATTATAATAATACAATATTTTGTTATCCTTTGACCAAAACTTATGAGGAAAATGCTTTTGTAAGTGAATGATAAAAAAGCACATTTAAATCCTGTTTCTTTTTTACTATCACGATGTAGTATGTAAATACTACTATTTACATATAATATTAATAGAGAGTAGTGCTTGGATTTAATAGGTAGTATCCTCCTTTTAAATGTGAATAATATAATAAAAAGTGTTGAATGAAACTGTATAAAATTGGAGTAATTTCTTATTTTAGCAGATTATTTTTACTGAATTAGTTTTCACCTTTATAAGAAATATGTACAATTTTAATGATGAAGAAACACTCAAGAAAATTTATCAGTTTTAACAGTAATATCCTTATTGTAGTGTCTCATGGATTTGTGTCATTGAATTTTAGCATTTACCACAGTCCATTAAAGTTAAGGAGCACCAAAGAGCAATGGAAGAGGTACATTGTGGACATAAGTAGAATACTACACCATACTAATGAGAAATATGCAGGAAAAGGAGTGAAAAGGACTTCATCAAAGAAATTAATCATCCAAGCCAATTAATTTGGATATTCCGTCCAAAGTTACAGGTCACAACTTGTCTGTACCTGCTTACTTTTTTTGACCATTGTCTGTATGTTCATCTATGTTCACCACACGGGGCTGTACCCAACATGCTATATGTATGCCTTCTTGGATTGGTCCTGATGTTGTGATAAGAGCAGGGGAGTGTTTTGGCTGTCCCCCTGCCATCCCTCATCTTTGCTTGAGCATAGCCTGTTTTCTCTTCCTATTATACATTTTCCTGATAATATATTTTACACTTGTTCCTTTAATGCTACTCATTGATTATGGGTTATACACAGCACACCCCACCATGTACCTCTCTATCCCCATCTGTGTGATTCTCATTTTCTATTATTCAGAGGCTGTATTCCATTCCTTGAAGCCATGAAATTTCTGTAAAATGTTGTTAATGAAAGATGGGCTTTTAGAAACTTGGAGGCATTAAAGGAAATTTGTAAAATTCTAACAGCTATTCAGTCTAGAAAAATATGTAACTGGAAAAAAAAAGTCAGTCAATCACACAAGAAGTGTAAGTGATAACCAATTAAAAGTTTGTGTACTCCATTGGCATCTACACAATTTCATGATATCTAAAGGAAGTCATTTAGAACATTAAGTAAACTCTAATGTTTATTTATGGAAGGACATGAAAAGTTGTTCTAGAGAATAAGCAAACATAGATTGATTCTGAATCATTGGAGGGAAAATGCAGATAGATAAGATCACAGGTCCATTGAAATATAAAATTAAGCAATAAAAATTCAGTATTTAATCAAAAACAATTCACATATACATACTGTAGGTATATGCCTGGCCAATTTCCTAAATCCTAAGCCATGATGCCTTTCCTGTGAATCAGTGCTCTTAATGGCACTACATTTTTAAATTATTGTAATCAATTGGGAATTGTTTAGTGCACTTTTTAATCACCACAAGGAAAAAAAAAAAGCAGTCTTAAAACCAATTACTTAATACTAATAAGAACATGTCCTTACCTGAAGTTATCATTCTATTGAGACTGACAAGTTAGAAATTATAGGAGCTTGATTTCTTGTGATCCTAATCACTTTGGGGGATGTTCCCTTAAGTGATTTTCTTAGCTTATTAGGTTGGATGTGCCCCATTTGTTTGCACTTTCCTGTTCCCTTTCCCTCTGGGCACTAATGCAAACCTAATTCCATTGGTTCCAGTATGAATCAGTTATTATTGTATTTGGTATTTTGAAACTGATGTAGGTTAAAAAGAAGGTCAAAGAAAGGTTCCTAAGAATATTTTCAAACAAAACTTAAAAGTTGTTTAAATTTTACCACTATTTAAAATAATACTAATTGTGCAAGCAAGTACAACCGCTAATGAATATCTCTAATTTTTCTACCAAATTAAAAGAGTGAGCTAACATGATGCCAGGATGACTGTAGAGGCATTCAGATGGAGGCCTTCTTATTAATCAACCAGGGTATGCTGAGATCTCCTCGTATACAGCCATTTTTTCCCCCATGTGCTAATGTTGTTGTAGGGTACTGTAAGAGTTTTAAGGCTGTTATTTACTATAAGTATACTGAGCACACACTGACTTATAGGATTCATTGAAAAGATTTGTGAAAATTCAGTTTGGAATGAATACTCTCTAGTTCAGTTTAGTAGTTTTTAGCAAAATAGCTAGGTGTTCCCTATACATATCATGACATTGCTAACTTGTTCTTCGATTCTATATTAAGCCTACAGGAGTAACACTGCCTCTTTAATGGCAATGCTACATATATATATTATGTACTATCAAATAAAACTACCATCAAATGAAGTACATAGATCAGTTTAAGTAGCTTAAACTAGCTCAAACCCTATTGGTCAACACGACTATATAGAACACTTTATTGCATACTACATCAATATGGATTATTTGGTAAATATTTCATGGATGTTTGCCTCATCTCTTCAAATATGTCATTAGCTCCTTAAGGATCTAGACCTTTTCTTTTGCTGTTCATTTCATTTTCTTTTTCATTTTCTTTCACAATATGATAAAGCCATATTAAGAAATATGATTTTTAGGAATATGACTTAGAACTAGGAAGTCAGATTTTTAACTCATAAAAATGAATCTTACTGATTCTAGGTCCAGCAGTCCACTGTACCACCTCAGGATCTATTCGACATGTCCTTAATCGTTTGTAATGAACTTTTCTGAATTCTTCCCTATTGCTTTATACAACACTTTATTGCTGATTCATCTTTTAGCTAGTGGTCCACTAAAACTAGAAAAAATTTTTGTTTGTTTATACACCAAGTCAGGATGCCCTTGACCTCAATCATAATGGAGATTAATCTATAAAATTTTCAGTAAAATGTCACCCTGAGTTTATTTCCAAATGCCTTCCTTCAACTTTTTGTGTCATGAGGCCATAGGTAATGACTAACACCTGAAGTCACTCTAGTCTTATATGCAAGATAATGTGTGCAAATTATATCTTTCCACTATGATTACAGACTATCACTTTATATATCCAAGGCGAAACTTGTCTGGAGATCCCTGGTTACCAGTAGCATTACCTTTTCACTTTCCTTCTTATAATTCAAAAGATGGCTTCTTATGAATACAAATTTTAATTTAGCTTCTATCCTAACCCTTCCTCTGCATATATTGCAGCTCATCATTTCTACCAATGCACCAAAGGAGAGTGGGAGGCCTTTCAAGTTTTCTCCTCCTGTTAATTTCACTTAATGTCCTAGAAGTTGAGTGCTCAGGGAAGCAGGATTTTCTCTCCTAGCTGTGGATCACTGCCAGTGCTCCAAAGGATGAGATGATGGGAACAGGTGTACATCTTCAGGGTGTACCTCTTAGCCAGAGGGAAGTTGGAGTCCTGCAGTTTCCTCCACTTGCTTTTATGTTAATAGCCTGCAGGTAAGCGGGGACATCAATGATGAGCATCTTCACCCTCTCTGCAAAGAGGATGACAACTCAAAACCTCCATGCCTGCTGAGCCAGCTATGGGGAGATAGGCTCATCAACCCTAACTTCAAGTTTAGACTAAGCCTGGGGCACATTCCTTTTCTGTCTTTAGATAATATTTGTTAATTTTTATTATTTTCTCTGTAGCCTATTTAAAAAAGGAAAATTTTTAACAAAATTAATGCAAAAGACATAAGTAAATAGTGTTCCTAAAATTGAAATTCATTGAATGTTTATCTAAATTTCTTTTTTGAACTTCCACTGGGAAATACCTATCCAGAAGAAAACAAACTCATTAACTGAAGATCATAATTATAAACTAAAATAAGCAATAATATGCTATATTATTTTTAATTCAGCATATATTATTTTGAATAGCATATCATTCTTCCTTCTGTATCTCTGCACCTTCTCTTTCACCAAAAATTCCATACAGTTACAAGTCTACCATATCTGTCATTTTTCTCATGTGACAGATCAAAAAAAAAAAAGCTAAGGCCAAAAGAACTTAAGTGATTTTTCCATGGTCAATCAGGTATGTGCATCTGAGACAATGTTTAAATTTCAGTACTCTCACTAAGTATACTAAATCACTCTGCTTCAAGATCTATTTACTTTGAGGAAAATAATTGTCACTATGTTACATATTTGAATTCTATATATTATGGAAGGTGATCATAATATTTTTGAAGTTGATATTTTAATGGAAATGTTAATTAAAAACTTAAAAAAAAACAAGATTAAACTGTGATATGTAGGATTTTCCTATGGTGTAACCTGTCCCTGTTTTGGCCAGCCTGGGACACAAAGATGGGTCCTGTGCCAATAGAAAGTAACTATTAGGAAGCCAAGCAGTCCCATTTATAGCGATCCTTCTTCCAAATCAAGATGGAGGTATGGGATGAGCTGACCTAAAATAATATCCCCAAAAGTCCAGAGAGAAGCAATTATTGCTCTTCAGTTTCAACTGACTGTAACTGCTACTCAAGCTAGGAGTTTGCATTGGAGTTGTTTGCCTTGAAGCAGAGAATTCTAGAGACTTGCTCCAGCTATTAACACAATTTTTAGCTTTCACCCCACCCCACCCATACTTCTCCGTTGGTGATGTTGAATTAACTTGGAACATAATTTGACTTTTTTTTACCTCTCTTCTTTCTCTCTCTTCTATTCAATTTATGAGAAATGCTCCTTGGTGCTTCCATTCTTTTCAAATGACTGCATGGCAGGGCACACTGGAATTATAGAAGTTATTGATTATTAATCTATTGCCATTTTATTTGCTAGAATGAATTAAAATTGAGGAGTAATTATAATAGCTGTAATAGTATTTGTAGAACACTTTAAATTTTGTTTAGCTCTTTGTTTATGTGCTCCCTTGGGTTCCCATATTACCCTGTGAATTAAGTGCTATTAGTATCTTCATTTACCAAATGAGAAAACTGAGGAGGAAAAAGATTAAGTGATTTGTTCAAGATCACATATCTACTAAGTGTCTAAAGTAAGATTCAAATTCAGATCTTTCAAATTAAGTCTCTGGTATTCTATTACCTATATTACCTAGAATGGTCACGAATTCTGTTTTCATAATATGAGTAATTTTGAGAGATTTGCATGTTTATATTCATCTAGGAATTTCTCACAATGATATATGGGCCTAATAGGCTTTAAATTATATTGGATTTGTATAATTATTAGAGATCTAAAAATTCTCCTGTAATCTATGTACCTATTAATTTTTATTAAATTCCTCTCTTGAGATTCTCAAAACCATTTGGGGTAAACAAAAATGTATGAGGATACAATGCACTCTGTATCATTGAAGAGAGTATCCATTATAATGAGATTACAAATCCATAAAAGTTTTAAAATGATTCTATTAAAGAGGGTTATTAGAGTGATGGGACCTTCAGGTAGTTAACAGGCCTCTGCTATTATTGCTTAAAGCTTTAGAGTATCTGTATATATCTCTATCTTTCCTTCTTGTTGTAGCATTAGTTATTATAGATTTGGTGCTTGCTGGTTTACAATTTTGAGGAGAGAACATTAATCTGAAACAATTATACTGCCATCTTACCATTTGGGGGATGCACCAGAATATTAATTTTGATATCTGAGAGAAAGAATTGATGGAGTCTGAATGCAGATTGAAGCATACTATTTTTCATCTTCACTATATTGTTTTATTTTTGGCTGTTTTCTTTCTCAACATGACTAATATGGAAATATGTTTTGCATGACTGCATATGTATAACCTATATCAAATTGCTTACCATATAAGGGAGGGGGAAGAAAAGGGAGTGAGGGAGATAATTTGGAACTCAAAATTTAAAAAAACGAATGTTAAAATTGTTTTTATGTGTAATTTACAATTAAATAAAATGTTGCTCAAATAATCAGTATCTGCTTGAAGAATGGATTAGAGAGGGATTCATTATGTCTTTGACTGTAGGTACCAATTTTGACTGCTTGCCCTTTCCATTTCCTTCTAGTTCTTTGTTCAGAAATGCCTTTCCCAGCTGTTTTTTTTTCTTTTCCATCTATTTCAAAATTCAATTGGTTGCCAAGTCTTTTTTAATTATAATTTCAGTAGCTTTCCCATTTGTCCCTTTTCCTCCAGTCACATGGCTATCACTCTAAGTTCTTGCCATCTCTTAAGTAGACATTTATAATAGCTTTCTACTAGCTCTCTTTGCCACTACTCTATTCCTTCTCCAATCTCTTCAAAAAGCTACCAGAGTGATCTTTCTTTTTCTTTTTTGAACTTAAAACTTATTTATTTTTAGTTTTCAACATTCATTTCCACAAGATTTTAAGTTCCAAATTTTCTCCCCATCTCATCCCTTCTCCCTCCCCAAGATGGCATGCATTCTGAATACCCCTTCCCATAATCTGCCCTGCCTTCTATCTCTCCACCCCATCTCTTATCCCCTTCCCCTTCTATTTATCTATCCTGGATCTATTTTCCAGGTCAGTCGCTTTCCCAATGAGATATTTCACATTGTTTTCTATTTTCCCTTCTTTTGAATTTGTTTTACAGTGTCTTGATTTCTCATAAAGTCACTAGCTTCCAATCACTCCACTCTAATTTTTAAGAAAGTATTTTCTTCAGTAAGCTTTTGGACTTCCTTTTCCATTCCAACAATTTTACTTTTTTATGCATTCTTCTCCTAATTGGCTTTTTGGAGCTCTTCTGCTATTTGAGTCAGGCTATTTTTAAGGTGTTATTTTCTTCCGTATTTTTTGGGTCTCCTTTAGCAATCAGTTGACTTGTTTTTCATGATTTTCTTATATCATCTTCATTTCTCTTCTCAGATTTTCCTCTATTTTTCTTACTTTTTTCTCAAACTCCTTTTTTAAGCTCTTCCATGGTCTGAGACTGATGATTTGTATTTTCTTGGAGGCTTTGGATGTAGGAACTTTGACTTTGTTGTCTTCTTCTGGTTCTATGTTTTGATCTTCTTTGTTACCAAAGAATGATTTTATGGTCTGGCTTTTTCTTGCCTTTGTTTGTTCATTATCTCAGGCAATTACTTGAGTTTTAAACTCTTTGCTAAGGTAGGGGTCTCCTTCCAGTGTGGAGAATATACTGCCCAAAACTTTGGGGGGTTTGTGCAGCTGTTTCCAGAGATACTTCTAGGGACCTGTAAATTTTCAGCTCTTCCAAGTTGATATGATAAGGGGCGAGGTGCTTACTCCTTTTCTGGACTGTGCTCTGGTCTATGAGTGACCACAAGCACTCTTTTCTGCCTTGGATCTATGAGGAGGATTTTCTCTTCACCACCACTCTAAGTTCCACCATGCTGACACTCCTCCTTTCCTCAGGACTGCCACCCAGAATTGTGACTCAAATAGAAGCACTGGCAAAGCAAGAGAATACTGCCTCAGTACCAGCAAAGACATCACTGCAATCCCCCTCTGGTCAGCCACTGGATTCCCAGCTCCAGCAGCAGCCATCACTCCAGGCCTGCAGTTGGGGACTGGGGCTGGGGCCACACTTCTCTCTCTTCTCTCTCACAACAATCACAGACTTTTCCCACTGACCTTCCAAGTTGCCTTTGGCTTTCATGGGTTGTGAGGTCAGGAAACTGCCACAGCTGCCTACAATTCAGTCCTCTGAGGCCTGCTCCAGGTTCATTGAGGCCTGGTTTTCCTGCTCGCCCACTCTGAACTGAACTCCTTTCCCCGCCTGGCACAATTTACCTTTCCAATCAACCATCCAGGCTGTTTTGGCTGGAAATCTGTTTCACTCTCTCTTTTTGTGGATTCTGCTGCTTTAGAATTTGTTTAGAGCCATTTTTTACAGGTATTTGGAAGTGTTTGGGAGAGAGATCAAGCAAAAAATATGGAATGCCTCACAAATTTGCTTGTCATCCTTGCACAGGGGCCATGCTAATCTTCTCGGTATCACTCCAATTTTAGTATATGTGCTCCCAAAGCAAGCACCAGAATGATCTTTCAAAGTACTATATCATGTTCCTCCATTGTTCAAAAACCTCCAGAATCCCCTTTTTGTCTTTAGTTAAAAATGTAAACCTCTCCCAAAAATATAGGATATAAGGAAGAAGTACACAAATGCGGAATGTGAATCAGCTGTGGAGCAGAGATTTTATTCTTACCTATGTGAAAAATGCTAAAATTATAAAACCCATAGCATACATTAAGAGCTCAAAATAATTGTGCATAATTCTGAATTGTAAAAAAAGAATGACGTGATAATGGTTGCTTCCTTTGTTCATCAAATTAGTTATCAGTTCCTAGCTCCTCACATTCCATAGCCAATAAGAGTAAGCAAGACCTTCAGCAACAAATCACACACAGCCAGCTTCAAATCTTCCATGTAGTTGTCTATACTCAAGCATAGAGAAAGTGAGCAAATTCCATTATTAGAGGATAAATGTATTTTAAAAAGCATTGAGTAAAGTCCTAACTATGTGCTAAGCACTTTTCTGACCGCTTATTACTTTTTCTATTTAGAAAAAAAGGTAGTTGATGTTTGTAAGGACCTTACATTCTAAGAGAAGATATTACAAACAAGAGGTTTCAGCAGCAATGCACTTGGAAAGGCACAATAGTTCTTATAGTATGGAAGCAAAAGTGAAAACAATGAACTTTCTTCAATGTTACTTCCACTGAGAAAACCATATCTAGTTCAATATTATTGAAACATTTCATGATGTCAAGCATTTTGGTGGAAAGAATCTTTTTCTTCCTTTACAAATGAGACCAACCAGAACAATTTTGAGCTATTATTATGTGCTTTTTATCTTTTATATTTAGTATTTCTCAAGTGCTTAAGAATTACGTCATTGTCCTTTAACTGATTCATGGTATAAATTTAGCATCACTCGCTTCCCCCTGCAGCTAGTTGGCACAATGCATACATCATCTTGACTTGAGTTAGGAAGACCTGAGTTCAAATCTGGCCTCAGACTCTTACTTACAGTGTTACCCAGGACAAGTCACTTAACACTGTTTGTCCAGTTTCCTCATTTGTAAAATGAGCTAGAGAAGAAATGACAAGCCACTCCAGCGTCTTTGCCAACAATGCCCCAAATAGCATCATAAAGAGTCAGACATGACTGAAACAACTGAACAACAGACCCTTAATTCTCCAGTTTGCCTTTTTGGAGATGGTACTAGGCAGGAGTCTTAAGCAAAATTATATCTGTGATCAAGTTGTCAACTTACATTTATCAATAGCCTACTATGTGCAAGGCAGTAAGCTAAGGACTATGGGCTGAATGACTTAATGAGACAAAAATTTTGAGAAAATAGACCATAAACCACCTTCAGAAGGAGTTGTCTGGTGTCCTCTCCATAAATTCCAATTCTCTGAATGATGTGTGAGCTAGCCAGAAAGCAGGGCCTGTGAGCCACAGCTATTTCTAAAATTTGTGGGTTCAAGGGATTGGACTATCTTCATTAGGTATTGCAAAGACATGATGTTGCTATATACAATGTTCTCTTGGTGAAAAGATATATTCCAATGGCAATAATAATCTATATACTAGTTTAATTTTTAATGTTGTTATTTGATTCTCTTTTGTTGATTTTCATTGAATTTATTTTACTAGTTTTAAAAGTAAAGAGACATATAATACTTGTTTCTTACAAACTTAAGCATTGGAAAAAGAATTACAAATTAATTTAGTACCAAGGAATGAAAGCACCAAAAATTCTGCAAAATTTATGGATGATTGCTTTATTACATTAAAAGAGTAAGGCCAATATTTTAATTACTACATTGAAAACTCATTTTATATATGGCATTACAATTCTATAGCAACAAAGGGTAATCTAAATTTTTAAGTAAAGGCAACTTAAGTGATGCCACTGGTTTTCACATCTTTTGTTTTGTTTTTATTAATGCTAGTAAAAAAAGCTCAAATTTTGAAGAAAATAATTTTAATGCATTTTGTTTGGGGACACCCCTAATAAAGTTAAGTTCATAATGGAAAACAAGATTTAATGACTATATTTTAAGGCCCTAAATCAATCATTTTTGTGTTTTTTTTTTTGCATCAACCATCATATGGCCATCAAATCTAAAATTCTCAATTTCAACTCTCAGTAGAATGTGTATCCACATGACATGACAATCATCCCCAACAATGGCTCTGAAATTGTGAGGTATGAGTGCAAGTATTTTTAGCAAGGGATTATCTGCATATATGATGTTCCTTTCATAGTGTAAATTTCATAGAGTTCCATTGAACCAAATTTAATCTCAATCTGATGGCAATATTCCATAATTGATGCTCTAAGACTGAGGAAAAGTCTCAGGAGAAAGCAATACAGCTTAGCTTTCTTCACAGCTGCTCCAACAAAAAATATAGGAAGAGAACCGAACTGAGTTAGTGATCAAGAAATACAAAAGAAAACATAGTGGGTCATAATTTTTGGTCCAAGATTGTGAAGTCAATTAGCAGATGACTTTTGTCTACTGTTAGAGATGAACTTATCTGAGATGCAATTGAGGACCTTGCAGCTGGGGGCCCAGTCCTTGAAGAATGCACTCTATGCTTAGCTTGCAGACTATCTTAATGGAGGCACAATGAGACTGCTTCTGAAAATTCATGATAGTGTGAAATATACTGTGGAAAGCCCTGATTCATAATATGTACAGTTTTTTTTTCCCTCAGTACTGACTCCTCACTGACCTTGCCTGTTGTGCCATCAGACTCTTCTGTGGACTCTAGTTGCTAAACCTCCTGTGGATTTTCCAAATTTTCAAAGCTTCCAAGGTTGTAACCTAGTCTGTCAATCTTCAGTACACATTCCCCCAGGATCAGGAAGGAATAAATATAAGAGGGATGGCAAAAAAAAAAATAGTCACAGTGCTTAGGCAAAATGTATTCCAAATAAGAGAAGACCTGAGTCCCATCCCGTCATGGAGCCCCAAAGCAGTTCTTCCCTTGCGAAATACTAGAAAAGAAAAGGAAAATGCCTTGTTTTTTTTATAATAATCAGTATCAAATCAGCAGCCAATTAAAAAACTTTCACCATCCATTAAACTGATAAGGGGAGGGGGAAGCTTCGTATGTTCTGAATTAAGGGAACAGTCCTCCATCATGCACCATGGAACATTTCTCAAAAGTGACTCACCAAGCATCCACTAAGGTTACCAGTAGGCAGTAGTACAGTGTATCATTTGAATTTACCTATCGTGGAATTTGAGTTTGGTCCAATCTAGGTAAAATAATTTCTGATAGACTCAGTGTGTATCTCCTCCTGCCTTCCAATTCAATTAAGATCTAGTTTCACAGGACATTGACTTTCACTTATATTCACTTACCTGCCAAATTCAATTTGGCATTCTGATCATTTGTCGTGGTGATTTTATCAATGGTTAACTTCATGTCTAATATGATGCATGGTAAGAAGATCACTGAGTTTAATTCTCACACCTGGGTGTTGTGTGATTATGAGAATATTACTGAGCCTTGAATTACTCTTCAGAAAACTGTACATGATAAATGATGCTTTCACTGCTTATTATGCAGGGCTGCTGTAAGGTTAAGTGCTTTGTCAAGCCTAAAGTATTATATAAATACAAATGATCATTATTATTATTTTCACACCAAACCTTTGATTTCCTTGATATTGTAAACTCCCAGTGAAGAATTTCTTTGCTAATGATTACAGGTTGACACCTGCTGTGTAACATGTAATGTTAAAAAATTGCTTGGGGAACTGAAAAACTAAATGATTTAGGATCACACAACCAATAAATGTTAGAAATGACACTTGAACTGTGTCCTCTGGAATTCTGAGGCCCATGTTAGAGCTACTATACCACCTTTCCTCTCATCATCATCATTATTGTTATTTATGGCATGCAGTTTAAGGTTAAATATTTAAGGACATACAAAATATTTTGAGCTAATTATATGAGTGAGCTGTCTGGACAACTCCTGACCATTCTTATTTAATGAAGTATTTTTTTCTAAACTCTTATGGTGGCCAGTTATCTTTGAGTTGTTTGCCAGGTACAGTATTGCTATTAGATTGGAGATATGATTTTTATCATATAATAATCAATCTATCTCTCCAGGATACATTGTATTTTAAGACTTATATTATGTTATTTCAAAGTCAATCTGTAAACCTCTTCAACCCACAAATCCCTCTCCTAAACAGTTTACTTTTCCAGCTTACTTTCTTGTACTGCCTGCATCTCTAATTATTATTGTTCATCTGGTTTAGGCAACAAAGCAGAGGTATTATTTATGAAAGAGTACAGTTCACATTTGCATGTTCATTATTTCATTCAATAGTCATAAGTATCTATACTATGAAAACTACTGTGATAGAGGATGGTGGAAATTTGAAAAAAAAAAAAGACATGGATTCCCACCTTCAGAAATTTATTAACATGTTATTCAAAGGGAACACCCAAGTAGAATATCTGATAGTATATCCCTTTCCCCAGCAAATTACTCAAGTTTTCTCATCTATACTATTCTCTATCTACATGGTCATCACACTACATCACACTCTTTACTTCTTGACTGTTCTGTTGCATTCTCCTGATGATTGATTTACCTTCCAATGAATCTCTGCTCTCCATTCCATTCTTCCTACACCTAATAAAATGATTTTTCAAAAACATAGACTTAACCATTTCATTCCCTTCTCCGATAAAATTCAGTTTCTTCTTTTTACCTTTAGGATCTAATACAGACATTTATATTTGCCTTTTATGGCATCTCACCAATATTACTGAAAACTGTTTTTCAAACCTTATTATACATTACTTCTCTTCACACTCTCTTGATTCCAGACAAATTGTTCTTTTACTAATCCTCATGGTTGGAACTTTATCATCTCTCTTTTCAAATTTCCACTCTCCAGACCCCTTTATTAGAATGTGCTCCCTCACTTGCCCAATTAAACCCCTAGTTTCTTTCGAAGTTTATCTCCAATGTCATCTTTTAGATGAAACTTTTCTGACTCCCCTGAAATACTCATCCTTTATAGTAATTTTATATATATACACATAGTTGTGTGTGTTATCTCCTCTAATAGATTGTATTTTCCTTGAAGGCAGGGACTATTTTGTTTTTGCTTTTTCACCCTGAAAACTAGCATAATCCTTGGTATATGATAGATTCTTAATAAATACTTGCTAATAGATTAACTCAGGGTGAATAAATTTTGGGCAGCTAGATGGCACAATAGAGAGATTACTGGGCCTGAATTCAGGAAAATTCATCTTTCTGAGTTCAAATTCAGCCTCAGATAGTAGTATTTCACATATGTTTAAGAATAAAATCCTTGTCCCATAACTGATTTCATGGTATATTTAGCATTTAGCATTACTCTCTTCCCTCCGTAGCTAGGTGGTATAGTGGATAGAGTGCCAGGCCTGGTGTCTTGAAGATGAGTTCAAATCTGGTCTCAGACACTTACTAGCGATGTGACCCTGAGCAAGTCACTTAACCCTGTTTGCCTCAGTTTCCTTATCTGTAAAATAAGCTGTAGGTGGAAATGGCAGACCTCTCCAGTATCTTTGCCCAGAAAACCCCAAATGGGGTGACAAGGAGTCAGACATGACTGAAATAACTGAACAAAGAAGGAAATTTCAAATAATGACAAAGGGAGAAACAGTATCTCTTGAGTCTTGGAGATAATGGAGGCAGCACAGGTTATAATGAAAGCTGTATTATGACCTCTAGTTCCTGAACAGTCTTTCCATAGCTTCAGAGCATCAAGGTAGCATGGATAGATGCTTGATGATAGATTCCCTATTGTATGCCATGGGGAGGAACAGGAAGAAGGTATCATCGAGAAAACTCTATTATTTCACATATTTGTCCCAGAATTAATCCTGACAGATCTCTTTGCATTTCATAGCTGTCTATGCTATGGAGGGAAAATCCACAACTGATCAAAAGATAATTGTTTTAGAACTAGGAAGAAAAGATAGATGTTTGTAACAAAATAAAAATAAATATGGGAAAAGAAAAGAGGACAACAAACAATTTCAATTATGTGTAAATTTGCAACATTAAGAGTACTAAACCTTACAATAAAGTTGATGTTTGCAATATCCAGTAATTAACCAATGAACCAGGATCCCATAAAATAAAAGACATTATTAGTATAGTATCCTTATTCTTCTCCAGCAAGCCTTCTAGGCCTACTCTATTATTCAAACCAATGAACCTTTCAGATAACTGGGATCACAGAATCTCAGGGATGATCACCCTGAGCATGATCCCATAGGAATGTTTGCAATATTTCTGACAATTGTTTTTCTAACCTCCACGTGAAATTATTTGGTGATAGGTAAATCATTACGTTCAGGGCAGCCCATTCCAGGTTTCACTCATCTTAACTGGAATGGGAGACTAAGTTCTTTGTCCTAGGGCATTTAATTTAGAGGCTTTTGGCAGAACTCTTCAACTATCTAGAAAACAACTAAATTAACTGCCTAGTTAGCAAGAAGAATTAAAATAGAAAAATGCCATATAGTATGCTTTATATTTTTTTCATTTTTATACTCCTTGGTCTATATCTCCAAGTGTCAGTGTCCTCAGCAATGATATCTTAGGTCTCTGAGACTACTATGTCCTTCTTATTATTATTAAACTGAATTTCTTTTGAAAATTTGTTTGGGGTATTTCATGCTTTTTGCCCCAGGCAAGTTTTATGATGCTTTCACAGAGTTGTCGATTATGTTCATTACACCTGTTATTGTCAGGAAGGCTTTTCTCTCTTCAAACTGAGACAAAATTGTTCTTCAATTTCCAAGTATTATTCTTGTTTCCATTACCTAGGAAAAAACAGAGCATGGTGTTTTAACTTTTCTTCCTAATTGCAGACCTGATACTTCTCCTCATAGCTTAGAAAACTGGTTTTACTCTTAGATAATTCTGACTTTAGCTCAGCAGCCTAACATTGCCTTCCTATGTTCTTGATCTTCATCCTAGTTTCGAACATCAAATTTATGTTAGTTCTTGAGCTCTTTTTTCAAAATTCAAATCCCAACTCCTGCTTTTTTTTTTTTTTAATAAATGTTAACTCTGATATATAATTTTATTCTGATGGATCCCATTGTAGCAAATGTACTAGCAGGAAGTAGTCTCATTGCTCTAAAAATATTAATGACATCACATTGGGAGAAGATGGGGAAGAAGAGAATAAAGGATAGAGATAATTCATCCTTATGCAACCCAGTCTGATATAAAAAAGAAATTTTTGACATCAAATAGTCTTTTTCAGAACCTCTAGAGACCTGATGTATGACTGAGTTAGAAGGCTAGGATTCTCTGTACTTTATACTAGGATATAACATAAACCAAGATATGGACATGGATTTTGTATCATTTGTAACAACAAGGGAATTTATAGATCATCTAGTTTAGACCCTTCATGTTACAGATGAAAAAAAAAATGAGCCCTAGAGAGATAAAGAGACTTGATACATTTAGTACACAGGAAAACTCAGACTCAGAATTCCATATATTATTCTAATACATCAAAGTACTGTTTTATGCAAACAGATATAACCAAAAATACAACATACCTTTTCATGTTAATTCCCCCTTAAAGGGAGAATTTAACTTCATAAATAAGGGGAAAAGCATAAACATGATTGTGTTTTTAGGCATTAAACTTCTTTCATTTTGTAATATACGTAAAATATGTAAAGCTTGTGATCATATATTACATATTCTATTATATTTAATTTTAAAGTGTATGACTATGAACTTATATAAAGTTTTTCCCATTCCATTATAGAACCTTAAGACTTGAGCAGTCCTTCCTCTATAGTTTAAATTGTCTTTTAAAAAATTCATTGATATAATTTGTAAATGTAAAGGAAAAATAAGTATTAATATATTGAATATGCAATTCTTAATATGCATAACTACTACATTTAATACATGCAACTGTTTATACTTTGTCCTAACATGGACTTTTTTGTATATAACATGAGCATTATAATTTTAAATTCATTAGTTTTTCTTGATCACTATCATATTTCCTAAAAGATGATTTTTCATTGATTTTGTCACTACTATTTTCATTACCCTAATACTGATAAAGGTAGTGATTATACAGAAAGGCAGAGAGTTAAGCAAATTAACATAGTAAGTTAGGTGAGATAATAAATGTAGAGATTACATGTTGTAAAATAAAAGAAAATGCATTGCTATATTATCAATACATTTGACAGAAAATAATACTATAATATTCATTAATTCAACAAACTTTATTAAGCGCTTAGTCCTTCAGGAGAAATGATAAGAATAAAAAGGTATAATGAGATTTCAAGATGCTTATCTTCCACTTAGGAGAAGCAAGAGATACACAGATTAATCAATCTAAAATAGACAAAAATTAAAACAATGTAAAATGTAAGTAAAATAACTAATAAAAGAAAGACAGGAAATAATTGAAACAAGATATTACTTAGCAAAACAATTATAGTTATGTCAATTATTTTAGATACCTGAAAATGTGGATGATTTATTGTTGATTATTGTATTTATTATTTTAATTATCATTACCATACAAATATATTATGTGTTGACTTACATACAATTATGAATATTACAACTATATTATACAATTATTATTTTTTTAATATAAGAATGCATCTGATTAGCAATTATTCTAAAGAGCTCCTTCAGGTACAGAATGTTGTCACATACAAACCCCTGGGAACTTTCAATTGGAAATATCTCTGCAGGTTCACATGAGTCAATGTATGATTATGCTAAGGGTTCAGATATTCAACAGCTTCTGAATAAACCTACATGTGTGACAACCCAGACTGCAGTAACCCACTCTGATGTGCTGTGAGAAAATTTACCAAATGCCCTGATGAAAAATTACATTGTTACACCACCTTTTCTCTGTCAGTATTTGGTAATCATCAGAAATAAGAGCAACAACAACAAGGAATAAATTCTTGTGGCCTATGTTTCTCTCTTTTTTTTTTCAATATAAATTTATTTATTTTTAGTTTTCAACATTAACTTCCACAAGTTTTTGAGTTTGAAATTTTCACCCCATCGCACCCCTCCCCTCACCCCAAGATGGCACGTATTCTGAATATCCCTCCCCCTAGTCAGTCCTCTCTTCTATCTCTCTCCCCTTCTCTTATCCCCTTCCCCTTCTATTTTCTTGTAGGGCAGGATAGACTTCTGTACCCCATTTCCTCTATTTCTTATTTCCCAGTAGCATGTGAAAACAATTTTTTTAAGCATAAGTTTTTAAAATTTTAGGTTTCAAATTTTCTATCTTCCTCCCTTCCCACCCACCCTCATTTAAAAGGCAAGCAACTCAATATAGGTTGTACATGTGTAGTTATGGAAAACACTTCCATAGTAGACATGTTGTGAAAAACTAATTCTATTTCCCTTAATCCTATCCTGCCCTCCCATTTATTCTATTCTTTCTTTTGACCCTGACCTTCTCAGAAGTATTTACTTCTGATTACCCCTTTCCCAATCTGCCCTCCTCTCATCATCCCCCTGCTCTCTTGCCCCTTCTCCCCCTATTTTTCTGTAGGGTAAGACAGATTTCCACACCCAAGTGAAAGTGTATGTCATTCCCTCCTTAATCTAAATCCTTTGAGAATAAGACTCACTCATTCCCTCTCACCTTCCCCTGTTTCCCCTTCACTGTAAGAGACTTTTCTCTTTTTTTGTGAGATAGTTTACCCCATTCCACCTCTCCCTTTCTTCTTATCTGAGCATAATCCTCTCTCATCCCTTAATTTTATTCTCCAGATATGACCCCTTAATCATCAACTCACCCTGTGCCCTCTATCTATCTATATATACATACATATATTATTTTTCCTCCAACTACCCTAATGCTGACAAGGTTCTCATGAGTTATAAATATCATCTTTCCATGCAGGAATGTAAACAGTTCAATCTTAATAAGTCTCTTATGATTTCTCTTTCCTGTTTACCTCTTCATGTTTCACTTGAGTCCTGTATTTGAAAGTCAATTTTTGTATTCATCTCTGGTATTTTCATCAAGAATTCTTGAAAGTCCTCTATTTCACTGAATGACCATTTTCTATCCTGAAGGATTATACTCAGTTTTCTGGTAGGTGATTTCTTGATTGTAATCCTATGCTCTTTGCCCTCTGGAATATTATATTCCATGCTCTGAGGTCTTTTAATGTAGAAGCTGGTAAATCTGATGTTATCCTGATTGTGTTTCCACAGTACTTGAATTGTTTCCTTCTGGCAGCTTGTAATATTTTCTCCTTGACCTGGGAACTCTGGAATTTGGCTATAATATTCCTAGGAGTTTTCCTTTGGGGATCTCTTTCAGGAGGAGATCTGTGGATTCTTTCAATTTCTATTTTGCCCTCTGGTTCTAAAATATCAGGGCAGTTTTCCTTGATAATTTCTTGAAAGATGATGTCTAGGCTCTTTTTTTGATCATGGCTTTCAGATAGTCCAATAATTTTTAAATTCTCTCTCCTGGATCTATTTTCCAGGTCAGTTGTTTTTCCAATGAGATATTTCACATTGTTTTCTAATTTTTCATTCTTTTGGATTTGTTTTACAGTGTCTTGATTTCTCATAAATCACTGTCTTCCAATTGCTCTATTCTAATTTTTAAGGAAGTATTTTCTTCAGTAATCTTTTGGACTTCCTTTTCCATTTGGCCAATTTTTCTTTTTAGGGCATTTTTGTCCTCATTGGCTTTTTGGACCTCTTTTGCCATTTGGGTTAGGCTGTTTTTTAAGGTGCTATTTTCTTCAGTATTTTTTTGGGTTCTCCTTTAGCAAGCTGTTGACTTGTTTTTCATGATTTTCTTGTATCACTCTCATTTCTCTTCAAAGTTTCTCCTCTCCTTCCCTTACTTGCTTCTCAAAATCCCTGTTGAGCTCTTCCAAGGCCTGGGACTGATTCATATTTTTCTTGGAGGCTTTGGATGTAGGAGATTTGACTTTGTTGTCTTCTTCTGGTTGTATATTTTGATCTCCTTTTTCACCAAAGTAAGAAATAGAGTCTGACTCTTTTTGTACTGCTTGCTCATGATCCCAGCCCACTATTTGAGTTTTAAACTCCTTGTTAAGGTATGAGTCTGCTTCCAATGTGAAGACTGTACTGTCCCAAGCTTCGGGGGTTTGTGTAGCTGTTTACAGAGATACTTGTGGGGGCCTCTAAATTTTCAGCTCTTCCAAGGTGATATGATAATGGGCAAGGCATTTACTCCTTTCCTGGCCTGTGACCACAAGTACTCCCTTCTGTCCTATAAGTGTGAGGAGGAGTTCCTCTCCCCAGCCACTACAAGCTCCACTATGCCAGTGCTCCACCTCACCCTAGCACTGCTGCCCAGAAGTATGACCCAGACCTGAACATGGGCAAAGCACGAGATCCTGCCTTAGCACTGGCAAAGAAATCCCTGCAATCGCTCTCTGATCAGCCACTGGATTCTCCCTCAGTCTATGGGCCAGAAGCTCAATAAGCAGCAGCCCCCCACCCAGGGCCATTCTCTTGGGGAATGGAGCTGAGACCCTGCCTTCCTCTCTGACCACCGACAGAAACAGACTTTTCCCACTGACCTTCTAAGTTGTCTTTGGCATTCGTGAATTGAGGAGTCTGGAAACCTCCACAGCTTCCCAAGATTCAGTCCTCTGAGGCCTGCTCAAGTTTTGATGCGGCCTGCACTCCCAGCCTGACACTATATACCTTTCTGATCAGCCATCCAGGTTTTCTTGGGCTGGAAATTTGTTTCACTGTGTCTTTTTGTGGGTTCTGCTGCTTCATAATTTGTTTTAGAGCCATTTTTTTATGACTATTTGGCTCCCACCTGTATTTCTCTTGATGAAGCCATACTGGCCTTTAGCAATTGATTACTAAATGCTCTGAAATCCTTCTTTTAATAATATATTATATAGTAGAATTGATCCAGAAGTTAAAATCCAGCTCAGGAATTTATAGTATGAAGAATTCACCTAGTTTCCCTTTTTAGAAATAAAATTCAGAAAAAAATATTTGCCCATTTCAATCCCTTAGATTATACTCACATTTTCCATTATTTAAGAAAAAATTATTGGCATTTTCTCTACACACAAGTTTTCTCACTCTTTATATTATTTGTCTGTATATGGTGACATGAGCAAATGTAAAGGAGAAGGTATTTTCTTACCATGTTTTCAATTATATTGATTTTCAAGCACATTAATTTTCTGTTCTTTGCTTTCTAGAAAGAATATTGTTCTATTGGTAGGGAAAACATAGATAAAGTAATTTGCCTTCTGAAAGCAAAGTGTTTATTGTCATCATCTGTAGAGGATAGAACACTGGACTTGGAGTCAGGAAGCTCTGAAAGTAAATATTCACTGAGACAAGGTACAAAACCTTAGCTTGCTTAAATTTCCTCTTCTATTGAATAGGTATAGTAATAACACCTATCTACCATGGTTGTTGTGAGGTGATATGATAATGCACTGCATCAAATTTAAAGGGCTATGCAAACATCAGCTACTGTTAGAATTAATGTTATTTTTATTACTTGCTATTACTACAGTTATATCATCTTGTCATAATATAAATACAAATCCCCTTTGTCTTCCATAGAATTGTCAGCTTCATTTCTCTCATTTTTTTTACTTTGATAATTTGCTTTATTCTCTGTGTCTGTCAAATTAGCTAATGTGAGAGATTCTCTTTAAAGATAGATTTTTGTTTTATTTACCAAGTCAATATTCTTTTTTATTTTTTTATTTTATTTATTTATTTCATCATTGATTTTGAAAATTTTTACTTCAGTGCTTCTTTTGAAATTGCTCTTTTGTTTAATTTCTAGTTTTCTTAGTTTTGTTTCTGCATACTCATTTAATTTGGATTTTCTTTTTATCCTTTGTTAACACCAGAATTTTCTTCTAAATTATTGATTTGCTAATCTTTTGCAAATGAAGCTTAAGGATTATGAATAATTGGGGTGGTGGCATCTGTTAAGTATATTAAAATTTAGAAATCAGTATTATGTCTGGGAAACAATGGGCAACAGTTCATCCTGTGATAATGGTCCATTTTCAGTATGTTATTGGTTGATAACTATAGGATATTTTTATGTACATTTTTATAGTTATGGAGATTAGTCTTTTGTCAGTCCATGAAAGATAATAAGATTCTGACATAATTTTAGCTTTAAGGCAATATCTTGTTATTGAATAGTTTCTAAATGTAACTATGCTATAATGCTTTATTGCCCAATCATCACCATTTGCTTTTTGTAATGTATATTAAGCACTAAATCTGGACTCCTTTCCATCTTGGAAACAGAAAAAATAAATAAGATTAAAAAACGATACCTAAATAAATTTTGCAAATAATGCTAATGTATTCAGCAAACTAAATACCAACAATACATTAAACAAATGGTTGCATTTTATTTTTAAGAATTCTTATGATCAGGATTTTTTTTTTAGGAAAGGACTTGCTTTTCCCCTGATCTCCCTCTGTCTCTCCGCTCTAAGAAATGGAATTTCTCTGAGAAACGCATGCTTCTGCTTTATGCTATTTTTCCTCAGTACTTGGAGGCTTTGAGACATAAAGCAAGATTGTAGGCAGAGTTATGCAGGAGCTATCTATCTCAGTAAGGAAACCCTGAAAAAGCTCAGAATCCTGGGACTTGATACCCAAGGTGGTATATGGACTTGGAATGAGGACTCTGCTATATGGGAATTGAGCTATATTATGAAACTAATACAGCTTCCCCTCAACATAGACTAAGGTGAGAGGGATAGATTACACTTCCTGCATGTTGTTGTCCTTGTTGTTGTCATTGTTCAGAATGACTATCCAATCCCATTTGGCGTTTTCTTCGCAGAGATACTGGAGCGATTTACCATTTGTTTATCCAGTTCTACAGATGAAGAATGTGAGGCAAACAGAGTTAAGTGATTTTTCCCAGCCACACACAACTAGTAAATGTTTGAGGTCAGATTGATTTGAACTCAAGAAAATAACTTTTCCCTATGGGCCCCACACTATCCACTGTGCCACTTAACTGCCTCCCACATGTTGGGAAGGGGGGGGGTTGACTGTATATTTTTTGAAGTGAATACTGCTTTTTCTAAAAGCTCCACTGTTTTACATGTCCTTTTCCTCTCACCAGATTGATACTTGCATCCATGCCAGGAATAGCAGCTATGGGCAAAGCAGTAGAATGGTGGAAAGAGAACAAACAACTATATCTGGCCAGTTTTAAAGCTACAGGTAGTTGGTGAAGAGCAAAGCCCATGATTACAGAGTAAGGCAGGAACTTTCCTGTCCTCTCCCAAATTCATTTCCAAATGACTATAAAGTAATACCTCAATACAAATTCTGGAGTGGTGGAACCAACAAAGGGACAGGATGAAACACTCTTCCAGGCCAAGACAACTTGAAAGGTCAGCAAGAAAGATCTGTTTCAATCAGAGAAACAAAAAAAGAACACAGTACAGTGCAAACAACACCTGGGCAAGCCACAGCAAGCAGCAGCAGTCTGCAACATAACAAGTGGCAAGGCCATCCACATCCTGGCAAAAGAAGCTTGGGAGAGTGCCCCTCCACCCAAGGAGCACAGCCAAACTTTAACATTAAGTTAAAAGTCATGAAATAAGCTGGAAAATAAGAAAAAAAACCCAACACTGACCAATGAAAATGACAAGGAAAATCAAAACACAAACTCAGGAGAGTATAACAAAGTCAAAATAACTGCATGAGGAGCCCCAAAGAAAAATGTGAATTAGTCTCAGGCCCCCCTAAGAAAGATAGAGTTCAAGAAGAACCCTTCATAAATTTAAAAATCAAATAAAAAAGGTAGGAAAAAATTGGTAGAAGAAATGAGAGTGATACAAGGGAATAATGAAAAAGAGTCAAAACCTTGCTATAGGAAGCACAAACAACAGAAAAAGATACAAAAAATTCACTTTAGAAAACACCTCCTTAGAAAACAGAGTTGGCCAAATGGAAGAGGAGATACAAAAATCAATGAAGAAAATAATTTCTTAAAAATTAGAAGTGGACAATGGAAGCTAATGACTCCATGAGACATCAAGAAACAATCAAACAAAAGCAACAGAAGGAAAGAAAATGAAGAAAAGATGAAATAGCTTATTAAAAAAATGACAGCCCAGAAAAATAGATCCAGAAGAGATAAATTTAAAATTATTGAACTACCTGAAAGCCATGATAAAAAATAAAGCTTAGACATTATCGTTCAAGAATCTATCAAAGAAAACTGCCCTGAAATTGAAAGACTCCATTGATCACCACTTGAAAGAGACTGCAAAATAAAAACTCCCTAGGATACTATATCTGAATTCAAGAGCTCCCAGGTAGAGAAGAAATCCTGAAAGCAGCCAAAAAGTAGTATTTTAATAACATGGAGGCACAGTCAGGATTAGACATGGTTTAACAGCTTTTATATAAATGGATCAGAAGATATGGCAAATGATATTCTAGAAGGTAAGGAGAGAGGATTTAAAAAAAAAATTAAATAAGTCATTTTGATTTATCAACAATAACTTCCATAAGCTTTTGAGTTTGAATTTTTTCTCCCTCTCCCACTCTTTTCCCCTCTCTATAGATCATTTCCTAACCCTTTCTGCAGGACAGCCTCTCCATGACAATACAGTCTTTTTAAAATTAATTTATTTTGAATTATCAACAATCACTTCCATAAGCTTTTGAGTTTTAAATTTTTCTCTCTCTTCCTCCCCAAGACAGCACACAATCTGATATAGGCTACACATACATACATACATACATACATACATACATACATATACATATATATACATATATATATATATATATATATATGTGCATTCCTATTAAACATATTTTCACATTAGAGGTATTATAAGGAAGAATTAGAACCAATAGGAGGAACCACCAGAAAGAGGAAGCAAAACACAATGGAAGAAAAAAAATAGCAAATGGTATGGTTCAATCTGCATTCAAACTCCATAGTTCTTTCTTTGCATGTTGATAATATTTTTTTCATGACAGTTTTGGAGATGTCTTAGATCCTAGCATTGCTGAGAAGGGCTAAGTCTATCAACATTAGTCATCCCACAACATGGCTGTTACCGTGTACAAAGTTTTCTTGGTTCAGCATCAGTCCATACAAGTCTTTCCAGGTTTTTTTCTGAAGTACTCCTCCTCATCATTTCTTATAGCACAATAATATTCCAGTATATTCACATACCACAAACTGTTCAGCCATTCCCCAACTGACTCATGTTTCTACAGTTTCCAATTCTTTGCCACCACAAAAAGAGCTGTTATAAATATTTTTGTAACTGTGGATCCTTTACCCATTTGTATGATGTCTTTGGGATAAGCCCTAGAAGTGCTATTGCTGGGTTAAAGGGTATGCACATTTTTGTAGCCCTTTGGGCATAGTTCCAAATTGTTCTCCAAAATGGTTGGATCATGTCAAAATTCCACCAACTATGCATTAGTTTTCTAATTTTCCAACATTTTCTCCAACATTTATCATTTTCTTGTTTTGTTATCATGGCCAATCTGATAGGTGTGATGTGGTACCTCAGAGTTGTTTTGATTTGCATTTCTCTAATCAATAGTGATTTAGAACATTTTTTCATCTGACTACAGATAGCTTTAATTTCTTCATCTGAGAATGGCCTGCTCATGTCCTTTCACTGTTTATCATTTGGTGAATGACTTGTATTCTTATAAATTTGACTTAATGCTCTATATATTTTAGGAGTTAACTCTTATCCGAGACACTGGTTGTAAAAATTCTTTCCCAATTTTCTACTTTCCTTCTAATATTGGTTGCATTGGCTTTGTTTGTGCAAAATCTTTCCAATTTAATGTAATCAAATTTATCCATTTTGCATTTCATAATGTTCTCTGTCTCCTGTTTGATCATGAATTCTTCCGTTCTCCATAAATCTGGTAGGTAAACTATTCCCTGCTCTACCAGTTTGCTTAAAGTATTAGCGTTTATACCTAAATTATGAACCCATTTTGACTTTATTTTGGTATATGGTGTGAGATTTTGATCTATGGCTAGTTTCTGACATACTATTTTCCAGTTTTCCCCATAGTTTTTGTTAACTAGTGAATTCTTATCCCAGAACTGGGGTCTTTGGATTTATCAAGTAGTAGAATACTGCAGTCATTGACTATTTTGTCTTGCATACCTAACCTATTCTACTGATCCACCACTCCATTTCTTTGTCAGTACCAGTAGTTTTAATGATTGCTGCTTTATAATACAATCTGAGATCTGGAATGTCTAGGCCACCTTCTTCTGCCTTTCTTTTCAGTAGTTCCCTTGCTATTCTGGAAATTTTGTTATTCCAAATGAATCCTGTTTTTTTTTTTTCCCCTAGCTCTATGAGTTAATTTTTTGGTAGTTTGATTCATATGGCACTGAATAAATAAACTAGCTTTGGTAGAATTGTCATTTTTATTACATTAGTTCAGCCTATCCATGAGCAACTGATGTTTTCCCAATTATTAGGTCTGACTTTATTTGTGTGAAAAGTGTTCTGTAACTATGTTCTTCTAGTTCCTGGGTTTGTTTCAGTAGGTAGACTCCTAAATATTTATAATGTGTACAGTAATTTTAAATGAAATTTCTCTTTCTATCTCTTGTTGTTGGGCTTTGTTGGTAATACATAGAAATGCCAATGATTTATGTGGGTTTATTTTATAGACTAAAACTTTGCCAAAGAAGTTTATTATTTCAAGTAGTTTTTACTTGCTTCTCTAAATATATCATCATATCATCTGCAAAGAGTGATACCTTTGTTTCTTCTTTGCCTATTCTAATATCTTTAATTTCTTTTTCTTGTCTTATTGCTAAAGCTAAGGTTTCTAGCACAATATTGAATAACAGTGGTGATAATGGACATCCTTCTTTCACACCCAAGCTTACTGAAGTGCTTCCAGCTTGTCTCCATTATATGTGATGCTTGCTAAAGGTTTTAGATAGATTTTCCTTATTATTTTAAAGAAGACTTCATTTACTCCTATGCTTTCCAGTGTTTTTAATAGGAATGAGTGGTGTATTTTGTCAAAATCTTTTTCTGCATCCATTGAGACAATCCTGTGGTTTCAGTCCGTTTTGTTGCTGATATGATCAATATTAGTTTTCTCAATATTGAACCAGCCCAGCGTTCCTGGCAAAAAATGTTACCTGGTCATAGTGTATTGTTCTTGTGATATGTTGCTATCTATTTGCTAATATTTTATTTAAAATATTTGCATCCATATTCATTAGGGAAATTGGTCTATAATTTTCTTTCTCTGTTTTGACTGTTCCAAGTTTAGTTGTTAGCCCTATATTTGTACCATAAAAAGAATTTGGTAAGACTCATTCACCTATTTTATATAGAATTGGAATTAATTGATCCTTTAATATTTGATTTTTAATTTGTTCTTTCACTAGTTTTTTTTAGTTGTGTCCCGAATTCATTGATCTCCTCTTTCTCTATTTTATTGATGTAAACATTCAGAGATGTAAAACTTCCCACAACAACTGCTTTCACTGCATTCCGTAAGTTTTGGATTGCGAGGTTTTTATGCCCTAGTACAAGGTCAATTTTTGTGTAGATGTCATCTGCTACCAGGTAAAAAGCATATTTCTTTCTGTCCCCATTCAATTTTCTCCAGAGGTCTATCATACACAAATTTTCTAAAATTTTATTCACCTCCTTAACTTCTTCTTGTTTATTTTGTGTTTAGACTTATGTAGTTCAAGAGGGAGAGGTTGAGGTCCCCCATTAATTAATCTTGCCATCTATTTCTTCCTGTAACATCTTGAACTTCTCCTCTAAGAATTTGGATGGTATACCATTTAGCGCATATATGTTTACTAATGATGTTACTTCGTTGTCTATGGTGCCTTTTAGTAGGATGTAGTTTCCTTCCTTATCTCTTTTGATAAGATCTATTTTTGCTTTTGCTTTGTCTGAGGTCAGGATTGCTACATCTGCTTTTTTTTTATTTCAGCAGAACTATAGTGTATTCTACACTAGTCTTTTACCTTCACCCTATGTGTGTCCCTCTGTTTCAAATGTGTTTCCTGTAAACAACACATTGTAAGATGATGGTTTTGAATCCATTCTGCTATCTGCTTCCATTTCATGGGAGAGTTCATCCCATTCACATTCCCTATTATGATTACTATCGATGTCTTTTTTTCCATGCTATTTCCCTCCTGTTTATGCATTTCTTTCTCCTGTCTTCCTTTCCATCCTCACTAGTGT
This sequence comes from Phascolarctos cinereus, assembly GCF_003287225.1. Classification (NCBI taxonomy): domain Eukaryota; kingdom Metazoa; phylum Chordata; class Mammalia; order Diprotodontia; family Phascolarctidae; genus Phascolarctos; species Phascolarctos cinereus. Next base: position 136,469,422 of record NW_027556180.1, on the reverse strand, counting down.
TTTACTTTTGAGGACTGCCTAACCTCAGTCCTTCCTCCCTTCTATTAGCTCCTTCCCTTTTCTTCCCCTTTACCCTTAGTATTTCTTCCCTCCCTTGTATTTCCCATTTTCCCTCCTACTGCCTATAGAGCAAGTTAGATTTCTATACCTAAATGATTATGTTATTCCCTCCTTGATCTATACCCCTTTAACATGGTTTAATAAGAATACAGTTCTCAAGAGTTACAAGTGTCATCTTCCATTGTAGGGATGTAAACAGTTTGCTGTTATTAATAACATGTTTTTGTTGTTGTTTTTCTGTCCCATTTACTTTTCATGTCTCTCTTATATCTTGTATTAGAAGATCAAATTTTCTGTTGAGCTCTAGTCTTTCTTTTTTTTTAATTTTTTTATAATTTATTTTGATTTATCAACAATCACTTCCATATGCTTTTGAGTTTAAAATATTTCTCCCCTTTCCTCCTCACCACCCTCTTTAAAGGTGAGTTAATAGGCAAACACCATGACTAAAAAGAAACGTACCATGGATTCATATTATGAGAAGATTGGAGATCAAAGCAGAAATTCTGAAGAGTGCAACATTGTCAACAAACTTACATCTGGAACCTCAAAAGGGAATATGAAGTGGTCTGAAGACCAAAAAGCCTTCTTAGAGGAGCTCAAGAAACATTTTAAAAGTCAAATGAGAGAGGTAGAAGAATCCATAAAAAATACAATTGGCCAACTGGAAAAAAGTACAGTGAAGAAAACAAGTCCCTAAAAAATATAATTGGCCAAATGGGGAAGAAGGTACAAAATCTAATAGAAGAAAATAATTTGTTAAAAATTAGAATTGGGCAAATGGAAGCTAATGACTCTATGAGAAAGCAAAAACCAGTGAAACAGAAGTTTAAAAAAAATGAAAATAATTGAAAACACAAAATATCTCATTGGTAAAACAATTGACCTGAAAAATTAATACAAGAGAGACAATTTAAAAATTATTGGTCTACCTGAAAATCATGATGCAAAAAAGAGTTGAGAAAGCATCTTTCAGGAAATCACAAAGAAAAAGTGCTTTGAGGTCCTAGAACCAGAGGATAAAATACCCATAGAAGGAATCCATGAATCATCTGCTGAAACAGATCCCAAATTGAAAATGCCAAGGAATGTAGTAGCCAAATTCTAAAATTACCAGGTCAAAGAAAAAATACTGTAAGCAACCAGAAAGAAACAATTTAAATATCATGGAAGCAGTCAGGATTACATAGTACCTTGCAGCTTCTACATTTAAAGACCATAGGTCATGGTACATGATATTTTATAAGGCAAAGGAGCTTGGATTAAAACCAAGGAGCAACTACCCAGCAAAAATAAGCACGCTTTTTCAGGGAAGGAGATGGATATTCAATTAAATAGGGGGCTTCCAAACCTTCCTGATAAAAAGACCAAACTGAACAGAAAATTTGATTTTTAAATAAGAGACTCAAGGGATACATAAAAAGGTAAATGGGACAGAAAGATACAATATGTTGTGAATAAGGGCAAATTGTTTACATCCCTAAAAGGGAAGATGATGCTTGTAATTCTTGAGAACTGTATTGTTTTCATACCATGTTAAAAGGGTATACATAAAGGGGATGGATATAAGTTGACTTTGATGTAATGGTAAAAAAAATATCTAATAGAGTGGGGTAAATGGATTCAATAAGTGGATTAGTCTAACCTAAGAAAATATACTGAGACAGGTGGAGGCAGAGAAGGGAAAATTACATTACAGGAAAAGACACAAAAGTCTATTACACTAGCGGGAAAGAAGGCAAGGAGAGGAGCATTGTTTGAAACTTACTTTCATCAGATTTGGCTCAAGAAGGGCATAACATAATCAAGTATAGAAGTCTAACTTGCCCTATAGACTGTGGGAGGGAAAAGGGATAAGAAAACAGAGAGGGGATAGAAGTTAGGGAACAAGCAGGAAGGGTAAAGGGGAAGAAAAGGGAAAGGACTAATCGAAGGTAGAAGGGACTGAAGGAGGCAGTGGCCAAAACTAAAACACTAGTGAGGAGGGAAAAGGAGAAAGAAAAGTATAAGCAGGGAGGAAAAAGTTTGGAGAAAAGAATTGTAATCATAACTGTGAATGTGAATAGGATGAACTCTCCCATAAATAGGAAGCAGATAGCAGAATGGATTAAAAACCACAATCCTACAATATGTTGTTTACAAGAAACATATTTGAGAAAAAGTGACACACACACAAGGTAAAGGTAAAAGACTGGAGCAGAATATGTTATGCTTCAGCTGAAGTTAAAAAAAAAAACAGGGGTAGCAATCCTGATCTCACACAAAACAAAAGTAAAAATAGATCTTATCAAAAGAGATAAGGAGGTAAACTGCATTCTGCTGACTGGCACCATAGACAATGAAGCAATATCATTACTAAACATATATGCACCAAAAGGTATAGCATTCAGATTCTTAGAGAAGAAATAGACAGCAAAACTATACTAGTGGGGAACCTCAATCTCCCCCTCTCTGAACTAGATAAATATAACAACAAAATAAATAAGAAAGAAGTTAAGGAGGTGAATAAAACATTAGAAAAGACAGGTTTGATAGACCTCTGGAGAAAACTGAATAGGGATAGAGAGGAATATACTTTTTTCTCAGTGGTGCATGGCACACACACAAAAATTGACCACGTACTAGGGCATAAGATCCTCACAATCCAATGCAGAAAGGCAGAAATATTAAATGCCTTCCTTTCAGATCATGATGCAAAAAAAAAAAATATGTGTAATAAAAGGCCATGGAAAGATAGATTAAAAAATAATTGGAAACTAAATAGTCTAATCCCACAAAATGATTGGGTCAAACAACAAATCATAGAAACAATCAGTTACTTCATTCAAGAGAATGACAATAATGAGACAACATACCAAAACTTATGGGATGCAGTGAAAGCAGTTCTTAGGGGAAGTTTTATATCTCTAAATGCTTAAATAAATAAAATAGAAAAAGAAGAGATCAATGAATTGGGCATACAACTAAAAAAAAACTGGAAAAAGAACAAATTAAAAATCCTCAATTAAACACCAAATTAGAAATATTGAAAACTAAAGGAAAAATTAATAAAATTGGAATTAAGAAATCTATTGAACTAATAAATAAAACTAAGAGCTTGTTTTATGAGAAAACCAATAAAATAGATAAACCTTGAGGTTACTTTAATTTTTTAAAAAAGAAAGAAGTAAACCAAATTACTAGTATCAAGAATGAAAAAGGTGAATCCACCACAAAGGAACAGTAAATTTTAACAATAATTAGGAACTATTTTGCCCAACTCTATGCCAACAAATCTGACAATCTTAGTGAAATGGATAAATATTTACAAAAATATAAATTGCCTAGATTGACTGAAGAGGAAGTAAAATACTTAAATAACCCCATCTCAGAGAAAGAAATTGAACAAGCCATTGATAAACTCCCTAGGAAAAAGTATCCAGGTTCAGGCGGATTTACATGTGAATTCTGTCAAATATTTAGAGAACAATTATTTCTAATACGATATAGACTATTTGGGAAAATAGGTGAAGAAGGCATCTTACCAAATTCTTTTTATGATACAAATATGGTGCTGATACCTAAACCAGGAAGAGTCAAAACAGAGAAAAAAAATTATAGACCAATTTCTCTAATCAATTTAGATGCAAAAATTTAAAATAAAATATTAGTTCTAGTGTTTCTATCAAGAAAGTTTGGAAGTCTGCTATTTCATTGAATATTCATCTTCTCCCCTGAAAGATTATGCTTATTTTCAGTGGGCAACTGATCCTTGGTTATAATCCAAGCTCCTTGCCTTAGGAAATATTGTATTCCACACCTTATGATCTTTCAATGTAGAAGCTGCAAGGTTCTTTGTAATCTTGACTGTGGTTCCATGATGTTTAAATTGTTTCTTTATGGCTCTTTGAACTGGTAATTTTGGAACTCAGTTAACATATTCCTTGGCGTTTTCAATTTGGGATATCTTTCAGGAGGCAATCGCTGGTTCTTTCTATGACTATTTTACTCTCTGGTTCCAGGACCTCAAGGCAGTTTTTCTTGATGATTTCCTGAAAGATGGTGTCTAGGCTGTTTTTTTATCATGATTTTCAGATAGACCAATAATTTTTAAATTGCCTCTTCTGTCTTGATTTTCCAGGTCAGTTGTTTCTACCCATGAGATATTTTACCTTTTTCATCTATTCTTTCATTTTTTTCTTTCATAGAGTCATTAGCTTCTATTTTTAACTAATTGGTTTCTTCTATTAAATCTTGTACTTCCTTTTCCATTTGGCCCATTTTACTTTTTAAAGAATTCTTCTCAGTGAGTTTTGTGTCTCCTTTTCTGTTTTGCCTATTCTACTTTTTAAGGAGATGTTTTCTTTAGTTAATTTTTGTCCTACCTTTTCTGAGCTATTGACTCTCTCTTTCACACCTCTCATTTCTTTTTCCCATTTTTCTTCTACCTCTCTTATTTGACTTTTAAAGTCCTTCTTGAGCTCTTTTAAGAAGGGTTTTTGGACTTCATACCAGTTCATATTCCCTTTTGAGGTTCCAGATGTGGGTTTCTTGACAATGTGGTCCTCTTCAGAATTTCTGCCTTAAGCTTCACTGTTCCCATAATAAGAATCTATAGTATGTTTCTTTTTGCTCATGGTGTTTGCTTATTTCCTAGCCTTAAAGAAGATTGAGCTCTCCTGCTGGGGATTAGGGGGCACCGATCAAAGTTTCTTGTGCTGAGAGCCAGGGGCCTGGTTACTGGTTTTGTGTGCTGGGGCCTCAACTGCTGGCAGTTGGAGGCTGTAAGATTCTGGCAGCTTACCTGGTGTTGGGCTGGAATCAGCAACACTGGAACTCCAGGGGTAAGACTGCATAGTCTGGCCCCTGGAGGTTCCTTACTCACCTGGAGCTTTCCTTTGCCTCCTTTCACTCTCTTCATCTCCTTTAAGATGGATGTTTTTCTGCTGCCAAATATTTCTGCGCCAGAAGCTTTCCCCCTTGGAGCACTTCCCAGAGTTTTGCTGAGGCACCAGTAGACTTGACTGCTATAGAACATCAAGGCACATGGTGATTTTTCAAGCCAGTTTCTATTGTTTCAGCTGTCTGGACTGAGGCACTTGGGGGTTCTGTGTTGGTGTTTTTCAGCTTCACTACCTAGAGTTCAAGATCTTCACCTGGAATGCTGAGGTGGGGCTTTCTGCTAGTTTGCTAGGATTCCTCCCATTCTGTACTGCTCATTTTCCCCAGGGCAAGAGGGGACTATCCCATTAATCCTTTAAGCTACCTGGGCTATGAGACTACTGCACCTCATCTTTCCTCTGGCTCAGCTGTTCCAGACTTTTTCATGGTCTAATATTTTCTGGGCTTTCAGAGGTTAATAAGGGATGGTTATAATTACTTCTTACTCTGCCATCTTGGCTCCCAGAAGCAGAACCAAGAGAGAGAATTAAAATTAAAAATCACCTACCCAGAAAAATTGAGTAAAATTCTTCAGTGGAAAAATGGATATTCAATGAAATAGAGGTCTTTCAAGCATTTTGGATGAAAAGACAAGAGTTGAACAAAAATTTTGATTCTCAATTATGAGACTCAAGAGAAGCATAAAAAGGTAAATAGGAAAGATAAGACATAAAGAATTAAATAAGTTTAAACTGTTCACATTCCTACATGGGAAGATGATACTTGTATCACCTAAGAACTTTATAATTATTAGGGCAGTTAGAAGGAGTATACTTAGATAGAGGGTGGGGGTATGAGTTGAGTTTGATGGGATGACATAAAAAAATGGTTGAGGAAGATGATTGCACTGGAAGAAGTGGGTTAAGGGAGGCAGAATCATATAAATTATATCATAGTAAGAGGAGCAAAAGATATATTGAGGTTGAGGGAAAGATTGGAGGGTGGGCACTGCTTGAACCTTACTCTCATCAGAATGTAGAGGCAGTGATCAGAAGCAAAAACTCTGGGGAGGAGGAACAGGGTGAAAGAGGAGAGAGAGAGAAAGAGAGAGAGAGAGAGAGAGAGAGAGAGAGAGAGAGAGAGAGAGAGAGAGAGAGAGAGACAGAGGGAGAGAGACAGAGACAGAGTCAGAGAGAGAGAGACAGACATTGAGAGACAAAGAGAGAGACAAGAGACAGAGAGAGAGACAGCTAAAGAGAGATAGTAAAATTATAACAAAATTAACAGGAAGAACAAAAGGTTAAGAATATCAAGGGCATTGACAGGGAAAAAAAGGTGAAAGAAGATGTTCTAGCCATACAAGATCTCAAACTATATTAGGAAGCAGTGATGATCAAAACTACCTAGTACTGGCTAAAAAATTGAGTGGTGGATCAGTCAAATAGATTAGGTTCACAAGTAGTAAATTACTGTAGTAATCCAGTGTTTGATAAAACCAAAGACACTAGCTCTGGGACAGGAATACACTCTTGGATAAATACTTCCAGGAAAACTGAAAATCAACATCACAGAAACTTGGAGCAGCTAGGTGGCACAGTGGATAGAGCACCAGCCCTGAAGCCAGGAGGGCCTGAGTTCACATCTGGCCTCAGAGCAAACAATTGACATTTACTAGCTGTGTGACCCTGGGCAAGTCACTTACCTCCAATTGCCTGAATACACACATCTACACACCCATACCCACACACATACATATATACATATACATGTACACACACATATACATATATATGCATATATATGTATATATATACATGTATATGTATATGTATGTGTGTATATATGTATGTATATGTGTGTATGTGTATGTGTGTGTATATGTGTGTGTGTGTGTGTGTATACACACATGCATATTAGAAATTAGATATAGACCTGCACCTTACACCATATACCAAAATAAGGTCAAAATGGTCCATGATTTAACCATAAAGGTTCTGCACTATTGTTAAAGTCATTTTAGTGCTAAGAAACTTCTTTTTCTTGCAAAGGTATTTTTAAGCTATTAAGACTTATTTTAAAAAAATCTTAACTAGCTTCAAACAAGTATAGAAATTTAACTTTTTTCCTTATGTACCACCAATATTTTGGAGGACTAAATTGCAAATAAAGCAGTTAATATGGCAAATTTTGTATCACTAAATGATTAAGTGAAAAACAAAAAAACTAGAGAAAGGAGATAAATGAAATAGTTATGCAACTATAAAAGTAAGAAAAAGAACAAATTAAAAATCCACAATTAAGTACAAAATTAAAATTCTGAAAATCAAAGGAGAGATTAATACAATTGAAATTAATACAAGTATTGAACAAATAAATAAAATTAAGAGCTGTTTTTATGGGGAAAAAAAGCAATAACATGGATGTACTTTTGCTTAATTTGATTAAAAAAAGAAAGCAGAAAACCAAATTGCCAGTGTCAAAAATGAAAAAAAGTTAAATTCATCACCAATGAAGGGGAAATTACAACAATAATTAGTAGCTATTTTGTCCAACTGTATGCCAGTAACTCTGACAATCTAAGTAAAAATGATGAATATTTACAAAAAATATAAAGTGCACAGGTTAACAGAAGAGGAAATAAAACATTTAAAGAGCCCCATTTCAGAAAAAGCAATTGAATAAGCCATCAAATAAATTCCTAAGAGAAAAATAAAATCAGGGTCACATGGATTTACAAGTGAATTCTACCAATATTTAAAAAATAATTAATTCCAATACTATATAAGCTATTTAGAAAAATAGGAAAATATGGAGTCCTACCAAATTCTTTTTATACTACAAATATAGTATTGATACCTAAGCCAGGAAAAGCCAAACCAAAGAAAGAAAATTATAGGTTGTCCCTGATGAATATTGATGTGAACATTTTAAATTAAATATTAGCAAAAATATTACAGTAAATTATCATGAGGATAATACACTAGGACCAGGTGGGGGGATTTATACTAGGAATTCCAGACTGGTTCAATATTAGGAAAACTATCAGCATAATTTATCATATCAATTACAAAATTAACACAAATCATATGATTATCTCAATACATGCAAAAATTCTTGTGACAACACCTGACACCCATTTCTACAAAAACACTAGAGAGTGTAGGAATAAATGGAGTCTTCCTTAAAATGATAAGTAGAATCTAACTAAAATAATCAGCAAGCATTATATGTAAAAGGGTTAATCTACAAGCATTTCCAATAAGATCAGGAGTGAAGCAAAGATGTTCATAATCACCATTGCTATTCAATATTATATAGAAATGTTAGCTTTAGCAATAAGAGAAGAAGAAATTAAAGAAATTAGAATAGGCAATGAAGAAAAAAGGTTATCACTTTTTGCAGATGACACAATGGTATATTTAGAGAATCCTAGATAATCAAATAAAAAAAAGTACTTGAAATAATTAACAACTTTAGCAAAGCTATAGGATACAAAATAAATCCACACTAATCATTGGGATTTCTATACATTACTAACAAAGCCCAGTACCAGGAGATAAAATGAGGAATGAACTTTTTTTTTCTTTTCTTGTTCTTAATTATTTTTGAATATCAAGCCTGTGCTTGTCTTTTCTCTATAAACTAATGTTAGTTGTTTAGGTGATTTTGGTTTTCAGTTATTATGAGGTTCTTTCCAATACTCCACTACAAATAGTAACTACCCTCACCTACTTTCATTAATGCGTTCTAAAGAAATCCAATTTCTAACCACTTCTCATTTCTTCCTTTTGGTCTTCTTCTCTTAATTCTGATCAAATTTTTGTCAGTATTTCCCTACCTGATGTTTATGTAGGATATTATTAGCCAGTGCTTTTCAGAATTATAAAAATACCATTAACACCAGGAAATCTTTATATAGAATCTAGTTGTTGATAGGAAATAAAATGATTTTTTCTTTGACTTGACATGAAGTTGGGTAGAGATTATTAAGCAAAAATTTATGAAATGATCAATAAAAATTTAGATTCTTTAAGTAGAAAACCATGATCAAAGTGAGATCTGGAATGTTACCTCAAGGATTTCAATTCAATTCAAAGCACATCAGTTCAATTTAACTGTTTATTGAGCACCTACTTCATATGAAGCAGGAGTTATTAATGAGCTTAAAATGTAGAAATTCATATAGTACATACACAATGAGATATGAAATATAGTGTCAGATTGCAGAAATGCAATCAAAACATATCACTATGAGTGTTACAAGTGAACTTGGGTTTTTCTTGATATGTTATGATGATCTTAAAAGTAAAAAAAAAAGTAAAGTGAAGCCAAACAGAATAGATAAGCAAGAAAGGAAAAAGATTAGTGTGTTTGTGTGCGTAGAGTGGGGGATGACGTGATCATCTCACATGATTAGTGTGGTCAGGTGGAAGAGTATACAAATAAGGAAGAACTGATGAGGAAATGAGTCACACTAGAAATTTACTTTCATCTGAATAAGTCAAAAAAGAATAGAATATCACAGAGAAATGGGTGCTAAAATACATTTCACTCAACACAGAAATAGAAAGAAATAGGGCTAGGGAAGAAGAGAGGAAGAGAGAAATAAGATTGAGAGAGAAATTAGTTAAAAGTATGAGAAACTAAGAATGGATCGTGAAGAAAACTAGAAAAATCTAACCAAATATAAAGGAGAAAGAAATAAAAGGAGACCTAAATATAATTTTGTAAGAGATAGATACGATAGACCTCTGGTAATTATTGAATAATAAAAGAGTCTACCTACATCTCAGATATGCAAAACATCATCAGAAAGTTCACCATTTATTAGGGCATTAAAAGTTATAAATAAAAATGGAAATTTAAAAAAAATTTTTACTGAATACAACTAACTAAAATGATATTCAATAAAAGATCATTGAAGAAAGGGTTAAAATTAACCAGAGACTAAGTAACTTAATACTAAAGAATTGGTGTGTCCTGAATTTTTTTTCATTAAAAATAATGTCAATGAGAAAATATCCCAAAATTTATATATGTAGACTAAATCGTCCTTAAGGAGAATTTTCATTTCTTTAAAAAAGGACTGATCATTAAATTTGGGCATGACATACAAAACACAACAAATTTTTAAAGCTCAATTAAACAGTAAAACAGATGTCCTCAAAATAAAACAAAAAAATTAACAAAATGGAAAACAAAAAAATGAAGATCTTTGAATTAATGAAGAAATTAAGACAAGGTTAAAAAATAACATAAATGAAGCATTGGCAATTTGATTCAAAAATGAAGAGGTAAACAAAATCACTATCAATTACTTAAAAAGATAAATTAATTCAAATGAAAAATAAAATATTTTTCCCAAAACATTTTCCATGACTATACACAAATAATAATATAACCACCTAAGTGAAATTGTCATGAATATTCATTAAAAAATAGAAAAAGCTCAGATGAACAGAATAATAAATATCAGTCTTAAATGATGCAATCACAAGATGAAAATCTGAGCAACACAATAATTAACTCTAAAAAGTTAAAAATGAAATTAGATTTGGAAGAAAATTTTATCCTATCTTCAAATAAAAATTAATTTTAGGAAACTGCTTTAAAAATAGGGCAAGTATAAATCATACTATAATTCTTTAGTGGTATAAATATTACCTTGATGACAAAATTAGAGACTGTGATAAAGAAGCTATAGACCAATATTCTTCATGAATAAGAAGGAAAATTTTAATTTAAAAATTAATGTGAAATTTTAAAATAAAATATGAACAATTAAGATATAGCAACATATCACAAAGACAATATGCCCTGCCCAGTTTAGATCCATAACAGAAATTTATTTTTATTTTATTTTGTTCAACTAGTTAAATGACTATACCTAAAGAATAACCATAAATGATTCAATGACAATGTGGAAAAATGGTTTCCAATAGTGTTGCTGTGCTTGGCATTTTGTTGGCTAATGTTGTTGTTGTGGTGGTGGTTTTCATCAATATCTTGGATAAAGGCATTCTTAGCCTGCTTAGTAAATTTGCATATGGACCAATTCTAGAGTAGATCTTTAATACACTTAAAGGTAATGTCAGGATACCACAAAAATAAAAATGTTCAGGCAAGAACATTGAACCGATTTTTGTAAGGTGAAATTTAATAGGACTCAAGGTTAAAGTCATATACTTGATTTCAAGGTATCAGAAAATAACAGATAAGTGAGTCCTGTTTATATGGTACTTTACTTTTTTAAAAAGGATCTGAGGATTTCAATGGACTACTATCTTAATGAAGTATAATATGGTAGCCAATGCTTTTAAGTTGGTATACATTTAGGTAGTTGTTTTACTACATTTGGAATATCACCTTTGGTTCTCTATACCATATTTTGGAAAGAATATTGATAAACTAGACACTGTGCAGATAAGACAACACTACTTGTAAAGGACCCTGATAAATGCTGATAGGCTAAAAAAACCTGGATATTTCTAATCTAGAGAAAAGAATCCTTACATCTCCATAAGTAAAGATGGGTTGGCTTAATCTATTGCTTGTATTTGTTTTAAGAATAATGAGTAGAACTTGTAGACATAGATTTATGCTTGATTTAATGGTTTGGGGGTGGGATGGGGAGAAAAGTTTCTTACAGTTAGAAATATACATATGTATAGAATAGATCACCTCAGGAAGTAGTAGATTACCTCTCAGTAAAAGTGTTCAAGAAAAGGATGGTTGGCAGAGCCAAAAAGTAGGATAAAAACTGTCTTTTGCTTGTGCTCTCCTCCAAACCCCTCCAAATACCTGTAAAAATAGCTCTAAATTCTAAAGCAGCAGAACCCACAAAATGACACAATGAAACAAATTTCCAAACCATGACAATCTGGATGATTGATTAGAATGTTTATTGTGCTGGGCAGGGAGAGGAAGGTAGTTCAGCATGGGTGCTCAGGCAAAACAGGCCTCAGTGAACCTAGAGCATCCTTCAGAGGACTGAGGGCAGTTCTGGTGGTTTCCAGACTTTTCAACCCACAAATGCCAAAGACTTCTCAACCCACAAATGCCAAAGACAACTTAAGAGGTCAGTAGGAAAAATCTGGGACTGTGGTGAGAGAGAAACTAGGTCCCAGACCCAGCCCCCACAGGAGGCCCTGGCTGCGGCTACTTCCAGAGGTTTTGGCCAACAGATTGAGATGAGGTGGAATTAAGTGGTTAATCAGAGGGCAATTGCAGGGATCTGTTCACTGGTGCAGGATTTTCTTGCTTTGCTCCTGTTTGGATCTGGGTCACAGTTTTGGGTGGTATTCTTGGGGCAAAGAGGAGTGTTAGCGTGGTGGAGCTTGTAGTGTTAGTATAGAGAAAATCCTCCTAATAGCTGCAAGGCAGAAAAGAGACCTTGTGGTCACTCGTAGACCACAGCACAGGCCAGAAAAGGAGTAAACAACTCGCCTTTGATCATACCACCTTGGAAGAAATGAAAATTTATACCACCCTAGAAGTGTCTCTGAAAATAGCTGCACAAAATCCCTGAAGCTTGGGACAGTACATTCTCCACACTGGAAGCAGACCCCTACCCTAACAAAGAGTTTATAACTCAAGTAATTAGCTGGGATCATGAGCAAATCTTGCAAAAAAAGTCAGACCATAGAATCTTTCTTTGGTGACAAAGAAGATCAAAACATACAACCAGAAGAAGAAAACAAAGTCAAAGCTGCTACATCCGAAGCCTCCAAGAATAAAATATGAATTTGTCCCAAAGCATGGAAGACTTCAAATAGTATTTTGAGAAGCAAGTAAGAGAAGTAGAGGAAAAACTGGGAATATAAATGAGAGTGATACAAGAAAATCATGAAAAACAAGTCAACAGTTTGCTAAAGGAGACCCAAAAAAATACTGAAGAAAATAACACCTCAAAAAATATCCTTACCCAAATGTCAAAAGAGGTCCAAAGAGCCAATGAGGAGAAGAATGTCTTAAAAAGCAAAATTGGCCAAATGGAAAAGGAAGTCCAAAAGTTTACTGAAGAAAATACTTCTTTAAAAATTAGAATGTAGCAATTGGAAGCTAGTGACTTTATGAGAAATCAAGACACTTTTAAAAAAAATCTAAAAGAATGAAAACAGAGAAAAAATGTGAAATACCTCATTGGAAAAAAGAACTGACCTAGAAAATAGGTCCAAGAGAGATAATTAAAACAGTTATTGAATTATTTGAAAGCCATAAAAAAAAAGAGCCTTGTCATTATCTTTCAAGAAGTTATCAATGAAAACTCCCCTGGTATTTTAGAACCAAAGGGCAAAATATCAATTGAAAGGATCCACCGAACCCCTCCTGAGAGAGATTCCCAAATGAAGACTTCTAGGAATATTGTAGCCAAATTACAGAGTTCCCAGGTCAAGGATAAAATATTGTAAGCAGCCAGAAAGAAACAATTCAAGTATTGTGGAAACACAATCAGGATAACACAAGATTTAGCAGCTTCTACATGAAGTGACTGGAGGGCTTTGAGTATAATATTCTGGAGGGCATAGGAGATATGATTACAACCAAGAATCACCTACCCAGCAAAGCTAAGTATAATCCTTCAGGGGAAAAAATGGACATTCAATGAAATAGAAGACTTTCAAACATTCTTGGTGAAAAAAATCAGAGCTGAACAGAAAATTTGACTTTCAAATACAAGTCTCAGGAGAAACATGAAGAGGTAAACAAGGAAGAGAAATCATAAGAAAATTATTAAGGTTGAACTGTTTGCATTCCTACATGGAAAGATGTTTGTTAACTCATGAGACTTCTTGTCAGTATTAGGGTAGTTTGAGGGAAAAATTTATGTGTGTGTGTGTGTAGATAGATAGATAGATAGATAGATAGATAGATAGATAGATAGATAGATGGATAGATATAGATAGATGGATAGATATAGATATGTGATAGACAGATAGATAGATGGCACAGGTTGAGTTGAAGATGAAAGGGTGAAATCTGTAGAATAATATTAAGAGGTGAGAGAGGATTATACAGGGAGAAAGACAAAGAAAGGTAGAATGGGGTAAATTATCTCACATAAAACAGACAAGAAAAGGCTTTTACAGTGGAGGGGAAGATGAGGAAGGTACGAGGGAATGAGTGAATCTTGTTCTCACTAGATTTGGTTTAAGGAGGGAATAACATAAACTATTGGGTATGGAAATCTGTCTTACCCTACAGGAAAATGAGGGAAGTACACAAGAAAGCAGGGAGATGATATAGAAGAAGGCAGATTGGGGGAGGGCATAATCAGAAACAAAAATTTGTAAGAAAGGCCAGAGTCAAAAAAGAGAACAGAGTAAATGGGGGGGGTGGAATAGGATGAAGGGAAATATACTTAGTTTTTCACAACATGACTACTATGGAAGTGTTTTGTATGACCACACATGTATAAGCTGTATCAAGTTGCTTGCCTTCTCAATGAGGATAGGTGGGGAAAGAAGAAAGGAGAAAATTTGGAACCCAAAGTTTTAAAAACAAATACTAAAAAAAGTGTTTTCACATGCAACTGGGAAAGAAGGTATACAGGAAATGGTGTATAAAAATCCATCCTGCCCTACAGGAAAATTGAAGGGGTAAGGGATAAGAGGAGGGGTAAAGATAGAAGGGAAGGGAGATTAGGGGAGGGGTCATTTAGAATGCACAATGTTTTGGGGTGGGGGAGGGGCGAGATGGGGAGAAAATTTGGAACTCAAAATCTTGTGGAAGTGAATGTTGAAAACTAAAAATAAATAAATTAAAAGTTAAAAAAGTAAAAAATGTAGGCTCAAAAAAAAAAGAAAAGGATGGTTTATACTTGAGTGTGTTTTAGAATAAAGTCTTTTATTGCTATAGGTCATAATGGATGGCTGCCAACATCTCTTGCAACACCAAAATTCTGTGACTTTGTTTTCTAGAAGCTGGATATAGAAGCAGGTAAAGTTCAAAAAAGTGGTTAGTTTTGTATGAAGTGTAGAATGTGTGATATGGATTAATTTGTAGTAATACTGAAAATGTATGTTTGAGTTTTTTGTAGGAAACCTTAAATGCTAGTCTATGGAGTTTAAATTATAGGATACAGAAAGTGATTGGTTGTTTTCCTTCATTCTCAAAGAGGACTAAAATGGCATCACCATATTAGAGTCAAGGTAACAGTGTGAATGACTGTGGCTGATCAGACCAATATGAGCTTGTAACACTATACCACAGGTTGGACACAAAAATGTTCCATATGAACATTTGGAGTGGGGATGTCTCTAACTTTGTATATCTCACATTTCTTTTGAGCTACTGCAATTCTGCTTTGGTCACAGAGCACAGCAACTTCTTAGATTCTCTACAGAAAATGTAGAAGGACTGGGAAAGGTGGCAGGGTACCGAATGGAATGAAGTTTGGTTCAGCTGGAAGTAGCATGTGTTAAGATTAACAAAGAATGGTGGAAAGTTATAAATGAGATACATGGTAAGATACCTTAATGGACCAATGATGGTTCAGGCATCAGTGGGAAAGATAATTATGATCTTTTTTTTTTTTTTTAAGCAAAGCAGATAGGTGACAATTTTGCCTATCTTTAAGTATATCCCTTCTATTATTTTTTTCAAATGCTTCCAAGTACATCCTTCTCTAACTTTACTTCTTAGAAGAGAGAAAAAAGGGATTCAAATATTTTTATAGTTTCACCTTTAAGAAAATCCTTGACATTATTTTGTTATTCAATAAGTAATAACTATATTAGGGACAGGGATTTTATTTTATTTCCTACCTTTTTAAATCAAATAAATAGTCAGATAGCTAGGACCTAAAACCAATTATAGGTGTTACTAACTCAGTGGCTGCCCCTAGAGATCCTTTCTTTCCTCGGTATCCATAAATAACTGATCTATGACTTTATTACAATTTAAGGATAGTATAAAATGAAGATGTTACTGTATTTCAAACATATAAATAAGCAAATGCATTTAAGTATTCTCAGTTATTGGCAAGACTTATGATTCCAAAACTACTATACATTGAATACTTTCTAATTTTTTTATATCTATAATAAAATTATACAACACAGCAGTTGTGCTCATATATTCACATTTCATTGTATAGTGTATAGGATCAAGCATTTTTTTAGTCATCATTTTACCACTCTGCTTTCACATCACAAAAAGCCCATTTATGTATAAAGAACATTCTATCCATATCTCTGAAATTATATTTCTTCTGGCTGAGATTTCATCAGTGTAAGGAACTCCTTGCAGTTAAACACTCTCTGATTGTGGAGATAAAACATTTTTCACAACTTATCCTCTACCTGGACAAGACTCTCTTCTATAGAATTCTTGGAAATTGATAATAGACCACTATTTTAAATCATAATGATAATAATAATAGCTAGATTGAAAGTTTTCAGAGTACTTTGCATATGTTATTTCGTCAGATCTTCACAACAAATCTTTTGAGATATATGCTATAATTATGCCCATTTTAAAGATGAGCAAACTGAACCTTAAAGAGGTTAAATGACTTGTCCAGGCTTCTATAGGTAGTAAATAGATAAGGTAGGATTTGAATTCATCTTTTCACCACTACAAATATTTCATCCTTTATGCCATCTAGACAGCAAAATAACACTTCCTTTCTGCTACTTTGGCTGAAGTCCTGCTTTGTAGTATCACTCCCTAAAAAGTACATTCCATCTTCTTTTAAGTACTTAAACAAAGCTGTCAGCTCACCTTTTACTTTTTTCCACTACCACGATCCCCAGTATTTTTGTGCAATTTTTATATGATAGTGTCTCTAGTACCTGATTATGATAGCCCTTCCCCTGAATGCAATCCAGGTTGGCAGTGTAGTTAAATAAAATATATATATTTTAAGAAAATAAATTGAATGTTGCCTACCAAATTAAACATCTACTTTAGACATATTGTGATGAGAAAAGAGTATAATTGGACTATTAGAGATCTAATTCTGGACACTGTACCTTATCATCATGAAGTATTAAGTCTTTATCAGCCAAATCCTTTTGGAGAAGAGGAAAAATGGTGATAACCTTAGTTCAGAACCTGTTTAGAACAAATCCTATTTAAATAATTAATATAATACACTTTGCAATTTTCAAAAACCTATATAAATATCAGTCATGACTATGTCATATCATTGAGTCATGCTGAAATTTCAACCAGCTAAAGCAAAAGGTCTTTGTCATGTGGCTTATTGTCTAGTATGTCTATTCCATATAAATGTGTATGGATTTTTTTGGGAGGTATGAGTGTGGGTGTGTGAAGGCAGGCTGTGGCTTTTTATATTTGAGGGGGCTATTTCCTAAAATCCTTCCTAGTTTGGCATGCAAATGAGTTTGAGACAAGCTAAGTATAGGAAGTTCATCTTCCTCCACCTGCTTATCCTACTCTCTAGTTTCTGTTATGTATTTAAGTTTCAGCCAGATTGCAAAATCTCCATGTATGTGTGCTTGTATGTGTTTGTATTATTTTTTTTGTTTCAAAATCAGCTACAAAAATACTTATCTACACATACAGGCACATTTTATAGGCAGATCTCTACAAATGTGGATCGATTTTTCTATGTACACATACACATACAAACTACAGATTAATATTAATACATATCCATATACTATGTACATAAAGGTGCTTAAGGGATAGAAAACTGACCTCATCAAGAAAGATCTATGTTCAAATCTTGCCTCTGACTCATAGTATTTATGTAAACCCAAGGTAAGTAATTATTCCATGGCACCTCAGGTAACTATAAAATACTATATGCTATAAAGGATATAACAAACCAAATAGGAAAGGAAGCTACCTCATCAAAATCTCTCTATAGCAATCAAATCACAAGTGTGATTTGATTTATACATTACATATATATATATATATATATATATATATATATATATATATATATATATATATATATATACATGTATATATATATATATATATACATATACATGCCTAAAAATTTAAGACTTGATATATTATATATATATGTATGTGTATGTGTATATATATAAATATTACACATGTAGATAAATGCACATATCTACATTCACATATGTACATACATTATACATACACACATTTATATATGTATATGTGTGAATATGTATGTGCATTTATGCATGCATGTATGTATGTATGTATAGATGTGTGTTTGTGTGTGTGTATGTGTGTGCATGTATGTGTGTATGTCACTACCTATGGGATCTAGGTTGTCCAGATTATTTATTTTCCTGATACTGATCAATCAATTTGTTCCCTGTTCTTACTTGTTTAATATCATATGCAAATTAATAAGCAGGCCATTCAACTTAGGCAAGCCACTGATAAGAATTTTTAACAACAAAAAACCAAAATCAGATCTCTAAGACATTTTAATAAACATTTTCCTCTAAATTGATGTCAATCCACTAACTCCTAAGCCATGATTATGACTGTTCAATCCATTCTAACTTTCCCTAACTCTGATCAAATAATGTTGACATCTCTATCTTGTTCACAAGGCTGTTATGCTGTATTTTGTCAAAGGCCTATGAAAACCATGCTTGTAGCATTCTCTGTTTTCTTCATTTGGAATTCCTTCACTTCCTCCTCCACATCCCTCTCCCATAGTCAAATACTACTCATTTTTCAAGACTGAGTCGAAATCCCACCTTCTTTGTAAAACTTCCTTTGTTCTGCAAAGCCTAAAAGTGACTTCTGACAATTCTAAATTCTTATAACAATTATTGTCTTTGCTATTCACTTGGAAGTCAATCACATACATTCTTATGACATCTCTTCTTTTCTGGGAGCTAACTGTTATATATTTGATTTATTCTTTTTTTATGCATTACTCTCTAAGAAGAGTGTA
Organism: Phascolarctos cinereus; assembly: GCF_003287225.1. Classification (NCBI taxonomy): domain Eukaryota; kingdom Metazoa; phylum Chordata; class Mammalia; order Diprotodontia; family Phascolarctidae; genus Phascolarctos; species Phascolarctos cinereus. The sequence continues at coordinate 136,450,635 of NW_027556180.1, read as the reverse complement.
TGTAGACAATTTCAGGGCAAGGATGAGTCTTTTGTTTCTTTTTGACCCTCTAAGATTCTAATGCATGGCTTTGCAAACATTAGTAGCTCAATATATATTTATTGACTTAAAGGTATATTTTGCCTTTTTAACTTCAGGAAGTGTTTTTTTTTTCCACAAGAAAGAAGAAAAGTGAAGAGAAATGAAAAGCTTGATGGTGGTGTTATGCCCTTGGATGAATGAAAGCTTTCATAAATTATTTCCTTCCACCTTAGAGATTTTTCTGTTACTTTCACATAAAATTACATTTTTTTGTTTCATTAAAAGTACTTCCTGATGTCTTCTCTCTGAAATTTGCTTTCATCTCCATGCAGTAACTGTTTCTAGTTTATCTGAGGTTTCTTGTAGCAACAGTTTTATCTCACAAACTCTCTTTTTCAGTTCTTAAATGTAAAAAAAATAGCTTATAGAAAAGCTTTTTGCACACACACAGAACTTACCAAGGAAAAGTAGTGAGGTGTTACTGGTTTCATAATGAATCCATTTTTTGAATTAGGGTGTTATGTTGCCAATCATGTGACTTAGCTCTCAAACCATACCAAGTAAATTTGATATTAAGAAACTTCATTACTCCCAGACATGAGCTCTGTTGTCTTTGAAAGCCAATTGTACAGCATCTTCCTGCATGTTGTAGGCCCCTTACCCTCCACCATTACTTTGATAGTATATATTAATGATAATACAAAACTCTCCATTGTAATCATGTCTTCTTGATTTTTTTCATTATCTAGAAAAAAATCTAAAATCTTACATATTTTATAAACTTTCAGATATTTCTTGTCTTGAGATCTGTCCAAAATTACATCAGTCAAGAGAATTTGTTTAATATGATCAGAGACAAAGATATATGTGTATATGATTAAAAAGGCAAGAGAAAAAAAAAGGAAGGTAAGTAGAATAACATTGGAAGGTTAAAGATTTTTGAAAAGGTTTTAAAAGATTTTTAAAGAGAGGCAAGTAGAGTGATGGAAAGAAAGAAAATATTGGTCAATTTAGTCCCTCTGCTGTAAAAATACAGAGAAACCTGGGGAAAGTAACTAAATCATCATCATCATCAACAACAACAACAAGAGTAAAGGTGGTAAAATAGTGAAGTGGAACAAAAATGTAATTCTTGCACAATGATTATCTTCTCTTAGAGAAGTTAAAATATAAGAAGGATTTTTTTATATTGTGTAAGGCATTCAAAATTTAGAAATTTTCAGTTTGTAGCATTCTTTTTGTACCGATAAAACATATCCCAGAAAAGCAATGTTTGGGCATGGCCAAGATGGCCAAGCAAAATCAGGGACTCCCATGAGCTCTCCTCCAAACCCCTTCAAATGTTTCTAAAAGTGACTCTGAACAAATTCTAGAATGGCAGAAACCACAAAAAGACAGAGTGAGGCAGATTTACAGCCCAAGACAAACTGGAAGGTCAACAGAAAAGGTCTGTTGCAACTGCCTGAGAAAGGAGTTTCCAGCATGCAGGTCACAGAGCATATCCAGCCTAAGCACAGCTGAAGCAGGGACTGGGGGATTGAATCATTGGCATCAGTGGCAGTTTCCAGTTTTCTCAGCTCACAGATGCCTGAAACAACTTAGGTCAGTGGGAGGAGTCTGTTGGAACTGGGTGAGAGAAAAGCACAGTCCAGCACAGAGCTGCAGGGTGTGCTAATACAGCACTGGCACCAACAAACCAGGGGCAGGCCTGGGAGTGACTGAATCAGCAGCAGTAGCAGTGGCAACAGTGGCAGTGGCTATTTCTGGAGCTATTAGCCCACAGACTGAATATTTGAAGTCAGCTATTTTGATTTCTGGGAGTCAAGATGGTGGAGTAAGCAGTAAATTACTCTCCCACTCCCTTATTGACCTTAAAAAACCCAGAGAATATTGCCCTAGGAAAAATCCTTAAATAATGGAGATAGCAGAAAGATGAGATACAACAGTCTTTTAGCTAATGAGGCTAGGGGGATTAATGGGAAAGATCCCTCTTGCTATGGCTAAAGGGGACCAGTACAGGAAGGGAGGCATCCCATCAAGCCAGTGGCAAGCCCTACCTTAGCAAACCAGTAACTAGGCAAGAAGCCTGGGACAGAGCCCCCTGTGCTCCAGAAGCAGAACCAATTTTAAAAGCCAGAAAAAAAGACAAACAACATGGGCAAAAAGCAACATAGAAAAACAATGATCATAGAGAGGTATCTAGGTGACAGGGGAGACCAAAACTCAAATTCAGGAGAGGACATCATTGTCAATATACCCACATCTGAAACCTCAGAAGGATATATGAACTGGTCTGAAGACTAAAAAGCTTTCTTTGAAGAACTCAATACAGATTTTAAAAGTCAAATAAGAAAGGTAGAAGAAAAAATGAACAATCTCTTTGACAAAATGGAAAGAAAAATGTACTGAAAAAAAAAACCCTTAAAAAGCCAAATGGAAAAGGATGCACAAAAGCTGACTGAATAGAAGAACTCCCTAAAAAGTAAAATGGGCCAAATGGAAAAGGAGGTGCAAAAAGGAATTGAAGAAAAGAATACATTATAAATCAGGATTGGGCAATTGAAAGGTAATAATTCTATGAGACAGCAAGAATAAGTCAAACAAAATGAAAAGAATGAAAAAAAGAGAGAAAAATGTAAAATACCTCATTGGAAAAACAACTGAACTGGAAAATAGATCCAAGAGATATAATTTAAGAATTATTGGCCTACTCAAAAGCCATCGTGAAAAAATGAGCTGGGTGGCACAGTGGATAGAACACTGGCCCTGGAATCAGGAGGACCTGAGGTCAAATCTGGTCTCCGACCACACATTTGGCACTTTCCCTTAAGAATTATACTCAATTTTGCTGGGTAGGTGGTTTTTGGCTATAATCCTTTCTCTTTTGACCTGTGGGATATTAGCCCTCCATCTCCCTTAATATAGAAGCTGCTAAATCTTGCATTATCCTGATTGGGTTTCAACAGTGCTTGAATTGCTTCTTTCTGGCTGCTTTCAATATTTTCTCCTTGACCCAGGAACTCTAGGACTTGGCTACAATATTCCTATGAGTTTTCCTTTGGGGATCTCTTTCAGGAGGTGATCAGTGAATCTTTCAATTTCTATTATAACTTCTGGTTCTAGAATATCAGGAGAGTTTTCCTTGATAATTTCTTGAAAGATGATGTCTAGGGCCTTTTTTTTTTTTTGATCATGGCTTTCAGGTAGTCCAACAATTTTAAAATTATGTCTCTGGATCTATTTCCCAGGTCATTTGTTTTTTCCAATGAGAGATTTTACATTGTCTTCTATGTTTTCATTCTTTTAGTTTTATTTTACGTCTTAATTTCTCATAAAGTCACTAGCTTATATTTGCTCTATTCCAATTTTTAAGGAAGTATTTTCTTCAGTGAGCTTCTGGACGTCCATTTACATTTGATCAATTCTGTTTTTGAAGGCATTCTTCTCCTCATTGGCTTTTTGGATCTCTTTTTCCATTTGGGTTAGGAATTTTTTAAGAGGTTATTTTCTTCAGTGTTTTTTTAAGTCTCCTTTGGCAAGCTGTTGACTTATTTTTCATGATTTCCTTGCATCACTCTCATTTCTCTTCCCAGTTTTTCCTTTACTTCTCTTGCTTGTTTCTCAATCTCCTTTTTAAGCTCTTCCATGGCTTTGGACCCATGACTTCCCACTAGTATCACATTCTCTCTGAGTAGTTTGTGGCATTTTTCAATGGTGAATTATTGATTTATCAATAGATTATTATGATCCATTAGACAACTCAAAATAAAATCATGAGCTTTTTTATCTCAAACAGCCAAGTTTCCCTAATCACAGCTTAGGAAACTTTTCCAGGCTGTACATCTCAAACTTAATTTTTTCCTGGTGTAAAAAGCCAATCATGAGAGATTATTTCTGGAAATTCTCAGCAAGACAAAACCCGAACAAGTTTTTGACAAGTTTATACATTAAAACAATAACCAACAATAGCCAAATTATTTTAGAAGTAACCAAATTATGAAAAGTTGCTTGACATAACTGGTACAAAAAGTTCACCAATTTGAAACTTGAAACAAACCTATTACCAATGAGGTAACTTTAGTTTTGTTAAATGCATTTCCAAATTACTTTACACAGAGAATCAACATCTTCATCATTAACAATCAAAACTACAACATTAAGAAGAGTGTGCTTACCCAAGCTTGGAGGCTAGCTTCTTTACCTTGAGCAGGATGTGCTGAACCTGGGTGATGCTTCCAGATAAAGATTGCCCTAGGGCCCAAGACCATTGCAAGGGGGCCCATGCTGTACCTGATGCCATCCTCCTCTCCTTCCTTTCCCAGGTATGGGAGAGTAAAAATCAAAGGTGAGGGGAAAGGGTGAAACTCTTTCCTACTATGAGAGGGGTTAATAGATGACTCAAGTGAAAGGAGTGGGAGAAAAGAGGACTAGGGTTGTAACAAGGAGTCCCAAAATCCTTAATGATCAATCACAAAACCTCCAGAATCTGCCAAGATACGTTTAGCTGTTCTAACTTTCCCCTGTAACCTCCTTGAAGGAGAATTCAGGGGTGTAGAGGGAAAGGAGTAAGAGTCAGGGAACCAAAAAGCAACCAAAGTTTCCCCAGTTCTCTAGCACCAAGAGAACTGACAGAATTGGGCATATACTTCCTGATAGGGTGTCTGTCCTTGTCCCCTATGCTGCACAAAATGTGCCCAGGTCCATGGCCTCACACAGACCCAATGGACTGAGAGCCCAAGAGCATCAGGTCAAGTGCAAGACAGTCTCATAACTGTCTGCCCAAAAAGCACCTTCAAGCCTTGGTGCTTGGAGAGTGACCCCGACTGCAGAGCAAGAAAGGAGAATGGGAGGAGGCTTATACACCTTCCAATCTTGGTCTGGAGAAGTACTTGGGTTTAGGCAGTTTCCCTGTGTGGGCCACCAAAATGTTGAGGTGTAGAGGGTTAGGTTGTGCTGGAAATCCAAAATTCACAAAATGTGGGTACAGCCCTAAAGAATTCAACCCAAGCCTTCTTTCAGCCAAAATCAAGGTTTATTAAGCATCTTTCATATTGGACAGATTCTTAAGGAGTCTAAACATTAGTAAGCTATTGGCTAGATTATAAGCATCTAAGCCCACAATTTAGATATAAAGGCTGTTACTATAAACTAACTGGGAGAGGAGGGAATAGTTTACCTGTCAGATTTATGGATAAGGGGAGAATTTGTGACCAAACAAGAGGTAGAGAATATTATGAAATGCAAAATGGATAATTTTGATTATATTAATTTGATTTTTTTTCACAAATAAAGCTAATGTAAACAAAATTAGAAGGGAAGCAGAAAGCTGGGAAGCAATTGTTACAACCAGGGTTTCTGACAAGGGCCTCATTTCTAAAATATATTGAGAACTGAGTCAACTTTACAACAGTATAAGTCATTCCCCAACTGATAAATGTTCAAGGGATACCAATAGGCAGTTTTCATGTGAAGAAGTTAAAGCTATCTGGAGTCATATGAAAAAATGCTTTAAATCACTATTGATTAGAGAAATGCAAATCAAAACAACTCTAACTTACCACATCTTATCTATCAGATTGGCCAACATGACAAAACAGGAAAATGATAAGTATTGGAGATGATGTGGGAAAATTGGAGCACTAATGCATTGTTGATGGAGTTGTGAACTGATCCAACCATTCTGGGGGATCAATTTGGAACTATGCCTAAAGGGCTATAAAAATGTGCATATCCTTTGACCCAGTAATAACATGTCTAGTGTTGTATCCCAAGGAGATCATAAAAATGGGAAAAGGAGCCACATGCAATAAAATATTTATAGCAGCTCTATATGTGGTGGCAAAGAATTGTAAATTGAGGATATGCCCATCAGTTGGGGAATGGCTGAACAAGTTATGGTATATGAATATAATGGATTATTATGGTGCTATAAGAAATGATTAGCAGGCAGACTTCAGAAAAACCTGGAAAGACTTGTATGGTCTGACACTCAGTGAAATGAGCAGAACCAGGAGAACATTGCACACAGTAACAGCCACATTGTGTGATGACTAATATTGAGACTTAACCCTGCTCAGCAGTGTAAGGATCTAAGACTCTCCAAAAGACTCATGATGGAAAATGCTATTCACATCCAGGGAAAGATCTATGGAGTTGGAATGCAGATTGAAGCATACTATTTGCTCTTTTTCGCTTTTATTTTCTTTTGTTTCTTCTTTCTTGATTCTCCTAGTGATTCTAATTCTTCTTTAAAACATTACTAATATGAAAATATATTTAATAGGCATGTATATGTAGAGCTTATATCAGATTGCACAACATCTTGGGGAATGAGGCAATGAGGGAGAGGGAGAAAATTTAAAACTCAAATGGAAGTGACTGTTGAAAACTAAAAATAATTTAAAAAAAGAAATGACACCTGGAATGGTTTCAGAAAAGCATGGTAAGATCTATATGAAGTGGGAACCACAAAATCATTGTGCACAGTAACAGCAATGTTGCAAATGATTGTCAACTGTGAAAGATTTGCCTACTTTGAACAACATAATGATGATTTTTTAAAAAATGCTATCCACTTCCTGGAAAAAAAAAAAAAAGCCAATCAGCTCTGATTGAAAATTGAAGTATAATTTTCTCTCTCTCTGAAAAGAAAAAAAAAAAGAAAAGCAATGTTCAACTCTTCTGCATTTTTCCTTGAAAAAGGAGATGGAGAGATAATTACTGATAATTTAATAGCAGAACTAATGATCACAAAGAGATTTCATGCAGTCTGTTCATGTCAGGCTCTTTACAAAGTTTTTAGTGTGGTAACTCAGGAGAATGTCATGTATAAAATTTACCAAAAAAAATGGTAAAGAACTTGATAAAGTTATTCTGCTATTGTTGTGCAAAATATGTGACTAGATGAACATGGTTGAATAGATGAACTTAGACAAAGGAAAGCTATAGTCTAATGTCAGTTTGGAAGTTAATCTCCAGTGGCATGTCACAGAAATCTGTGTGGTCTTGTGCTATTTGAAATTTTTAATTGATGTAAATAAGGAAATAAAGAGTAATGTCATTATCAAAACTATAATTGCCATAAAGCTGGGAAGAACAGTGTGTTTATGCAATGGATGCCAGACTTTTAAAAATAGTTATAAGAGTTCAGACTTTGGTTCCAATAAAATACTATGAAATTCAATAGAAATCAATGTCAGGATAAATTGTTTATTTTACAAAATCATCTTCAAAGCAATAAGATGAGGAGTTATATCTTGACATCACTTTCTTCTAGCATTCCTTTTCATTAGTTCCTTTGATATTCTGGACCTTTTATTCTTCCAGATGAATCTTGTTATTATTTTTTCTAACTCTATAAAAATAATGTTGGTAGTTTTATTGGTATGGCACTGAATAAGTAAATTAATTCAGGCAACATTGTCATTTTATTATATTCATTCATCTTACCCATGAGCAATTGATGTTTTTCCAATTACTTAGATCTGACATTATTTTGTGAAAAGTGTTTTGTAATTATGTTCATATAGTTCCTGGGGTTTAAATGTAATATAAGCCAATATCAGCAACAGGTGTGATATGTAAGCCAGCAAATATAACGCAGACTTAAGTTGAATTAAGAGAAATACAGATATATACATGAGGAGGTAATAGCCTTGCCATGTTTTGTCCTTTTCAAGCAATATTAGAATCATTAACTTCAGTTATGAACATCATATTTGTGGAAGGTCATAGATAAATCAAGTATCCCAAACAGGAATCTTAAAATAAATGTTATATGTGAGTTACTGTACCATGCATGCAGTATGCAAAGACCAAAAAATAAGTACTGGCTTTCTGTAGTTTATATTCTGCTACAAATAGTGGGATAAAAAAAAAAAACATATACACATATAAGTAAATCAATCTTCAGAATGAATTTCACATCCTTTTATATCTGTTGATCTATTTATATGAATGCATGTATATGGGTATACACATACATCTACATATACATACATGTATACTTATATGTGTATAAACATATGTGTGTATGTATTGCAGCTCTGTATCTGTTTCAGCCACATTCATAAATTCAAAGGGAGAAAAGAGATAAGGAAACTTAAAGCAACACGGCAAATTTTTGGGTGCCATAAATGGAAATTGAAGGTATCAAGGCCAGAGACATTAGAGTGGAATAGTAACATTCTTTCTTTGATGAGGACTTTTTTGCATCATCATTTAATCCATCTTCATGAGCAATGAGCTACACATGGAGAGGAGTATTTGTAGGTCCCTACTACAATACCAAATGGAAAAGCACCACTGGTAGGACTATCTTTCTGCACTTATATTCTTTCATGTCAATGTTTTCCACTGTGCTAAACAACTAAGATGTGAACCAAGAGTTCCTGAGTTTATCGTCTAATGACTTGAGCTACTAGATGACATGAATGGAACATCATTTGGAAAATATAGTATATATTCCACCTACCTTTAACTACTTGCAAAAGATGCAACTGTGCTTATGACTTTCTTTGTACTCCCAGAGCTTAGTACAATGTTTGTCACATAGCAATTATTACTGAATGTTTATTGACTAATTGACTTTCTAAAGATGAGTGTTCAAAATTTTTAAAAAATGCTTATCTTTAAATTCTGGGGTTAAGAGCATTATTAGCTGCTCTCTGTACATAGCTTGGGTCTCAGGGAAGTTGCAGGTGCTCAAGCACAACACAGATATTCTTCTATGTGCTTACTAAATCTATACAAAATGTGCTTACTATGTGCTTCTTACTATGCACTTATACTTCTGTGTACTTCTTACTACATACTTACTATGTTTACTAAATCTATACAAAAAAGGAAAAAGAAAAACTGTTTACAGCATTCAAGCAATCTTGTCTATTCACATGTAAGACTTGCTCTGTCATGTTATTGCAACATTACTAGAATTCTATGAAATGAAGAAAATCTAGCAGGATTTGGGTTATTTAGACTTATGCTGGTTGTATAATTGCAAAACAATTATCTATTTTAGACCAATGAAATGATGTTGCCATCCATAGAGCAATCCAGAGGCTAAGGTATAGAATTTCTATAATACTCTTAGAACCACAGAAAACTTAACATTTTTCTAACACTTTCCATCAATATTGTGGAGCACATACCCAATCAGGATCTATAAAGGTATTCCTAAGGTCAACTTCCATTTTGTAGACTGGTAGGTTAGTGTATTGGACTGCCACCTAGTGGTTAAATACATTTGTGTTTTTATTAAGTGTTTTATTTTCCTCCAGTTATATGTAAAAATAACATTCATTTTTAAAATTCTGAATTGTAAATTCTCTCCCTCCCTCCCTCCTCACCACCGTTCATTAAGAAGGCAAGCAATCCAATACAAGTTATACATGCACATTCATGCTTTGAAATAAAGCAAAAAAAATCAAGAAAATTAAATAAAGTTAAAAAAGCATACTTCAATCTTAATTCAGACAGCATTAGTTTTTTTTTTTTTCTGGGGATGGATAGAATTTTTATCATAAATATTTTAGAGTTGTCTTGGATCATTGTATTGCTGAGAATAGCTAAGTCATTCACAGCTGATCATCTTACAATATTGCTGTTACTTTGTGAAGTACATTTCACTTTGTATCACCCATGGAAGTCTTTTCAGGTGTTTCTGAGAGCACCCTGCTCATCAATCCTTATAGTACAGTAGAATTTCATCATAATCACATACCACAACATGTTTAGCCAGATTTGAGCAACTTCTAAGTTTTTGTCCCTAGAAAAGAGTTTCTCTAAATATTTTTGAACATACAGGTCATTTTCATTTTTGATTTTTATCTCTTTTTGGATATAGAACTATTAGTGGTACTACTAGTTAAAAGGGTATGCACGGTTTTATAGCCCTTTGGGCATAGTTCCAAATTGCCCTACAGAACTGTTGAATTGATTCACAAGTCAAACAATACCACATTAATGTTTCATTTTTCCAACATCCCCTGCAACATTTATCACTTGCTTTTTCTGTCCTATTAGCCAATCTAATAGATGTGAGGTAGTACCTCAGAATTGCTTTAATTTGCATTTCTCCAATCAATAGTGAGGTAGAGTACTTTTTCACATGGCTATAGGTAACTTTAATTACTTCATCTGAAAATTTATCATATATTTTGATAAATTATCAATAGAGGAATGGCTTTTACTTTCATAAATTTGACTCAGTTATCTATGTTTGAGAAATGTAGCCTTCATCAGTTTCATTTTTTTTCACATTTTCCTTCCATCCTATTCCCTCTCCCCATTTATTCTATTCTCTTTCCTTTCACCTTGTCCCTCCTGAAAAGTGTTTTACTTCAGACTACCCCCTCCCCAAACTTGCCATCCCTTCTATCACACCCCTCCCCTTCTCTTATCCCCTTCCCCTTCTAAGATAAATTTCTATACCCAATTGAGTGTGTATATTATTCCCTCTTTGAGCCAATTCTGATGAGAATCACTTCCCCTCACATCACCCTTCTTCTCTACAGTAAAAGCTTTTTCTTGCCTCTTCTAGGTATGATAATTTATCTCACTCTACCCCTCCCTTTCTCTTTCTCCCAGTACATTCCTCTCTCACCTCTTTACATTTTAGGTATCATCCCTTCATTTTCAACTCACACCTATACCTTCTGTTTATATGTGCTCCTAACTACCTTAATAATGAGAAAATCCTTATGAGTTACAGATTTCATTTTCCATGTAGGAATGTCAACAATTTGACCTTATTTAGTCTACTATGATTTCCCTTTATTCTTTCTCTTTTTTTTAATGTTTCTTTTTAGTCCTGTATTAGAAAGCCAAATTTTCTATTCAGTTCTGGTCTTTTTATCAAGAGTGCTTGAAAGTCCACTATGTTATTATATATTCATTTTCCCCTGAAGTATTATACTCAGTTTTGTTGAGTAGGTGATTCTTGGATGTAATCCTAGCTCCTTTGCCTTTTGAAATATCATATTCTTCGGGCAGCTAGGTGGCGTAGTGGATAGGCACCAGCCCTGGAATCAGGAGGACCTGATTTCAAATCTGGTCTCAGATCAGACACTTGACACTTACCAGTGGTGTGACCCTGGGCAAGTCAGTTAATCCCAATTGCCTCACAAAAAATAAATAAAGTAAAATAAAATAAAATATAATATTAAAAAATGACATCCTCAGGCCTGCAATCCTTTAATTTAGAAGTTATTAAATCTTGTGCTTTCCTGACTATGGCTTTTTTTTTTCTTTCTGGCTACTTGCAATATTTTCTTCTTGACTTGAGAACTCAGGAATTTGAATATAATATTCCTGGGAGTTTTCATCGTAGGATCTCTTTCCGGAGGTGATCAGTGGATTCTTTCAATTTCTATTTTACCCTCTGGTTCTAGAATATCAGAGAAGTTTTTGTTTTTCTTGTTAAATAGTGTTCACTGGAAAAATTGGGCTGAGGAGAGGTTACTAGATTCACCAGAGAGTAACACCACCACGCAAGTTAGGGGTGATGGGAGAGTCAGCACAAAGCTCTGGGATCTCAGCCTCTTCCTGGACTGTGAGGGATGGCCTGGAGTGTTAAGGCATACCCACGTGGAAGGCCTTGCCTTAGTTAGTAGGCATGGTTAGAGACAAAGGGAGACTTGCTGGCTGCAGATCCTGACTTTCCAGCAACTTGAACAACTTGGCTATTTGATTGGCCTGCTTCATACATTCCTCTTGGGCAGCCTGGACATTTTCCTTCTTTCCACCTCAGGTCTTCAGGGCAGATGTCTGCAAGGCTCAGCCATAAGAAAAGTTCAGGGCCCATGTCTTGTGCAAGGGGCAGGTGTTGATGGCATTGAGGTTGATGGAGGCATCCTCTTCACTCTGACCTCCAGACGGGAGGGTAACACCAGTGACCACAGGAGGCACAGTTCGGTAAGGGGCAGTGACAGTTGCCATTGTGATCTCCTCATGTGAATACTTGTGGGTACAGGCATGGCAGGGGTGACCATGTTAGGCTTCAGCAGGCCTCTTCCAGATATATTTGGTGGTCATTCAGAGCTTTGTAGACAGCAGCCAGGACCTTCTGAGTGACATACCTACAACACTTCAGATCATGTTCTCCATCAGGGAGGATCTCTAGTTCCACAATGGGGACCATGCTATTCTGCTGGCAAATGCTGGCATATTTGGCCAGCACATTAGCATTCTCCATGATGGCAAGTGGGGAAGGTGTATTAACCCCAATCTTCAGTACACAACACCATTTGGCAAAGTCAGCTCCATCCTTCTTATACTGGGCACAGTGCTCACTCATCCAGACTTTGAGTGGTAGTCTCACCATTGGTCCCTGCCAGGGGCACTACACCTTTGTCTACCTTGATGCCCACAATGCCACCCTTTGCTTTTATGACTTTGGGGAAGGGACAACATCATGGGCTTTCTGGTAAAGTGTCTCATAGAAAGGAGAACACCTCCAATACAGGAGTTCACTTGATCAACTGCTTTCAGAAGTAACTGCCTGTAGAAGCTATGATTTTCCTCTGTGTTCTGGTTCCAGTAGACTGCAGCCGCTTTGTAATGCTACCAATGGATTCATCTGCTGCCAAGATTCCCTTGCCCAGAACAACAATTCACTGAGCTATATCACACAGTTCTTTCTTTTGCTCTGGTGTCAATGCTGGGTATTGGCAAGGCATGTTTTCCTTGGCTGTGCTGGTAGTTTCTGGTAGAAAGCAGACTGCTTATGGCTGAGAATCAAACTTCTGTCCAGGGGAGTTTTCTTTGATGGTTTCTTGAAAGAAGATGTCCAGGCTTTTTTTTTTTCAATCATGGCTTTCAGTTAGTCCAATAATTTTTAAATTATCTCCCCTAAATCTATTTTTTCAAGTCAGTTGTTTTTGCAATGAGATACTTCACATTGTCTTCTATTTTTTTCATTCTTTTGTTTTTCTTTCTTGTTTCTTAGTTTTTCATAAAGTCATAAGCTTCTATTTGCTACATTCTAATTCTTAAGGATTTTTTTTCAGCCAAAGACAAAGTTTTTTAGAACATCAGTCATACTGGGCAGACTCTTAAGGAGTCTGAACATTAGTAAACTATTGGCTAGATTTTAAGAATCTGAGCAATGGCTACATTATAAGAATACCAGCATCTTAATGGAGACAAGATGGACTTCATATACAGAAAGCCTGTGGGAGGGATCTAGGAGTGGCCAAGCAGTCCATGACATGATAGAATTACCAAGAGTGGGAAGTAGCCTGGGGCCATAGGGAGGCAAGACAATGGAGGGGAGATTGAGTGTAGCCACAATGAAAGGCCAGTTGATGAGATAATTTGGCCAAGTGGGAAAGTCCAGGGTTTTTCCTTTCTGGGGTCTAGATCCCAACCTCATCATTCCCCCCTCAAACAAATAGGACCCAAATTCTTTTGGAGTAAGGCATGAAGTCTGGGCTTCTGAAACTGCTTCCTGCTGGCAAGGGGCAAAGAGCTGTCCCTGCCTCAAGGGGGTCCCAAAGAGGAGGTTGACTGAAATCAGCACAGGCTGCATCCAGGAAACAATGTGGGGACATTGGCTGGTACTCATTGTTTGCTACCAACTGTAGGTGAATGGTCTATAGTCTGGAAGACACAAATCTGACAGAAAAGACTGCAGTGCCCAGATATGAAACAGGGACTAGAGATTTAGGGCCCAAATATGAGGGATAAAACACGCTTAGCTCTGTTTGGATTCAGATAATTCAGTTTTCCAACCATGAGGTATCAAACCCAACTCATAGCCAGACTCAGGAATAGCCAGGTAGCTAACATTCCCTTTCAAAGAAACATAATGGAGAAACTGAGTCAGGAGCATCCCATCTTAGACTGAGAATAAAATTGTCCTCTCAGCTTTTCCCAATGCTGACTTCCCACCAGTATCAACTTCTCTGAGTAGCTTGTGGAATGTTTCTCAGATGGTGGATTCTTGATTATTGATGGATTATGACCCATCAGACAACTCAAAATAAAATTCTATGAGCTTTTACTTCAAACAGCAAGTTTCACTAACCACAGCATAAGAAAATCTTTTTCCAGGATTTACATCTCAAACTTAACTTTGTCCTGGTGTAAAAAGCCAATCATTAGAGATCTCTATACAATTGCAAATTCTCAGCAAGCAATACATAACCCAAACAAGCATGTTTGCTAGTTTACACATTAAAACAATAACCAATAATAGCTACATTATTTTAGAGGTAACCAAATTATGAAAAGTTGCTTGACATAAATGATACAAAAAGTTCACCAATTTGGAACTGGAAACAAACCCATTACCAATCAGGGACTTCAGTTTTGTTAAATGCACTTCCAAATTACTTTATACAGAAAATCAACATCTCATCATTAACAGTTAAAACCACAAATTTAAAAAAGCATGCTTACCCAAGTTTGGAGGCTAGCTTCATTATCTTAAACAGGATGTGCTGAACCTGGGTGATGCTTCCAGGCAAAGGTTGCCCTAGAGCCCAAGGCCATTGCTAGGGGGGCCCATGTTGTAGCTGCTGACCCTCCCCACTCCTCCCTTTACCAACATTAAAGATGAGGGGTAAAGAGTGAAACTCTCTTCTCCTTCCAGTCTTGGCTGGAGAAGAAATTGGGGTAGGGCAGTTTCCCCATACAGGCCACCAAAATGATGTGGTTTAGTGGTTTGTTGTCATGGGACCCCAATATCACAACATGCATGTCCTGCCAGAAAGAATTCGATCCAAGCCTTCCTTCACCCAAAACTAAGGTTTATAGAAGATTTGTAGTATTAGCCAGATTCTTAAGGAATCTGAGCATCTATGGGTTATTGGCTAGATTGTGAAAATCTGAGTGGTGTTTAGATTGTAAGAATCCCAGCCAAGGAATTATTTTCTTCAGTGAGCTTTTGGAACTCTTTTTCCATTTGGCAAATTTTGTTTTTTAAGGCATTCTCTTCATTGGCTTTTAGGACCTCTTTCACCATGTGGCATAGTCTGTTCTTTAAGGTATTATTTTCTTCATTTTTTTGTGTGTGTTTGTGAGTCTCCTTTACCAAGATGTTGACTCATTTTTCACGATTTTCTTGCATTACTCATTTCTCTTCCCCATTTTTCTTCTACCTCTCTTACTTGATTTCAAAATATTTTTTGAGCTCTTCCATTGCCTAACACCAATTCTTACTGAATGCTTTGGATGTAAGAGCTTTGACTTTGTTGTCTTCTTAGTGTATGTTTCTTCCTTGTCACCAAGTAACTTTCTGTATTCAGAGTTGTTTTTCCACTGTTTGCTTATTTTCCCATAAGTTTTCAGTTCTTCCAAGTTGTATGATCTAAGGAAAGGTGTTTAGTACTGGTCTTGCCTGTGGTCTAGTCTGTGAGTGACCACAAGCATGCTTTCTGCCCTGTAACTGTGAGAGTGTTCTCCTTCTAATGTTAACTGCAAGTTCTGCTATGCTAGTGTTACTCCTGGCCCTGGGACTGCCACCCAAGATGGTGATCTGGATTCTTATGCGGCAAAGCAACAGATTCCCATCTCAGTGCTAGCAAAAATATCCCTATAATGTCCTGGATGACCAGTTGTTTGACCCCCTTACTGTCTGTGTGGTGAGAGCTCTGGAAGCAGCTGTTGATGCTGACGCTGCTGTTACTAATTCAGTCACTCCCAAGGCCTGCTCATGTTTTCTTGGGCCTGGGCTGTGCTGGTTCAGCCTGCTTTGTACTGCACTACACTCTCACCCAGGTGCCACAGATCTTTCCTACCGACCTTCTAAGTTGGCTTTGTTGTCTGTGATCTGAGAGGTCTTGAGAATGCTATTACTGCCAGTGATTCAGTAACACCCAAGACCTGCTCCTGGTTTGCTGGGGTTAATTCTGCACTAGCTAGGCCTATGCTAGACTGGCCTGTTTGGTCTGTGCTTCTTTCTTACCCTTGTGCAACAGATCTTTCCTACTGACCTTCCAAGTTGTCTTGGGCTGGGAATTTGTTTCACTCCATCTTTTTTTGTAGACTCTGATGCTCCAGAATTTGTTTAAAGTCATTTTTAAAGGTATTTGGTGAGGTTTGGGGGAGAGCTCAGTGAGTCCCTGCCTCTACTCTGCCATCTTGGTTCTGCCTCCCAAAAATTATTCATTCAAAATGTTGCCTACCAGTCAAAAGAAACTTGCAGTACTTTTCTAGCATTCTTACTCCTTATTCCTCTACCTGTACTCTTCAATGTAAACACACTGGCCTTGAGGCTATTCCACAAAAAAGACCCTCCAGATTTCAGCTGCTGGCATTTCCTCTGGCTTTCTCCTAAGCCTGGAACACTATCTCTCCTCCACTCCAACTACTGACCTCCCTACCTACCCTTATGTCCCAACTATAAACATATTTTTTAAAAAGACACTTAATAGGCCAGCAATTTAATAAAAATTGTCAAGGACCTGCCATTTGCAAAGAAGTACACTAAGTACTGGAGATACAAAATGAAAGACAATAATCTCTATCCTAATGAGATTATGTATTATTAGATTATAAAATCAACTATGCTATTAAATTATAATAATCACTCTTTAGAATATGGAACTAATAAGAAATGCAAAATTATTAGATAATATAATCATTTTCATTAGTTATATCTTGATTTTATGTTTTCAGATTTATTCCAGAGTTTATGGTCAATTGTATTTCACGTCTCAGCATTTGGTTAGTCATTCTCAGTAACCAAGTTATGTGATTCAATTAAGGGACTCTTTTCTGTTAATCAATCTGAAATATGATTAATCTCACTAACAGTAGCCTACTCAGAGAACAAAGGTTTTCTTTCTGTATTGAGTTAATTACAATTGTATTTTGCTGCAGAAAACTTAGACACACCTTAAACTATCACGGAATGGAGATATCTTCTAAAATATATATCATTTTTAAGAGATATCTTCCTCTGCTTAGGGACAGTCACAGACATTTTGTATTTGCTTACCTGTTTTTTTTTTTTAATTAAAAAGATGGCTCATTGAAAAGTGGTAGTAGGTGGATAGCAAAATTAAATTATGACAATGTGAAGAGAAAAGGCATCAATAAAACTTATTAAATACAGGACTTTGCCATATTTTCAATTTTCTAATGTTTCTGTTACCAAATCGTTTTGCAAAAGTCTACACAACTGCTTCCAGTCAGTTCCAATCTTTGGTTTAGGTGGGGAAAGTATTATAGGGAGGAAGATTAAAAACAAACAAACAACAACAACAACAAAACAAGGACATAAGTGAAGTAGTCCGTTGCTAAAAGATGAAACTAGTTTCTTGATGGAAAATGATAGGAACAAATTATCAAGATTAAGAAAAAAGTTACAGTGCTAACTCCAATAAAGAAAAAAAAAGAGGAATATAATCTAGCGGATCCAAGGCCAAAACATTCTACCATTTGATAGCCCAGGAAATATATGATATAAGTGCAAATGGAAGAGTATAGGAATATCCAGGGGAATTTACAAGTCACAAAGTGAGGAAGCCCTAAGAGCAAAGTCAAGATGAAACACTTTGCCAGGGCCTTCAGGGTCAGGGTTAGGCAGAACTAGGTTCAATAAACCCATCAATAAATGAGCACATTGTCAGCATCTATCATAGAAATCCTTAATCTGAAACCCTCATATTTGCTTTTATTTTTTGACAACTGTATTTAAGTATAATTTATTTTCTTTGTAATAACATGCAGTTTATTTTATGCATTTAAATACTATAGTCTAAGAAGGTATCCATAAGTATATTACACACACACACACACACACACACACACACACACACACACACAGAATTAATGACAGTTGGTCTAATATGGCCAGGATACAAAAGCAAAAGTGAAATAGTCTCTGTCCTCTATGAATATGAAATCTAGAGGAAGGATAACATATACATATATGAGCATATACAAAAGAGATATGAGAAAACTTCAGGGGAAGGTGCAACTTCTGACTGGGGCAGCTAGGTTTGTGCAGTGAATAGAGTGGCAGGCCTAGAGTCAAGAATCTCCTCTTCCTGAATTCAAATCTGGCCTCTCACACTAGTTATGTGACTCTGAGAAATTCAGTTAACCCTGTGTGCCTCATTTTCTTCATCTGTGAAATGAGCTGCAGAAGGAAATGGCAAACCATTCCAATATCTTTGCCAAGACTCTCAAATAGAGTCATGAGGAATCAGACAAAACTGAAAGGACCAAATAACAATGAACTACATCTAATAATTAAATACTTTTACTGATGATACGGTAGGAAGGGGATGGTATCAGTACTCAGTAAAGAACCAAGATGAAGGTAGGCAGTACGCATGAATCTGAAGAAGGGGAATGCAAATTCCTGGAGGGCAGAGATTGTTTGATTTCTATCTTTGTATCCTCAAGCATCTAGAAAATGGTAGGCACTTAATAAATGCATGTTGATTGAATTATTCTTCTGCTCTTTAATTAGAAGCCAGTTTGCATTGTATAAGTGGATTGAAAGGATGTTTGTTTTATTGCGAAGCTCTGTGGTATCTGGCATACATCGCTGGCCTTTTTTTTAAGTCATAGAAAGGCAGCTCTACTCAGGAGATTTGGCTACACATTAAAAAAAAATTCAAGAGAACTGAAGATGCCTAAATATATAAAGTACTATGTAGAATGTTTGGGACTAAAGAGAAGACAAACAAATGGGAAAACTAGATACAATAATTTATCTTAACATATTCCTCATCCTATTTAATTTATTCATGACTAAAATTGACATGTTCTAAGTTATGTGTATGTGTGTGCATATGAAATTTATTTCATGAAATAATACTACTCCATGTAGAAGTATTACAGCTTTATACAGAATTAGGCACCTAAACAATATTTTTTAATCTTTTTTAATGTTAAGAAAAAGTACATTTCTCCTACAATCAAAAGAACATAACAAATTAGATTATTTTTTCTTTTATATCTTTATTGGTCAGTCCACTTCAAATTTAGTTTAGCTCTGCCCACTCTGCTATCTCCACTCCCATGGGAAAAAAAAAGGATATTATAAAATTAATCTTAGTCAATAAACTAAATTTGCCCAGTGGCAAAAAAATTGGAAAACTCACAAACTATGATCTGACATATAAAAACTACCTGTCCTATGGATTATACTATAATACCATTTTCATTTCAATTGATAACATTTTTACTTTGAATATGTTGTTATATCATAATTGATGTTATGACACGAAATTTAATTCTATTAAATTAAGTAGAAGAGTCTGTAGCTCAGCTGCGAGCATAAAAGTCTTTTAATTAACTCTTTAAAATTGTAACATTAACATTATTTAAAATATATAAACTATAGGTAGACAGAAGGATAGCTCTCATTTTATATTAGTTAGTAGACTTATAATCAAGAGACTTAAGTTGGGATATTAATCTTAGTTCTTGACAGGTTTGAATTTTGTACAAGTCTTTTAATCTCTAAATTTTTTACTCATGTACAAATGGGGACAATAATATTTTCATTGCACACCCCACAGTAGCTTTGCTTGGAAAATTCTTTTTAATCTTAAAACAGTTAATAGGGGACAGCTAGGTGGTGCAGTGAATAGAGCACTGGACCTGGGAGTTAGGAAGACCTGAGTTCAAATCCAGCCTCAGATACTTGACACTTTCTAGCCATGTGACCCTGAGCAAGTCACTTAACCCCATTTGCCTCACCAAAAAAAAAAAAGAAAAAAAACAGTTAATAAAAAAATGAACCTTTTTTGTCATTAAGTCTCTGACACGTGGGATAGATAGATTATCTATAGATTTATATTCAGAATATGAAAAGGAAGAAAATATTTCAATCTGAATTTTAATGACACTTGTATTGGACTCAAGAGACCTGAGTTTGAATTGTACTTGTGTTATTAATTATCATTTAATAAATCATTTTACTTCAATGGGCTTCAGTTTTTTTATCTTTAAATAACCACAACAGCACTCAAAATGTTGTCTATGGACCCCTTGTGGTAAAAGAGACAATTTCAGGTATTGTAGGAAGTCATAATTATTTTTATAATAAAATTAAGATACAATATGCCTGTTGAAATAAAGCTCCTTTTTCCAACTATTTACTGGTATGAAGATACATTTTCTTCATATACTTCAACCAAAACATCACATTGCAAAACATTGGATGCAAGATTACATATGAAAATCCAGTTGTCTTCTATTAAACCAGATACCAAAGATATCAAAGAATAATAGAAATATGCCAATCTTCTTATTTTTTAAGAATTTTTTTTTTGCTTTTTGGTGAGGCAATCAGGGTTAAGTGAATTGCCCAGAGTCACACAGCTGGTAAGTGTCAGGTGTCTGAGGCTAAATTTGAACTCAGGTCCTCCTGACTCTGTTGAAGGCCAAAGTTCTATTCCCTGCACCACCTAGCTGGGCATCATTTTAGTTGAAAGTTCCTTACAACATGAATTTGTTGGTTGTATTGTTGCATATTATTCACTTTTACACATTAATTGTGTTAAAATAAAAAATATTTTATTAATAAAATTATTAAATATATTAGCAAACAGATTTATAATATATAAATTTATATAGTATAAATATATTATTAAATTAAAATATAAATTATTATATATACTGAATATAAATAATTAAATAAAATGATCGATAAAATAATAAAATAGCATGTTGTGTTAAAACTTAATAGGTTTTTATTGTTATTTTAAGCAAGCTCATACATACCTTTAAAATATCAGTTTTAATTTCTAATATTATAAATTCTGATAGATATGACAAAGATATGCTTTTAATTGTTAAATAATTGACTCTCTTAAAAATGGAAATATACCCATGACACACTTTTAAGTTTAATCTGAAGTATTTAAATTTTCTCCATCATTTTCTTAGGTCAAGGCCTGATTTGTAGTGTTACTGATTTTCAAGGTGTAAATGCTGATACTGAAAATTTAATAGTGAACTCTCAGGAGGCAATAAAAAGCTAGCTTGAGCACATTATGGGATATAATCCCCTCATACACAAAAGCACTTTGTGGTTCTCAATAATATTAAAGAGTATGAAGCGGTTCTGAGGCTAAAAAGGTTGAAAACTGTTGAACTACATCAGTATGATTCATCTTAGCTTTAACTATCTGTGAAACTATTGACAGCCCTATGGATTTAAAAAAAATCATGGTACACAAAAGGTATGAATTTATGTTTTAGTCTCTGGCCCACATCTGCCTCTTCTTTTAATGACAAAAGCTATTCATGATTAAAGGAAAGCAGACCATGTTTTATGACCAAGCATAGAATAATTCCAAATTCAATTGCTTGCAGATTTTTTTTCTCTCTCTCTCACATCAGTACATTGGTCAGATCTGTGTGTATCCATGCCTACACCAAGGGTTGTAGGTTTGTGTGCTGGTCAGGTTATGGCAATTTGGTTAGTTTCTGAAAAGCAGTCTTAGTCACCTTTTTTTTTTCTTTTAGGCGTTTGGGGTTGAATGACTTGTCCAGGGTCACACAGCTAGGAAGTGTCAAGTGTTTGGTCTGAGGCCAGACTTGAACTCACATCCTCCTGACTAAAGCCAGTGCTCTATCCACTGTGCCACCTAGCTGCCCCTTATCTTCTTCATGATGGAAAATTCTATCCACATCCAGAGAAAGAACTGATGAATTCTGAGTACAGAATGAAACAGAATATATTTCACTTTACTTTCTTGTGTCTTCTTCCTTTGGTTCTATTTATTCTTTTGTAACTAATGTGTAACTATGTTTTATATAATTGTACATACATAACCTATGTCAAATTGCTTACTCTCTTAGGAAGGAGGGAGAGGAGAGAACAAAAAATTTGAAACTCAAAATTTATGAAAAATGAATGCTAAAATTGTCTTTACATGTAATTGGAAAATAAAATACTATTAAGATAAAAATTAAAACAAAATAAAGAAATTAAAAATTAAAAAAGATAAAACAAATCCAGTCTTCTTATTAAAAGCCAGTCTCTTTGAGAAAGTATCAAGACTGCATAAAAACAAGTGGAAGTTAGCATAGCTTCATACAACAATGCACACACTTTGCACACAATAATATCTCATTCTTTCACAGTAAAATCTAATATGCAAGCATTTTATCTTCTGTTGATTGTCTGGTTAATAAGTCCTAAGGTGACATACAACTAAATGACTAAGTCAGGTGTTGATAATTCTTCAGGGAGGCCTTATGAAATTCAGAACAAGTTTGAGTTTGTGTTGATTTAGTATCTGGCCTCAGGGGGAAAAATCTCCCTTGGTCTGTAAAAAGAGAGAATATCAAGGGGAATTATTTTCTTCCTTCAAATCCACAATATGATATTGTTGAACTATCTCAGGTACATAAAAGAGAATGGAACAAATTTATTTCAAAGTTTCATCCACATTATTTTTTTTAAATTTCAATACAATACGGAAAGATGGTGAAATAATGTTGGTATAAAAAATGGGACTAAATATTTTCCACTTCAATGCTTCCTATGTTTTTTTCCCATTAGTTACCCTCTTGTCTTACTGTTTCTAAAACAATCTGAGGCTCATCCTTCAATTTAACTCAACCTTTGTACAAAACAAATGACATTCCCCTTTTCCTGGCACAGTGGTATGGCAGTTTTCCTCTCAGAATGACCTTTGGTTTCATCATTTCCACTGACAGCCATAGTTATAAAAATATCTAATTCCCATTAGTGCCATGGCAGATTTTCATTGTGTCTTTATTGTACATGTAATGCCAGAAAATGACTTTGTATACATTTGCAAGTAGCTCAGAAAACATCCCACTCTTTGAGTAGTTACTAACATTAACCCAAAAATGGCTTTTCTTTATTTGCAGAGCTGTGATCTCACTGAACTGCTGCCAAGCACTCTTAAATAGACTTACCATTATTTTCAAAACAATAGCTTCCAATTCCTTCTATATTTGTCCTAACTGAAAAGAATGGGCTGAATTTCTGTGTGGTTGTCTGAATGATTTTTTATAATATCTATCTTGGAGTTTCCAGCTAGTAATTTTTTAATTAGTTAAGCTGTAACATGTATGCTTTGTAACATCTATACTGTCTTCAAAAAATTATATGTGTGTATATATATATGTATATATACATATAAATATATGCATACATATATAAATATATATGTACATATATACATATATATAAATATATATATACATATATACACACACACATTTATTTATACATGCATATACACAGACATATATTTGAATGTGTATATGTATACATATAAATATACATATATGTATGTGTGTATATATATATACACATACATATATAAATATAAATATATATATATATATATATATATATATATATATATATATGAATAAAGAAGCTGATTGTTGACTTGTTGACTATTGATTCAAGTTAAGTTCTTGTTCTCTCTTTTTTCTTTACACCCTATCTCATACAGGCAAGCCACATTTTGAGATGCTACTATTATTACTGTCCCTCTATAAGCTTATCTGTCAACATGATATTTCAGTCTTTCACTAAAGGACTGAAATATCTCCTTGTGGTGTTCCTTAAGAATATGCCAGTGAAGTAAAATGTTTGAAAGTTTATACCAGTATGGTGTAAGAAGAAGATACAGTTGTGAGCTAAGTTTTGTGGTTTTAGAATGAGAATTTTCTCTTTCTCTGTAGAACTTTTAGCCTTCCCCAAAGGAAAGGCCATTTTCTCAGACTTTATTTTGTCCACACAATGGGAAGTCCCAGAATCCTTAGCTTTTCCTTGAGCCATTTATGGTTTCCAATCCTTGCTTCTAGGCTTCAGACTTTCTTGCTGTGTCTAAACTCTAGCTATACCTGAACTCTGATTCAATATGACTTATCAACCTAGGAGCACATGTTCCTGGTTCAAGTGTATTACTCTTCTCTGTTCTCAAGGATCAAGAGCTTTATCCTTGCTACACTGAAAAGGCTGGAACCAGCAGTAGAACCTGTCTACTTTCTGAGGGACAATGTAGCTGAATACAAGGAAACTAATCTCTGTATTGGCTGCATTATATTGAAATTTTCAAACATGGTACTTCCCACAGATTATCTGGTATGGGGAGGATGAATTATAATTGGCACCTGTGAAATAACAGGTCCTGAAAGTATGGAAGACACCATTCTAATCAACAAAAACAGCAAACATTTCTTAGGTACTGTCTATATGTAACATATCATGCAAGGCACTAGACTACATACGCAAAAATGAAACAGTCACACAAATCCATGCAGGCTTTAATATTGATTGAAATATTCACCGTATACCTGTCATCTAAAAGCATGCACATAAAGAACGGAAGTGTTTTCCTCAGAGAACAGAACAAAGAAATGTTAGTTGTTTTTTACTTTTTTTTCCTTTTGATACAAAAAACTATTTGAAAGAGCCTGAAGAGTGAGCCTGGATGGTGACCATGAATTTTGTTTTAAAGCATTTGGCCACTATTCAAACTTGCAAAGAAGAATGTGTGTGGAAAATCAGTAAGAAACAGGCAAAGTATAGCATTTTCCCTTCAGAAGATCAGTAGGTCATTCCATTGTAATACAACTGATTTTAATGATGGGAAAGAGAGAATTACTCACTATAAAATCAAGTACCATACAATGCTTCAGAGCTTAGGCTAGTTCATGGATTACCATTAGTCTATGATTAAGCTAAGCAGTCATCTGAAACAGCTCGCACCACTCACTCTAGGTGCCCATAGCAATGTTCTTTTGTACAAATTAGAACTATATACTTGAAATCCATTTTTATGATCACATGGTGTTATTGCTTCTTTGTGGGAATTGCTGTAGTAAAGCCCTCTACATGCTTCATTGTACCCTAACACCCACCTCCTTGACATTTAATTGCTAACATTTTTCATTGTCTCAAAGTCCATTATGCTTAAAAAAATAAATGAGAATTTTATTTTAAAAAAGTAAAATTTCCAGCACCATGATCAGCAGAGAAAATGCCCAATTTGTGCTAAGAATAATAGAAGTCTATGTGTGTGTAAAGTAAATAATAATAAAAATGGTATAGAATTTGATGTCAAATTTTATTTTTACAAGTATCTGTCTTTTATTTCTTGTTTTTATTTTTATTTTTGGCTAAGAGTTTCTGTAGTAAGCATTCAAATCATCACAGAAGCTACAGTTTTAACATTTCAAGAAATTTGGCTGTAAATGAAAGGAAGATATTTATCACATGCTCTTAAAATCAACATATGAATGGAACTGGGATGTTGAGTAAAGGTTCTGTGCATTTCATCTTTCTAGAAATATGGTGTGGGTCAGCAATTGGAAAAAAAGGCTATCTCTACATTACTCCAATTGAGTTTTGGGGTGGGGAATAAAATAACTAAGACAAAGCAAGGTTTGCACTATGCAAAGTCCTTTTCCTCAATTTTCATGAGGAAAATTTTGCTAATTGTTTTCTTAAGAAAAAAAAACAACAGAAACACTTGGCATTCATTAATTTAGCATCAAAGGATGCTGTGTTTAACATTGGCCCCTTCCTTATTCATCAGCTGCTTTAACTGAGAGAAATTATTTAAAAAGAACACTAGATCTGATGATAGAGGAACTGGGTTTGAATCCTGCCTTACCTTTTTTTTTTATTACTTAAGAATCTATGGACAAGGCAATTAATGTCTTAACTTCCTCTTCTTTAAAATGAGAAGGATGAATGCCTAAGATACCATGCAGCATGAAGCTGAGGCCAGTGACTCTTGAGTTTAGGAGTTATAAGTTGCTGTGGGCTATGCTAATTGGTTACCTGCACTAGTTTCAACAACAATATGGTGTGACTGTGGCAGTGTGGGACTACTAGCTTGCTTAAGGAATTGTGAGCCATCCTGGATCAGAAACAAAGGAGGGCGATTCTCTCACGTTCAGCTGTAGTGGAATTTAGTCCATAAATGTTCCCTGTACTTGTAAACTATGACAGAGAGAGAGTGAGTAAGTGAGAGAGAGAGAGAGAGAGAGAGAGAGAGAGAGAGAGAGAGAGAGAGAGAGAGAGACAGAGAGAGAGAGAGAGAAATGGAAATCATTTCTTTAAAAAAAGCATGAAGGAGTTAATTAGCTGATCTCTAATATTGTCAAGTTAGAATTCTATTATAAAGTTTCACTGAGAACTTTTCAGCAATAAATTAAGATTATTTCATAATTTGTCTTTACTTTGGAATAGGAATTTAGTTCCAATTCTAAGCAGAGATATCACCTAGAAAGAGTATGGTCATGGTCAAAACCAGATGTGTAGTGAAGCCAGGTTGAACCCACTGCTTAGAGCCAATCATTTAATTTTCAATGTGAGGGTTTTACATTTTGCAAATCAGCAAATGCTTTAAATCAGGACACATTGTATTTTTTATTACCTAGATTTAGGAAAGTGATGAAGAAAATGTTAATGAGGATTCAACTTCAAAAGTGAATTGTGCATTTTCTTTTTGGAGAGCTGGTTGTTAAACATTTACCAGGATACTACTAGAAATAGTTTCTAGAACAAATGACAATTTGTTCTTCTTTTATCTTCGCCAAACCAGAACACTTTTTTAAAAAATCTCCAACCTACTTATTTTTGCTTCTGGATACACATTATTCATTGGAAGAAACATGTAAGAGACAAGCTCATCTCATTTAGAAAAAAACTTGATTTCTTCACTTAAGAAATGGACTACATGAACAGTATTTTAAAGTCTTATCTAGCTTTAAACCTTGTATTTTAAAAACCAAACAAACATAAGATTAAATGGCAAAATTTTATTTTTTTTCTGAATTATCTTAAATAAGTTATTAAACAATTTTATATTTCAGCTATTGGATGCTTATCCCATGAGCATTTTTTCTTTTGTTCGTTTCATGGATACTTTGCTCATATCTGCAAATAATAGATTTGGGCTGACAAACTTCTCAAAGTCAAAATCTGTTAATTTTTTCACTAGAAAAAAAAATCAAATGTAAATCATAATTTAACAGTAGTTTCCAAAAGTTCAAATACGCATTCTTTTTTCCTGGACTTTATAAAATGTTATATTTCCTTCATGGCCTCTCCCATAACCAATTCCATTTAGAAATGAGCTGGTACAAATCAGTAATCAATTCAAATCCTGTGATGTTACAAAGTATTTTTCAACATACTTTTTTAAGTTTCTACCAGTTTTAATTCAATATAGTATTGAGAAGTTAAATTTTATGAACCATGAGATAATTTTTTTTACTAAAATTTTAAAATACTTCATTGGAAAATGTTCAAACATAAAGATTTTTGTTTATTTCTGCCCCTCCTCCCCCTACCACAAGGTTTTTAATTAGCCTATGGAGAAACATCTCTGGTTTTTTGCCTTTTGGTGAGGCAGTCAGGGTTAAGTGACTTTCCCAGGATCACACAGCTAGTAAGAGTCATTTGTCTGAAGCTAGATTTGAACTCAAGTCCTCCTGACTCCAAGACTGGAGCTCTATCCACTGAGCCACCTAGCTTTTCCTGTTTTTGTGTTTTTCATAGAAGTAACAAGAAGGAAAATTCAGTATGGCAGTAGAAAGACTGATGGATTTGGAGTCCAAGTGGTAAGCTTCCAAATCTTCTTATGCTACTTATTACTTATTTAGCTTTGGTTAAGAAACTTAACCTCTCTGTGCCTAAGTTTCCTCAATCAAAATTAAGTGAAAAACACTTGTCGTTATTTGAGTCAATTTGTGCTAAAATAAATTTTAAGAAACTTGAAAAACTAAAGATTTATAGTGATTATTTCTGCAACTTTCATTCCTGCACTGCCATTCAGTTTAACAGATATTT